>NC_139564.1:38880868-39546917 GCF_965112155.1 Podarcis liolepis
AATATTATGTTCCTTTTTCACATGGTGTAGTCCTTCCCCTGCCCACCCCCTTATATTCTCTTCTCCAGCCTTCAGAGAGTAGCTGGAAGTGGGGGAGACAGAAAAAGGTCCTCCTTTCCTTCCACTCTGCAGTTTTAAACTGAAATCTTAGGTGTACTACTGCGCCCAGAGCTCAGAAACTGCTCGCACTAATGAAATTCCCTGTCACAAAATGCACCCTAGAACAATGGGAGTTTCGAACACTGCATCCAAGCTGATAGCCATCTTACAGTAACAAATATCATAGTTTAACTATGTGCTGTGTAAAGATGCATGTTCTTTTGTCTGTTCAGTGCATCTGTGCACCATTTGATTTGTTTCACATTGTTTCACATTACAAGGAAGGCTAGCGCATCCAACCAACTAACTACTTCTTTATCCCCATCAAGACCAGGTAAGCCAGTGCGATAGGCCAGCAATGTGAGCAGGGTAAGCAGCCCCTAGTACTTTCAGAAGATGTAATCAAAGGAAGAATAATTATGAGTTTATGTTAATAGTGGGTGACATCCGGTGGTATCAGCCTACTCATGCAACAGACTTTTGTTTGCACAGCGGGACTTTCCTTTTACACACACACACACACACACACACACACACACATCGGCAGCCTCCTGCACACTGCCAAAATCTGCTGTATAGGGTTGCAGGATCCTTTGGAGCAGTTTTGGTGGCATAGGGAGGTAGACAGAATGGGAAAGTCCCATCCAATTTGCTCACATGATGCTGAATATAACCCAGCATTTTGAGAGTAGTCCACTGGCTTAATTTTCATATACTAAGTCAGAGCTTAAATAGGAATTTAACTTTTGGTTATACTAAGTCAGCTCCTATAAAGGTATTCAAGTGTTTAATACTATAGCAACAATATTAAACTGGTGGTTGTTCAACAAAAGGACAGTATAATTGACCTTATTATAAGGAGAATAAGAAGAAAAAGCTCACAATGAATTTATTACAGTTAGTGCCATGCTTTATCATTTGGGTGGAAAGGTGACAGTACTACATACCCCTGAGTACCCCCAGAAAATAAGCACTGATAAAATGTGTTTAAAAAGAAAAGTCAAGACATGGTAAAAATCAAGGGAAACAACAATTCGTATGAAAACAATTAAGGATGGAGAAATAAGGGAATTTTCTCCTTTGACTAATGATTATTCCAGTCTACTAGGATATTCCTAGAAGTATTACCGAGTATAGGGAAACAGAGAAATGTTTGAAAACAAATGTTTCCGTGTATGCATCTATTTTCAGCTCCACAACAAATAATAGTGTAATGTTACTACGTTGAATAATACTAAGTTGAGTGTTGTTGTTTTTTTTAAAAAAGAAACTATATCCAAGCTAATGATTACTAACCATTTCCGATAAGGGTATCATTAAGAAGAGAAAAAGCAAGCTGAGGAGAAACAAGAACATACCACCTGCAAATGCAAATTCCCATCCAAACCACAGATTTTAGTAAATGGAACAAGCTCCTGTGTTTTTCTGTTAGATCTTTTGCACTTGACCTTTAACCTCCCGTTTAAAGTCTGAACTAGAAATGCCACCCAGGGAAATCTTCCAAAGCTCCTGAATAAGACTTAGAAAAATGAAAGCTTAAAACCTCAATAGCAAACAAAAGTCAACCAATGACAATGTCTGACAGCCACCTTCAATTCTGAAGTGATGCTTCTGTCATCCAACGACTCAAAGTATTGATTTCTTTCAGCATGAAAAAGCCCAAGCCAATGAAATAGATATAGCAGCATGCCCCCTTTCCCCTCCCCCGATAATAGCCATCAAGGTTAACACAGGCAGAACACTTATCAAGGTATCTTTTCTATTTCTTCTTGTTTTAATGGACTGAATACAATGTATTGGCTTTTCATCTCTGCAACCTGCAGCCTCCGCCCTCTGCATCATCATCATTTATCTAGCCCTTAACGGATCTGAAGATTCAGGATCTGCATATAAATTAACTTTTTTCGAAAGCTATTTGTTACAGAAATCTGTTGTGGTCTCATTGCTTTGCCATATATAGGGAATCCTGGTTATTATTAACATAGTAAAAGTACCCCCCCCCACACACACACACCCCATGGTCTTTAGAAAATAAAGTGTTAAGACTATTTCATGATTAGAAGCGTTATAATCAGTACAAGGAAAGTTCTATAAAGGACAGTAATGTGATATACTGGTGCTAGTCAAAAGAGGGTTAATATTTTTACATGACGATAATAATATGTTTTCTATAGGTAACAGAAGGAAATAAGCATATAGATAAGAATGCATGTTCAGTTTAATAATTGCTCTATTCTACTTCCTTTGAGATTTAATTTGGGCTTAAGGCAGTTGCTTTCTGTGTCCTTCTTACTGAAAGGTAGATGCTCCATAAGAAAGGCACCAATTAGACAAATAGTAGAATTCTAAGAAAGAGAATGCAAAAATCATACTGCGGCAATATCTTATACAGTTATACCTTGGATCTCGAACGCCTTGGCTCCCGAACAAATTGGCTCCTGAACAATCAAAACCCGGAAGTGAGTGTTCCGGTTTTCAAACGATTTTCAGAAGCTGAACATCCGGCATGGCTTCCGCAGCTTCCAATTGGTTGCAGGAGCTTCCTGCAGCCAATCAGAAGCAGCGCTTTGGTTTCTGAATGTTTTGGAAGTCGAATGGACTTCTGGAATGGACTCCGTTCAACTTCCTAGGTACAACTGTATTAAGAACAACTAAAATTGAAGTAGGGATTTTTTTTTCATCCTGAGGGCCACTTCACTTCATGGTTCACCACCTAGGGTCCACATGTTAATGGTGGGTGGGGCAGAGTGGAAAAAAGTGGATTGGGCCAGATGCAAAAGTAGGCAGAGCAATGGATGATACCTTAATCTTTGTACACTAGACTACATTCCTTACACACACACGAGGAATTATCACAGTTCAAGGACACATTCCAGACAGATTTGTGTCACAGAAGTGTGATAAAACAGCAGATAAGCTTCCAAGTTCTTTAGAACTCTTCTTCAGGCAGGATGTTTGGATTACTATATAACACACTCTACGTGGAGCTGCCTTTGAAAAATGCTCAGAAACTTCAATTGGCTCAAAAAGCTGCAGCCGCACTGTTAACTGGAAGATGAACGAGTGACTGGATCCCTGACAAGGTGGATGACACACTGAAGCCTTGTAACAGTGGTGCCAGAGTAGACATGGGGACACAGTTGGCATCCTTATTCTTATTCTTATCTGGGTCTGCAGCAGCAGTTAGTCCCTGTGTTCATATCTCTGCTATATCACTATGTGTCTGTAGTTGCTGATGAGTCTTAGTTGGGGCCTGTCTGTAAACACCCTACCATCAAAGGTCTGTGAGAGGGAAGTGTCATTGTCCCATTGGTTTCAGCTGAAAACCGTTAAGTGACAAGTAATGTTCTGTCTTTTTCTCTTCTGTAGTAGGTTGTTCCTAAGTACCAGTCTAGCCTTGTGGATCTATTTCTCTCTCTCTTCCTGCCCCACCAACAACCTTCTTTGGGTGGGTAGTGTAGTTTGAGAAATGCTGATGGAAATTCTTAAGTTGTGACTGTCTGATGAGTCAGGTGTGGTTGTATCGTTGGTCGTATCATTCATCTGGTGAAGTGGACAGCCCACAAAAGCTGATGCCGAAATAAATGTGTTAGTCCATCAAGCAGCACAAAACTCCTTTCCCCCCCTGCAATATGGCCACCCCTCTGGGGATAATAAAATAAATTCTTCTTCTATTGCTGTACTGTAGCAATATTGTAGCTATTAAAAGGAAATACGGTAGCGAACCTTCCTGGTGTTTATTTGTATGCTTAAAACTATGAAACACTGAGTTTAAACAAGGTGACATACACAAAGAGCAGAATACAGTGGTACCTTAGGTTACAGACGCTTCAGGTTACAGACTCTGCTAACCCAGAAATAGTACCTCAAGTTAAGAACTTTGCTTCAGGATGAGATCAGAAATTGTGCAGCGGCGGCGCAGCAGCAGCGGGAAGCCCCATTAGCTAAAGTGGTGCTTCAGGTTAAGAACAGTTTCAGGTTAAGAACGGACCTCCAGAACGAATTAAGTTCTTAACCCGAGTACCACTGTACAGAGCTACTACTTCTCTTTTGTAAAGAGTACATGACACTAGGCTTACAAAGTTTCTTCACATCTATGACCAAAATTACCGCTAAAGATTACTGCCAACAATATTCAAGCAGGAAGGATTCTGCTAAGTGGAAGGTGAGTTCTTCTCATGTTAAAAACCCAATTCCTTCCCCTCCACTGTTGCTTCCTGTCTCTCCCAAAACCTACCTGAGGGCTGGTAAGGATTTCCAGAATGGTAGGAGATGGGACTTGCAGACTGTAGTTAGAAGAGGGAAATCAGCGGGCAGCGGAAGGTTAGATGAAAAATTGTTCTTCTGCTCACACAAGGCAACCCAAAACTAACAGAAGTTGCTGGCAGGTAATCAGAAACTTCATGATATTAGGATTCTAAAATACACAAGCAGCTACAACTTGTGGCCAGACATAAACAACAAATCAACAAACCTATTGAGGGAGGGGGACCTCTACTCTAGCTTAAAATCAGAAATAAACACAAGCTTTAAAAAACTACATCCCTCTTGCAAAAAAGAGTGTGCTTACTAAATATTTTAGATTGTTTTTGAAAGGTACATACACACACACACACACACACACACACACAAATGTTTACTGTTATCGGTGGCCTATTACACAAACTAAGATGTTTTTATTTTCTGCTCAAGTACAGACAGCATACCCAAAAGAAGAAAACTACATCAGTTACAAAATCAGATTGCAAATGTGTTTACGATAACTAAATTACAGCTAATCATATTAACTGCTTCGCCCCCTCACAGTACATCATGCTTTCATCAAATCAGTCAAGCTAGAACACTGAAAGGAATATACTTTCTTATGGCGCTATCTTTCCCCAAGATCCTCTTTTTTTGAACTGACTGCAAGGGCTAAGGCATATTTATACAGCTCAAAACCTGAAAAGAAAATCAGTCGTGTCCAAAAATACTTTGATCTGGATAAAGTGAGAGCCAAGGTATGCTCTACAAATTCCTCACAAAGGATATACTTCTGTGTATACATGCAACCCACCATTAGATAGCAATGTTTTATAAAGCCACATTAAGCCATGGCTCTTTTGTACATACATGGGTAGATGCGGCAAAATGCCTGTGCAAAACAACAGCCACTTGTGACAATTACTTGTGGGTTGAAAGATTCTACATGGCAAGGTAGAAACAGAATATTGATAGCAGGTTAAGACGTATAATTTTACCCCTACCCTACTTAAGCTGAGCAATTGTTTTAAAAACTTCCTAATAACTATACAATGCTTGCACTCTTAAGAATGGCATTATCATAGGCAGACAGAAGGAGATGAATACTCTGGTAGTCTTAATGCCAAGATGAGTTGCCTACACCTCTGAGTGCATTCCAGCCACCATGTTCCTTCTCAGTTTTCTCTTCTAGCAACTAGATTCAGGGACCTAAATAAACTATACTTTTGGTCTAACTTTGCTGCTGTATTCTCTGTGTCCATATAAGGAAGACTGCTATTGTTGAAGTCTTATCAGGCTGCCTCAAACAGCAAACAGTTGTTGCCAGGGAAAAGAGGAAAAACAAGAAACTGTTGTAAAATATCTCACCCAGATATTATTTAAGGCAATATATTTGACCTAGGTTCTCACAAACATGTGGCAAACATTTCATTCAAAAGAACTGTACTTCTTTCAAAGAGAGCCTAGGTACCTGAACAAGAACTAATTTCAGTCTCACTGCTCAATACAGGAAGTACTGTTGAAGTGTATTTAGCAAAAGGATTCAACATAACAATAGTGGTAGATAAGGACCAGCAAATGTACATGCAATCCTTTTATTTCATAGTTTTCTAAACTAAAAAGCAGCATTTAAAAATAATGATTTGGGTTGTCTTTTTTAAAGGAAGAATATGTGGTCTACCACTGACAATGTTTGATCTAATCCCTGAAATCTAATACAACATTTAAGAAGCAGTCACATGCTTCATTCCTAATGAAGGCCTAGAAAGGAGAGTTCACTTTATTCTGGAGGCACGTATCAAAGTAGATCTCACCAAGCAACAGAGGCGCATCATCTAAGGATCTTTTTCACATTAAGAATCCTATTAGAAGGAAAACACTAAAAGGTAATTGAATTTCCCTCAGTTATCTTCATCTCTGTCAGCTCCTGCTACAATAACTTACTCTCCAGAGCACAGATAACTCAATTCTGTCCAGCAAGCATATGTTATGAATCTCCAAAGCAAACTTGTCTAAATCATTCTGGTCTTCTATCAAGGTTGGCTGTGGATATGAACTCTGACAGAAAGCAAACAAATTTATTTTTATCTTTTCAATAATTCACTTCTTCATGGCTCGATAGAAGAATCTAAGGATATTTATGTTTTTAGTAATTTTGGCATTATAAATACTGACTAAACATTGACTGGAATTAAAACCTGTTTAAAGAGCCATTTTGTTATTAGCACTTTCAAGCTGAAAGATAATTTGAGGTGTACTGTACTGACTTACTAGAGATTTCTATAAATGAAAGCGTTCCTTCCAATTACATTTGCACAATTGGTTAAGACTAGCATGTATACTTCATGTTTAATTCAAAACCATGCTTAAATGTACTGTGGTTTATAACTGTGGAAGTATTTTTTGCAATTATTATTTATTACATTTTTGAACCTCCCTTCAGCAAAGGTTCCCAAGGAGGTGTAAAACATTAATACATGTATCAAAACATCAACATTAAAACCACACACCTACTAATACGGTGATTCTTATGCAAATTCAGCGGCTATAGCTAACAGAACAACCAACAACACCTGTCCACCAAAACAAAAAGATACAAAGATGTCTTCAGCTGATGTCAAACAGATGCCAGCAAGGGGGACAATTGTACCTACAAAAGAAGGAATTTCACAAGTGGGGTGTCGTAACAGAGAGGGACTTGCACTGCATCATCACATAACTGACCATGGCTGACAACGGAACCATCAGAAAATCTTACGGCATGGGTTGGCAGATAATGGGAAAGACATTTCTACAAATACCTAGATCCCAAGCCATGAAGGGCTTTGTATTGGCAGGCAACACTACTCTTTTAGATTAAAGGGTTAGTTAAGAATGCTTCAATCTAAGAATGCCCTTTTGCAATTCTAAGGTAAGTGAGACTTGAAACGTTAAAAACATACCTTGAGAAAACAGAAGTAGAAATAAAAGCAGCAGCAGTTTATGATAAGGTTTGAACTATCCTTGGTTGCCAATTGTGGAGTGTCAGTTGCAGGAAGGCAAATGTAGGACGGGGGGGGGGGGGACTGCTGATGTACAATCTAGTAGCCTGTGCCAGTAAAATACCCGCGATCACATTCAAATCTAGCACAGTACGTTGCCCTACTTTTAATAGTTTCTATTCCTACATTCCTTCTCTTCCTACCAGTCACCATGCCCAATCTATTGTTCAATATAACGATGGTGCTTAAACAAACTGTCCATGATTAGCACCAAATGAGGGAGCTGGGGCCACGTAGGGAGTTCCAGAGCTGTGTAAGTTCTGGAGCTGGAGGCTATGAGCTCAACAAGAAGCTTTTAATCTAGCAAGGCTCCAGAGGCGACCGAAAGACTTAAATCTCACTGCTAGCTCCTCGTCTTCCTGGTCATCTGCTGGGATGCTATTCACAGTGGAGTCTTTTCCCTCCTCCCAAAAAGGCCTTGCATCTAAGGAGACCTCTAGTCATACATAGACCCTGCAGGCAGGCAGGCAGGCAGGCAGGCAGGCAGGCAGGCAGGCACACCTATGCCAACTCTGGGCTTGAGTGTAGGATGATATTTGAGACTCAGGGCTTGGGCTATGATCAGGTGGCTCAGGTGAGACATGCATGACATGAGGCACTCCACTACCTTAGGACAGTTGAGGGTTCCTTAGGGTTTTTATCTGTACTGTGATTCTATGTAAGGCCCCAGGACTTTTCCACACAGGAGGTCTCTCTTGGTTCGGAATGGGCAAGATTTTGACACAAATTAAACTTTAGGACAAGTGAACATTAGAAAATAGGCTCTAATTAATTAAAGGTTTGTTACAACTTTATGCCCCTGCTAGAACTACTCTTTGGATTCTTTCTTATAGGTCCTTAACCAGTCCATACTAGATAAATTTGGGGCCGCCATAGTATAGCTGTGTAGTGATACAAAGCACAGAGGCAAGGTATGATCACAGAACCGGCTAACTCAATTTAGGTCACTCCCTATGATCACCTATAGCTAAAATTCTACCAGCACTTTGATAATGGAGCAGGAAAAAAATGAGAAATCTATTAAGATTTATCAATTATCTCCCACAGGAAAATTTATTCTTGCTTACAGACAACTTAATATGGAACAGTTATTTCTCAGCAGCAAGCCAACAACCCAGACACATAGATCAAGGAAGAACAGTACCAACAATGTTCCTTCTCTTTCTTATTCTGTGAAGAGGACTATTCAACCTCAGACATCAGCCATGCTGCTGTATCTGCACTAAACGTACATTTACATCATACAAGAAGTGTGCAGTGTTGTAGAGAGAGTTGTTGGAACTAAACTGGGAAAGGGTTCAAATTCCCATGAAGCTCACCAAGTGGCCATGAGCCAGGAACTCTTTTATCCTCCAAAACTCACAGTCCTGCAGTGAGAATAAAATGGGATAACTTAGTGCCACACCAAGCTCCTGACTGGAAGGGGAGAATTCAAATGCGATAGATTGATCACTTGCCAGCAATACTCTGAAGGATTTTACATGGACATAACAGAAGATGCATTAAGCATGTCTCATTTTTGGATCCCTCTCAAATATTCCAGGGGCCCTGAACACTGTGAGACACATCACTGTTCACTCACACAGATCTCCACTAATGAGAAATTGTTCTTAGGGTTCAGCTAAAAGTTATATGGGAGATATACAGAATTTATGGATATCCCCTGTTTTGCTTTTGAAGAAGTTAATAGCAGCTGGCAAAGATTACCAGTTTCTACAGCTGCATCTTTGCATATCCTGTGCTCCCTTGCATCCTTGCATCAGATCAGAGTCTTGGTTCTTCTGACCTATGCTGTTTTCCCTTCTCCTGAAGTTGCAATTTGCTCTGTAGAGGAAAGTATGCTGGGCAAGGAGCAGCTGGGCCCTCCCCCAGCAATATAATAATCATGATCTGATGCAAACCCCCCCCCCCAATGTTAACATCTTGCAAAGTTATTTACTTCATCTCAAAACCCAGGCCTTTTAATAGTTTTACTTGATAAATTGGTTTTATGCTACTCTTACATACTATTTTACTATACATTTCTACAGATCAATCCAAAGAGGGAGGGAGGGAGGGAGAACTGAAGGTGGATGAACCACAGAGCCTAGGACTTGCCGATCAGAAGGTCGGCCGTTCGAATCCCCGCGACAGGGTGAGCTCCCGTTGCTCGGTTCCAGCTCCTGCCAACCTAGCAGTTTGAAAGCACGCCAGTGCAAGTAGATAAATACTTGGAAGGTAAACGGCATTTCCGTGCGCTGCTCTGGTTCACCAGAAGCGGCTTAATCATGCTGGCCACATGACCCAGAAGCCACATGACCCAGAAGCTCCCTCGGCCAATAAAGCGAGATGAGTGCTGCAACCCCAGAGTCGGTCACGACTGGACCTAATGGTCAGGGGTCCCTTTACCTTTACTTTAATGAACTTCCATCCACATTTGTCCATTTCAGGCTGTGGGTGAGAGAGAGCCATTCAATTTCCCTCCCACTGTCTTCCATTGTTTCCAATGATAAGGGGGAAACACAATGCCATACACACAGCAAGGGGGTAACTGGGAATGCTATTCCACTTTGAATCTACAAACAAAACTCTTGTGTTGGGTAAGGCAAAGGATGCGGATGTTTCTGGAGGTAGAAGGAGTATTGTGGAGTCATATCTTCCTCTCCAATGGAAGACCTCTCTTTCTGTCCTCAGAGGAGGAGATCTGAAATATCCTATAGAATTCCAGTCTTACTGTTGCTGGTTTCCATTGATTTAATCTTAGTATGATTTAAGGCCAATTTTTTTTTTTAAGTTTTTGAAGGGCAGGATGCAAATTGCTTAAAGTAAACCAAAATAACAGAAATCAGGAGGGGAGATCCAGATTATGTAACATCTAGTTGTGCCCATACATATATCTTGAATAAACCCTTATCTTCCTACTTAAACATTGGCCTGGCTCAGTTTTGGCAGGGAATGCTAAACTTTATTGTATTTTAAAATTATTATTCAGCTGAAAAACAAAGCATCTCACCGACCCCCATTGTACTGTTACAAGATTATCCCAGTTTTAAAAAAATAATGCTGAAAATGTTGTTGAGCATAATTAAAATATACTTTCTTCATAGTTAGTAGCTAACAACATATGAAAATTATTACATAAAAAGCATAACCATTACTAGCTTCTTCAGAATTTAAAGCAGAAGATCTTTTACAAAAGGAAGTCTTTACTATAACGTCATCCTGCTTCGCCAAACACTGTCATCCTTTTTAAAAACAACCCATTAGTCTTTTTTGAATTACACTGATCCAAATCCAGCAATGTCTTTATTTTTTCCAATTCCATCTTTTAAATAGTATTTTTATTAATTCCTGCGAAACTTAACAAGAAAGTAGCTAGTTTGTTCATCCCTTTACCTTCAAACAAGAAAGTAGCTAGTTTGTTCATCCCTTTACCTTCATGTGTAAGCACTACATCAGTTATGCATCAAATGTATAACTTGCAGAGTGTGGGGAGATTATAATTTCACCTTTGGATAAGAGTTTGACATATGAGCTCAAGGGGAACATCTACCATGTACTTTTTTTCTAATAGCCATGTAACATGTTTGTAGTTTTTCTTGAATTTCACAAGCCAGCTAAATTAAAAAGTCATATTTGTAGGGAATGAGAATTCATAAGGGTTCCTCCCTCATATGCTCAGTATGAACCTGTTGTGAGAGAAGATTCAGTAGAGCACAAAGGGATTCAGCTGATCCCCCGGGCTGAGCTATAGCCTTTTGGTTGGACCTGATTTCCAGCACCAGCATCTTCCTGTATGGTGGCTGAAGTCAGAAAAATCTGGGGAGGATACACAAGTGAGGAAGGTATCCCGCATCTCGGGGAAAGGCAGAGAGATGCTGATGGAAGTCAGAAAGAGGTAAAAGATAATTTTATAAAGTGAAACCAATAATAATTTGACATTAACGTTATAGGAAAAATGAAAGAATGTGGCAGTTTGGGTGCATGGGATAAGATACAAATTAAGTGTGAAAGGTCCTGCCAACCTAGCAGTTCGAAAGCACATCAAAGTGCAAGTAGATAAATAGGTACCACTCTGGCAGAAAGGTAAACGGCGTTTCCGTGTGCTGCTCTGGTTCACCAGAAGCGGCTTAGTCATGCTAGCCACATGACCCGGAAGCTGTACACCGGCTCCCTCGGCCAATAAAGCGACATGAGCAACCCCAGAGCCGGTCACGACTGGACCTAATGGTCAGGGGTCCCTTTACCTTTACCTTTTAAGTGTAAAAGGAGAGGCGGAGAAGAAATTACAGATGAGCAAAAACAGTTTGAAAGGCAAGGGGAGGGATATAAATTTAAAAGCCTCTGGATTAGCAAGTGGGCAACCAAGCCAAACTGCACCCCCAGCTAGTGTCTATATTTAGCAGGGATGTAAACAGATACAAATTTCTGCCTGATGCTTCAATAAAATGCAATGTCTTTCCCCCACCACAGCAATGTGGTGTCTGAATTTCTTCATGTGCAGCTTCCCCAAACACTCCTTACCTACGCAGCTAATATATTATGCCTGATGCACTGCTCACTCTTCAGCTGTTAACAGCCATCCAGCTCCAAATAGTGGGGAAGCCTGAATTATCACTGGGTACCATACCAGTATCTACATTGCCCTTAACAGTTGCAATTTGGAGCTTGAGTAAACATGGAAAACCCTTAACACAACATGCCCTTAACAGTTGCAATTTGGATCTTGAGTAACACAACATGTTAAGCTGAAATGCTACCCCCCCTTTCTTTTTTGCAAACTGAATAATAATAAAGTCAGTGCAGCCCTACAGTTTAGGGGCAGAGATTTCTCCAGATGTCTGGAAGCCTCACTTGCAATTGTTCTACATGCATAATACACAAACACAGAGAGCACATAAATTATCTCAAGAAATACCTCTTATTTCCCACCTTTTAATTCCATATCCCCCCCACAAGTCAATAGTGTATGTTTTCTCCTATTTACATCTTATTGTATGGAAACAAACTTTAAAAATGAATCTGTTCACATTCTGCACTAGTCTAGTATGGCTGAAAAAGCAGCATCCTCTTAGCCACCCTCATTCCTTAGATGCACAAACGAGCTAAATATAGAAAGGGGAAGGATAGGGAAATTGTAAGATGAATCAAAGTGGTATCTTGCTATTGATAGCCTTGGCCTCCATAAATTTGTTGAATCCTCTTCAGAGGTCATCACTGTCTCCCATGCAAGCTGATTCCATACTTTACCTATGTGCAACATATATGCGTAACATATATTTCTATTTTGCTTTTCCACTCAGGAGCTAAACATTGTGCATGTTTCCCTCTCTTTCCCCCTTTTATATTTGCAGCATCTCCGTGAGATAAGCTAGGTTAATATATGTTAATACATATATTGACACACATATATTATGTATGCTATTATACATACACTAACATACATATATATATATGTAGATATGGGAGGGGCCCAATCCACATACAGTATACCCAGCCCAGGAAATCCTGTTGGCACCCAAATTATGGCCTGTGTCTATCGTACCTCACAGCTATGTGATGGTTGTATTACTAAGGCTGTAAGAAGGAGTAATGGCTTAGGGCTGATTTCCAGGATTGGTTGCTCCTAATAAACTGTTCCTATGATTATTGTCTTAATTATTTTGCCTTCTTTTTTAAAAAAAGAGAGAGTTCAAACATGTTCATGTGAGTAAACACAATACAGGAAATGTTTCTCAAGGCTACTCAAAAGCTAAGATTTAATAGATAAAGCATATCTGATGCTTAGCTATAAGGAAAGGGAAGACTCACAGAAAACATTATTTTATTTTAAAGGAGGACACGTGAAATAAGCTAGAAACTACCTGTATCTTTTGAGCAAGGCATGGCTACATTTACATTCGTATTCAACATAAGCCATAAACCAAAACATGAACAGCTTATTGCTGCTTAACTATATCCTATAAATTGGCACAGGGTGAAAATTAGGGCTATAGAGAAGTCCAACTAATACGCATGAAGAAACATAACTGAAGGGAAAAGGGCAACAAATTTTACAGCAGCTGGAAATGCTAGATTTAATTATTGAAGGGCAATCATGCAGAGAAGTTAGCTGCCTAATATGATTTACAACAAAGAAGAATCCAATGAATATCCCAGTTATATTGACAAACTGCTAATAATCAGAACGTAAGACTATTGCAATTTGCGACAAATGCATAATTTAAGTAAAGACATCACAACAAAAAGGAAACGATGCATGCCTTACTTATAAACCACAAAAACTGTAACCTGCGTATCTCTCTCTCTCTCTCTCTCTCTCTCTGTGTGTGTGTGTGTGTGTGTGTGTGTGTGTGTGTGTGTAAAACATGCTGCATTTTGAAGAATAGCTGTTTATACTACTGAGAAACTGACTGGCCAGTCACAAGCCATAAACATCCAAACAAAGCAGTATAAAATGAAAAACATTTTATTCACACTTATATTTTCTTTGTTCATCACTTCATATTTAACATTCTTATGCTTGTCTCTTAATCACTCTTGCATATATCACAGCTGGGACTATTAAGCATCCACTTTGCATGCGGAAGGTCCCAGGTAGAATGACCAACCTGAAACCTTAGAGGGCCACTGACGGTCAGTGTAGACAACAAGTGCCAAAACTGATGTGCAAATCACTGTATCACTGATTTTCAGAGCTCCTAATAAAACCACCAACAGCTAGTGCTCAAACACATAATCCAAAATGCATGCAGACTGTTATTAACAAACGCATACTACTTGAAGGGACATTGCCAGGGATTCAGACCCATTTCTGTTTGGGGTGCTTCACAATTTCCCCCCTGCTAGAAGTGACATGGTGCTACACCTATTTTCCAGTACACATGTTTACCATTTACTTTTAAGAGGTTACGGCAGTGGTGTCATCACCCCATTGTTGCAGGAGATGTTCACAGAAAACCCTGAAAGAGTAACATTGTATTTATGGCACCTATAAGCATTCACAGTATCTATGAATATTTAATAGACTTCCCTTTAAATAATAATAAAAATCAGGTTCAAGTCACTCCAGATTTAGCCCTGGGAAGTCGTAAAAAATATTGCTCATTCCAAATTAATTGTGCAATGCTCATAAGTCTGTTGCACACACTATCAAAGGATCCCTGCATGCAGTAGGATTGTGTGGGCATTGAGAAAAATCAGCTCAGACAAAAAACCAAAGTTCCGCCCTTTCTCTTTGCCAATGCTTAAATGGAGTAATAATAATAAGAATAATATTTTTATTATTTGTACCCCACCTATCTGACTGGGTTGCCCCAGCAACTATGAACAGCTTCCAAAATATATAAAACATAATAAAACATTACACTTTGAAAGGCTTCCCTATACAGGGCTGCATTCAAATGTCTTCAGATGTTGGTTTCATTCTTTAGAAGATAGATATTTTAAAAAGATATAGTCTTGTACTTATTATGAAAATGATGATCTAAATGCATACTGTGTGCTGTTTTGTGCTTTAATATAAAAATTAATCTCACTTTTTATTCCAACATTTTCTTCAGGGCATTTTAAACAGCAGTACTAAGAGTTAAATCACAATTTATTGTTATGTGTGAACATATTCCCTTATGTTTGCGTGATTTGATAACAGAATTAACTTGCTCTGAAGTGTGGCAGCGTTACAGCAAATCACCTCGTGGTTTTGGTTATAGTTTGTTTTCTGCACCCATCTGAATAATTCTACTACATTTGGATTCATGTTATGTTCATGACTGAGTCTTAACTCCTATCTATTCCTTCACACATCCCCCCCCCCCCCAAGCAGCATAATGCTTCTCTTTCCAAAACTAATTTCTGCTGAAACATATGGATATCTTATGAGTTCAAGAGCAACATGCCTTGGTCAATAGAGAAAACTATGACTGCCTCCTCCAGTTCTGATAGGTATAACAGAAGTGCTGTCTTTTCTGCAGTCTAGCTTCTGTTTAAGTTCAAGATTATGTGAATTAAATCCCTTCAGCCATCACACTGAGATATAACAGAGTCAAGGCAACATCAGATCAAGAAGTGTCAACCAACACCTGCCTGAAGACAGTTCAAAGACATAAGAAACACACAGAGAAATAAAAAATTGTGGTCAGTTCTGACAGAGGCAACATTTTGAAATGCAGTAAAAAAAAATCCCATGATTTAGCTATTCTTATGTGAAAAAAGTGTGGTTAAAGGGCAGAGGGGTATGTTAGCAGCAGGAAAAGAAGAGCAATTCACCTAATCAATGAGGCCATGTCACTCATGGTGCATCTGCATAAAACCAGTGTATAAGTTGTCACCTTTCCCAGACTCCAATGATTATCAGGCAATGAACTAAAAAAGATGTATATTTCGTCTCCACAGGACCGTCTACCAACCCTTCATTTTTTGATGTAACAAATGAAACCTGCCTGCTATTTCACTAGCACAAAATGACAATGTAGATATCTGACAACATCTCTGTTTGCAGGAGTGGGTAACTAGGTCTAGATGAAGTACAGACAGCTTATTAAACAATGCACAGCATGAATCCTGAGACCCACAGAGATGACCTTTAGAAACATTACCACTGTCCAGGAAAATAAACTTTCCGCTTCTTACGCATTTTAAAACAAATGTTTATGTGTTAATATATAAGGAAAATCCTCAATGTTTCATTTGTAAAAGAAAGCTGCAAAACAAAAATAAAATTAGTTCTTAGGAGAATCCAATAAAAAACTAGTTTTTTATGAGGTATTTCTTTTTTGTTCTGTATTGAACTGGTCGGGAGGCCATAGTAATCCAATAAATTCAAAATACATGTCAATGTAATTCATTGTCCCTCAATAATAAATTATCCCTTATTTTTATTTAGTTTGGGTTTATAAAAAAATATAAAATACTTTTTTTGTTACTACTTTAGCAAAAAAATAACTTTTTAGAGTTTGTTTGCAGTATATTCATACATGTAAATATTTGGTTGGAGGCGCTAATATTTCCATGGCTACATTTTTATGAGCCACTGGCAATTGAAATACTATTACAGAACAGACTAAGGATTTATTTGTGTGAAAGCCACTCAGGCGTTTATTTGTCCAAAAGTCATTGTGTGAAACAAATACTCATTTGTACTAGGTTTTCCCAGAAAATTAAAGGCAGGTTTGTTTGTTTTTTAATGCTGAAATGGTTGACAGAAATGGTAGCAATTACTAAATCTAAAATGTGATCTTTACAAATATGATGATTCAGAAGCAGCTAACTCTAGATCCAAATTAGTAGCTTAGGTGCTCCACTTTTCTTATTGATTGCCAGTTCTGTACAAGCTACAAACTCTGGTGAGGTTCTTTTACCCTTCCAGTCCCCACTAAAGATACTGTGCAAAAGCAGCTCTACTCTGTCAATCGTTTTATTTTGAAATGGCTAAAAGATTGCTAGAGAGTAAATTTATACAAAGAGCAGCCTGATCTAGATAGACCAGTAAGTTTAATTCCAACGACATGTTGTTTTTATCAAGTACTTAAGATTCCAGTAGAGGAGTGGAGAGGAGACTAAAGAACATAATCCACATCAACAAGGACAGTCAGGGACAATATCTTTGAAAGCCATAAGCATGAGAGGATTAAGGAATCATACTGGTAAGGTTATAGTTCATAAGATCCATTTGCAATGCTACGTCAAAAAGGATAATGTGGTCATGGGATGCATAAAGAGGGAAATAATTTGTATGTGTGCAGCAACAATTGTGTGTGAAACATCCATGAGACCAGTGCTAGAATGCACTGGACTAAACAGACTTCCATAAAATATTATACCTATTTGACCAAAGGAAGGGGCTGGTGCAAAAAAATCAGTCAGAATGGTTTGGAAAATGAGAGTGTTCTAAGTAGCAAGAGCGTAGGAGCTCAAACCTATCCAAAGGAAGACTAAACAAACTACAATCACGCAAGTGACTTCAAGGAAAAAGAAAAGTAGAAGTTTGCCTAAAAGTATTTTTTTTGTTGTTGTTATGATGACTCAGAGGGAAGTGCAATTACCAAAGAATATTTCATTAAGAAAAATAATGCACAGTTCCATTTAAGTCTACAAACAGTACACAGCTTTATTAAAGTTAGCCTTTTATCTATATTATACCAGATGTTATACTGGATGAACATCGTTGTCAATTATGAATGTGAAAATACAAAATTGTAAATCATCCCAATTTCATCCCTATTCTCCAACCAACTTGTTTACAACAAGTAAAAGAAGTGGGCTGGATCCAGAGAAGATACAGCAGAACTCCAATCACATAATGGGTCCTTCTTGTCTCTTCCACCCCCACTAAAAGTTCCCTCCTCTCCCCATAGCTGCTCCTGAGGGTCGGGGAACTCTCTGGATGTGCAAGATGGGGTGCACAGAGAAGCAGAAGGACCTGGGAATTGAAGGAATTCAGTAGGGTTGCCTTGCACAAGTGGAAGTGTTTTTCTATTTGTGAAAGATCTCTAGATCCAAGAGAATAGGTGCTTCAGAGCTTCTGTGTACTATTTACAGGTCAACATGTTCAGGAATTTTAAAGACACAACTTCACGGGCACCTGGTGTGTTTACATTTTTAATCTGGCATAGCTGTGGTACCTATGTTTCAGTTTACTACTCTACTATGTATGAATGAAATACTAGTGCATTGTGTAAGGTTTGGGACTTGCCTCAAATTCAGCATGCCTGTGAATATCTTCAGCTCTTTGTCTGCTCAAGATAAATTCTGCTTCATTTGCAACTCTCACCAGATGATCCTTCATTGTTTGGCTCAGCAATCTGTAAACAGAAAGAAATTTGGGACAAATTGGTAATGATGGATTTCAAAAAAACAAGCAACCAACCAAAGGTTTTAAAGCATTTTCAGTAAAAACACTGATGTCCAAATCCAGCAATATGCTCCAGGAACAGATGTTCAGACACAAGCATGGAACTGCACCACCTGGAAGTACTTAGTCATTAATTTTGAGAGAGTTGTGACCCAAAATATACTTGATGAACACCTCTTGCATCAAAATGCCGGTTTCTAAAAATCTAAATAAAAGCAGCTGGAAGGGTTGATCATTAATAGGTTCAGAACGAATTAAGACCTGAAATAGAATTTAAACCCTTTTTCTCACCTGCTGTGGTCCTGAGAATAAGCCTTCTTCTGAAGTTGGGTTTCCATTTAACTTAAAGGGTAAGTCTGATTCCAATTTGCATACATTAGAGTGGGTCCTTCCATTGAAATGAATGGCTACTATTTAAATGAATGGTGACTACCATGCATGCAACAGAATGATTCTCATATTGAAACAAACACAGAACTTTCTATCAGGCATTGATTTAAATCACCACCAATACTACACACTATTGATGAATCTTAATATTTAAAGCTAAAATACACCTCTACCAATACAGTACACTGTATTCCATAAAAAAACTTAGTTATGAAGCTCAATTTGATAATAAGCAAGCACAGTTAACCAAATGCAGGCTATACATAAAAACTGAGCCCATATTCCACTAATATTATTTGAAGAAAGGATGGTAGCTGGAAATGGAATCAGTGCAAATGTATGGAAACCACAGGCAAACAGCACCATGATTTTCTGGCACAGGCTTACTTTACTGACAACCAGTACTTGAAGTTTCCTAGATAATACTGAAGCTGAAATAGCTGTCTCTGGTTTTCATTTTAAATATCGAAAACATTAACTCTTTTCTGTTTAAAGATGCTGACATGCCCTTGCAAAACCTTAACACTACAATCTGATACTTAAAGCACTTTACTGATACAGGCCTCATTGAAGTGAGCTGGACTTACATTAGCTGAAAAGCAAGAGCCTTAGTCATCTGCAAATCACCTGAGATTTTCTATTAAGTTTACTAACGCAGATGTTCCCAATTTGCACAAAGATATTTAAATGCATGCAGAGATGATCAAACAGAACTCAAAGCAATAAAAGCCAAACTTCTAAAAATATACTTTGTTTTATAGGTGAACATTTTAACACAGAATGTAAAATCTCTATGTGATCTTCAAAACACCAGCTGAATTATTCTCCCTATCCTTTCAGGACACCCCAAGATATCATTTGTATTTTCATCACATCCTTAACATTGTTTGATGTTCTTCTCGGTTATGTATTGTGGTTTTATCTAGCATGTTCTTAAAGCAATTCCTATTATGAATAAAGAACATTAAAACAAATTTGTTAATTGTAAGAACATAGTTTTCTATTAGATGTAGACCATCATACACATAAAAAAACCACATACAAGACAAAACTGTGGTCTTGAGGGTTTTTTAAAAATTGTTTTTCAGTGTCGGTGAGGGTTCTACACTTGACATTTCCAGAAATGAAAACTGGGGAAATGTTATCCCAGTTTTCTCCTGATAATCCTTTTAAGTAACTTGGAAAAAGTCATTATTTTAATTGGTGTCAATAAAAGGACTTTTTAATACTATTTTGAACTTAGTATAAAATATATGCTCTTTCATTCTAACAATAAATGATATACATTTGGTTGTTAAATTTTAAGTGTTCTATTCCCCTGAATATTTCAAAAATGCACCCATATAAAAGTTACAGATACAATTACTTATTGTTGAAATAGTATCACCATCAACTCACATAGTGTAAAATCAGATTCCCTGTCTGACGGAACTGACAACTTAAATTCTGACCAAGGATAGGAGAAAGGGCATAGCCAGGGAGACATACAACTGTTACGCATACTCAAAGCATTGTTGCAGTAGGGGATGAAAGCAGAAGGGTTAAGCCAAAGGCTTAGTGGAAAAAGCAGGTTTTGAAAAGAGAGATGATATAGGAGTTCTGGGCAGAAAATAAGGACCAGCAAGAAATAATAAGGTAGCAAGCTAGTAGAATTGTGGGTGGGTGGGGGGTTATAGCAGGAATATAGCTGCATTTAATGATATTTTATATAGGCAGGTAAAAAAGGCAGATAATTAGCAGATGAATAATTCTTTAACTGGTTGATTGCAACCATGATTTAGTAATCTATCTCTAAGTGTAGAGTCATGATTCCGGTAGGTAACCATGTTGGTCTGACACAGTCGAAATAAATAAATAAAAAACCCCTGTCCAGTAGCACCTTAGAGACCAACTAAGTTTGTTCTGGGTATAAGCGTGCACACGAAAGTTTATACCCAGAACAAACTTAGTTGGTCTCTAAGGTGCTACTGGACAATTTTTTATGTAGAGTCATGATCTTTGACTTGTATGAGTATCCAGTGGAATAGCCTTTGCCCATCTGTTGCCCTCCAAGTATTTTTGGACTACATTTCCTAGTAGTACCATCATGCTGTTGGGAGTTGTTGTCCAAAACATCTGGAGGGCAACAGGTTGGCAAAAGCTGCAATAAAATCGGCCTATTTTTCCAATTCAGAACTGATACTTCAGTCACATAAATTGTAAATATACCAAAGTTTATAACTGAAGTAAGAATAATAAATTTGTGAAAGGTATTTTTGCAATATGGTGCACAGTAGAGCGTAAGTGGTGAACAGTGGAATGAAAAACAGATAAATATTGTTCAGTATCTGTACATGAATATCCTGTCCAGTCATATATAAGAGAAAAGCAGCTGGTGTTAACTGTAGAAGAGGGGCCTGTTAAAAAAAATATGTTCTTAATATTTATTAAGGTTCTCAAATGTACAAAGCATACTTCAATCTTAATAGTTAACTTTACATGCTTTAAGGAAAGAAGCCCATCATTGTAACATACAGAATAAATCTTTCCCTACAACTCTGAATTTTGAGAACTAAAGTACACATATTGGGTTGCAGTGCTAAGGACTAGCTTCCAAGTTTATGTATTTCTGACCTGCCTTCACCTCATTCATATCGTTATGACCTTGGCCCTTGATGAACGCATTATTAGTTTAGATAGCACAGTGCTCTTAACACACTGAGGAACCAGTGTTCTGTTCTGTCTGGGCAAGGTGCGTATCATTAACAAGTCCATTGCTGAAGCTGTTAGGTTTCCCTATTAACAGCTGAGCTATGTTGAAGCTGTTTTCTTTTTAAGCAAGTTGTTGGGCGGGGGGGAAGAATCAAAAGCAAATGTATTTTAATGTAGATTACAGAAACCTATAAATTACACTAATAATTTATGCCCTATAGCAAGCAAATGGTCTGGATCCCAGGAAACGTCAATGGAATGAAAGCAGCCGCAAACACAGTTCCCTAAATACTCAAACAAGATTTCTACCACATGGTCTTCCACCACCAGCTGCCCTGGGGGAGGGTGGAGCAGGAGAGAAAGGAAGCCAGGTGAAGATAACACTAGGCTCTTGCTCCAGCTGCATAGGCTTCGTTTTGTTTTAACGTGCATGATTTATCCACTGCATTTTATAAAGGCTATGAGCAGCTTCAAGGTCTCCAGTGGAAAGGCAGGATTTAAATCTAATAAATAAATAAAATATAACTGTATGTACTAAGTGAATAAAATATAATCATATGTACATTCTACAGCAGTTCACATACTTTTGCAAGAGGTGGGAGGATGTATTTGGATTTATTTTCGTTTTTCTCCTCCAGCACAAGATTCAACAGCCTTCAAGTGACCAGAGCACACTCCTTCATCACCAGTCATGCTCCTATCCGCTGGCAGCCATAAGGTAAAGGTAAAGGGATGCCTGACCCTTAGGTCCAGTCGTGGCCGACTCTGGGGTTGTGGCACTCATCTCGCTTTATTGGCCGAGGGAGCCAGAGTACAGCTTCCGGGTTATGTGGCCAGCATGACTAAGCCGCTTCTGGCGAACCAGAGCAGCAAACGGAAACGCCATTTACCTTCCCCCCAGAGCAGTACCTATTTATCTACTTGCACTTTGACGTGCTTTCAAACTGCTAGGCTGGCAGGAGCAGGGACCGAGAAACGGGAGCTCACCCCATCGTGGGGATTCGAACTGCCAACTTTCAGATCGGCAAGTCCTAGGCTCTGTGGTTTAACCCACAACGCCATGAGGCACCTAAATGCTATCCTAACACCCGCTCCTGCTATCAACATATGGAGGGTGGTGGAGAAAGATAGTTTAGGGCTGTGTGTTACATAAATAAACATACAACAAGCACCCCCTATAGTATATGCAATTATTCCTTTTGAAATGCTGATATTTGAAATATTAATACTATACTGTGTTAGATGAAAATATTATATGTTCGAATTTACACCATATATTGCTAACTGCTCGCTCTTTGTACACAGCTGAGTTCACAAAATGTAAATGCTGTCCAGCAGTGACAATTAGATATGAAACAGCACGAGGCATTTAATTTACCAGATACGTTAAAATATTAGAAATGACCCTAAATTGAAGCATTCTGTCCAAACTGTGCCTTTTCTCATATTAACTGCTACTGCTATCTGAATCCACAATAGGGAGATTCTCGTTGCAAAATAGGAACTGAGTTTTTTGCTTTACCTCTTAGGATGCATTTGAAAAACCAAGGGGGGTTAATGTCTTTGAACCTCATGGCTATATAGAGATTGCAGGATAAAATGTAACTGGCTATGTCTTCAATTTCACTATCTCCAGGGATTAATATGAACCAGGGTTCACCCATGGAATTTGTGCAAAGTACTTAATCTCAAACATCTGAAATTACGGAGTGAGAAGACTGGTAGTTCAGAGGATATGGCTTCAGTTTCAGGAAGCCTCAAACCCCAGAACTCTAATTTTATACATTAAGAACTATATTCAAACAGGCACAATCTGAAACTGTTAAGTATGGCTGTTATATCTGTTCTCTAACTCCGCATTATAGCTTCTTATAAATCCCTTGAAGTTAAAAATACCTTTCAGTGAACACTTTCCAGTGCTTGCGTCAAGCAATAATGCATTATCATTGCATAATTTGTTCAATCAAACAGAGTTTGCAAAACATTATCAAAAGCTCCAAAATTATGGGAAGTTTAACAATGAACATCACTAACCTTTCTGACAGCCCAGATTTCACTATACTGTTAACTTTGTATACCTACTTTATCCCTCTTTGCAGAGAATTTTTAACTATGTGATGAAAAAAAAAGTTGGAATTAAACCCATCAGCCTCTCCAAGTCTTTGTGTACACTTACTCTCCCACAATATTTCATCTATCTGCAAGCTTTCTATTGCATTGAGAAAGTAGCTTTAAACCAGAAGCAACTCGTATTGTCTTGAGCAGCTGACTCTGCATTTTACCAAAGTGGCTAAAGCACTCTGAGGAGAGCAGCCAGAGTTTACTACTTGACATAGGATGAGAGTGCTAATCACTAAGAAGGAGGGAGTAGCTAATCTCTCTGCTAATAAAGATTACTTTGGATTTAGAGTTCACCAAGTCTTCATTTAAAATTTACATTTCAGTGGATGATTCTCTAACTCTACTAAGAGAGACTAAATAAGTATATTCTTCGTTTCCAATCATTAAATGCTTTATTCATTTTCTATATCACTATGGTTACTACTTCTGGTGTGATTATTATGTATTTTTGAATTACTTAGGAAATATATACAATTCTACTGAATTTGACTGCACGCCAAAGTTTATGTTTCTGCCATGACCTGTCATTTTCTATAACACACTTTGTATTCATGCACTGAACTGAAAAGTATGAACATCTAGGCTTACTCTGAAATTTCTTATAACAAAAATTGTTTTGATGAAGGTGCTTATGCAAAAATCAGTTGGTATATTTATGTATTGCATTTATATACCACCTTTCTGCCACAGCACCCAATGTAATATATACAGTACACTTGCTTTTTTCTATTTCTTTTTTAAAAAAATGCCTGAAGTGGTCAATTTGAGAAATTTCACATGCATACGCGTAACTAATGAGACCCTTAAATCAGTTATCTGAGACCCCACAACAGCGCTCTATAACTCACGCCCCAACAAGTCAAACACAAGCAACCAGCATGTATTGGGTCTGCCAAGTAGTTGACATTCCTTCGAATAACCAGTAGAAACAGGAAGTTTCAGCTTACTGGTCACAAACTGTGCAGGTCTGCCATAGGCACACTATATCAATATGACTACAGATAAGAGAAAATGCCAAACCACAACAGAATATGGGAGCAAGCCTGTGCCGGGGGGGGGGGGGGGGGCTGGTACACTTGCCCTGAGTCTGAGATGCATTTTTGTTTGAGTTATTCTAACAAGACTCCCTCCCCAGGTTCACACAACCTCTGCAAAGACCCGTACAGGAGATTTAGCGGCTGAATCAGGTCCACAAAGTTAACTGTACAATATTTCTAAAGGAATGCAAATGTATGCTACCAAATGCAAAACACTTTACTTGTAGACAAAGAACTTCATAAGTCAGCAACAGAAATTAATCAGAATTTGCTCAATATGAATAATGGTGATTATAGAAATTAATATAACTAGGAAGTTACCTTCCTTCGTTGACAAGCTCAATGAAAGCTAGGCCAGCATTCTTCTGTATTGAGTTCTGCCACTCCTACGATGCAAAAGTGAAAAAGGTAATTAAAAGAACAAATTTACATTAATTAAACCAGTGGAAACAGTTATAATGAAAGTTAAGATGGTGACACAAGGTATTAAAATTTTAACTCAAAATTTATATATACACAACTTTAATTTAAAAAAGGACTGGTTGTGCTGGCTAGGTACAGTAGTACCTCGGGTTACATACACTTCAGGTTACAGACTCCACTAACCCAGAAATAGTACCTCAGGTTAAGAACTTTGCTCAGGATGAGAACAGAAATTGTGCTCTGGTGGTGCGGGGGCAGCGGGAAGCCCCATTAGATAAAGTGGTGCTTCAGGTTAAGAACAGTTTCAGGTTAAGAACGGACCTCCGGAATGAATTAAGTACTTAACCCGAGGTACCACTGTATATTTATTTCATGCAGTACATGTATTGTTTGTACTGTAAACAATGTCAGCTGATGAGCATGACCACATCTATCCAGATAACAAGAACCACCCAAAGTGCTATTCAAACGAAGCATTCAGCATATTGACTTCCTACTACAAGGGTGAGAGAATACCAAGGTGAAAAGGTATTAAGCCTGTCGTCACCACAGATGTAGGTTAGGCAAAAATATTTTTAATCTATTTTTAAAATACTTTTCTTTTTTAAATCAACAACCCACTTCAACTGATAAGGCCCCTAGAGTTGCTTACAGATTGGGGGGGGGAATAGTTCTCATAACAGCTCTTTGGTACGAAAACAGTTCAACTAGCCTGGCTGCATGGCCACTGTTAAATGACAGAGAAAGAAGAGTCAAAAGGCTACTGGTCTTTAGGCAGAGACTATAGATGAGTCCTTCTTCCCCTTTGGGGCAGCCTCTTGCCAAAGAAAGCTTCATCACCAAGCACAGTTTTGAGAGCTATCTCAGGTTTCCTTAATCTAAGGCACTACACCTTATCAGCTCTCATCACAAACCTCAATATTTTATTAGTACCAACCAAGAGAGCTAGATTGCTGAACAAGCCTTGGCACCTCAAGAAACAGTCCAATCAGCAACTGGCCCATGGCACTGCTACCATGAAAATACTGCAAAACAAATGAGGTATGCAACCCACAGGGTGTTTGGGGAGTTCCCTTGTGCCTTCCTCTATAGGCATGCCTCAATTTACAAAAAACAACAACACATCTGAATAAGTAGAAGCATTTTGTGTGTGTGGGTTTTTTTGCTCATAGGCCTATAAAGCTATCAATCATAATTATGTATTTTTGTTGCTACAATTTTTTGGAGTATACAGTTGTATACCACAACAATGGGCACTAAAGTGATTGTTTATCCTGCCTAGATGTTTCTATTCTTTTGCCAACATGCCTCTTCACTTGTTTTAGCATTCCCTCACAAAATATTGGCAGGAGAAGTGTTGGAAGGTGGGGATATAAATGAAGAGCTATCATTTTCTCTAAATGACATCATGCACATGTTTTTGTCTTCAAACAATGGCTTTCACCTTGAATCACACTCAGTGTAATGCTTCAGAACTTAATTACTGAAAACAGAAATGGCCCAAACTGAGAAGCAAAGACATTTATCTTGGTTTTTTTCCAGCTTAACTCTCTCTATCACAGACAAAGATCAGAGAAAATATTAGTCTAAACAATTTTTTTTAAGCCACAGGTGAACACTCCCTTAAGCGTGCTTTAATAGCTTGGCGGGGGAGGGGGGCAAAATGTAACAACCAATGTCTTTCATGTTTAATGCAATGTTTCAACACAGCACATATATCCTGTACTGCAATTACATTCTCAGAGCTGACTGCATTGTTATGTCAAGATCTTTGTTATCCTTCTCCCAAAGGTGCTGATGAAAAACATGTTAAAAGCCTCAGAGTCGACCACTAATGTAGCTGAATAACTGGAGAATACATTTCAGCACTTTCAAAAGGAAGGACTGCAAGAGGAGATCGACCAAGTCAATAATTTCATACCTGCTGTAAGCTGAACTTAATCGACTACTATTTCCTATGCCTATAAAATCTACTGCTAATGTACATGATCATAATTACTGTGCAGTCTATAGTGAATCTATAGTAAATACTTAAGCACTGACAAAAATGCAAGTAGCTGTGAGATATAAATTGCCTTAAAGTGCTGAAAAGAACTTTGCATGGGGCAAAGGAGGACCATGGATGGCAGTAGAGAGATCTAGAGGGTGTGTTCTTCAGCTTAGGGTCCTTGAGATCATTTCTTGGGAACTGGAGGTGGAAATTAAGAAGCTGAAATGCAGCAGACAGAAGGCACTGTTCTCTTGGTGAGCAAGGGTGAAAGGCCAGGAGTCTACTATTTTTACAGGGTCTGATCTGTCCAGAAATGTCATCCTTCCTGCCAATTTCAGAGGCCAATGTTAAACACTCCGATCATCTGCTCCGATGTAGGCTCTAAGGCCTGAACATACACAGTTCCAGGTATTCAATAAGCTAGGTTCAAGGCTTAGAGCATGGGTAGGCAAACTAAGGCCCAATCACCTTCTAAATCCGGCCTGTGGATGGTCTGGGAATCAGTGTGTTTTTACATGAGTAGAATATGTTCATTTATTTAAAATGTATCTCTGGGTTATTTGTGGGGCGTGCCTGGTGTTTTTACATGAGTAGAACATGTGCTTTTATTTAAAATGCATCTCTGGGTTATTTGTGGGGCACAGGAATTCGTTCATTTCCCCCCTCAAAATATAATCCAGCCCCCCACAAGGTCTGAGGGACAGTGGACTAGTCCCCTGCTGAAAAAGTTTGCTGACCCCTAGCTTAGAGTAAAAGGTCCCATCAGTATGGTCACATCACACCCCAAGTCAATTCACACATTGCATTTTCAAATCAGTAGCTGCTTCCTGATGCATTTTAGATCCAGTTCCTCCAGATCCACCTCAAGATCCAACTCTTCCAGCTTCAGCAACTGACTTCATAAAACCTGGACTGAAAAACATACCCCCTCAAGATCTTGATTCAGGTACAGTTGCTTACTGTCTCAGCCAGGTCGTGACATTTAAGTGTTCCTCCACTTACACGGACTCAGGGAATAAATAAATGGGTACAGGCAGTGCTTTATTTTCTTTAAAAAATGTTTAGGGGTACTCTTGTTTTGACTCAAGAAAATCACCATTTTATAGTTCAAATTTGGAAAAATAAATACAGTAAATGGACAAAAGTACAAAGATTCACAAAATGTTTAGGGGTATGTGGACTCCTGCGTACCCCCAGAAAAAAGCACTGAATACAGATACTTCAAAAGTATTTGATGTTGCAAAGCTACATTCAGAGCTCCCCTAGGGAAACTCCAAATGTCGTGCTAATTCTAGTGTTCAGCATCTGTACCAACTTGCAGAAGACACCAAACCAGAGGGTGGGGGGGTTAGACAATTATGCCACTGAAGACAGAATTAGGATTCAAGACGGTGTTAACAGATTGGAGAACTGGGCACAAACTAACAAAATGAATTTCAACAGGGGAAATGTAAGGATCCACATGTAGGCAGGAATAACACATTTTGCAAATCTAAGGTGGGGACAAGTGAATTGGCAATGCTACATGTGAAAAGGATCTAGGGGTCTTAGTAGACCACAAGCTTAACATGAGTCAATAGTATGATACAGCAACCAAAAAAAGAGGGGGGGGGGAAATAAGCTAATAGTATTCTACGCTGCATCAACAGAAGTATAGTATGCTGATAAAAGGGAGTAATAGTACTGCTCTATTCTGCCCTGGTCAGACCACACCTGGAGTACTGTGTCCAGTTCTTGGTGCCACAATTGACAAGCTAGAACATGTGCAGGTGAGGGTGACCAAGATGATCAAGAGTATGGAAGCCAAGCCTTATTGAGGGAGCCCCACCTATCCCTCGCCAAGCCAGTTGAGGGAATTAGTTATGATTCAAGTTCAAGTGAAAAAAAGGAGAGTCTGATTAAACACAGGAATAACTTTTTGACAGTAAGAGCTATATGAACAGTGGAAAAGACTCCCACAAGAGGTGATGGACTCTCCTTCCTTGGAGGTTTTCAAGTAGAGATTGGATGGCCATCTCTCTACTTGAGACTCTTGAATTGCAGGGGATTGGGCTAGATGACTCTTGTAGTCCCTTCCAACTCTAAAATTTTATGATTCTATAATTTTATGACAGAAGGGTAGATTTTGGCAAAGCGTAAGGAGAAATGTGTTGACATGAAAAGGGAAGTTTGGCAATTGAACCAACTACCTCGAGGGGTAGTGGGCTTGGTGGGAATGCTCTGGCCCTGCATTTCTTGCAACAAGCAGAGCATTGGAATGGATGGCCTACTACAGGACCCCCTCCAGTTTTATTATTTATGGTATACGAGAAGGGACAGTTTTGTCAATTATGCAGCTGAACAACTTTGCACAGATCTGAGGCATTAAGTACTTCAAGATTTCTTAGAAATTTATAAGAAAAGAGATTTTTAATATAAAAACATAGCAGTCCGTAAAAAAACCCCCAAAAACCTGCTCTGGGAAAGCAAGCATAGCCAAGCAACATTATTCACCTGATCAATACAGATGGTATTATTTTGATAAGGTGCAATAGAAGTTGCTCTAAGTCCACCCATCTACAAGCTCTCAACAGATGATCATCATTAAACCTCTATCAAGCATCTATGTACTGAATTGTACAAATGTGTTCTATTAGTACGTGGTCTGACTATTTCGCAACACTAGTACTCAAGACAAATGGCAGCTGCTGCCCTCTGAGGTCTGAAGTCAAGTCTTTAGGGAATCTCAAAGCCCAAATGGAAAAAAACAAGGGCTGTTCATTAGAGGCTGCTCCAGGCTAAAACTTTCAAGGCTGCCATTAGAACTATATAGAGGCTAATTATTTTTATAAGGCTAAAAAAAACCACACTACACAATGTGTTTAGATATAAGCAGAAAGTACTTTTTATTCCATTACAGTTGAAAACTATTGCTCTTGTCATCAAAACAAAGGCGGTAAGGAACCAAGATTTTAAAGTCACATTACACTAGTTAAAGAATTTAATTTACCAAAGCCAAAAATGAGCTTTAGGGTGTTCACTTTTATTTCATATGAAATAGTCCAAGAAACTGGTACAATCCAATGTGTGTCCTACATCTGCCTTTTGAGACTGGAGAAGGGGAAGATTTGGTATAACACTGGAAAAAAGGAAACACCATGGAAATTATGTGTAAATCTGACACTTAATGTATATTCAGGTTCTATTCAGTGCCTGAAAGTGTTAAGCACTAGGGGTTTTTTTTGGGGGGGCACTCAGATCAAGACAAAGAAGCAAGGAAAGAAACAATAATAACACCCCCTCCCAAGAAAGGGGAGTTCTGGCAATAGATAAATCTGTTTTTAATGTTCATGGTCAAATCCAGACCATAGCCAAAAAACTGATCCATAACCATTTGTAAAAATTGCATTAAGACTCTATCAATGCAGATTAAATAATTATTAGAATAATTAGCTCTACGAGTCCATTTAGAGAAAGGCTATTACAGCTTTATTCCTTATAGGAAAAACAACATTTGAAAACAACTATGCTAACTCAGTTAAAGGAAGGAAAATGCAAAGAAAACAGATTGAGAATGATTTATATGAATGCATAGTGCTGAAGTTAATTACAACTAACCCAATAAAATAGTGCCTTTATTATTGTACAGCAAGTAATAGCCTTAGACACAGAAAGCAGAGCTCTTTCTACTCTTTTTCGTATGCTCAGTCCCACAGCACACTACATTAAGAATTAAATAAGTTGTAAATATGCCATACAGAAACAGCAGTTTTTAACTAAAAGCAGAAGACTCCCCTGCTGTTTAACCATTCTGTGTATTCCACTCCGAGCAGGCTTCCTATAAACTGGTGTTATATTGTTGTGCAGTAAATACCTGAAATTACCTTATAACGAGAATTTAATTTTAATACTTAAATAGAGAATTTCAAGGCCACAATGAACTTTTGTAGACACAAACTGCAGAGGTACTACTTTTATCTTTCAAAAGAAATAAGCACTAATTTCATACTGCCATATCATGTATTGATAAAATTATCGTGTTTTAAATACTTATTTCATTCCTTCCAGCATAAAGTTTTCTTTCAAAGCCATATGGTGCATATGTTTGTAAAACATACCTATATAGCAGGCTCACAAAATTCAATATCTATTTATTTCACAAGATTTATACATTGCTTTATCATAATAAAACCTCAAAGCAGTTTACAAAAAGAATAAAACATAATTGTCATTAAAAACCCAGTTAAAGGCATTTAAAACTAAATAATTATATCAAGGACAAGCTAAAAACCAGATTAAAACACATGTCAATATTCTCCATATGCCACAGGATTTTCAACCACTTGTGGTACTGTACAGTGGTCTTAGCTAGGACCTCTGAACAAAAATATATTTTGCTGATGGCATGATTCATTGGGTAAGCATCACATCAAACATCCAAATGATTCAACCACAGGAACAAAAAACAAAAAAAAATCTGGCCACCTGTCACATTGTTGGCACATCCTTGTGCACTCTAAAGAAAGATGTAAAAACCTACTCTTATTCATTCAATATCCATTTAGGAAATTTTTACACCACCTTTCACCTACAAGAACCCCCGATCCAGCTTACACAGTTAAAATAGAGATGCAAATATATGAAATAAGAACAATAAAATACAAAATAAGTGAGAGCTAAAGACCAGAGCAACACTAAAACCATTTGTAGCAGAAGAAAAGTTAATGCAATCCAAATGCCCAGAAACAAAAATCTATCAATATGTAACCTAAAGGCTAAAACAAAGGGAACTAACTGAACAAATCCTGTATATTAATAGTCAACTCCTTCTCCAATTCTTGTGTAACTAAAACAGCAACATGCATGTACAGAAGGTAGGTTTGAGTTGGAGGACCCAAACATTTGTAATATGTTTATAAAGGAAGGGAGGGGGAAGATTCCCCCCAAGAGTGTGTTCTGAGCAGGCTTAGTGGCTGCAGAATGCTATGAAGTACTGTATGTAGTTACTATGAAGTACTGTAAGTAGAGACCTGCTGAGTCAAGCCAATAGCCAACTAGTTCAGCACCCGGTTCTCACAAAATAGCTAACCAGATGCCTAGCGGAAACCTGCCAACAGGACCTGAGCACAAGAACACTCTCCCCTACTGTGGTTTCCAGCACGTGGTATACAGAAGCATACTTCCTCCAAATGTGGGGCTGAATGAACAGAAAACTTGGGGCGGGGGATGGAATGCTATCCTGGGGAAAGCATGGCTTGCTGGCAGGCGTTCTTGGTTTGGACCACTCCACTCAACAGTATTTTTCTGCATCTCCTATATGTGAATATAATATACAGGGTGTTAGGGGAGGAGTAGTACCCACAGTGTGAGACACATCAAGCTCCTTCTGGGGTATTTTGTCCACCTTTGGCCCCCACCGTGCACTCAGCTGTCACCTGTGGCTCCCAGAAGCCGTCAGCATGCAACAGCGGCCATACCCAGGAAACTGCTTCAACTGGCTAGCTAAACCAGGTGAGGGTAGCCAATGGGTCTCAAACCCTTGATGAGTTAGGGATTTCCCCTGAATGCGAATATAGGCTCCAATTGATTGAGTGGGCGAGACCAATAATGAATCCAATTGTCAAGAAGGGGGTTTCTGCACATGTTGTAGAGGGAAGTGAGGGATAGGTGGGGCTCACCAACCTGGAAAGGCAGCCATCTAGGAAAGGAAAGCTCTTGATTCTAAACCACTGCTGCCTTGTGGGATATCTTTGGGAGAAGAAAAGGGTAAGGAGCAAACCCTGCACAAATCTGGAATAGAGTCCCTAAGATGGTTGGATGGCACCTTGTACATCTCCATTGGGCAACTCCTACAGCCAGTTTTTTACTCCAGGGAGTACTCAAAGGTATGCAGTATTGGCACCTCTTTTTGTTGTTGTTAAAAGGTGTGGCACTTACTGTAACAACTTCATGATGAGTAAAGGTAAAGGGTAAAGGGACCCCTGACCATTTGGTCCAGTCGTGGCCGACTCTGGGGTTGCGGCACTCATCTCGCTTTATTGGCCGAGGGAGCCGGCGTACAACTTCCAGGTCATGTGGCCAGCATGACTAAGCTGCTTCTGGCAAACCAGAGCAGCGCACGGAAACGCCGTTTACCTTCCCGCCGGATCGGTAACTATTTATCTACTTGCACTTTGACAACAGGAGCTCACCCCGTTGCGGGGATTCAAACTGCCGACCTTCAGATCGGCAAGCCCTAGGCTCTGTGGTTTAACCCACAGTGCCACCCGCATCCCTTCATGATGAGTACCAGCACCTATTTTTCGGGGGGGGGGGCGGAGCACTGCTTACAACCAAGCTGGCCAGACACCTCTTTTGAATTAAATATTATCTCTTCTCTGTTCGAAAACAAAACAAACACTGGATGCCAAAAACTGAACACAAACATTCTGCTCTGAGGGCAACTAATACTGGATATCATATCACTAATAAAGTTATGAGGGAAAATGTCCTCTCAGTATCAGACTCTGTAATTACAGTGCCTATTCGCTCTTGCAAGGCCCAATTTAAACCTGCCACACAGCTTTCATTTGTCCATGCCAGTGCTCTGCACTGCCAGATTCTAGTTTAAAACAGCACTTACTATGTCTGCTGTCCCATATGTAAGCATCCTAAATAGGCCAGCAATCTGTGAGCCTGGCAGACACAATGGTAGCATGCTAAAGCTGAACATGTAGAGGCTAGTGCATGTAGTAAGTACTTTTTAAACATAGCCATCTGTGTGGAAAGCCTACACAGATAAGTGATTTATATGTTGCAGTATCAGGTTTAAAATCAAGCCTGGGTAGCAAGAAACTATCTAAATTGCCTCAAAATAACTGCTCCCACATTTATAATTGGTGTAAAAAGCACACAATTGCTACCACACTCTAGACTTTCTATCCTATGGCCAGTCAGCTTGCATCCATTCCCCTAGTCTAGCCCCTTTTTCCTAAGCTCTCAAATTAAAGAGAAAAGCTGTAAAACAGCAGGTTCTCAAATTAAAGCACACTTTATGTTCAGGGGTCTCCACACTTATAGGCTGACTTCCTGTCAGGAAGAGCTCTATTTCACTGCCTAGCCCAATCAGCAGGGAGCTCACAGAATTAAGTGCCAGTTGATATTACTTTGTTTTACATTTACCACCCATGAGAATATTGTTCAAAGATCCAGTTAGAAAACCAGCATGGTATCATCCTTCTGACTAGACTGCCAAACCACAGGGTGTGCTCTCTTAGCACAAAATTCACCTTAAATGGTTGGGTTTTTTAAGTCCTAGTGTGCGAATGAAGCAATAGGATGCCTTGAGGTTTGAGGGGGAGGACGGGGCCCTTGCTTCTGCAGCTAAATTATGACCTTTTAGTTCTTAACATCTGCAGTGGGATACTTTAACTTACAATTGCTCTGCTGTTTTGCCCCTGCCCCCATCAAATAAAACCCCTTACTGAAAATACTGAATTTATATATATTAGAATAATGCAATTTTTCAAGTGTGGTCACTAAAATAATTAAGGGAAATTGAAGCATGTGTGCACACACCAAACAGCAGGACTACATATCTGTAATTTATGTTAAAGTACTGCTTTGTTTTGCATATGTTCCTTAATATGTATAAGTGTTTCTGGTATTCAAGAGATGGTCTCCAACATCCTTTAAGCATAGAGAGTCTTATCTTGAACACCACACAATGTTCAGACCAGTTAGGCTAGTCTTCACTCTGATGAATCTAAATGTACGTTTCCTCCTCAGGATCAAAGTTTTCTCTTTTTGGGCGTGGGGGTGGGAATGTTCTGCAAGTTGGAAGCAGCAGCAAATAGGCTGCATGTGCTTGCTGCCTCTATGTTTGATCAAGAAACTCTTTTTCAACTCCCAGCCCCCAATGGAGTGATTTTGACAGCACTGAGATTCCTACATTCCAATGTGAAACAGAGAGGAAGTTGTGCTCACGTCACTACGATAATTCACTGTGAGTAATTATCTTTTTGGAATTCAAACATGAGAAGGAAAGGGCCCATCTGAATTTCCAAATCAGCGTCATTGCTTTATAAACATGGCATTTGTGTTCAACCTTCACAGACTTTCCCGGAATTCGAAGGCAGTATTTATAATAAACCCTTTAAAAAACCCACACATTTAAATAAATTAGGGAGTTTTTATTTCCAACTAGATATTCTGCTATGCCAGGTTGGGAACCTGCGGCCCTCCAATAATTGTTAGACTACAAGTCCCACCTGTCCCAGCCAGTGGTCAATGGTTAGAGATGATAGGAATTTAGTATAACAACATCTGTAGGGTCAGAGGTTCCCATTCCTGTCCTGTGATGAAGAAACTGAACTCTTCTATTTTCCAAGTAAGCGGTTTAGCAGTGAAGGCAGAAACATACAGGAGGTCCCACATAGTGATACCAGTTATCCAAGTAAGTAAGTTACGACTTTGTAAAAGGTTGTCTGTAGCATATAAAGGGAGAGGAAGGAGATGAGAATGGCATGTCCTGAATGTCCCATTTCAACAGCCCTCTTATTGGAAGCATTTCTCAGAGAAATCAACGACTTAAGTATGTATGATTGAGCAGGAGATGTGCCATGCACCAAACCCCACATAACGCACACAGCTTCTTGCTAAATAAGACTTTAAGTTACAAGAATTTGAAACTGTCCTTTTGCTACCGCTTTTCATTTCTGGGTGAACATTCTAGTACCAAATCAGAACTATAGCCTAATCCTGGGTTTCTTTATTGATTTCTATGGGCTGTTTCACTTTCAACCCAGGGATAATATAACATGGATTTTGCAATGTGAACCTTGAAATTAACTATCCAGACAAAGGAGATGCTTCTCAGTCTTCTATAGTTCGCTGTCATCTATGTTTTGAAAAGGTTTGGATGCTTGCCGCATAGGTCGTACCCAAGATTTCAATGATGTGATTGTTACATGAAAGTTGCATATGGGTCCCCTTGAATTGAGAACTTGTAAGCAATTAGGCTACTCAGATAAGTATAATAGATCACAAAAGCCTTGCCCTGAGTAAGTACCTTAGCTCAGGGGTCAGCAAACTTTTTCAGCCTTGGGCCGGTCCACTGTCCCTCAGACCATGTGGTGGGCCGGACTATATTTTGGGGGGAGAAATGAACGAATTCCTGTGCCCCACAAATAACCCAGAGATGCATTTTAAATAAAAGGACACATTCTACTCATGTAAAAACACGCTGATTCCCGGACCGTCCGCGGACCGGATTGAGAAGGCGATTGGGCCACATCTAGCCCCCAGGCCTTAGGTTGCCTAACCCTGCCTTAGCTTATCACTATGTTTCTTTTAAGTTACAGGTGTATCCACACCAAGTCATGGGCAATTTCAGAGGGAACCTGAGACACAGATTTTTCTAGGCAGCATGCCAGATAGTCAAGGTATTTTATTAGGAGTCACTTAAGTGCAGATTTCTGATTCCTTTTCGTGCATTAAGTTTTCATAATCCTAACTAGGATACAAGAAATTTATTTATTTTTTTAAAAAATGGGTCTACTGGAGCAGGGATTTTACTTCTTATAGCTGAAAGTTGAGGGCTTATTCTAAATCAGATCATCTGAAGTAAAAATGCTGATCTTACATGAGAGTCCCATGGCGATTTAGTGGTTCTTGCTCTTCCACCACCTATACAAAAGTCTTTTCTTTTGCAATTGTAAGAGTTACATAGAATTTTCACCTATTAATTTAAAGTAATCTGAAAATAACAGTTTTAATCCAAAGGAACAGGATACAGATAGGATGACAGAACTCGCAGCCTTTTCTGGATGCGTCATATGCACCACCTAATATCCTCTCCAAAAAAAGGGTTTAAAATACAAATAAATGTGCAACATCAAACACAAATATTTTAGAGCAGAGAGTATTTTAAAAGACTGAATTTTAATAAGCTTCAGTACAATTAATTCAGAGAAATAGCTCAGTTAATAGATCTGATAAATAAATCATTGTACACATGGGAATCTTCACTTACATGCACTTGAATCTGTATGTGCAACCCTACAGAAATCAGCAGTGTTTTTACTCCAAATAGAATCTAACAATACCTTTATATATGAATGGTGTACTACAGTAGCAAAGAAGTAGCTCTACATACATTAAGGATATGATTCATTTGAAAGTAACACGATGCTGAGGATTTCATTCTTTTGGCTGTTTTAATTACTTGGACAGGAAGCTGGGCCCAGACTAGATGGTATTTCTAGTTTCAATGTACTATATGCATTTCTGATAAATGGGAAAAGAATAGATGACCTGGCAGAAGGCTCAGACAATAACATGTGATTTACAGGACATAAATGCAGCTACTATAAGATTTATCTGACAGCCCTCTACGATAGTGGACTGTTGAGTATCCGATGGAATGATTTCTAGTCTGGAAAGTCTACTACTGAGTAGCCATACACATTATTTATTTATTAGATGTTTTGGGTTGAAACCATTTTTAAATGATGCACTTCACAATGCTCAGCCATAAATTTAGCTTTAAACTCTGGAGGGGAGGTAGTGTTATTGGAATGTATGTCAGACTGAATTAGGATGAGCAACACAATGCTTTTATAAAGTGGCCTTGAATGCAACGCTGAGTCCTTCAAAAATGATATTAATGTCAAATAAGCAGGAACACTTTTCTGTTAATATTAAATGCAGAATTCCTTATGTTGCAATAGTTAGATAGGAAGGTAAGTATTCAGTGTCAGAACTGAACGTCACTTTAAAAACTGCTTTAGGATGTTGGGTTATTTTTGTACATTCAGCTGGATTGTTACGCAGAGCAAAGTAATACTATGTTAAACAACTTGAAATTTTGCCCTCCCAGGGAGGGGGAGAACTAAGACACTCCAAAGATACATATGGCAGCAAAATACTGCTGAACAAAATGGATTTTTTACTGTACTACAATACAGAATAATCTTACAAGAGCCTCAACAAAAGTTGTAAGTCTTGTTTTGTCTTTTTTAATCCTTGTCAAAATAATGAACATTTTTTTCTCAAACCACAGGTATTTGGGAAATGATGTGTCAGACAAAGCCTAACAGTAAAGCAAGACTAATAGGTATGAGTAAATAATATGAGGTATGAGAGAATTACTGATTAATATTAGGTACATATCACAAAAGTATTAATCAAAGCAGAGATCTAATTTAGCATCATGTCCAACAAATTTGTAAAGTTTTAAATCATGCTTGCAGATGCTTATTTGTAACTACTTTGTATTATTTATGTGATTAAAAACTAGTTTTTGACCTGATCTTTCGATCTTTGGCACTCCTTCCTCTCCATCTCTTCTTAAAAAATTAATTAAACTTTTAGCAAGAGGGTCGCTTCACTTCCCCCCTCCCTTGTCCCACAAAAAGAAAAAAAATCAATCAAACTCAACCCCATCTCCTTCCAGTATCTGTAAAATGTCGAGCTGAAATTCAATTTCATATCTCTCAAGCTTTCATGTAGCAACAGACAGTTTACCTCTTAAGAAAATAAATCACTTCTGTGATTGCCATACTGACCTCTCTGAATTAGGAAAATTCAGAGTGAAAAATGTAATTATCACCCCAGATCAAATCTGTATACATCTGGAGCTAATTTGATTTCTTACACCACTTTTGCACAGTCAACGAAATATTTTAGCTACTCTTTGGTATGAAAGGATGTTATGGGTTTGGTTTGCTGTATTGGTTTATTTCAAGTATTTCATATAAAACGTTATGTTTCACTGCTACCAACTCAACTAACCCATTGCCATATTCTAACATTAGATTACCATTAAAACAGCACTGTGACATGTATGACAAATAGGCACATTAGAGCATGTCATTTATTCCATTTTAGATTGCATCAGTACCAACACTATCCAGTGTGGAGACACACAGCAGTTCTCAAGGTACACTTCGTTTTGCTTTTTTGAGCCAAGAAACAAAGGGGACATAACTGAAACTTTGTTATTATTTCCAGTATACAGTAAGGAGCATTTTAACCCAAATAATTTTTATGCATTGAGTGCTAATGTTCAAAATACATTTCAAGTAGTATATCTACACTTCAGAAGATGACATTTTTAAAACAAACAAACAAACAAACCCTGTCATGGAAAACAAGAACTGAAATTGGATGAAAACTCTAGATTAAGTAACACATAAATTAAGTAACACATAGCAAGCTTATATGCATTCCAAGGAGAAGAGGAGGAGGAGGAAGAAGAGGAGGATGAGAAAGAAGAAGCAATCCTGTCAACATGGTTCTGACTACATCGCTGAATAATAAGGCAACTAGAAACATAACTGGCTCTTCAGTAGTTCATTGCAAAAATCCATTAGGTGTAATCTCCAGAAGTAATTGTTTTTATTGCACTTTATTGTCAATGCAGGTTATTGATTTTTCACACCTTCTATGATTCTTTCATTTGTATTCATGAAATGTCCATCAGCACAGTCTAAATACATTTGGCAATATAAGCACTAAAACGAATAAATCGATGTAAAAAAAACATTAATTTTACATTATCCTTATTCGTCAGGCAAGTAAACCATAAGGGCTTTAAATGAAGGTCAAAGGTTTTGAAATGGGTCAAAACCCTTGACCTCTAGACCAATAACCTTCCCATTAAAAAAGGCTATTTTAAAGTTTTAAGTAGGGGAATTTACTACCAGGAAGGTATCATTTTTAAAATGCCAAAAAGAAAAGCTCGATAGAAACCTCATATATAATTACAATGGAGAAAACTAGGAGATGAGTAAAGTGCTATTTGATCTACTACATACTATTATTTGTTGACAACTCTAATTTTTCAGATTAGATTTTCTGTTAATCAAAGTGAAGTGTAACACTGCTTTTCAGAGCAGCAGACATACTGTGTTTCACAGATCAGAAAATTCAAATAGATGGCAACTGTGGTTCAGTTTTCCCCTCAAGCTAGCTAATAAAAAGTGATCAGCAAGGAGCACTATATATTTTAGAGTTTTTTTACAAATACAAAAAGGCAAAACCTTTCCTTCCAACATATCTGAAATACAATTATACTGAATCCATGTCAAAAACCTTTATTTCACAGATTTACCTGCTTAAATATAAAGTTACTTAATCCAGTGTATGGACCATTATTAAAATCCTGGAAAAGGTTAAGGAAACCAAAATTTTAGGACATTATCCAACTGATCACATGAGATAAACTAGTTTGTGTAAAGCTTTCATCTTCAGCTGGTGGGTCATACCCCAGTCTAATAAGGATGCTTTTTGGACCACTATGCATTTTGGACCTTTTTCTTAAGAGAAGGCAAAAGGGAAGGGAAAATATGGGGGAGGGGCGAGGAGAGAGAGAGAAAAGACAGTCATATATGGAAAAAAATTAAAAGTAGGGCCTCATGATGTAGGCTAGGGTTAAAGGTGAATCCAGAAAGGTCAAAGACTACTGCTTCAAATCATAATTGCAATTGTAAAGGATTTTTTTTTAGCAGCAACTCACTTTCAAATCAATTGTAACCCACCTGAGAACAAAGTAGCATGACCAGCTCCACAACAGAACTACTAGATTTCATGCACACCAAACCTAAAGAAAAAGAAAATATAAAAGATATATAGTGATCTACTTGGGTTTATGTTGCAATTCATATTTAGTACCTCCTAGAAATCCTACCCAAGAGTCTATTTTGTTAGTATTCTCTCTGTATTGTCAGTATGGTTTATATTAACAAAAGGAGAAATCTTACAGCTTCAATTTGTTTTAGCATTCAACCCTAATATATCAGTATAAAACATGCTAAAAGCAGGCACCAGTTTTAATCACTGCCATGCAGTATTTTGATATAAAATGATGCCTTGGAGCTATTTAGCTGAGATTACATAAATATTTGTGTTCCAAGTTAATAAACGCATACATAGCATATGGTATATTGATTTATAGTACTTACATTTCTTCACCTTGGAGTGGGTTGATCATTATATATGCAGAGAAGGGAAATGGCTCTATGACCTTTGCTTTCTCCATTGAGCTCTCTCCCTTCAGCCCTCCAGCTATCAATCAAGTTTCCATTTTGTTTCATGGCAGCAGACATCCCAAACACTCTTATTAGTACTTTGACCCTTGACCCTCACCTAAACCTTAGGGGGGAGTGGAGTGCAAGCAGTACCTATACATTTGTGATTAGTTTATAAACTAATTTGGTTATTATTAGCAATTCACACTTCATACTAGTTTCCTAGTATAATGTGAAAAGGTGTTATCACAGCCTAAGATGGTAGAGTTTCTAGTTATTAACCTGTGCTTCAACATATTGAAAACTGTTTTGTTTTGGTTTTGCTCCTCTTTCGGATCAATTATTAATAAAACTAGAAAAGCTAACTAAGTCAGCAATATTCAGCATTTAGTGGGTTAGAAAAATATAAAGTCAATAGAGCTAAAGCTGTAGGGCACCTTTTTACTCATATTCTTCTAAACAAGATGTCACAACAATGTAGCTCCCACTGTAAGCACCATACCTAAAAACATAAAACCAGAAACTCGCCACTCACAATGCAATATAATATAGTCTGCACATCTGTTTCACCATCACACATTGAAATACACAAACCTTTTCAAAAAGATGATTGCTGTAAAAATTAACTACTAGTATTCGAAACAGTTGCTGAAATTTATTCAAGAACCAAATGCTGGTTCTGGAAATACCCACAACAGCCACATTCAAACATAACAGTAAGCCAAGGGCCTAAACTAAACTGCATGAGCTGCATGCTGGTACACGCAGCATGATCACTAGTACTTTTCCTTTCCCCTGGAATGAGTAGGGAATCAAAGTAGGGAAAGCTTAGTGTTATATCTAAACCTGGGATCATGGTTTGTGTGCCCTAAGAAACCACAACTGCTAAACAGGTTTAAACCATGATTTGTTGTTGGCTTACTGGCTGTCAATTGTTAGGACAGAGCAGGGCACGATCCCAGGTTCAGATGAATGCTTAGCTGTTCCCTTCCATGTTTGTTTATTGCTCATGCCAAGGGAGAAGTAAAGTCGGAGTGATCAGGCTGCATGCACCAGCATGTGCACAGTATGGTTTATTAAGCCAAGAACCATGGCTTACTAATAGGTGAAAGCATACTTGATATGTACAAAATCTTGTTTCAGGAATTTTACAACACAGGAAAGCATTTTAAGACTTCTTTTTAAATGGGCAAACCAATCAACATTCTGCATTGAAAGACGACTCAGTAAAGAAAGCTTCTTCAAAATGGCCGGTGCCAGTTTTTATTGCACATTCCTCTACTATTCTTAGTTAAATAATAACTGCATGTTCTGTGAAATGGCTGAAAGAAACCAATTATGATGGAATCATAATCCTTCATAATTTTATTTTGTTACCAAATCTTTCTAGCTTCAAACAGAAGTGTGTTACATGCATTACAGTGAAATATGCCAGTATTGAGAAACCACATATTTGTTTCTATGATCTAATGGACTTCCAATTGCCTTGAAGTGTTCTCCTCTCCAACAAGAGAGTGCCACATCTGTACCTACGAACACATCATAGTATCTAGTGCCACTCACTTTACCCCCATGGAAGTGGTTATGTGCTCTAATTTGGAGGCATGGTAGAAGTTACTGGAAGAATCACAGAAACTAGACACCTAAATGAAAAATGGGCATCGAAACGGGCAAAGGGGGGAATCAGCACTGTGAATGATTGTATGCTAAGAATCAATCCAGGAGAGGAGAACAAGCCCTTTAAACCAAATTGTCTAGTTCACAAATCATTTCTGCCTCCTAATACTCTATCTTAATTCTGCCCAGCAAAAGACCACCATCTGCCTGCTTTGTTATAAGGCAAGTTTCTCTGTGCAAATCAGTCTCAGATGTTCAAGGGTACTGTGTGTTTCCTGCTCTCCTGTTTCTCTAGAAACTGCCTTTCCCTCTCATGTTTTTCCACTCTACAAATTGCTTCTCTTGGAACTTTTTTGCAAGAAGTTTTTCTTATTCATTCAATCTGCAAAATACTGAAGAGAACCTGCTCTCAGCCTCTTTGATATTAAAACTATACAGTACCTTACATTGATCTTGATACACTTGGCTGCTTCAACCTTTGAAACTGACAGCGCATCTAGATCATACAGACTTTTTGCTGGACAAGCAATGCTAAATACATTTCCCCCGCCCCCTTTAAAATCAGAACAGAACCTATGCCATCATATGCAAGAAGGAATTTTGCTCTTTAAAAGGCACTAAGCTATTCAATAGTCACAAAGGAATAGAAGAACTGGTTTAATCTAATCTTATATCCTATTTATGGCATTGATAAAGAGAAGATGCTTCAGTCAAAGGCAAAAGTTCAACAAAAATTCTAGTCTACCAGTGAACTTGAATTCTTGCTAAACTTTGCCTATGAATGGCTGTTGAAAATGATAGCCCCCCTTTAAAGGCTAATGCCACCCAATACTGTTCTGATTCCTACCTCCTACAACTTATAGCAGGGATGGGGAACCTGTTGCTGTCCAGATCATTCTAGCCAGCATGATGATAGAAGATATAAGCTCAAGAGTATCTGGAGGGTCAGATGTTCCCCATCAGTGACTAAGACAGCTAGAATGATGGCAAGGGTATCTCAACCTGAAACACTGAGAACCAGGCTGTTAAATGAAACTGGTGAAGTATACAAGCCCTTCTGAGTCTAGAATGGCTGTAACATGAAGCCAATGCAGCTACAATAGGCTACATCTTTGCTTTAATGGAGTAATGGCAGAGAAGGAGAACAAGAGAGACAAAAAGAGAGGATTGGCCATGAGAAGAACCAATTTAAAAAGAACATTAGAGAAGGAGAAGTGGATGGAACGAACAGCTTAACAGATAGAACGAGGGCATTTAAGTTCCTGGGGAGGAAGAAAGACCGGGAGACAGTCTTGTACTGTCTTGTACTGCATGTACACTGGAGTTCTCAGCACCCGCTTTCTTAATGCAGGTCCTTACACCTTACAAAAAGGCTAATTATTGGAGACTGTCCTTTTTTAGTATTTGATGTAGCATGAGGGTCTGCAACATGAACAGGGGAAAAAATGACAACTCCAATATGTATATATCATCTTATGAACCTTTGGAGAGCCTACCCATAGTAGATGAAAAATAATCCTACGATTTAGATAATAGAATATCATAGAAGTTAATAGGAAAATTCTAGTGTGATTTGGGTATTGCTTAAAGAATTCCATTACATAAAAAGTAACATTAAAAACTTCATCCTTTTTGCATTTTTAAGTATTAAAGTATTTAACCTTATAAGGAATTAAAGGGGGGAACTTACTTGTACCTTCTATCAGTAGCTCTTGCCCATGGCTACCCAAAAGAGTACGTGACAGGAAAGGAGCAAAATCCACAAATATCTCTCTCAGAAGTGGGGCAGCCTTTTCCAAAGCATGCTCAAGCCTTTCTGTAATGCTAAGAGATTGACAAGGTTGAAGAGGGGGACCCCAGGAAGCTAAAATAATATGAATATATGTGCACAAAAGTACAAAATGCATCAACAGGAGTTCCCAAACCAGTTGCTAAACACCACTGTGCTTTATTTCTTTTTAAGTTACAGTAGTAGTGATAGAAATCTAAAACTTCCTATTGACCTCAAATGAAAGAGCACAATCCACTCCGAAGTGAAGAGTGAGTCCCATAATTACTTAAATAAATAGGAAAGTGATACACCCCGGTTCAAGAAAGTTAAAAGTTATTTAAAAAATACCTCATGTTTGAAGCAGAATCCTCAGGCACAGAAGAAACTGTAGGAACAGATGGTAATCTTGAATTTGACGATCCACTGCCTGCAGAAGATTTTAATAGAGCTTAGATAGCATATTAGCATATGAAGCTTCCTTAAATGGATTCAGACCATGGGTCCATCAAATTCAGAGCTGTTTACTGAGACAATACTCTGTGGTAACAGCTCTCCACAGCCTTAAGCAGAGATCTTCATTAGTTCTATTATCCAAGATCCTTTTAGCTCAAGATACCAGTGACTGAAATGTACATCATCAGTGGAAAACCAGGCCAGTATGGCCAAGCCATGCCCACCTGCCAAATGACATATGATGTAGGAAGGGTAAAAGGCACCTGGACCAAAAGGAGCTTCTGAAATGCCTATTAGCTGATGATTGGTGCTTCAGATGAATCATGTACAGTGCTTCTGAGAACAGCAGTCTTTGCAAGCCCCTTACAAATAACCCTGTGGTGCTTTGAAGTCCCAACAATCAGATTCAAAGCACCACATCACTTGACCTTGCTGTAATGTCAGGTGAGTGGTCCCACCCTCCAGTCCAAATGGGATGTAGGGGAGATAAGGATCTGGTTGTTAGGATCAACTTCCTTGACAGGGTTAAGCTATGCCCTGTCTGTATCTGCACAGGAAGCAGACAGGTCACACACCCTAATTCCATGCTTTCACACAATGAATGCCCCCAAAATGCACATGTGGGCTTGATATTACCTGTATTAATTTTCACATTTTTATTTGATTTACACAGCTCCCTCTCTAGCTTTGCAACATTTGTTGCAAAGATGCTGCTTAACAAAGTTCCTTGTGCATCAAAGGCCTGGCATTCTCACAAAGTGAGGTACAGGCTTCCTTTTTAAGCAAGTTTGCAGTACACTTCTGTTACATGGTCCACCGCAAATCAACTAGCAGTCCTCCATGTTGCCAGAAGTGTGCCTGAACCACTATAAATTCTGAACCACTGAAACAAGGTCAGCAATAAATATGAAGACATCCTGGATAACACTTGCAAACATGTTGCTGTTGCATACCCTACCACCTGCCATGACACTAGTACCTCTTTAGCATTCCATATGCAGCCATCTCTAGGCACTCAGCCTTCAGTGGTGGTGCTTCAGAAATATGTCCTCCATCACATATATCTTTTGAAAAATAGTCTACCTTGGGGACAGGAGATGGTTGGGAAAAAAGGGTGATACAATGCAAGGGACAATTTCATCAGGGAAAGTCAGGTCACGGATGTTTTGGACACAACAAAGGGCTAAAATAAGGATGCCAGATGCTGTGGGAGGGGGGAATAATGGTTTGCTATTGTTCTTAGCTTCATTATGTGAGATACACACCACACACACACACACAAACATTGTAATTTTATGTTGAGAACCACCTTGACATCTACGGATGAAGGGTGGTATACAAATTTAATCAATAATAATATTAAAATCTGAGATAATTTTTTCCACTAATAGCTTGCAGGACTTTCCAACAGAAGCATCAATGCAAACATCTCTTCCTTCAGGTGAGAGACTGTTGACTGACAGAAAGATGGAGAGGAGGAAGAAAGAAGTCCCCCTTCTTTTTCTTTCCTTTGGAAACTTGAAATGTTTTGGGGATCCTATTTGTTTAGAGCTTGCTAACCCCAGGCAAAATTTAAGAGTAAGCACTATCAGGCAAAGAATCTGTTTTCTTCGAAAGGGAAAGCATTCCTAACCACCTTGGGTAGCTAACTTTGACAAAAAGTATGAACTGCTATCAGTTAAAACTTGCCTCTATGTAGCAGGCCTAGGAAATAACCTCAAAAAAACCCTACTAGTATTTTTGTTCAAAGTGAATAAGTTAAAGTTGTTCCAATAAGAGTACACCTATGATCTTAAAAATTTGTTTGCTCCTCAGAAACATAATTGCCAGGTATCAAATAGTAACTGGAGGGGCTGAAGCATGTAGCAGAATGAAACCTTGCTAAAGCTTCAAATATTGGGGTGCGGGTAGGAATAGACCAATTCCATAATGACCTGATCTATCAAAATAGGATGCCTCTATTTCTCCAACATACGATGGACGGACAACACAAAGCTTGAGATGTGTTTCTAATTATTATTTGAGGCTCTGCCCATGATTTTGTTCTGCTGTTGCCCCAGTTTTTGCTGCCATGTTTCCTAATGAGTAGAAGAATGCCAGTCACAGTAAATGGCAGTGAATAGGTGGGGAATCTATAGGTGAAGAATCCATAAAAAGAGCTGCAATGAATCGTATTGTTGTAGAGTTGGAAGGGGCCACCAAGTGTCATCTAATCTAACCTCCTGCAATGCAGGAATCTTAGCTTAAGCATCCATGATATGACAGATGGCCATCCAACCTCTGCTTGAAAACCTTCAATGATGGAGAGTCCACCACCTTCCAGGGGAGTGCATCTCACTGTTGAACAGCTCTTACCATCTGAAAGCTATTCCTAACATTTAGTCAGAATCTCCTTGATTGTAATTTGAATCCATTGATTCGGGTCCTACCCTCTGAAGCAGGAGAAAACAAGCTTGCTCCATCTTCCATGGGACAGCCCTTCAGATATTTGAAGATGGCTACCATTACTCAAGTCTTCTCTTTCTTCAGGCTAAACATACCCTACTCCCTCAACTGTTGCTCACAAGGCTTCCAGACCCTTATCTTAGTCAGTCTAAGTAGAAAGTTGTGCTCATTTTCTGCTTGCAGTAGACGGCAACATGGTAGGCTGACTTTGATGCAATGCCAACATGCAGTTTAGCAATAAAACAATGGGTGATATTAAACTAAGTTTTACTCAAAAACACTGAAATTAATTAATATGACTAAGTTAAGTCCATTGATTTCACTACTCTGAGTAAAACGTAGTTGAATATAACCTAATAAATCTATTTGAGCCACTGGCTCAGACACTCCCTACTGCCCTCTGGCATGGCCATCAGGAGATTGGAAGAATTTCCTTCTGTTTTTAATTAATCACAGTTTCTCATGCCATCCAAACCTGGCTAACTATGACTAATGTTAACTATACTTAGTGGAAAGAAGCCAACTTTAAACCATAGTTTCTGAAGTTGGCTTGCTTTCACTAGCCATACTTAAGATTAATCACAGTTTAGGGACGCGGGTGGTGCTGTGGTCTAAACCACTGAGTCTTGGGCTTGCCAATCAGAAGGTCGGAGGCTAGAATCCCTGCGACGGGGTGAGCTCCCATTGCTCAGTCCCAGCTCCTGCCAACCTAGCAGTTTGAAAGCACGTCGAAGTGCAAGTATATAAATAGGTACCACTCCAGTAGATAAAGTAGATAAATAGGTACCACTCCGGGAAGGTAAATGGCATTTCCATGTGCTGCTCTGGTTTCACCAGAAGTGGCTTAATCATGCTGGCCACATGACCCAGAAAAACTGTCTGCGGACAAACGTCGGCTCCCTCGGCCAGTAAAGCAAGATGAGCGCCACAACCCCAGAGTTGTTCGCGACTGGACTTAACTGTCAGGGGTCCTTTACCTTTTTGAACACACTAAACTGTAGTTAATCTAAGACAATTAAAAACTTTCCAATCTTCTTGTGACCATGTCAGAGGTGGTAGTAGTAATAGTTATGTGTATTCTAACATTGGTGCAAAAATACAAATCTGAAATAGTCTGCATATAATATTGCTAGAATGCTAGTAAACTGAAAGTTTCAACTGTAGCATTTAAAATGTTTTTTAATTTGCCAAATATAGATATTACCACACATTTCAGAAGGCAAACCAGTAAGTCCAAAAATATGTTTTATTGGGTTTCGGGTTTTTTAGTTGTTAACAATCCTGACCCCTCAGGATATAACTATAAATTTAAAAGAAATAATGTTAAGCTATCTAAAATATCAGCCCTTGATTTTGGACATTCAGAATAAGCCATACGGCTTTTAGTTACTCTAACTAGCTGAACAAATAGGTTTATGATAGAAAACCTGGCACACTTCCAGCTAAAATTAAGTTTTTTATTGTGGCACATGCTGCTTCAAGTTACATTTCCCATGCAACTAGAATCAGCTGAATAAATGCAGCAGTGAAACTCATCTGTACTTTACCTTGGAAAGGGAAAGAGTCCACACAATTGTCTCATCCCCAAAGTAAGCCCCCAATCAAGGCCTGCACCTTGGCAGTAATCTTAAATGATTATCACTGAATTATACCAGTTATCTCAATAGTGGCACTGGTTTGTCTAGCTCAGTGGTTTTTAAACTTTTTTTTCTCTGAGCCACACTTTCAGAATAAAAATCTTCTCATGCCACACCAATATTTTTATTGACAAGAAATGGGAAACAAAAGGAAACAACAACTAGAAGTGTTAGATTTATAACACAGAACACAACTACTTTATAATATGATCATGAGACATCCAGAAAGTATAAAACAATGCAGCTATATAGGAACACGAATCATTCCCAAAATATAATATTGGTTGTCCTTAAATCTTCCAGCCACAATTGCCACCCTCTCCTGCCACACCAGTATGGCACATCACACCCTTTGAGAACCACTGGTCTAGCCAGAACATTTGAAAACAACCATCTGCTTTAAAGAGAGGTTGATGACATCAAATTAAGCTGAATACAAAGAAACGCTACACAATCTGGGGGGGGGGACATAGCAAATGATTTTTATGGAAAATCCATGTGTGTCATGCTTGTGGATTAGTGATTTTGCTTTTTAATTTGAATTGTGGGTCACTGTTGGACAGACTGACTTTTTGATAGCAAGAAAATAAAATGTTGTCCACCAGGGAAATTTCCCCAAAAGCACTTTTAAACAACAACAAATATTCTAATGAGGCCTATAATCTGAATCTTTTTAAAACTGTAATCCAAGGCAACATATTTCTTTCAGCAAACAAGATCATTTAAAAATGGGCAAAGAACAAAAATGCCAGTTACATGTTATTTTGCAGAAGACTTCAAAGCAGTATTTCATGTAAAAGCACTTTGAATAAGGACTAAATGTAGTTTTCAACTACAGGTTTCATTTAAGGGATAGCTTTTGTGCATTTAGAGGAAAAGAGACATTTCAGAAGCATGTTTTCATCTAAAACACACATGCAAGTAAGTGCGGTAGCTACTTCAAACATGTGGAACCAAAGTGACTTATCTCTCTTATCCTTTCACTGATAAACTGGCTCCTTCAAACTGACAGTTTTACAGACATTTGCAAGGACATAAAAGAAAATGCAAATAGATCATCTGTCTCGCACCCTTCTAGTGAAAGCTTATTGTTTATTCAAGGTCCCCAAGGGTCTAAACAAATAATGTCTCTAGCAATAAACTGTCCTTAAAAGGAAGTGCTGCTCCCAAAATGCTTGCATGTCTTTGAATGTACATATGCAAAGAAAAGTGATACCTAATGTGCAGTTTAATGACAAGGCCACAGCTACTAGAAAAAGCCGCCCCCGCCTCCCTTGTCTAACAAAGTCCAGCAAGGATCAGAAACAAAGGATTTCTTTTTTAAAAGGAGTATCTAGTTAAGCAATGATTTGGTTTCCTTGCCCAAAACTTTCTGGGCCAGTCTACAGGGAGTAAACAAAGAAAAAGTTAAACTACTAAAGATAAATTATTATTTACTTTAAAAAAAGAAATCCTTTTCTCTATACCAAGAAGTGCACAACATTATTTTGCTGCAAAAACCTTCCAAGCAAGCAGGGCAACATTAAGGAAACCCTATGGGGCACAACCATTACTCTTCAGCATAACTCAGCAGCTGAATTGCCTAACCCGGACTTCCTCAGCCTTGGCCCTCCAGATATTTTTGGCCAACGACTCCCATGATCCCTAGCTAGCAGGACCAGTGGTCAGGGTTGATGGGAATTGTAGTCTCAAAACATCTGGAGGGACAAGGTTGAGGAACCCTGGCCTAACCCACTGTTGGCGAAGCTTGGCCCTCCAGCTGTTTTGGGACTACAACTCCCATCATCTGTGTCCAGTTCACGGGCGATCGAAGTCCCAGCCAGGGATGTCAGGACCAGGGGCAAGATGGCGGGGTGGGAGCAGGAACGGGGGTCCAGAAGTCAGGAGTCAGGAGCCAAGAGTCTGAGGGTCAGAGAGCCAGGAGTCAAGAAGCCAAGGGTCAGGAAGCAAGGAGTCAAGACGTCAAGCGTCCGAGGATCAAGAAGCAGGGAGTCAAGAAGCCGAGGTTCAAGGATCAGGAAGCAAGAAGCCAAACGCAGCAAGGCAGGAAGCCGAAGGGAAATGCTGACCTTATATCCCCTCCCAGCTCTTGCCAACAGGTGCTGTGAGTTACCAATTGGCCTCACCTGTGAGGCCACACCTTGCCTCTTCAGAACAAACTTAGGAAGGCCCCAGTCCTGCAAAGTCCTATTGGACACAGGGCCTGGCTCCTGCATGAACACCTGACAATCTCTAGCTAACAGGACCAATGGTGGGAAATGTAGTCCCAAAACAGCTGGAGGGCCGAGTTTGGCCACCACTGCCAAACCATCAGTTTGGAATGTTCAGTTTTACACATTCATTGCATGAAGCCCAGGCATCGCCTCGTGAGCTGGCATTTATGTTCTGGGGACACCATACCTTCCTTACCTACTTGTTACTGGAGAAACTGCAACTGTTCCCCTAGGTGGCATTTTCACTGCCATTCAGAATGTGGCTGCGTAAGTGAGCAATGTGTGGTAAAGCACCTGCTTTGCATGATGACAGTTCTAGCTCAGTCCCTAGCATTGCCAGGCAGCAATGCCGAGTTCCTTACCTGAGACCCTGGAAATGTGTTGCAAATAGACAATTCCAGGTAGATGGACCAAGTGGCCATCCAAAGTGGCTTATGTAACCCACCTGGTGTTCCTCATCTAAAGCATCTGAGCATCATGGTTTCTGGGATGGTGAGTGAGGGACTTAGCAAATGAACCATAAATAAGAACTACAGCACATTTATTTGCAATTTTGCTTTCCACAATTCATCTCCATTTCTCCTTACTTACCAGGAGAACCTCCCATTGCATCTGGAGCTTGGGCAGAATCCAAGGAAGAAACCACACTGACAGCATTTCTGGGCAAATTTATAGTGGATGTAGAGGCAGCCACGGACTTCTTTGGTGCCACAACAACACTCCTATGAGGGGAGAGAAAAAACATACAATTCAAGAACCCTTGAATGTTTAAGGATATCTGAGTATAGTGTTATGATATTCCAAATTCCGATTTCTGCAAACCAAAAGCCAGGTTTGAAGGTTCATATATTACCAAATAAATAAATAAGAATTAAAAAATTGTCCCGTAGCACCTTAGAGACCAACTACGACATTACCAGTTTTACTTTTTGCAAGGCTATTGTTATAGAAAGTATGATAACATCCCACATTTTTATATTAACAGCTCCAAAAGGATAGTAAACAAAAAATGCTGTTTGTTAGAGCATAGCAGTCACCACTGGAGGCAGTGCTACTTCAAAAATTTAAACACTTCTGCTTAAAGTACATTAAGAGAAGTACAATAGGAGAATACACATAAGAAGACTAAATCTCTTCCTTAGAATCTTCAGTTCCTTGGTAACTCATTGCAGAAATGACCTAAGAAATCAATGGCCTGTTTGTATTAATACGTCTCACATGATTACTCAAAACTGAATACAACTCCTGTTTCAGGCATCAGGGAAAAGAATATCTTTTGCATTACTAAGACATAATTATGACAAACCAATTTCAATTAAACAGTAATGCTTTATTCCAAACACCTAAAAGGCCCAGTTAAACATACGCTAAAGACACTTTTAATTGCAAGTTAGCTCCATAAACATGCAAAACCTCAGCTAATGAGCTAAAGACTACAGCTGATATATTGTGCACTCCCAGAGCAGTGCTTCCTTTTAATTACCTGGTGTTAACTATAAGCCAAAAGTCTTCAACATTCAATTTATTTAATCACATCTTCTGTTGACAGTATTGTAAGTACAGGTTGAACGTATTCCCTTAATAGCATTAAAATATATTCAGTTTCTAAATAAAGTACGTTAAAACTAGCTCCAAGTTCACATACGATATATAAAAAACTTTTCAACACTTTATAAATGTAATTTTAAAAAGACAATTTTTCATTGTTCTCATTTTAAGTCCCAGTTATTATTATAATAACACTAAACCATATCCTTGATTAACTAACTGTTCTGAACACTATTCACTATGGACATGGCAGCGTGTGCCATATCATTATAAGGGTGACTGCTAATGTTAACTATACTCTAAAAGATGGAAGCAACAGCCACCTGAGCCCCAAGCCAAGAGAATGTGTTTAAAACCATGAATTCTTCTCACATATACATAGAGTTGCACTGAACAACTGCACTGCATAAGGAAACTAATACCAATGTGTTTGTGAACTCTGGACCTGATCCTAAATTCACAAATGAGTAGCACTGAATTAAATTAAATGTGTACATAAAGACTAGGGTCATAGCTAGCCAAAGTCAGTATCCTGATACTCAGAATTTATGTCTGAATTAAAAACAGAAATGAGGTGATTACAATAAGGATGATCAAATATGCACCCAAAATTAGAACCTTTTAAGAATACTGGTGGGGGATTTAATATATATTTCTGCATAAGTGTCAACTAAGGGATTGGCTCTTCTGGGTAGAATCCAGAAGAGACCTGCAACTAATTTCGTTAGAAACACCAAATTTTCCCCTTGGTATCCACTCTTGAGAACAGAGCATTTTGGAGCTACTGTATTTTTCGTTCTATAACACGCACCCGACCATAACACGCAGGTAGTTTTTAGAGGAAAATCTGTAGGCATGCCACCCGTAGGCATTCCCTCCATAACACGCACAGACATTTCCCCTTACTTTTTAGGAGGAAAAAAGTGAGTGTTATGGTGCAAAAAATACGGTAGTTGTTTGACTAAACTCTCACCAGTTTCCTTAAGAAATGCCTTTACTGAGATGCGTTTCCAAGTGATGCCCACTGCAGTCTTGGACGGCTGCAACAACAAGGTCCCATATTCAGACAAGACTTTGTATTTGTCGTCAACCTCAGGTGGAAGACATCACTCATTGTCTGTTAGTCTGCCCCTTATATAGAGACCCAAGAGATCACTTTCTAAAACCTTTGTTCATACAAGCAAGCAAGCACACCCTGGCAGAAATGGTTTTGCCATTTTATTGTCATTCATATTGTGAATGACAATAAAAGCTTCGTAGCACACCAAGTGGCTTTCTATGCACTGGCTGCAAAAAAAACCAGGAAAAATGAATTACGGTAGATAAAATCATTATAAATTGTTGAAATGAAGCTGGATCTGAGTTTGTTCATGTCTCTGGCAACTTCTCTCTTTTACATCATGGATGTTAGTAACTTGGATTTTAAAAGGGGGGAAATTCATTAGAATTGGAGCTGTAAGCGATGCTGGAGGGAAACTGTTTTAATACTCAGGAACTTGGCAATATCTTTGCAGCTTTTTCTATTATGGATGCATTTTTCGTGCTATTTTATGAATAGTATTGCTTAATACAAGTTTGTCAATAAACTTATGAACTTAACTGAAATATATTTCTAGGTACAGTATATACATTTATTTTCTCTATCCATTTCAGTTTGGTTTTAGAGTAGGATATAGTACAGAGACAGTTGATAGTGACATTTGTGAATAATCTGCGTCTAGATATTTAGGAAAATGGCGCTGTGGTTTAAACCACAGAGCCTAGGACTTGTGGGTCAGAAGGTCGGCGGTTCGAATATCCACGACGGGGTGAGCTCCCGTTGCTCAGTCCCTGCTCCTGCCAACCTAGCAGTTTGAAAGCACGGCAAAGTGCAAGTAGATAAATAGGTACCGCTCCAGCGGGAAGGTAAACGGCGTTTCCGTGTGCTGCTCTGGTTCGCCAGAAGCAGCTTAGTCATGCTGGCCACATGACCCGGAAGCTGTACACCGGCTCCCTCGGCCAATAAAGTGAGCTGAGCATCGCAACCCCAGAGTTGGCTACGACTGGACCTAACAGTCAGGGGTCCCTTTACTTTATAATAAATTAGTTCAATGGTTCCCAATTAGGGGTCTGGGGGCCCCTGATGGTCTGCAGAAAACACCCAGGGGGTCTCCATCCCCATCCCTTGCCTTCCCCCAACTAATTTTTTACATTTTTGCATGGTAATATCACAAATTTTGTGTTCTGTTTTAGCACTGTGCTTTTTTCAATATATTGGCAAAATTGGTTTTGAAATCACACCACGATAATGATTTTCACTCAGCAATACACAGCAATATATTGCTCCTTGCATGAGGGAGAACAGGGCAACCGATTTGAAGCACCACACCGATATCACATGATGATAATGCTGCTCTGCCTCAGTGCACTTTTCTCAGTCAGCAGGAAAGCAGCAGCAGCCACAGTGGATGTGTATCCTTGCTGACTGCCCCATCCCTACCCCCTCAAAACATGCAGCGCAGCTGCTCCTTCCCTCATCCCCACGCCTGATCGGCACATCCACCTACCCACCCGCCCAGTCTCTGTGACTGCTCCTTCCCTCATCTGCCTGCTTCATCTCCAATTTCAGACATAGTGATGTTTAGCTGCTGATATATCAACATGTTGAAGACCAGTTATTGCTCAGCCTTAGTCTGTTTTTCAGTGGTACCTCGGGTTACGTTACCTTCGGGTAACATAACTTTTGGGTTGCGAACACGGCAAACCCAGAAGTGTATACTTCTGGGTTTTGCTGCACGCGTGCCGCGGCGCCTCAGCTTGCATACTTTTCAGGGTACATACAGACCCCGGAACGAATTAAGTTCGTATCTGGAGTGTCCACTGCATACCTAAATTCCTTTGCTTATTAAGGGGCTACCTCACATTTTGTTCAAAAATGTTGTTTTGCAGAGGTAGCTACCATAGAATTAACAAAATTTTCAAAAGTAGGGGTTCCGTGGCTTGGCTTTTGAAAAATAAGGAGTCCTCAATAATTAGCTAGCTGAGAATCACTGAATTAGTTCATTTATTGCATGTATTATTAAATATATTAAATCCCCACAGTAAGGCAATGAGTGCTGCTGTTTTATTTAAAGGACAGGTTTGAAAAAACTGTTGGTGGTACAGAGTAGGAGCTTGAAGGGTACTCCTTTGAATATCACTTCATCCAACTAATGAATTATAAAAAGAGAGAAGACTTTACTGTGAGCATCCAGTATCCCAAAGGTCGGATGCAATCTCGTGAACCACATGCAGGAAATCTGAAGCAGCCCTGAGGGTGCAAAGTGAAACCTAGAGACTAAACTGTACAGTGGCAGGGGGATATCTGTATGGTCAGGAACTGGATCAGCATGGGGTAACATTTAAAGGGCCTCTGACTTTGACCTTTTCATTCCCTCTGAACAGCGCTTGCAGATGTTACAACTTTCTGCACCTGTCCCTTGTCCACAAAACCCGCCACAACACTCAGCAAATACAAGTATATGCCAAAACCCTCTGCAGAAAAACCAGCAACATACACTTGGGAGTCTTCCTGGACTGGACTGGTTGGAAGGAGGCTGGCCTGTACGAAGGTGAAAGGTCAGTCACAGAGCACTGAAAATTAGTGCGGCTCTTTAGAGTTTGGGGGGGGGGATAGGTAATAGGGGCTGGTTTTACTCTACTAGTTCAAAAACAGCCCAATCTTTGATTGCACCTCTGTAGGAGTAAGCTTAACGAAGAAACAAGGCAGCACACATTTGAAACTTGTTAAAATTGTTAATAAGCCACATGCAACATGTAAAGGGTGAAGGATGGTGGTTAAAGTCACCCTTGTGCATTTTGTCAATTCGCCACTCCTAATCTGACATGACAAAGGAATAAAAGAACAATGTCATAGTTCAGTTAGTTTCTAGCATTTGACAGAGACTAATGGTCTCATGCCTTTGAGGGAGGAGCCTATAAGCCTTCACCATATATATTTATTTATTAAGTTAAAAAATGAAACCTATAAAATTGGAGAGCATGTGTGCTTTTCGAACAAGTTTTCACTGCACAGAGCAGTCAATGTTGCAGCTTTCTCTCATCTTTACTTCCTAAAAACAAAACAAAAACCATAAACAATACTGACCTTATAAAATATGGGTTTTAGTCACAATTAAACAGAATCATATTATTCATCAGGACTATTAAACTAACTACCAATGTCTTTACAGGAACAACAACAGCAACAAAAAAGTAGTTTTGTTCCTGAAAGGTTACAGAGGACAAAACACTGCAAATAGACTGCTAATTCAGTGTCTCTACTGGCTTAATGAAAGAGTCAGACCAGGCCTTGAACTTTTATCAAGATAAATCCCTGTCACCCACTAATCACCAGACTGGATCTTCACATAAGATAAAAGAGTAATTTTTGGCATGGGAATGAGCGCACACACCTTGTTGTTTGCAAAAACCCACAACCTGGCACTCTTTCAGCAAGGTTTCACTCACATAGCTGTTACTGTATACTCTCCAGCTATGCCTGGAAAGTTGATAATCCTTAAGATATGAGGAGAGTTTTGATTTCTGACACAACATTCCTGAGATAAATGCAGGATCAGAGAGATGCTTTGAAAGTCCCAGAGATGCTTTGCCGTAAAACTGCTACATGGGGGGAAAAAACTTTTAACAAGGTGTCTTTTCCAACTCACCCACCTCTCCACCCCCCACAGAAAAAAATGAAAAACATGAACTCACTGGGCTTTGTGTTCTGCACCAGACAATACATTAAATATAAACCAGACACACTAAGTTATACAGAGCATCCTGAAGTCTGCTTGTCCAAAGTTTCCCACTGTAATGTTAGTATATTGGTGTGTCCCTGGAGATGAAAACCTCTTTTTGAATGTAGCTCCAGTTTCCTGAATACAAGGTCATAACCTATTCTATCCACCCTCACCCCAGAACTGCAACAGACCCTTAGATGTCATCTGAAAGAAAACATGTTTTCCCACCAAATTTACAGCATCAAGACTGGATGACTTTAAAACTGATAGCTGCAGGTTTTTTTAGCTGTTCACATTTTTAAATAGGTGTTCTGTACCCACAAATGTCTTGATTACCTTCTCTAATCTATAAAATGTTTTGGATTCAGGATCTTAAGAAGATCCATGTTACACTTAACAAGTGCATAGTGTATTAAAATAAATCTTAAGAGTAAAAGGTTGTAACTTGTGACCATAGAATAGAAAAAGTAAGAGCAAGACATCATTCATAAATGTATTTTTGAGTCTACAGTCACTGACTTCATTCAGTCTTTGCTACATTAAACTGAGCACTTGCTAGCACAGCTAGATCAAGAGATGATTTGGCAAAGGGCTATGAATATAAAGAAGTGAGTATCATTGATACTGAGGACCGGACATTATGTAAGGGAGACACAGACAGCTGCAGGATACGGCATGTGGTACAAAACTGATTACGCTGTATGGGATGGCTATACCATGATGCAATCTTGAACTAAGTGGAGGCTGGGGGCCATAGAGTCGGTCTCAACTGGACCTAATGGCCAGGGGTCCCTTTAACTTAATTGTAATGTTAAGTAAAAATGGATGCTAGAATGAAATCAATCCCCTGAAAATGGCTGACATATTGTTTTAGTTTAGAATTATCTGCATTGTTATGTCAAATAATTTTTTCTACAGAATTGTGTAAAATTATTTGCAGAGACTCTGAAGCAAACAGTCCCAAACAATGTTTATGCTGCTATCACAACACCAGATTATTTTTTTAAAAAACCTCACGTTTTTCACAGTTTTAAGTAAAATAGATTTAAAATGCAATATTTCTTACCTGTCAAAGGATCGAAACTGTACAGGCTGTTCGGCAGCACCATCCCCAAGGATTCCAAGAAAAGCTGGTGGAAGAACTGCCGGGTCAACTGTGGCCCCATCTGCAGGAGCACTGACCAAACTTCTTAGGATATCTTTCACATTGACATTTTTTGCCGTTTGCACAGAGGATGCAGTTTTAGTGTCCATCTCAGTCTGCACTTCACTTCTGCTTTCTTGAGATTTATTGACTTCTGAAGAAAGCGTACACAGTACTTCACTGATTGCATCTGGGCCTGCAATGACGCTTTGTATTTCTGCTTCTGTAGCAGCTTCAGAACTGTGGTCTAATCCGGAATGTGCTTCCTCCTCAATACCTGAATCTCTTCTTTGTACAGACGCAACACTTTCCAACTCCTCGGCAGGTAGGGGAGCCACGGCGGTAGTAGCTGCCGATGGGTTTTCTGCATCTTGAAAGATACACAGAAGGAAATTGTCATCAGAAGTTTACATTAAGGTTCCAGCAATACGTTTCTCAACAAATGTCAGTTTATAATGAAAAGAGGTTTCAAAAAAGGAGATAGCAAGAGAGAAATAGTAGTTTACACCAGGGGTAGGCAACCTAAGGCCCAGGGGCCGTACGCAGCCCAATCGCCTTCTCAATCTGGCCCACGGATGGTCCGGGAATCAGCATGTTTTTACATGAGTAGAATGTGTGCTTTTATTTAAAATGCATCTCTGGGTTATTTGTGGGGCATAGGAATTCGTTCATCCCCCCCAAAAAAAATATAGTCCGGCCCCCCACAAGGTCTGAGGGACGGTGGACCGGCCCCCTGCTGGAAACGTTTGCTGACCCCAGTTTACACTTTCATTCCAACCACATTTACTCAAAATCAAGGAAGCAGGAGGTATCAGCATGTGTTGTGTGTCGGAGCCCTTAAGAGGAGCATTCACACACTCACTTGGGCACATGCAGGGATGGAAGGGTATAGGTGGGCAGACATGCCAAAATAACAGAATAAAACACAGCAGAAAACACAATTCAGTAAAATATGTAAGTATGCTGATATGGCCTTTTAGCCATTTGCATTTGGAAGAACCTCCACACCAAACTGTCCTCCATTTTGGCCCAAAGTTCCAAAATGTGAATATAAGTATTTTTATCAATTCAGCAGTCATTATATTGTTATCATCACTGATCCATTATGACCGAAATGACTGGGGGGAAGGAAGCATTTTGTTAATATCCTGCCATACTTTCCCCATCAAAAATGGAAATGTGCTAAACCAAGTCATGTATAAAAGGAATTTTTAAAGATGAAGAATCCTATTGGAAGTTTACCACTAACACAGTATTATAAACACAAGGAACACCAACAAAAATATTAAAAATTAATGTTCTGGGCAGTAAACAAAAGCATCTATAAAAAATAAATTCTGCCTAATAGTTAACTAGCCCTGAGGGATACTTGGGAACAAATTCTGTATTTAAAAGGAGTAATTAGAGGAGACTTCTTACATCAATTTTCAAAAACAGTATAATAAATCTAGTAAGTGTTTTGATTCTGTACTTTTAAAAAACATACTGTCAGAGCTGCCCTAGGTCCCAGCTCACAAAGGACCAACGCCAGTTCGTTGTTATATACAAAGGTCTTTATTGAAGTTCATTTTCTTTTTCACAGCCGCAGCGTGCAGCTCTACGTCCGAAACTCTAGACCGCTGAAGCTCCGTCTGAGTCTCCTCCCCCCAGACACCAGTTTAAGACTCTAGATTTGCTCCACCTCTTCCTCTGCTCTTTCCTCCTCTGGGTCCGCCTGTCAGCTGGGGTCTCGCCCTTCCTAGACTCTTCTGACGCTGAGTCCCCTGAGTCTTCCCCCTGGCTCCGGTGGGCTTTAGGACCTGGTTCCCAATCCGGGCTTTCTGCTGTCCCGCGCGCCTGTACATTTGAACTTGGCGCGCGCGCCCAGCCGGCTACCTTCCTCCTGACCGTTACACTGCTCCTGTCACTGCTTCCCCCTTCGGGGAGGCTAGCTGGACTTGACCTCCCCTTCGTTCCCCCACTCTCCGATAGAGGCGTGGTCAGTCTCGACTCATCTTCTCTCCCTGCTGGAGGAGACGCTGGCCCTGACACATGGGACTCTTCCCCCCCACTACGCTCTGGTGGGGAAGCTGGCCCTGATCTCCAGCTGCTGCTTTGGGAGTCCCCGCTGGCCCCCCTTGCCCTGACCATCGGCGCCTCCTTCTGGGAATCTTCTGATTCGCTGGAGAGGCTCATGGAATCTCTCGGGTCACTGCTATACCCCCCTACGCTGCCCTCCGATTCTTCCCCTTCACTCTCCATTTCCTCTCTCCCCTGTGCCTCTGTTCCTGAGGCCCTGACACATACACACACACATTCCATGAGGTGTACATCTGTTAGATCTTTATGTTCTCATCAGAACCACTTTCACAGAGCCTATGGACATTTCAGAATATTTATATATACATATAGTTTGAATAGAATCTACAGTGGTCTTAAAAGCCTGAATTGTCACTAACCTGTTGTTGCAGGCTTGAGTGACTGAACAGACTGAGGCCGCCTACGTTCATCCTGAGGTTCCAATATGTCTCTATATTTTGATACCATGAGGACGGAGATGAAATATACTACTGCCAAAGCCAAGAATTGTGCCTGTTTGCTATCCTCCTGTAAAAATAAATGAATACAGCCTATCAAATTCCATTCTAATCGGAATATTATGCTATCACCTGCTACAAACTTATTTCTTTAAGTGAAGCACTAGAAGCAGTTACAATGTCATTGTAGATTATGTATAAATAATCATCATTTGACAGCAGTAAAACCTCTTAATTACTAGCACTCAAAGCTTGATCTACATAGGCATATTCAGGAAGAAGGATTCTGAGCTAGTAGCATAGACTCTTTACTTCAGCTCTCCCTTTTGCATACATGGAATTTCTCGCATTAAGAAACTAGTACACAAGGGAGAAAAATTCTACCCCAGTCTTCCCCATATTGTGCTAGCTTTCTGCTTGCACTGAGTTTTAAAAACAACTCAATGGACTAACCAAAACTGTGATCATCTGTTGAGTGCTTAAGTTCTTCTGCCACATTCTGCAATAAATCCAGACCCTACTTCATAAAGAAGATTACCTCACTGAGTTTACCCAACATGGTACTTTCAAATGTTGTTGGACTACAATGCCTATCATCCCTGATCATTGGCCCTGCTGGCTGGATGCTGTAGTCCAACAAGTTCTAGAGGTCATCAAGTTGGGGGACGCTGGTCTAACATATCAAAAATATTGTAAGAAATAAAGATAGAAAAAAGCAAACTAGATGTTTAAAATATTGTTAGATGCAGTTACTGAGAAACTCTATTTAACTAGAACTCTGCACATGTCTCAGAACAACATGTGTGATTTGGCTTTTCTCTGAGGAACTGATCCCAGTTCATGCCAGTTATGCAGGAATTGGTTATATTTATAATCAAATCCCAGAAATCAATGCAGTATCCAACATAGACAACATGTGATGCAGCTATCAATCAGTCCTCAGGAATGAATGGATTCCACCCAATAGCATATCCTGTTGTTATCAAACCAAGTAATCTTTTTTCTTTGCTTTTTTAATAACAAGGCTATGATCATCTTATTAAAAATAAGATTTGATTGACAGAGACAACCTTGTGACGTTGTTTTACCCCTTAGCTGATGATCCAGGATGACCCATGAAACCTCATCATCTGAGCCTTTTATTATGATATTCAAGTCTAACTCAGCCCTTCATGAAATCCCTTAAAAAAATTAAATTCATGATAATTTATTCCTATAACTAAGTGCCCATCATAGCCCCAGGTTGTTCAGTCTTCCACCTGGGAGACTGTTAAACAGGTTCATCCTCCCTCAGCAAGACTGTTCCACCCTTTTTCCAGGTCATATTTTTGGGATCTCACCAGAAGGCTGATCTACACTCCCATTTTTCCAAATGCTCCAATGATATAAAATGGTGCAGCACTACAAGCAAGAGCCAGCATTTACCCTGGAAGCAAATTTTGAGTTAAGTAATTTAACAATCTAGAATTGGGAATGGAGTATGGACAGATTACACATGCTATCCTCAGGAATAAAAGCAATACACTGGAAAATTCACATTCCATGAACTAGGGAAAGGACACAGTATATATGAAGTTGAAACCACCTGCAGGGACAACAGTTTATGGAAAACTTAAGCCTTTCATCCTGACCCCAAATTCTTGGTCTGCTATTCCCACAGAGTTTTATGATTCTCATAGAACCTCCATTAGATTTTAACACCACAGGAAACTGCATAAGGACATTGGCTTAGAAAATCAGGCTGCAAAAAAAAACCACACAAAAAAACAGTAGGTAGGAGAAAATTGCTAACTCACTATATCTCTGAATACCACTGCTCGCAGTCGGTTAATATCCATATCCTGTAGGAGTCTGTCAATATCCCTTATTGGAGAAATTCCTCCAGTCACAATATCAACTGGGCTCTGTTTAGAATAAAAGAGTTTGTATATTACTTTGTTTTGATAAGCACAAAGGATGGCCCAAAGCTATCATTTCCACAACATTACAAAACCACCATTACCGAGGGTCCCTCCAGACTTCCTTTTTAGTTGTGCAATCATGATTATTTGTGCTAACGAGGACAGTACTTTGGCTGGTCACATACAATCATGATTTCAATAGTTTGTGATTGCAAATGTTTCAAGATGGACATGTTGCTTCGTTTCTAATTTGGTTATGTCTCACAACTTCCTTCTCTTATCCTGTAACTTTTTATACCACAAATATATATATATATTTTTTGGGGGGGGGTGTTGTTTTGTACTATAGAGCAAGACTGCCTTCTCCAGATGGCAATAATGCAATAGCACTGGGAAAGAATTGCAGGACACCTAATAAAGTGGAATGATGTGTGGATGTTCCAGTATAAATCCACCACTAATGCACCATTACGGCATCAATGACATGTTGCAGAAACGCCCACAAAAAAATCCCATCAGTCTGGAAGGGCCCCTAGGGACTGGCGTTACACACAAATCAAGTACAATGACAGACACTCAAGATTGTACCAAAGAAAGAAAACTGGGCAAGGAATCTAGAAACATTGAGGACAGATCTTTTGTTCTTTGCTCTCCCCCTTCACATTCACCCTCCCAAGCAACTGCATTCGTAAGTTAAACAACTTGTATATACAACTTAAAATGAATGCTCATGTTATTCAAATGCCCTGTTTTTCTCTGTAATGACTACAGTGCCATAAGAAAGCTCCAGAGACTTATCCATCAGGTCACAGAGATAACAGTATCAACATCTGCCTACGTTTAATGTCAGAAGATACTTGCCTTTGCTCCAGACCTTCCTGCTGCTATCAGGCTTTGTACTGTTTTCTGACACTTAACATTTTCTCCGCTAGGCTTCATTAGTGCCTGTTGCTGCTGACATTCCAAGCAATTTCTGACTGCCACAGCACACACTGAAATGAAAGGATACATAGCAAGTCCAAAGTATAAACACTGCTGAATCTGCATGCCTACTGCTGCAGAAAGATAAGTTTCAATTTTTCCAGTACTAATATATAAACAAACCCTTTTTTGAGGGGGGGGAGAGAGAAGTTACAGCTCATAATGAGTACAGTTCTGTTTGCTTCTATTTAAAAATCCAACAAAGTTTAAGAAATATTACATTAAAAAATTCTGACATTGTTTTGTTACTTGTGGGGTGATGAAAAGTTTCACAAGGCTGTAAATTCACCTACATTGGGTTGGATCCAGACTTCCCCATAGGCCAGGCATGGCCAAACTTGGCCTCCAGATGTTTTTGGGACTACAACTCCCATCATCCCTATCTAACAGGACCAGTAGTCAGGCATGATGGGAATTGTAGTCCCAAAACATATGGAGGGCCAGGTTTGGCCATGCCTGCCATAGACAGAGATCTGGTCACAGGATAACTCTTGCTAGAGGGCGGCAAAAAGCAATATCCCATTATCCCCCCCCAGCAGCCTCCTGAAAAAACTGTGGAACATTGTGAGCAGCAAGCAGCATGGCAGACAGCAGAAGAAATGGGGGAAACCAGGAAAAACAATGTTCCTGCATTTTTCCTCCAACAGGAGCCTCTGGTGGCGCTCAGTCCGATTTACAAATTGAAGGAATCCTTCCATTCACAGAATGGCAACTCTGGGTCCATCCAATATATATTACTATATAATGATACTGTAAGGGTAGCATGAGAGGTCTCTACTCTAAGCCAGTATCTCAATAACTAGATTTAGGCATTTTTTACAATATCAGCTACACAATGAAAGTCAGGTTATTAGTTGCAAAATTAATCTAAGCCAGGTATATTAGTACAAAGGTTTAGGATCAAAGTTTATTCATCCTTATTTCTTTTGTTGTTGCTGTTAGATTGCTCCATTCTTAAAGATATCAGCCTCAAATATATGCAAACTCTTAGGATGACTTAACTTCCACCTAAATTGTCCTTATTCGCAGGAAATGATCTGAAGGCAAACAAATGAAAGTTCAACCAATCTTACTTATGCTGGGGATAGCTCAGTTGGTAGAGCATGACTTTAATCTCAGGGTTGTGAATTCGAATCCCATGTTGGGCAAGTTTCCTGCATTGCAGGGGGGTGGACTAGATGACACTCATGGTCCCTTCGTTTTGCCCAACATGGGCTTGAACCCATGATCCTGAGCTTAAGAGTCTCATGCTTTCTGACTCAGCTATCCCTTCAGTCTAATTCTAGCCTTTAAAAAATATCTCATTATTCTTAGGAAGTTTTATATTATTTCATACTAAATCTGAGTCTACCTTAGAATGAGTTCTCATAAAAACCCTACTCAGCAAAATGTACTTTAATGCTTAGCAGTTATCTGCTTACCAAGCCGAAGACACTGTCGTAAAATTCCACCAGATGACATATTTTTCTCCGACTCGATTTCTGTAAATCCAAGGGAGCTTGCAAATATTAACACATCCACAAGGCTAATTAATCTTTGGAGGAATGCTACAGAAGCTTCTATGGATAGTCCTTGAGTTGGCTCAATGTTTTCCAATTCATGCTGCATAGTGGAACATTAAAGGACAGCTTTTATTTCTATACATTAATTAGGCATCATCACTATTACTTGGTGTGTGTTGATACTGGAAGTGGCCCCTTGAAATTTCTCATGTCACTTGACCAGGAATCTAATAAGGTGGGGATGTGAGGAGTGGATAAATCCAATTAACACAAGTTTGAAAACAACCACTTGTTTAGTCACTGACCTCCAGAGGATCAAGGCAGAATTATTTTAAAATGAAGAGTTCGTCCTTTACCTCAAGTGACTAGCAAGGAGGCCTGTCTTTTTGGGGGGTGGGGGGTGAGGGGTGGGGGGCTAGTAATCAGAATGTGGAGACAAAGGTAAGAAATAGGAAAATAAACGCAATGGTTCAAATCATGACATTGGGCACACATGGTTTGCAATTTTGGTTTGAAAGGCAAGCGCAAGGCAAGCACCATTACATCCAACAGACACGGGTTTTCTGTTTGGATGTAATGGTAAATTATAGCTTGCCATGAAAGGAGCCAGTGAGATTCACTCTGATCTGAACTGTAGTTTAGCATTACATGTGAGCTTAGCCAAATGCACCAAACTTTCTCTGAAAATATAGGGTAGAAATATAGGGTAGATCTTTCCTAGGGATGGCAGAACTATGCAAGCTATTAGCTTAGTCAGGGTTCCCAAACTACTGGGACCTCCTAAAGAGGTCCACCAGGGTAATTTTGAGGTGCCCCGAACCATCTCCCCCCAAAGGCATAGTCTCTGGCCAAAGCAAAAATGGTTATTGTACCAACAAAAGTAGCACTTTCACAAAAGTAGGGAAACATTGGGGGGTGGGATGGAACAGGCCACCAATTACTGGCTGGTACTTCAGACCAAAATTCCTTCCTTGAACAGACATGAGCACCCAACAGCTGTGCAGACAGTAAGCAGCACCAGAACACTAAGCAAAAGGGTGAAGGGCAGCAGTGAAGGCATAGCAGCAAATTGGCAGGGTGGTGGTGGTACTGACTACTAAATAAGTTAGAATTGGACCAGATAGAGATGATCTTACTAAGCCATCTTGTCCAGTACCATAGAGGAGTAGATTGCAGTCAACACCACAAAGCCAGGTTGCCCTGTGCTGCCCCACAGACCAACTCCCCTTCCTCATTCTTAGCTCAGTCTGAACATGGTAGTCAGTGTACTATAATTCAAAGCACATGGTGAAGCATCCTCCCACAAGTCACCACTTCTACATTAGAAAGTGAATTTCTTACGGTAGCAGATGTAGCAGCAGAAAGCAAAGGTAATATGCCACCACAAGCCATAATCATATTATCCATCACTTGAGAGATGAGATGAATTGTGTTATGTACAAAGATGACATTATCACTGCTATTGACGAAGTCCATCACAGTCTTGGCAGAGTGGCTGATCAAAATGAAAAACACAGTATAAAAATGCAGGATTCATGCAGTTTCACTTGCACATTTATGAAGTGTTTATTTGTCATTATTTTTTAGTCATATACCAGCAGAAATCTATCCGATAGCTAGGAACTACACACCAGGATCCTAAACTGTCAATGCACCTTCTTCTTGACCTGAAAATGCCCTTTCCTTATGCTTCTAATCCTCTCCAGAACACAGACTGGCAACTGTGTCTAAGTGTGTGGTGAATAATTATTTATTATTATGAAGTCTGATTATCTACTGCAGCAAAAGACACTGTATAAATCATCAAAGAAGTTTCCCTTGAGATATAAACTAGATCTGAACTCAAGTCTCTTAAGAGGAAACTAGTATCTTATGAAGAACTCACAAACTTCCCTTTTTAAGCAAAAAACGATTGTAAAGATATAAAACATTTTTTAAAAAAATCCTGTTTCAACAACTTAAACACATTAGCTTCCTCCCATGGCATTGGCCTCTATCATCCCTTCCTCACAGCACCTATATTGTATATGCTAGTACAAAAACACTACACATTTTATATCTTACCAAACGTCGGCTTATATTTAAATAATGGGACAACAGACAAGGTGAGATTAGACAAGTATGCTCCCAGAGTCTATAGTGCACAATTTCCCCCTTCCCAAATATTATAGATGGCACCATTTAAACAGCACCCTTCATGCAGCATGGGACATATCCTGGGCTGACTCCAGTGGCGTAGCGTGGGTTGTCAGCACCCGGGGCAAGGCAAGTAATTTGAGCCCCCTAACCCGTGGATTTGCGCCCCCTAACTCGTGGATTTGCGCCCCCTAACCCTAACCCCCAGATGTTGCGCCCGGTGCGGCCGGCCCCCCTGCACCTCCCACGCTACGCCGCTGGCTGACTCTGATCTTTCTTGTAGTAACAGCTCAAACCAACATTCAGTATTATTTTTAATAGAGCAAGGAAGAAAACAACAGCAGCTTACGTGCTAGTATGTTTGATAAACTGTGGAGGGAGTAGCATTAATCCTCACCCCCCCTTCCAAAAACATGCTCACACCCACATCCTAAGTTAAAGGATTCCTTTCTCCTTGCAAGACAGCTTGCGAAGTTGAAGTTCCTGCATCTACGAAGGTTGCATAGAAGGCAAAATTCAACTAAGCAAAGCACCTGCAGCACTGAGATGGGATAATCTAAACTTCAGAAGACTGTAATATGCATATTTATTTAAATATAATAAATTAAAAGTCAGGTGATCAATCAACTAATATCTGTTCACAGCCCAAACGACTGGGACATGCACATAAATAAGAGTTTACTAATATTCTCTGCAGTTTTATTTTACAGTTTAACCATTCAAAATGTTTTTTTTAAAAAAGGTAAAGGACCCCTGACAGTTAAGTCCAGTCACGAACGACTCTGGGGTTGCATCGCTCATCTCACTTTACTGGCCGAGGGAGCCAACGTTTGTCCACAGACAGTTCTTCTGGGTCATGTGGCCAGCATGACTAAGCCGCTTCTGGCAAAACCAGAGCAGCGCATGGAAACGCTGTTTACCTTCCCGCCAGAGCAGTACCTATTTATCTACTTGCACCCAACCTTCTGATCGGCAAGCCCAAGGCTCAGTGCTTTACACCACAGCGCCACCCACAGTCTGTCCTATTTCTTTAATTAGCAGAGATCATTATGCTGAGGAATCTAATGCCTAAGATTTCAGAGAAAGCACATTACCTTCTCCACATCTGTACATCTGTTTCTATTGAAAACAGTAGGTCTGTGAGTAAGCGTTGATGCATTTGTGACCATCGGAATTCAGGAATACGAAACATGGTAGACCTAGAATCCCTTCTCTGTCCATCTGAGGCAGCTCCTGTGCCTTGGCCTGCTGCATCTTGCTGTCTTGATGTCTATACAAATAAAATGTATTGAAACATTATGTTAAAAGTTCAAATTGAAATATTCCAGAAGACCTCAAACCTAAAAAGTTTGTATAGCTCTAAAATGTAAAATTATGTCTAACTAATTCTATAGAGTGGGAACTACAAGTCAAAAATGGCAACTAGTTTATACCGATTCTACACACTACAGAGCAATTGTACCACCATTTCTGCCAGCCAAGACAAGCATAAGCAGCAGCTGCTACACCTTACCACATAGGGTGAATATATTGCTGCTGACTGTGATCTCCCTCCTTTGAGGAAGTATGGTGTAGGATGATGGTTTTCCATTGGAAGATGTCTCTGCAGGAGGGAAGCACTTAAGTCCATCACTATTTAAATATTAAATCAGTAAGCATCACTGACCCGGATGCTAAAAGTATGATGAGAGAGTGATGCACATCTTACGCCAATTCTTGTTTAACTGATAAAAAATTATGTTATGTAGAGACTCTGACTCTGATCTCAATATTTGTAGCCAATGATCAAATTTATTTTTACAGCTCTATAGGGTTAGACCAACTCTTTTCCAGCTAAGTGTTGGCTGTCAATATGAAATACATACCTACTAAGAAGAGAACTGTGGTCTTTAAAAAAAAAGTTACGTAAATTGATCAAACACCTTAAAATCCTGCAATATACTTAACATTTTTAGATGAAGTAACTGAGGTACAGAACCTACCTCAGGGAGGGAATGAAGAGGTTGATTTACTTCCAGGCTGGTGCTGGACTTTAACTCTAATCTTTCGGTATCTGATGCCACACTGGAAACATCAAGCTTTGCTATTTTCTTGTCTGAAACCACCACCGTTTCTGAAATATGTGGCTGCATATCATCTACCGTTGTTTTGGTTTGAAGGTTATCAGTATTGTGTTCATCTGCCTTCTCTGTAATATCTGCATTTGGTTGAGCTTTCGTATCACTGATTTCAGAAGCACTGGTCTCTGGCAAAGCATCTGACTCTTGTCCTGTTTCCACAGATGCATCAGCAACTTTGGGTTCTAAAGCAACTGAAACTGGTTCTTCCATTGTAGCAGTATTCTGCTGTATTGCTGGTGCTGGCTGGCTTTCAGACAAGGTATGATCTTTACTGAGTTTAGGAGCACATTCCTCTGAGGTAAAAGGTAGGCTGCTTTCCTCTTTTAAATCAACAAAATCTTCTTCCTCTTCCTCCTCCACTTCTGGTGTTAGTTTTTCTAATATTTCTGGGCTTTCAAGTGTGTCTCCTTCAACATTTTGTGAAGGGGATTGTGCAATGGCGGCTACTGTCTCTTCCTCATGATTTGCTTCAGTGGTTTCAGAAGCAGCTTCTGAATCTTGCTTTATTGCTTCAGCCTTTAGGGGAAGTTCTAAGCAAGGTGCTTTACTTAGATCAGGAGTTCTCCAACCATTTTCTCCTTCTGTTTGCTTTTCTGCGTTCATTTCCGAGTTAGCTTGTTTTTCAAAATCAGGTGATCTACCTTCAGCGTTCAGAGTGCTGTTTTCTACATTACCATTCCCAACATCATTTGCAGAAGTACCAGCTTCTTTTATTTCCAGATGTTGCTGCCTTCCTGTAACTTCAGCCTCCCTGCTGGTTCCTGAGATACTTCTAATTAGAGTTGATGGACCAGGAGCAGAGTCTTCATCTCCTTTTTCTTGATATTCCCTGAACATTTGAGAAAGGCTCTCCTTGTGTATTTCAAAAGTTACCTTTGAAAAGAATGGTTTCAATTCTGTAAATGTTTAAAACTTACAACGTATCCTACAAATTCTGCTATAAAGCCCCCCCCCAATGGATAGGTCTACAACTTCGCAGAGTGATCTTAAATATTTATAATTATCACCGCATAATGCAAGATAACCGAGTGCTGACCCTTATAGTATTAATGCAGATTGAATCATTAAATGTTATTGACTTTTTGATATTTTATTTACACAGAGTTTAAATTTAGAACCCATTTCAGTATTCAAGACAACCTCTACACATAAACACAATCATTTAAATTGCATACAGTCGTACCTTGAAAGTTGAACGGAATCCGTTCCGGAAGTCCCGTTTGACTTCCAAAACGTTCGGAAACCAAAGTGCGGCTTCCAATTAGCTGCAGGAACACTCACTTCTGGGTTTGCAGCGTTCGAGTACCAAGGTGTTCCGGATCCAAAGTATGACTGTAGTTACAATCACATGGAAAGGGAGAACTGGGCTGCCCTGCCATTATATCTCAGCAAACCCACACTGCCTACACACTAGAGATCACATAAGCAACAGGGAAACTGCCAGGTAGTATTCCATACTGTGGAACCCTGTACAATCCGCAGGCTCCTTACTATAGATGTGATCTTAAACAATTGACACTATTTAGGTGACCAAAGGAAGCCTTGTAAATCAGTCCACTAAAGTTAATAGCCTGCTGGAAGCTGGCAGAGAAATGCATTTCTGTGCTGGATACAGAGGAGAGGGCATCCTCTGGCATCCTATTTGGTTTCTTTATAGCAAAGGAGCAAAGGAGAGATGAGTAAGGTAAAGAGGATTGTTCTGACCCACTCACTCACCAACATACAGTTACATGGCAAAGTAGGCAAGTGACTACATTAAAGGCGGTTAAGGGACTTTAAATGATACTAACGACAGGCAACTCTCCATTTACGCAGGGGTTACGTTCCGAAGCACCATCTGCAGCAGCGGATGTGCGTAAGCCCCCCCCCCTTGCGGTGCCAAAAACGGCACACATGTCAGCGATTGTGCACAAATGGGGAGGTGCCTGTACATCGGGAATTGAACTCACTGAATTTCTCACAACAGAGGTATATACTGTAAGTGGATAACTTATTAAAATAGAAGAATTAGATGCTTGTACTCAGAATATACTAAAGCACAAAGGTATTTTTCTTAAATTCAACCAAGCACACATGTATTTTTTCACGAATTTGTTATTTTTGTGCTATATATAACACTACAGTAACAATTCAGGTGACATGCTGGAGACATGATAATGTCAATGTAGTATGAATAATTTCCATGAGAAAAATTTATTCATATTGCATATTCAATCACCAACATCAGAGAAAATAGATGGGGTGAAAGTAAAGTAAAATCTCTTAGGTAGATACACACACCCCTGATTGAACATAAGGCAAAGGCTGTTTGTTAAACGAAAACAAATCAGTATTTTGCTTCTAGGTCCTATCATGCATTCATACTCTTCCATTTAGTTCACTCTATCTTTTCTATGTCAGCAATATATTTTTCATTCATTCCGACAAAGGTGTGATGAGTTGAAAGATTTATAGCTCAGGTTTTTAAGATTCATTTCCCAAAGAGATGCCCTAAGCCCTGCAGAGTTTTTCCATCAGCTAACTTAGTATCTACAGCATTAAATATTCCCTTAGGCAAACTAGTCTCAGGACAGTAAGCTTTGTCAAAGATATTCATGGACACCTTTTCATTCAGTAACACATTACATATTCCTCACTTGGTTCTTATAAGAAAGAGTGTGCCTGCCTAGTGTACAGAATAATAACAAGTAGCAGAAAAAGAGCCAGAATATTTTCTTTTTTTATAAAACCACAAATTCCACTGCAAAATATATAGCATGTAAGATTCCCCCCTTCAGAATGAACTATACATAACAAAAGGATACAAAAAGGACAATAGTCCATCACTAATTAGATTAAAATCTGGCTTTGAGAGGGGTGTGTGTGTGCATACACACACACACACACACACACACACACACACACACATATATATTCATTTTTCAATTAAAAACTCTCAAGACAGGATGTAGTTTATTAACTCATGATAAATTGTGGGGGGGGGGGGGAGACCCAGATATTCTCAGATAGGCTGCCTTATACAATGTCAGAACATTGGAATGTCTACCCTGACTTGTAGAGGTTCCACAAATCAACTTGTCCGACTTATTTCATTGCTTAGACTGTGAATCATCTTGTTATAATTTTGCCTATTTGCACACATGCAGTTTATAGTTAAAAAGTGACTGTTGTCTATGAGGCTCTCCTAGACATTCTTGGAGCTTCTGTAATGCAATGAACAGCTAAAGGAGAAGACACAAAAGGCTGATAGGATCTCAAGGATCTGCCTGGGAAAGCCTCACTTGCTTGTGATCTTGGGCAAGAATAATAAGGGCTGGGAAATGTGTGGAGTGTTAGGCAGGACAGAGCCCCTGGAAGTGATTCTTGAGAGCTCATATTCCCTGCCCTGCTATTTGAGATCCTTTAAGTGGAGATGCCAGGTATTCTGCCCATGAAGCATAGCTTGTTTCTTAGGGTTTACACTGATTGGCAGCAGCTCTCTGAGGTTTCAAGCCAGAGCCTTTTCCAGCCATACTTTGAGGTTCCAGGGGAGTGAACGAAGGACCATTTGTATGCAGAGCTTATGCTTTACCACTGAGCTATATTAAAATAGGGGTTCATAGTATGGTTAGTAAAGAACCTACATCAAGAATGGGGAAATGTGGCCCGGTCCAGATGTTGTTAACTCCCACCATTCCTGACTACTGGCTATGCTGACTGAGGTTCTTGGGAGTTGTAATCCAGTAATATCTAGCGGGCTGAGATAAGCCACTGATGAAGAGGCTTGTGAAGTGCTCCACACACAGCTACTGGAAAGTTGACTTGAGTTGCCAGTAAACCTCCAAGGTCAAGTACCTTTAGTTTTCTCTATGACTTGCCACAGATACAAAATTTCAGAGAGTCATGTTTTTCCTGTATTTGCCCTAACAAACTGGTATTGTGACATAAGCTTTCATGGACCAGCTTTCACCTCAAGTAGGTGCCCCTACTTCAGTAGGCTCTAGTTCACACAAAAAAGTCTGTCTTAACAAATCTTTAACAAGTCTTTAAACTTGCAGCAACAATCTGAAAGTTGTAATGTTAGCCAAGAGAGTTTCACATTTACCTGTATCTGGCCTTTTTATATCTCCCTCTAGATGTTTGCTGCTGTGAAGCTGGTAATTCACAATTAATTACCAAATATTGCTTTAAATTAGCAAGCTAAAAGGCCATTCATTAATCTTCACCATCATTTGATGCCTAATCCATAGCCATTTGCAACATTTGGAAAGCTCCTCTATGCACTACTAGTTAAAGACAGTTGCAAGCTAATAAATACAACATTCCCTTCTGCCATTAATTTTAACTTAATTTGACATTCAACATTCACTAATTGCTAGACATGAAGATTAGAATGCACTGTACAAAAAGGTTATGGTGACATATTCTGTATTAGAACTACAGTGCACATTGATCAAAAAGTAGCTATTTATTAAGATTTCACATTTGTTATTCCCCATATCTTATGCTTATATCACATTTCTACAATGAGGTCAAGACTCAAGGAGAAAGGGAGGCTGGTTGTTCAGCCAAGCAACAGAACACCTTTTTTTTGTATGTAACAAGGTTTACTGGAAATTAGCTCCTGTGCTGCTAAACTCCATCAATAAGCTATTCATAATTCCAGCAAATGTTGCTATTTTTTATCCTAATGAGAGCTTTATTGACTTGTTTTTCCACCCTCCTAGGAGCAACGCTAACAGTTCAGGCCTGGAAACTCTCTACACCATTCAGAAAACAAATCAACTTTGACTGGAGGCACCAATACCTGCTGATATCAATCCCAGGGAAATGAATCCGTCAAAGAGGAACAGAGGTACTGTACACACAAAAGCCTTTGCACATTCTGGCACCTTCCCCAGCATAACAAATCATTTGGCCCCCATACTGGCAAGCTTCTTACAACACAGATCAAAAGACTGTATTAAGTCCAAGCCATTTAGCTTAACTGTCAAAACACAAATGAAATTACTTTTTTCATATACATATTGCATTAAAATGTTTTAATTGACAACTTTAGCTATTATGACCCATACCATATTGTGACGTATTCAAGGTGTGAATTACATTGTTGGTGGGTAATATTTTTTTCAAGTGTTATAAAGCAAATAATGGCCCTCAAAAGCAAATGAGCCCATTTTAAGAAGACAGGTAATTTCCCCACAGTCCTTCATATTTTCTTTGGTTGCATGTATTGGCAGCACATGCACAAGTTGTGTGTACTGGTGCACTGTGACCCTGTCTTATGAACCATTGCCTTGTACTTCAACTTACCTGTATGGGAAAGTCAGAATCCAGTTAAATATTGTTAATCCATCATGCCAAATGTTCCTAATATGTTCCTATTATTATACTATATTTACTGCTTTGCATAGGTTACTGTTTAGAAATTAAATCCCATAGTTATAGCACAGTACTACAACTAATTTTTAAAACTATGGTTTGAGGGAACACAGCAGCTTGGTTTCTACATCATAATAAGCCAAACTCTGGTTTCCTGGAACTGTGCAAACTTGTGGTCTCCCATAGAGAAACTTTGCCATGGTTTGCCATGCCATGCTGAATTAAACCAAGGTTTGCAAAGCCTCACAGGGCATGCAGAGCACCATGAACAGGACTTCATCGGTGCTGGCAATCAGCTGACTTGTTAGTTATTGCAAAGTCCAGTGAACAGCACTCTGCAAGATCTTATAATAAGCTGATCATCAGGTCTGGTGAAGTCGCATGCATAGATCGTCAGGAACTGCAAACCCAGGTGCTTGCAAAGCCAGGATCTGCAAGGTCTGATGATCCACTAATTGTCAGGGCTTGCAAAGTCAGGTATGTAGTGCTTTGTGCATGGTGCCTACAAGCCTTTCAGCCCACCTATGTCTTTATCTGCCCCACACCTGCTTTATATATGATATTAGGTGTAAGACCAGTGAGCAGGACTTGGCTAAAATGGTCTTGTGAGCCAAATGGAACGGTCCAGCGGCTAGAGGTTCTGCACCACTGATTTACAGGATAAAGATTGTATTGAAGCTTGAAAAGGAAGTAGAATAGATAGATAGGTAAGAGAGATGAAAGGAAATGGGCGTTGACTAATTGAAATACACAAGGGTTGTGGTGCTTCAAGTAAGAAATACAAAAGAAAGGTTTTGCAATCCACCTTGAGTGCTTCAGTAGGAAGACAGGGTGGAAATATATCTTTCTATATACATAAAAATATAAGGTTGTCATCACACCGCAGCTTGTGTGGCCATCAATAAGCAGTCACACCAACTCCAACATGACAACAGAATGGAAGGTAGGCAAGCACTAAAGGTGGCAGGGGGGGGGGTCAAGCAAGCTGTTTAACAGAGATGGGGAAATACTTCAGAGAGTCATTTTGCTAAATGGCTCTCTGAAGCTCCTCCCCGCTCTTTTAAAAGGAGTTGGGGGTTGGGGAGAGCTATGAGGGGACAGCGGTGAAGGGAGTAGGACAGGAGGTTTGGGTGACTTATGGGGTAACAGATGAGGGGGTGGGTCAGGGGTAAAGGAAGGAGGGGCTGGGCAGGTGTGGGGAAACAGGGTTTTTTAACAGGTTGATGAGCGGCTTAAATAAATGGGGAAGAAATAGCCATCATCAGTGAGACCATTAACAAAACCAGATTCTGGTTGAGACTGGTCTGTCCTATTATCCTGGAACAAATCTGGCTTTTAGCCCTTGAAGAGGAATGCTCAGAACAAGCAGAAAGCTTGTTGTCATATGTCGCCATCTAGCCCTGTATTTTCTACTCTGATTGGCAACAACCACCAAGATTTCAGGTAGACATGTTTCATTTCACCTGCTACCTAGCAGGATTGAACCTGGGACCTGGCAACAAAGCATGTGCTCTACCCCATAGATTATGATCGTCTTTCGAAATTTTACATTCCTCTCTCCTTTCCTCCCAATCCTGAATCCAATTCCTCTGCTTTGTTTTTTGGTGCAAGCTGAGCAGCAGAAACACAGTGCCATCTTCCTTCAACATTGTGGCTCTGTTCAGAAAGACAGCAATTAATTGCCTTCTGGAGTATGCCTGATTTTGCCAGCTACAACACTTGGGGTGGGGAGTAGGTATGAGGCCCCATCAGAAGAAGAAGAGGAGGAGGAGGAGTTTGGATTTAATATCCCGCTTTATCACTACCCGAAGGAGTCTCAAAGCGGCTAACATTCTCCTCTCCCTTCCTCCCCCACAACAAACACTCTGTGAGGTGAGTGAGGCTGAGGGACTTCAAAGAAGTGTGAGTAGCCCAAGGTCACCCAGCAGCTGCATGTGGAGGAGCGAGGACTCGAACCCAGTTCCCCAGATTACGAGACTACCTCTCTTAACCACTACACCACACTGGCTCATGGTTGTACTTGAGCACAATTTCCTTTCCCCATAGTAGTGAATGGCAGTTATAGACAATTATAAAGGGACACGATAAAGAGGAAATCTAAATATGTTGCCAGACCCTGGTGGTACCTGTCATTAGGAATTAAGCCTGTTCCTATTGGCAGAGAGCAAATCTTGGATTCAATTGCAAGCCAATGTGTGAACAAATCCTAGAATAGCAGCACATAATGTTGTGAACCAGATACATTTTCTACTGAATGTGTGGGCAAGGCCAATGTTCCTCAGTGCTCTTGCTCCTATCCATGCAATATAATTTCATTTCATCATAAGAAAGACTTAAATCTGGGTATAGAGGTTGTGTGTACTATTTATCCTTTAACAGAATAATCTGCTCAGATAAATTCACATGAGATTTGTCTGAAACTTTTTGTTCATGTTCAATCGATTTAGAATTGCATCCAACAAAATCTTTGCGCTCATAGATCAACTTCTACAAGCACAATGGAATTTTTGCTTCCACTACCTGCACCAGTCAAAAATCTGCTCTGCAGGATTAGGGGAACCTCATAGCAGATTTGAGGAGGGCATGGATAAAGAGAGGGAGGGGACATTCTGCTGTGCTCGCATGTGCAAGGATTTAGTTGGATACAACCCGATGTAAAGAAGCTTCCATATCAAGTGGTTCCTTACATTGACAGTTTTCTTTAAGATCTCGCATGCTCATATTTCCCTCCTGATTTGGGCTATGGTTCTTTGTTTGAGTTAATGAAGTATTTTGTTTCCCCTTAGCTCACTCATTTAATAGGCAGGATCCAGGCTTGAGCTCAGCTCATGCTGGAAAAAAGAGGGCAGGCTCCTATGCCTTCTCAAAACTGCCAGCTGTGGCACTGCAATCCCACAGGTGTGTCTGGCACCTTCTTTGTATAGCTTTCATCATACGCTGGAAAGACTAGTCTTCTGATGTAAATTGTTTTTAAAGGATTTTAATACAGCACAATCACATCTTACGGACATTTAACTTGCACAATTTCAGTCATACATGGTTCAAGGCAGGCTGACTGAAACTACACAAGTTAACCCCCTTGGGTATACACAATTTTCATGTATACGTGGAACCCTTGGAATTGAAACCCAATGTAAGATGTGATCGTACTGTACTGATATTTTACGTAGCTGTAACGCACTCTTACTCTAAAAAGTGAGTATGGACCTATGTGAATAAACAAAAGATGAAACCAAGAACAAACCTTGGTTGCAATTCATGATTTGTCTGGTGTGAGAGAAACCACAAGTCTGGACTTGGAAGTAATGGAATGCCAAATCATTGCTTAACCTCAGGTGGCACGATAACCAGAGGACCAGGAGAAGAATGCTTCAGTTCAGGAATATGGATACTTTCCAATTTGTGCTAAGCCATGGTTTGCCTCACTATTATGTTTGAACTGGTCCATTCTTGCAGATCAACATTAGGGTAACACAGAACTGTGCCATGTTATATGTGTCCTAAGTGAATTGACAATACAGTAAAGAGATACTGGAGCAGCTGTTTAGGACTGCAGTGTTGTCCCCAATCTTCTATTATGTTTTTCCAATGTCTTTTAAATTTTGTCTCAAAGTTTAACCCAGGAGTAGCTTTCAAGGATGCAAGTTCTGTTCTTAACATTTTAAAAACTGAAGACATATAGGAAGATTAGTCCTAATACCTCTATCCCTCTAGTTATACCATCAGGAGGGAGGAAATCCCAGTCCCCAGAAACATTGTGACCTTTGTGGTAAATCCAGGGATAAAGCTGCCCACTGCGTGATATAGCCACCTCTTGTGGCACTTTAAACTCTATAATAATTCCCCATAAATCAAGTTTAGCTAACGAATCATTTTTGCTCACCTTCTCTTTTGAATTTTGTCTGCATCTGCAAGACTGGGCAAGTCAAGCAAGCTACTATACAATTCAGCCTAATTTAATGGACGTCTACAAATATAACCCATTAGACACTTCATATGACCATCCATAATGAAGTAATTTAAAAAATATATATCAAAATTTTTAAAACCCTCAATTTTTTAAAAAAAACATTTCCTATATATATATTTTAACTTGGTTGCTTCAGAAATGCATAGATTATAGCAAAGTAAATATCACAACATAAATATACTGAAGTTGCCATTTTAACTTTTTGTTTTTAAACAGTAATACGCCCATCCTTTCTTATTAACCCCCACTAAAGGCTCCCCAAAATACATATTTATTATTAATATGGCAACTGCTCATTGTAAAATCAAGTTCCGCTAGAGAATTTAACACAGTTAACACAGCTACTGAAAAACTCAGGTTAAACCAAATTCTCTCTTATAATAATAGTATCGAAGATGCAAGGGGGAAAGAAGCAGTTTAAAATAAAATGAAATAAAAGGCTTCACAAAGGAATTTAGCTTTAAGAGGATTATGCGCACCTTTAAATCCTGAGAGCAAAAGAAAGCAATGTAGTGCAATTATGCCACAAAAGCCATCGCTGCTTATAAAGCGTAGTGTAGCTGTTGGAGAAGAGGGCTACAGTGACAAACAGCTTCCCTGCTACAAAGGTGGCAGGAAATCTATCAAACTGGACAATAAAATTGCAATTGAGTTTCTTTGGCTTTTTATAGCAGCCGCATGTATCTTGATGTGTAGCTCTGCAAAACCTAACCAATTCTGCAACACTCGTTTCTTTTACACGCTAGTACTTTTATCAGGAAGCAGTGTTGTAAATTAGCGGTAGATGCAAAAATGAAATAAGGAACATTAATCCCATTCATTAGCACTTTGCATCAAGATGTATTAAAGAAAAAAATGGGGGTAAAAGCTACTCCTGGAACTAAATATAAGAAAACATTGTCTCAATACAAGTATTTTGAAATGCTTTAATAAAAGAAAAAACCAAAAATTGCACATCGGTTGTTCACATAGCTTATATCCTTGCGGATCTATCTGAATCCAATAAAAACCATCTGTAACCAATTTAAATATTTTTAGGAAGGGAAAAAATATCAATTTTCAAGACCCTTTGTCCTCAGAATATCAATAGAGACATTTAATTGAAAATCTTAATGCATCCAGGGAATACCTTGCAAGGATGAACTTGAGATCTGGGTGAATTAACTATCTCAATTCAGCAATCTTGTACAACCTATTTGTGTACTCATCACTCTTTAAGCCCAGTACCAGGTTCCATCTGGCTGATGGGTTCAAATACCTTCCAAACAACATATGCATGCACTAGCCCTTGAAATGCTAAGACAGAAAGGGGAAGCGGCAATTTAACTCAAGGCAGAGCAACAGAGTGCAAGAAAGGCAACAGTCAGTTAGGAAAATACAATTCAACTGAGTAGGATGCGAAGAAACGACAATGTGGCATAAACATGCTCTGCTCCTATTTCACTTTTCTAGTAGGACAGAAAGTCATTCTTTTTACGATACAATAATCTTTACTGTCATTGTCCCATACAGAACAATGAAATTGGAAAAAATCTACATCAGACATTCAAAAACCAACAAGCCTGCTATCCCAACTATCCCAGCCTGGTTAGCCCCTAAAAACTCCATGTTAAAAAAACCCCCAACAACCTAGAATTGTTGTTAATAGCCTCAAATTTAGATGTTTCCAGCAGAATTGAGGAAGGGCTCATACACTGATGAAAAGACTAAAAGTAGAGCCGGGGACACTGAAGAGCAAACCACATGTGATGACAGCAAAACATTTTTTGCGCAGGCACAGATTTTAACCATCACATATATACAGAATGATGGGAATCAAACATTTTAAAAAGTGAAAGAACCATGTGGTTGAGGACAGCTGAACTCTCTTCTTGTTCCTATGGCTTCACTTTCCTACTGCTCTCCTCCCTCTACAAAAGGTGAAGCACTTTTCCACTCATTTGGCTCACTTCCAATGTCAGTGCCTCGAGGGAGGGGTGGTGGAGGAGAGGGGGGGGATTTTTGGATACCGGCTGCTGGGGAAAGAGCTGTGGAGGGTGGTTGGTCTTTCCTCACCTGCAGCCTCGTTTTGCTCTTAAATTGGTTCGCCTTCTCCCTCTTTATTGGAGCAGGGCCAGCTTTAAGCAAATATACCTGAAACTGTCATGTGTTGTTCAAGCTTCCAAGAAACAAGGGTATGGGGGAAAGCCACAAAAAGATGGAGGAAGGCAGTCATGAAAGAGCTAGTAAGGAAAGAGATGGGGAGCAAAAGAAGAAGAAGAAATATGGGGAGCTGGTCATGAAACCGAAACAATTTTTTAGTAAGTAGAAAGCTTAGAATTATAGGAACTGGAAGCATGGAAAAATGACAGCGACAAATTGTAATCATCTACTGAAGCTTTTGAGAACATGAAATACTATTTTTAGGGATATATGCGTGTTATGAAAATATTTTGATTACACCCAATCTGCAAAGATATGTTTTGCTTTCTGAAAGGCATTACTAGGTCTAGAAAATATGTATTATTCAAACCTGCAGATTTTGCCCTGTTAAAGACCCACTTCCATTAATATAGCTGAAAAGACCATTTAAAACTTTACTAACCCATATTTAAGCTATGTGCTCATACATCCCTCTTGCGTAAGGAAAGCTCTGTTTTATAGTAAATCTATTAACTGTTATTACAGTTTCTGTAATTCAGAGATTTCAATGTTTTGAATTCAAGCCTGAATTTCAGTTAAAAATAGCACATATGCTACAAATGCTAGTGTTGTACTTTGAAAAGAGAAAAGACTTGATTATCAACTAGCAGTATCAATGTTATTTCGTTATTTTCAGTTAAAGCAGCTCTCTCGCTACTTAAAAAAAGTAATCACGACCTTTGAAAAATAAATCTGTTATTTTACCTATGCTGTCTTCAACTGTACCCCACCTATGAATATAGCTGAAATAACCATTTTTATACCTGGATTGTGCGGTCTATATAACAGACATCCTAAAATGCATGCATTGGTGTCTGAGGAGAAAAACGTACCTTTTTTTTCTTAAGTTGCGCAAGTCCCCATTTGGAAGCTCACCCAAAACAGTATTAAAAATGTTTGGGGGTACCAAAAGGAAGGCACGGCAAAGGAGATACTGCAATAGCTATAACAACTTCATTCTAAGATCTTCATTTCAATTGAAGGAAAGTTACCACCGTTTTAAAAAGAAAAAACCAAACCTCGTTCCATTACAATATTGCTATAGCTGCAAAAAATTATCCTCATACTAGGAAACTTGATTTGTTCCTTTATTCACAAAGCAACTTTTTCCCTAGCTCCCTTTCCTCTCTTTGTTTGTCTGGAAAGCAGATTTTGTTCCTGTTTCTTCTTTAGACTTTAGCGATTTGTTTCACAACCACTGGTGTTAGTAAAGGCCATCTTTTAGTCTTAGAAACAGACGAGGTGCGCCACCTTGTGTTTCAAACTCAAGTAATTCCACTGCACATACATTCCACAATAAAACCTCATAAAACACATAGTTCTTTGAAATGTCAGATTAAGCATGCTAGTACCAAGCTGTCACATTACAGTTGGCAAGGAGCATGCTTAAACTTATTATTTAAATAGTCTGACAAATTTAATTATTCTGTGTTATGAAAATGTAGCTCTTCCCTTATTCTACCTATTCAGATACTGTGCTTCAGCCCTTTTTCTGGGCTCACCATGATCTGAGACTTCCTGGGGGAAAAATACATAATTAATAATAAATTTTCTTTGTATAACTTACCTTTGAGTGTGTGATTGCTAGCGTATCTACCCAAACACGCCAGCCACCCCATTCGTATTTGACTGCATGGTAAAGTAAAATCCGAAAAATGGCATACACCATTTCAGTTATCTTCTGTTCATCAGCATTTTTGGGATTGAAATAGCAAAGTGAAAGCATCCATTCCTGCCACACAGAGCACTGTAGTAAACTCCTGCAAAATTGTTGACATTGATAAATTGTAAGTTAGAAACATGCAAACATACAAAACTCAAGATATCTTAGGTTTTAAAGGCAAAAAATAAATAAACCAGCATGGATTGAACATAATTTGGTAATTATCTATATTACCAAATTTATCTATATTTTAAAAGGAGGTGGATTATTTGAAACCAATTCAAAAATTAGTTTAATGTTATTCAAACTGAAGAAAGTTTTATGAGGCGTGTTGTGTATACACAAGCATGTACTTACCTCCTATTATCTCTGCTGCTATTAAAAAGCTTTATCATATCTGAGAGAAAGACTCTATGGACTTCCAGAGTTTCTGGACTCTGTGGAGAGTTACGCAGCAAGGTTGCAATAACCTTTAGAACCTCTGTAAAAAATATTTTCAAAAAAAATAATTATCAAATAATCTGAAAACTAGATGAATCATTTCTCATTCTAGTTTCTTCAAATTACACAAGGGCAATGAAGTTATGTACAGTACTGGAAAACTAAGCAGAAACTGCTAGATCTATTTGTGGGAAAGAAATGGAAGGCTGGAAGATGGGAGAAACTGTGTTGAATATTTGGTCAAGAAGATCCAGATGTTCTCCATGTGCAAGTTTTGTGGAAAATCAAAACAAACTGGTTCCTAGTATCACACACCTTGCAGTGTCAATTTAAACATGAGAACAAACCGCAGCATCCATACTCAGAAACAGTAAGTCTCTGATGATTGGATGCTGAACTCACACCACAAGGAAGAGAACTCAGTTGTTTCCTGTCCTGTTTGAGTTTACATACACACCTGGCGAACCTCTGTTATTAAATAGGACAAGATGGGCAGTGATGTGATCCTTTCAAAATAATTCTAATGGGTCTGATTCAACAAGCCCTTCTAGCAGAAAGCAGCACAGTGGGGGGGTTTCTCCCCTTCTCTCCACCGTGCTTCCACAAAATTACCTCAGAGGGGTCAGAAGAAGACCCAGAACAGTGTGTGGCAGGAGGAGGGGGGCAATCGTTCCGCCTGGCAGGCTGATGTGCTTGTGCTAATGAAAGGGTTGCCATTGTGCTACATGGAAGTCCTCCCTATGTTTCCAAGTATACTTTTCTGCCACACAATGGCACTAATTCAGAGACATGGAAGTGGGACTTTTATAGTTAGTGGTCTGGTTCTGTCCTGTTAGAAATTTCTGGGGAAATGATTCAAGAAACTTAATAATCAACAGTGCTTTGCCAAGAGATCCATTAGTGCTTCTACTTGAATTGCTGGGAAAGGTAGAGTTGGGGAAAGTTTTAAAACCTTTATTTATCATTAACATGTAAAATGCAGGGGGTTGGATGGTTATAAAGCTTGAAAAATAGTTTATGGACAGTAAAATATTAATTGGACTTCCTTAAATTTATTTGCTTCTCCTCCTGCACATATGTTTATATGATTGCCTAGTTTTAGTTCCTTTGTTTTCTTCTCCCTAAAATTATTATTTTTTAAATAACAGGACTTAGGAAAGCTAAGAACATTTTTTCTGTCACCATCCCAAGTTAGCTGCATTTATACAGGTAATCTCCTGGAAAAACCACAAAGGATCTGGTCCAATTATTTGCAGAGGTATATTCCTTTGGTAGAAATGCTATCCCAAGCTTAAGCCTTTTTTTCAACATTTTGAACTAGTAAGAATAGTGTGTGTCAATTAACTATTTGTCCTATATCAGAAATACCATTTTGAAAATGAGATGCTACTCTGCTACTGAATGTTTAGTCTATACACAGCCAACTATGCAAGAGGAATCTGGTGCTGTCACATGAAGAGAGGTTTGTTACTTTGAATGTAGACTTTTCTGCATGGACAGAGTGGACTTGCAGCTAGATTCAGCCCCAGCAACCAAGACACTGATATTCTTATCTAGCAATGGTCAGCAGGGCAACCTAGGCAGGTTGGGAGCTGTCCCCTAGCTTCCTGACACGGAGAGTGTCTGACACTAACCAAGAGGGGAAGGTGTGGGAAGTTCAGTGTAGGAAAGGGGTAAGAGTGTTGGACTGGCTGCACTGCCCCATTTGGAAGCCAGACATCCAACAATACAATGTTGTTGTTGTTGTTTAGTCGTGTCTGACTCTTCGTGACCCCATAGACCAGAGCCCGCCTGCAATGTTAATTTAACCCCCTGCAATGTTAATTTAATTAATACATAGTATTAATTAGAGGGTAGGGACGTGGGTGGGACTGTGGGTTAAACCACAGAGCCTAAGAATTGCTGATCAGAAGGTTGGCGGTTCGAATCCCTGCGACTGGATGAGCTCCCGTTGCTCGGTCCCTGCTCCTGCCAACCTAACAGTTCGAAAGCACGTCAAAGTGCAAGTAGATAAATAGGTACCGCTCCGGCGGGAAGGTAAACAGCGTTTCCATGCACTGCTCTGGTTTGCCAGAAGCGGCTTAGTCATGCTGGCCACATGACTCGGAAGCTGTACGCCAGCTCCCTCGGCCAATAAAGCAAGATAAGCACCGCAACCCCAGAGTCGGTCACGACTGGACCTAATGGTGAGGGGTCCCTTTACCTGTAATTTATTAATTAGAGGACTCTTGGGAATCCCTTCCAACTCTGCAATTCTATAATTCTATTAAATAATACTAATAATAATGTTTTTGTTTAGAAAAAAAATCAGCCAAAAAAGTACAGCAACTTAATATTATAAGCCTGTTGCTACAGATTAGCAAGAATTGAGGGTGGTATTCAGCTAAGTTTTACTCAGAGCAAACCCACTGAAATTAATGGACCTAACTTAGGGCCAGATTCAACTTAGTAGTCCCACTAGCAGAAGCCCCTGCCCACATCACACACCACACACACCTCAACTCCGAAATAGCTAGGGAGTATGCGAGAACCTTCAGAGCAGTGCGTGGGCTGAGCAGAGGGCAAATCGTTCCATCAGGCAAACAGTCTGATGGAACACAGTCGTGTTCATTCATTTCAACTGATCTATGCTGAGTAAGGCTTAGTTGAATGACTTCAACTCCCAGTAAGGCTTAGTTGAATGACTTCAACTCCCACCAGTTTCCTCCAACAAGGCCAAGAGCCAGGAACACTGGGTGGTGTAGATGCACATATGGAAGAACACAACTTCCCATCCATGCAATAAAGGTAATTTAGGAATGTTTCTGCTATAGCTTGCACTATACAGTGATGTCATACCAAACTGGATAATCAGATTTGTGGTAGAATCTGAATGGCTGTTAAAATTAAAACTTCCTATCGCTGATGAACATAGAAAAAAACTTATCATGCCACACAGCCAACAATCCCCAAGTGGTGAGCCTTAGATTTCTAATTCTACCCAAACAAATAATTTAAAGAGAGACACAAGTTCCTAGACTAATCCCTAACCCCAATTTGTGTAATTGGTGACTTCAAAGCTACTTTAGAACTGCTTTGGAGCTACTTAAAAGAACATAATGCTTACGAGGATTTTGTATTTTCACTGTTGAATCTGGGTCAGGATGCTGCTTATGTATCACTTGAGTACAAATCTGCTCAATAAGTATCTAGGGGAAAAGAAGGGATTATTATTAGGGCAAAATTCAAATATTTAAGAACATGTTACTCTGATGGGTGCATCTTATAGGTAATGATCCCTCAAAGAGTTATTTCCATTCATAAAATGTTTCAAACTTCTGCATATCTCTAGCATGGCTAAACATAGAAAAGAGTGGATTGAACTGAGAAGAAATGTTGCTTTTAGATGTATAGCAAGCACTAAGAAACATTAGTTACTTTAGAAAATGAGTATGCCCACATCATTCTCATTCATATATATATTATATATTATATATTATATATTACATATTATATATTATATATTATATATTATATTATATATATATATATATATATATATATATATATATATATATATATATATGTGTGTGTGTGTGTGTGTTTTTAATTACAATCCAATAATAGCCTCATTATAACAATACCAATTTATAATACAATTACTAATACCAATCATTCAAATACCAAATTATTGATGTTTTGATGATTTTCTTTATTTCTGCGTTCCAAAATCTTATTAATTTCAATTACATTCCAGTCATGATGATAATCCCTTATACAACAACTGCAATATTAATAACTTCTGTCTGTGTTGACACATTAAATTATTTATAAAACTATAAGCGAGGCATTCAAACTATATCCTTATTCTTCCTGTGTGTGGCAGTTATTCTGTCTGTAGTGTTTCTTCCTGTCCTTGTAAAATGTTATGTCTATCTTTTCCTGGTTGTTGCTGTTATCCATCATGCCTCTGGTGAAGCTGATATCCCATTGTTATTTCAGAAATTTCTTCATTGCTCCACCCCGTGCCCACATCAAGTAACTGAGCAAGCTTAATATAACTTATTCGTTGTATCAACAGATTGGACCAAAGTAACAGAGCTGCCTACTGAAGAGTTTTACAGTCTCATTCTGTGATGTCAAACATCTGTGATGTCAAACATCCTGTGGTGTCAAACATCTCAAACTACTGTCACACATGTCAGAAGAGTGGTGGCAAGGCATCACTTTTGGCACAGCTCATTTGGCCAAAAGCTCATTTTGCAATAATGCCTACACCATTAGGAAAAAAAAAGGATTTTAATTCTAGTACCTCAAATAGCACATTATATGTGGTCATGGTTATTAAGCTTGTTTGAAGTGTGAGCCTCTCAGCCAGTAGAGAGAACAGTCCATGTCCAAGCATGATTTCAGCTTTTCTCCTAATATTATACAGAGAGGGGAGAGAAGCACGTCCGTTAATTTGTACGGTACATTTCTGAAAAAGTAACTTGATCAAATTTGGGCCCAGTGTGGTTTTGAGACTGGAATCCCCCTCCCCAGAAATACCCCAATTTATTCTGCTGTTTTAGCTTATGTCTGCAGGGTTTTGGAAGCTATAATTTTAGTCCACTATGATAATCAAAAACAAAAAGCAGAAGAAGGAAAGGGAGAACCCTGAATCTAGTATAATAAAGGGTTGACTTGCCTACAATTTAAGTTCACAAAATAATGAGTTAACAGATACTGATGTGCATAAGACATATTTGTTTCTTCTGAAAATTTGACAGCTACATTTAACAACAGCAAAAATATTTCCAATCCAGTGATAAAACAATTAAGTCTGTTGTTAACTCCCCCTACAGCAGTAACACCAAGTAATATATACAGCCCAGACAAATAACATTTAAGGGCTTGTTTGCCTTTTGTGATTCAAGTTCGTGGGGAATCTACCAAATACTTACTTGGGTGCCAGATGCTTTAAGAAGTACCCCAATACTTTCAGAGCTTGTACCCGGATCCCTTCACTTTTCGATGCAAGAAGTTTATAGACAACACTAAAGAAGAGAAGGGGCAAATAATTCCATGAAATAAGTATGCCTAAAAGTCAATAAAGTGCTTTAGGGTAATTTTAGCTGGATTTGTGCCAAAGAACAGGTAAATGAATACATTAATGTTTAAAATGACATGACATATATTAATAGAAGATTGATTGGAAATGAATTTAAAAGATAGCATGTATTTAAAAATAATAATACTAGCTTTCCAAAGCATCAGTTTATAAAGAACACAATCTTTGGGCGAAACAGTGTATTTGCTATTCATTCCTTTCACTCGGCTTGCAGTGTAAGAAAACACATTTATTAGCACTTCTACATTTCCAAGTGACAGACTAAAAAGCTCTTAAAGGATTCAGTCTCATGTAAGAGAGAAACTTATGCTAACAGTAATATTTGACATGTGTCCCTTGCTAGTCATTTATGACAGCTTTCAGAAGACGGGGGGAAACAAATTCTGTCATCTGACATCCTTTTCTTTTTTACTCACACACTATGCTTGAAATTATTACATAAAAAGGTTAATTCTATACATATTAGAATCCTAGCAGAGCTGTCTTGTATGCAGTGTTCTAGATGTGTGTATTGCCCTTCTGTGTACATAGTTTGGTTTTTAGTCCCTCAGTTTCATCTCTTTAGTCAGATTTTTTTTAAAAAAAACACATAACCTGGTGTTCGTTTTTATTTAAATATCATTTCTTATCAAGTGTACAACAAACAGGTTATTTTACGACATATGTAAAGACTAAAAGCGGCTGCCACCATTGTTTTTTTCCACTACAACTACAAGTGACAAATCCCCAACCAGAAAAATTGCATATCCAATGTTTAGCAAAATACTACACGAAAGGAAGCACTTATCTGAATTTCTGGTCATCACAAATTTGACAGGAAATTATCATTATTCTGTATGAGTTCCTGCTGTGCAATACTACACATACTGCTTAACGTCATGGTGGTTTTTTTCCTCCAAGCCATAAGAGGAGCACACATGCACCAAGGGAACCATGTTTCATTGTGGAGCCTACCAAATTTACATAGGGTGCCAGATATCTATTGCAGTCACAATTTATATTGTGGCATTTACTATATTTAAAGAGTGAACATGGTAAGTATGAGCTAGATTAAAATTCGGTTTAAAACTATAATCTGAAGGTTTATACACTAAATAACTGGCTGCAGGCTGGAGAGACCTTGTATATCTGAATCCTTGCTGGCTGAGACTTTTCAACACCACTCTGTCTCTCGTAGACAACCTGCTGTTCCTGCTTTCCTGTGGGAAGCACTAGCTCACCAAGTCAAGCTTTCTAGCCTCTCATCCGATTCTTATGGGAAGCCTCCGTAACCAAGTGAAAAATGAATCTGCTCCTTCTGTCTGCAACAAGCCCTGATGGATTTCTGCTAATTTTCAAAACCAATGGACCTGAGGTGCATCTCAATCAGTAGATAGAGATATACTTTACTAAAAAATTTCAAGTCTATTCAATTGCTTTTTTGTTAAGGAAGCCAAAGCTTTGTTCATTTATTTGGCTTTCTTTAACACATCAGGTCTTTATGCAGTGAGAAAGATTCCTGACCCATACTAGTTACAATCATATGACAAGTGGTAGGATGGTAATGTTACCATTTTCAGACTACATATGTGCACATGCATCAATCTGCATTACTGAGTTTGCAGATAAAATAAGAACTAAAATGCAACCACAACAAAGTAACTACCTTCTCAGCTAAAATCAAGTAGCCTTCACAAGGAAGCCAGAAGCCGGAACAAATAAACACCTATACATTCCAGTACTCTTCAGGTCATGGGTAGGCAAACTAAGGCCCAGGGGTTGGATCTGGCCCAATCGCCTTCTAAATCCAGCCCGCGGATGGTCCGGGAATCAGCGTGTTTTTACATGAGTAGAATGTGTGCTTTTATTTAAAATGCATCTCTGGGTTATTTGTGAGGCATAGGATTTAGTTGTCCCCCCCCAAAAAAAAAATAGTCCGCCCCCCTACAAGGTCTGAGGGACAGTGGACCGGCCCCCTACTGAAAAAGTTTGCTGACCCTTGCTTTAGGTGCTTTGATTGTTATCTTATTTACTTGATTAAAATGTGAAATTATCAGTTACTGAGAGCAGAAGAAGCTGGGATTTTTTTAGCCAAACTGATTTGCAGATATAGTAAACTAGGTAAGTTTTCTTTCACCAATCATTCCCACTGGAATTCTTCTTCTTTGAGAACAAGTTTAAGTTAGCCAGATATTATAGATCATATTGATATGTCCTGCACAGGTGAATGATTCAGCTCAAAACAGCTGTATACAATTCACAGTTTTATTCTGACTTAGGTACCTCTTAGCAGATGCCAAGAATATTTTTTCCCCTGTCCCAAGGAATGAATGTCATCTAGTGTGAGTGCTCTGCACTAAAGAGAGGAAGAATAGGCAGAAGTGATAAACCATTCATTTGCAGCCACTTTTACCAAACTGATCCAGCCTTTGGAGAAGCAATTTTAATAAGATGCAAAGACTGAGAATGCTCTCATAAAGTTTGCTATCAGAACTGATCAACCAGACCTGCTGTGATAATGCTATTATTAATCTCAAATACAGCAGACAGGCAATTTTTGAGGAGCTCCGGATAACCAGACACAGCAACATACATGCTATATACCTCTCTACCGATGAACAAATCTTTGCAAAGTGACGTTTTGTCTGGTACTTCCAAATGCACACAAGTAAGGGACCCCCCCACACACACATAATGCTTTGTTCCTGGTGTCAACAGCTCATTGGAAGATGGAAATATACAGAAAAGGAGAGCACAGACTCCATTAATAAAAGGGCCCTTAAAGGAGTGACAGTCTGCAGTATCCTAACTCTCAGATTTTCTTTACAAGCAACTGACCTTTATTTCCAAACTACAAATATTTAAAAACTTTTTTGCACATGTTTAAGTATAAAGAACACTTAACTAGCCATATAGCTACATGTTAAGAATATAAAGAGAGCAGACTTCTTACCATACAATGACATCAAAGCTGTACACATTTTTAAATTAAAAAAACACACATCAACAAACGGGAAAATAAGTGATTTCTCACAGCAAACTAGCTGCACACATACATTTACCCTATGCTAGCTAATAAAAAAAGATTGCCTTTTGCCACTTAAGTAAAAGCAAAGTAATACATAGGAGACCTCATACGATATTCATTATTCTGAGTGTTTTATTAGTTTCCAGCACATACCGCATTACCATACAAATGATCACAACAGCCAGCACCACAAAAAAGTAGCCGTAAAGAGAAGGAGAAAGCAATTATGAACAAGAGCAGGTGACTCTTGAGGCAGGAAAACTTGTAATGTGTAATATGATATAACCCAAGGTTAACCAATAGTTGTGACAAAACATATGAAATGAGAATGCTTTTTTTTATACAGCAAATGAATTACTGCTCCCAAAACTGTTCTAACAGTAACTCTCTTATTTGACTCTATGTTTGCATTCTCTCCTGGCATCAACTCTGAATTAATTTTAAGTGAGAAAAGGTCCAACGCTGTGGCCACCCATGGAGCCATAAACTAAATGGTGACATTTTCAAACCAAACTGGAGTATGAACCTCCAACTAATATAAATAGTTGAATGCACAAGTAGGAGGTGGATAAAAAAATCAACACACAGTGCTGGCTGAAGGCACACACAACTTTAATAAAACACATCAAATGAACAACAACGGTTTGTCATTTAATGAGTATGGATTCAAGTGTAGTAGCACAAGTTTGAGTGGTGCTCAGCCAGTCTACTGAACAGAAAGTTAAGGAGGTGCGTAGCATTAAGCAGAAGCAGGCAGCTCAAGAACCACTGCTTTATGCACATCCTTTCTGGCACAGACTGAACCTTTACCAGTTTAGGTACACAAAGCCCCAAAGCCCCATTTTCTAAACAGATGGCCCTACAATGACCAGCTGGCACACCCCACCAAGAGTAAGTGAGCAAGAACCCTCTGCAGTCAACAGATGCTTCACCCATAATAGGCAGCTTGAGCCCAAACTGCACATCACGTTGGCCTTACTTTGAAGGCTTTCATGGGTGCCCCAGGCTCTGAGTTTTCATTTAAACAAAAAACAAAAAACCCATGGTATGTAAATCAAGAACAGAGTTTTGTTGCAGATAGTGGTTTGTGTGGAATAAGAGAAAACCCACATTTGGATGACACGCTAAGTCAAAACATGGCTTAGCTCACAACAGTGCAGCAGTAGCAGTCACAATTTTCTCTATGGCAGCCCACATGCTTGCATATTCACATGGCTTGGGAGACGCCCAATATTAATAGCTCCCCTATCGTAAATCTGGAGTCATTACACATTTGCCTGTAATATGTTTACACAATGCAACCACAACATTAACTGAGATGAGAAAATCAGAGGAAATTACTCTGCAATGGAGACTCTAACGGTATCCAAATTCAAGTAGGACTTCCAGTGGCAAATAAAATGATACGAATACTCTTATTTATGGTTGTTTTGACTGAAATGTAACTCTTACCGTAATCCATTCCTCTGATCAAAGGCTGGGATCATAGAGCTGGGGTGCTCTGACATAAGGGCAACAAGTAGCTGTAGGACATCCATTAAATTGTCATCCTGTTAAATGGAGATCCACATTCATATAATCATTGAATTATCAGTGCAATCTTCCAGATAAGAGAATATAGAATTGTAATCCAAATCAACTTTGTTGAAGACAAAGAGAACATACATAAATAATAAAAATATTGGATAAATATATGTGACTGGGGGCATGACCACCAAAAAAGCCCAGTAAGTTTGATCCAGACTTCACCTTTTTGCCAATTCTCTCCCTACACCCCCTCCCACCATTTTCCACACTGCAAAGGAGGCTATTCCAGCCTTCTATGGGAACTTTTAATCTGGATCCAGTTCATTGCCAGGACTGATTAACCTGAAACAACAACTGGACAACCCTAACAAGAACTCAGAATTCACAAAGCAGTACACTTACCCTGTGTGAAATGGGGCATTTTTATTTTTTAAAAATGCATGAATAGTAGCTATATAGTTTTATTTACACACACATACACACACATGCACACATACATGTCAGGATCTAAAAAAAACCAAACAACTTGGTATTTTTCAACAAAAAACACCACCAAGCAGAAAAGAACTTCAAAAGAAACTTTAATATAGAACAAGTGGAGCAGAGGAGATCCCACCAGGAATACCCGAAACTCTTAGCTATGCCTAAAGTAGTTATTTGGATTCCAGCCATTCTATACCAGCTTAAGGGCCCACCAGTTTTGATAAATAGGGAATGGAGAGTTGATGTCAAAGGAAAAAAATTACACAACTTCTGTATTTCAGCTTTTGTAAATTCCACTGGTATCAATGAGTCAGCCATGAATAACTAAGTGCAAGGCTGTTCCTGCTGAATTTAACCCTAACTCTGAAATCACTTATGTGAAAAATGTCCCAGTGGATAATTGGAAAAATCAAATACACAAACTATTTCAAGGCTGCAATCCTGAATTTGCAAGATAGGCTCTGTTTAAGGTTTCTTTCGGTGTGAAACTGTTTTTTATATATAGCAATCACATTCGGATCTCATGGATTACGTAGGATATTGAAAACAGCATTTAAATAAGAAATCAATGGTGTATAGAAAATGTAACTTGCAAGCTATTTGGCAACTAAAAAAAAAATGGTACTTCCATTACAGAAATAATAATTTCTTATTACAATCCAGGAATAGGTTAAGAAACGGAAAAACAATAAAACACACTCCAAGAAAATGACATTGGCTGTTTTTTTATGCAAAGTAGGCAACCATCAAAAATCCTTATTTACATATTGCAATTTTGCGTAAATAATGTATTCTCCAGATTTGTTTAATTTTTAGGTATTGCCCAGAAAGTCATTTATTGAATCTCAAGGAGGCAGTTTTGTTTTCAAGTGCAATCTCCCAGCATAAATGCAGCTATAGGTGAAAACACAACAGAGGGGGGGAAATCTATACTTCTCAAAGAAAAATTCAATTAATTCTTTATTCTACCCATTTCAAGCACCCTGAAAGAAATTAGTTTGGTTAGATTTATGTTCCTATTTCCCAACTCTTTGATGTTACATCTGGCATCAAGCACTTGCCTGGTGCTAAAATATGAAGATGTAGATATCCCCATGGTAATGTTTATTTCCAACTATGTTTACAATCTTTGCTTAGAGTTGATTAGTGTGTTTATTTTAAAATCCACATTTAGAAAGAATTATTTTACTTAAAAAACAAGATGGGAGGAAAATTACTTGAACCACATAAAACAGCTTTTTATATGTGCAGCTTTGCCATCTGTTTCTACACCAACTCTCCTCAATATATCAGTTCAATGAACTGAATAGGAAACTATCAGAACTTATTACGTTAATGAACTTCAGTGCACCATTGAACAGGTTTCTTAAATCATCACTCACTATTTGTAGTTTCCACCAACAGTTGATTTTATGCTTCTTATTTAAAGCCATCTTGTGGCGAGAAGGGCTGTTTTGTTCAAACAGTTGTTGGAAGCAAAACAGTTAAAATTAAGATTACCTCATGCATGGTGAGGAGATAGTTGAGGATGCCCTGTAGTTCATCTTCTTTTACTCCATGATCCTTAAAATATAAAATAAAATAAGTGGCATAACACAAACAAGTCATGCATATAAAGCATCTTGAGCTACTTTATGGGAAATGATACACAAATGGAATTAAATAAATTAAACCTAACAACGGAACACAAAGGGTACATTCTAGAGAAATGCCTGTGAAATCAATAGGATTCACAAACAGAACTTTTCCAGTTTTGCACCACAAGATATAAACCCTCCAGGAACTGTTCCCACATGTACTCCAGCGTTTTCATGCTTAGCCCATAGCTGTCAACTTTTCCCTTTTCTTGCGAGGAATCCTATTCAGAATAAGGGAATTTCCCTTTAAAAAAGGGAAACATTGACAGCTTTGGCATAGCCTGTATATTATTCTTTTATATCTCAGTCCTTTAGCCACTTTGTCATGAATCAACCTATTAACTTTGAGGAGTTGTGATGGCAGTTGTGGTCTAAGTTAAAATAATAATAATTTATAGCTATAATTAAGAATGTGGCATGGCTATCACACAGGCCTGTACCTCCTAGAAATTAAGCAATTTACACCAGTAGTGTTTGCCAACTAAATGTGCAGTCCTTTTCCACAAAAAAAGCAACCTCTAGTTTTACCACCATTCACAATAAGTGCTTTTCCTATGTAATACCATGGCCCACGAGGCAAGATCTTCAAAATTATAGTTCACTAAGACTAAGCAATTTGCTAGGCCTCAGCTCCAGTACAAGATCTGAAACCCAAATAGCCCCTTCTTCCTCCTCTCTTGGAAGAAATCCATCCAGGTTGCCACCATCACCACAACCTCCTTTCTGCTCAGCACAGAAGAGTTCTTTGCAAAATAATCAGCCTTCGGGGGGAAAACAGGATCAGCCTGACAGGAATTTTATTTAAATGTTTCTGTTCTAGTGTTTTGATTGAAAAGACCCAATAAAGTTATTTATCTCAAAATTATTAAAACGAAAGACTCCTGCAGACCCCTTGACACTTAGTTGAGTAAACCTGTAAACCTTGAGTGCCAGAGAGAAATGCAGCTGTACTAAGAGGAGGAGATAAAAAAAGTTGCTGCAACTTACATTCTCTTCTCGGTCCCTCGTCCACCTTCCCAGCTAGCCAGAGGCGTCAGGTCTCTTTCCTCCCTCTCTGGGATAAGCACTGCTTAAGCTTCAGAACAATGCAAGACACACTGCAGAGCCCAGCCCCAATTTGTAGACTGCTTACCTTCATTACTAACTGCTTAACGAACATCAGCAAAAAGGCTCTCAAGGAAAAAATTTCTTTCTGATTGGGTCGTGGTCCATCTTAATTTAAAAGAGACATGTTATATACTTCACAGCTTGGTAACAATTTCGCTATTAATACATTAACTCTGAACATTAAATCATCCTCCACCTCCACCACCCAAAAACAAAAACAAATTGAGAACACACACGAGAAGCATCATGAGATTTACAGGAAAACATCTGCTCACACTTCTCTGGATCCAATCCCCAGTTAATAAGCTTGTTCTGGATCTTCCATATGCACCTGGCAAGTATTTTCTGTACCTACTGTTGTGTTTTCACCTAGCTACCTCACTGAAAAGGACACCAGTATTAGCCTTTCCACTGAAGTGGCAAGACCCTGTTACACTTTATTAGGTCACCTTTTCCTTTATAAACACCTCCATATCTCACATAATGGAACAGGTCTCTATGGATCCAGGAAAGGGTAAGGTCTCACTACACACTTAACAAATTCTGCCCCTACCACGATCCACAACATTATAAAAACCCCTGTGTGATTGTTGTGGTATACTTTTGATGAGTAGCATTGGACTTTTCACATACCTAAACCTTTTGGAATAATTCCACTGCGATCTTGAGGATTCACCACCCAGTAGTAGTACTTCAATGTGTGAATAGCCAGTAGAACTGTTCCTACTCGTCGAATTGCATTGTATATATTGGCTGTGCCAATGAATTCGGTAGATAAGTAAGTGTACAGGATCAACTGAACCTGTATCAGACAATTGAGAATAGAAATAGGTTATATAAGATGCCATACACATGGCAGGGTGAACCACAAGAAAGTAAAGGTTGGGTAATTCCAGCTAGTAAGCCTACAATACTGCACTCAGTGATGCTTACTTTTTGGTAGACATGTACAGTAAGCTTGCAATGTACACAGGGGTTATGTTCTTTCTTATTTAATAGTATTTGGTTTGAATTGTGTAAAGGTAAAGGGACCCCTGACCATTAGGTCCAGTCATGGCAGACTCTGGGGTTGCGGCGCTCATCTCGCTTTATTGGCCAAGGAAGCCGGCGTACAGCTTCTGGGTCATGTGGCCAGCATGACTAAGCCGCTTCTGGTGAACCAGAGCAGCGCACGGAAATGCTGTTTACCTTCCCGCCGGAGTGGTACCTATTTATCTACTTGCACTTTACATGCTTTCGAACTGCTAGGTTGGCAGGAGCAGTGACCGAGCAATGGGAGCTCACCCCGTCGTGGGGATTCGAACCACCGACCTTCTGATTGGCAAGACCTAGGCTCTGTGGTTTAACCCACAGCGCCACCCACATCCTAGAATTGTGTAGCACTAGGTTAAACAGGTGACTAATAAATATACATAATAAATAAAAGGAAGCTAAGTAAATTCATGAGTAAAGGAAATATTCCCTTAGAACGTGGGTCTAAGATGTCTACAAGACCTTAGATACTTTCATGCTATCCCCATGAATGGAAAAAGTTTTACCTTGGCTGGAGTATGAATCCATATTGCAGGGTTAAGGAGAATATGATCACACAGTTGCTTCAGCAAGGGCACACCATTGTGCAAATTGCTCAGATACTTAGCAAAGGCAAGACAAAGTTCAAGAACAGCTCTGCTAATGTGTGCTTTGGAAGACTGCAGAAAGAGAAAGGGAATATGTTTAAGACAACATGTAGATAGTGATTTATGTGACCAAAACATGAAACGTATTTCATGCAGATTAAAAGAGAGAGAAAAGCAAGCAACAGGCTTCATTTACCTTTTCAAGACTGTATCCTATTACAAGGAAGCCCTTACAAGAAAGCATTTGTTCTTGCATAGCAATTGAGTTCTTCAGCAACTCCATGATGAAAGCCAACAGAATGGAACTGGAAGACATATTGTATTGAAATACTGCAGTTTATAGTGTTTAATAGCAGATTAGTACATTAGACTTATAACAACAATCTATTTCCTCAATTCACATACTACTTTTTGAACATTATTAAATTATACATCCTAGCTTCTCTTCATATCCCCACAATCACCCAATGGTGATTGCTGGATTCAAAGAAATAGAAATAGAGTACATCACAGTACACATAACATGATACATGGTCCAGACGGCAATATCTAGGTATATGAGAGATGTCCCATGTTTTATAAATGTTTTCTATTACAAAGCAAGGCAAATCTTGCTCTGCAATGGGGTAATATTTGTGTTAAATCCATTGGGACTTGCTTTGTAAACATGTAAGGAATTGAAATAGTTGTAACAAATGGTTGTAAGAAGGGATTGCTGTAACAGGATCATCATCTCTGGATTTCAGGTCACTATTCCCATGCAGTGATCATCAGCAAAGTCAGAAATAACCCTTCTGTAAGCAGAAGAGGTTTTCCACTCACTAAAGAGCACTTTTGTATCATAGACAATTTACTCTCAGTCTCATTAAGTCTCCTAAAGGACAACTGAAGAGTGCACAGGAAGTAAGAATTGCAAAAGCATACACTTCCAATTACCTCCTTGATTTGTTAATATCTGAAGCAAGGCTCAATGATTGCAATGACTTTAGAAATCTGAAAGGTAAAGGTAAAGGTACCCCTGCCCATACGAGCCAGTCGTGTCCGACTCTAGGGTTGTGCGCCCATCTCACTTAAGAGGCCGGGGGGCAGCGCTGTCTGGAGACACTTCCAGGTCACGTGGCCAGCGTGACGAAGCTGCTCTGGCGAGCCAGCACCAGCACAGCACATGGAAACGCCGTTTACCTTCCCGCTATAAAGCGATACCTATTTATCTACTTGCACTTAGGGGTGCTTTCGAACTGCTAGGTGGGCAGGAGCTGGGACCGAAAGATGGGAGCTCACCCCGCCGTGGGAATTCGAACCGCCGACCATACGATCGACAAGTCCTAGGCACTGAGGTTTTACCCACAGCGCCACCCGCGTCCCCCTTAGAAATCTTAGGTAACAGTAAAAAGCATAAAATCAGAAGCTTGAATTGACAGGCAAATGATAGTATAAATGGAAGGCTAGGGCAAGGGATTTGCGTAGCTGTCTTTTTCAGGAATTTTAAGAGTCACACTCTGCATTCCTAACATTTTTTCCTTAACCTGTTCTTTCTACAACAGTTAGAAATAGCAATACTTTTAGAAAGATACTGTATAAAACACACACACATTATAATACAGGCACCTTTTGTAGCTTTTACCACAGAACATCATCATTAGTCGTCTGAAAACACCTAGCCTTTCCTTTTGACAGTCCCATAGTGAAGTTGAAGTAGTCTAGATATACAAGACATCTTTCACTGATCAAGCACTGGGCCAGGAAGATAAACTCTCCTTGGTTAGAACCAGCAGCCCTGTAAAAAATAGCACCACCCCCCCCCTTTGACAGGAAGGAATTCATCCTCGAGAAAGAGATTTTCCATATCCCCACTACTCCATAAATTACATAGCTACTGAATGATGTACACATTTGTGTAGAAGACCTGGTGCCAGTAATCTTGACTTCATCTCAAGGTCTTCTCTGCACAAGAGATTTAAAATGATCTAACCTTGAAATTATAAATAATGTTCCCAATGCTGCAATATAATTGCATTATTTGGAGGTAATTTCCCCCCATAAGGGGAAACTTCCTCTCACAACATCTTCACCTTGGCTATATTTAGATGTGCATGTCCATCATTTAGTGTGCATTTTATTGTCAGCTTACTCTATCTAGAAAACACTTCTCCCACCTTAGATGGCAGAATAATAGTTAATAGGCTAACTGAAAGGTCAGGCATAAGAAATTGTATACTACTGTAGAGTGCTAGTTTCTCTAGAATGCAATAGACATCGCAAAACAAATTGGCAATCTGAAGAGCAAATAAAAGGTCTTACCAAACAGTTGTGTCAGGTTGATCCAATGAATATTGCCTATAGTCCAGCTGTGCAAACAGAGGAAAAAGCACCTGCACTCCTCCAATTGAATGCATTGCACTTTGGATTGAATGGGTTATGACTGCTTTTACATCCTGTTAATACCAAGTTTGTACAAATTACAAATGGATATTGCATTTGTTTAACTACTCTGAAGCATTCAAAATGTGACCTGAATGCTTCAATAGGATCTCTAAAAATTAAATGGTTACCTTGTTGAAATGACACAGAGTGTGGGGGAACTTAAAGATGTGTGACAATAAACTTCAAAAGAAAAGCAGTTAAAACAACTTTGGGAATGGAAAATCTATCAGAAATACAAAGCACTGGGCCTGTTCAGCTTTGAGGAAGGCAGGAGAGAGAGCGTTATGACTGCACTCTACAAAACAACTACATTTGGCGACTGAGCAGGCTGTAAATCTAAATAAATAAACAAAACAGATGGACCTGAGTGCTTTTAAGGACTCACAGTCAAACAGAACACAAAAGTATCCAAGGGAAAGAAAACAAAGAAAATCCACTCCTCCTTGAAGTTGAAACCAATGCTAAAATACCTGCAGCATGAGAGCATGTGGTGAATGTACAAAGATGGAAGGGTTATCCTTGGGTGATGATTCTAGGCAGAGCTGTGCATCTGTAGCCCTTGGATTGTACGTAAAGGCAATACAATTAGAAAGTTTCCCGTCATACAGTAACAGTTTGTGATGGTCAGCAAGGAAGAGATCGCTTTCTCCCTTGAATTTAAAAGTTCCCTAGAATAGAAACAAAAGGTAAAGTAGGCTAGAATCCAACTGGAAATAAAACTTCCACACGTGAAATATTTCAAGACCGCTTAACCATGGAGATCTGAGGTGCATTTTTCTAAATAAAATTCATTGATTTGTGATCCAAGGTCATTGCAGTTCTTTTAATTTTCTAGACATATGTTTTAAAGTGTTTTCTTTTAAAGCATGTAAGTTTTTCCTTTTCTTATTTTGTAACAGAAAAGAAGACTGGTACAGTATCTTTAGCCACAGTCACGAATAAAAACTTATTTGCTTATATTTATAACAGTGGTTTGGATGTAAAAAGTTATTTCTGTTTTGCAGTTTAGCTTGATAGCTCTGGTTGTGGTTTGCACAAATGCAAAACAAGACATCTGACAATCCACAGATAACTTTCATAGGAGAGTTTAAAACTTTTTAAGGAAAATGCATTACAAACTAAAGTGTCTATATTAGCACTTTGCTGAAACCAGAAACACCAGAATACAATAAGATTGTATTGAGACTATATTGAGACAATAAATACCTTGTATCCAAGACCAAGCTGATAAATAGCAAAAATCTGAGCAGCATTGAGAGCCTCACTGAAAAGATAGACAGCTGTCATCTGGCCACAAAACACTCGATTGGCATCTGCTGTTTCTGAAGAACCCAGGAAACATTTATCAAATGTCTAGGAAAGAGAACAAAATATTAAGGAATAATATAAATGGGATCTATGTTAGCGTGGTTCTCTTTTGGAAGGTAAGAATATACATCCAAGTTTCAATATGATGTATGGCTTTGATGCACATACATGAATACCAGGTGCTGTGGCAGAGAAGGGATGTACCCACTCTCATCAATATCATGTAGGTTATATGAGGTGTGCATGTGAAAACCCAACTGACACAGAAGTCAAGGGGAAAGTCCCCTGTGCTCATGTGCACATCTATGATCTAATCCATTAGGACTATAAGATATAGCCTGCAAAATTATATTTGATCATGGTTAATTCTCCATCCCTCTTCACACTTGACTATTAAGTACAATGTGATGGGTAAGTTTGGTTCTGGTGTAGAGCATATGCTTTGTGTTTGCCTAAGATTTTAAAGAGCTGCTGCCATTTGTAACAGACTATACTGACTTTTTAAAATCATTTTAGACACAAAATACACTGTAGCAATTCTTAAAATATCCAGGGCAATCTTTCATATTTCCAGGATGTAGACATTAACTTTGTGTCATGCAACCACAATTTTACCTGCTTTTAACTGCAGATTATGAAACAGCATATCATCCCTACAACTTCAACACATATTTATGGGTGAATAAATATGGTAATTCACTTCAGTGACTGGGACCAGACAAAAGTAAACGATGGAAGAGGTGTTTATTTAGGGGAGACAACTTAGGGTTCATATGCAAGATCACGAAGGCAGATTAAAGCACTAGGCAGACTGATGTAGTCAAAACTGGAGATATCAAGAACTGGCAGAATAGGGGTGAAGAACAGAATCTGGCCAGGGGGCAGTATTGCTAACTTCCTCCACCTTTGGAGCGCTAAGGATGACATATGAGGGTCACCAACAGTACCAGCTCAGCCATTAGCTGGGGCAAGGCCGCCTCTTCAGGAGGCGCCCCTCTGGACACCCTGCCTTCCCTGCCACTTCCACTGGCATCATTTTGGGCAAGATCTCACCAATTTCCATGCTGATTGTACTGCTTCTCCACTGGCAGTGGCAGCAGTGGGGCAGGAATCAGCAGCAGCAGGGCAGAGTGGTACTTCCTGTTTTGCCTCATGCGGTGAAATGGGACAAACCGCTCCCGGTGACCCACCACATTTGATATCATGTGACTAATATATGCTCACACAATTTAAAATAAAACTCTGAGGGCAAAGACACAGCCCTCAAAGTACTGATCATCTGATCATTGGGTATTGCATTGGGCTTTGCAAGACCTGCTAATTATCCAAGTGTTGGCACTTTGCAGAACCCTATGCGAGGGTTCCCATTTATACATTCTACCTCAAATTAAGCATCAAAAAGAAAGAGAGGGACACCTTTTGGTGTAGCACGTTACTTACGTCACTGGTATTGACAAACCATGTTATCTCTCCATAAGATGCAAGTTCCCCATTCACATAACATCTGAGTTCACTGTTCTTCCAACGGTTATAGATATGCACTATAGTAACCATGTACCACTACATAAGAAATTTAGAAGAGTTAAACTAAATTTAAAGAAGTTTTTTTTTTTTAACCTGTTGAAAATTGTGCGTTAGTTAGAAAAATATAGAGAGAATTGGCATCACACACACTTCTCAAACAAGGGGGACAAAAGAAGACACAAAGTTTGCATATGGTAATTTATATGTGTGCGTCAATTCTAAAATAATTGCTGTAATTTAATTAGAAATACATCTCACCATAATTTAGAAGGCATCAGGTGACTTAGGTTGCTGTTCAGTCTGCAAAGCATTGGCAATGTCACAGCCCCTAATCTCTCTTTTTAAGGTTCCTTATCTAAAATCAGGTTTGGATGGTACAGCCCTCAAACAGAAGACTGGCCTCCCGCTACAGAGAATAGAATACTGTCCTCTGTAAAGTAGGACATATGGCCATCCTCATTAGAATAAGCAGCAATATTGCCGCCAAAATGCTTAAAATATAATGACCATAAACCAAACCAACACATCCAAACTGATTCATTTTTTGTGGGCACTGCTCTTATACTCTTTCCCTGAATAGTTTTCACCAGTGTATCTAGCTGTGCTGTTGGTATTTAGAAGGAGGTAAACCCCTTCAAACTTAAGAGCCTGCCCAACTAGAAAACTTCAGAATTAATCAACAGTGTGGTAAAGCTGCAAACTCCTTTCAACTTGAATATTCTGCATAAAAAGAACACAGAAAGGTTGCCATATGAAAAAGTAAAGCACACAGAAAACCTAGACTCTAGATAATTACTTTTAAACGTTATTTTTATACCACATTTAGAGTCTTTTCCTTTCCTTTCCTTTAACTGTAAACTAAACTCATATGCCAGAATCTTCTCTCTTCTCTCCTCAAAGCCAAATTTCAGAATATCCAGATGACAAAAAATGTTATCAAAACACCACTGGAGCCAATGGCCATTAATTCCCATAGAGCAGAGACTTAAAAATAATGTCTAAAGGCATGCATTTAATAGGCATTTGCAGGACAACACATCTGAACTCACCTTTTGTGGCTTGAAATCAAATTTCACACAGTGCTGGAAGCCTTTTCCTTTTGATTTAATTGAGGTCACAACCAAACAGCCTCCAACGAAATGAGCAGAATACCCGAGTCCTTTGCTTGTTCGAAAACTGAAACAATTTATTTAAAAATGGTTAAATTCACCATTTATTCACAGGTAGTTGGTGCGAGCAATCTTTAAAAGTAGACATAGATGAAACAAATTTCAGAAAACATAATAATGCATACATACCAATATAAGTAAGGCTTATCCTTGTCTACATTGATATTATTTACAGGATCCATTCTTAACCAAGTATGAAAAGTAAATCCATTCTGGTAGGGCCATTTGGCTATAGGAGGTAAGGCAATAGCCTAGAAAAAAAATAAGTTTATATGAAGCAGTGAGATACTTCAGAGCATGTCATTTGATTTGTATAATCAGAAAGCATGCAAAGGAAAAGTGTATACAATTTAGATGTGACAGTATTGATACCAAAGTTTGCCTCTTCACATTTAAATCACAGTGAGACAAAAAATATCTTTGGGCTCTTCCACATGAAAAAAAATAAATCTTTAAAATAGTCACAATTATTACATATGATACCCAATCCTAGAACTAGAAGTCCCCTTTTGTCCCAAGTGATGGCAACACAGGCTTTTTTTTTTTAAGCCTGAAAGATAGCACAGACATGAAGGCATTTGCCTTTATAAAGGGGGAAGCTGCAAGGACAAATCTTCGAATCAAAAACTAGTTTTCTGAAAGGTTTCTGTAACTCTGTGGTTTAAAGATGCTGACAACATTATCGATACAAATGAACACAAACATCAAAGAACCTGAATGTCAGCAGACTTTGCATTACATTGCTAAACTCTGTCGCTATTCCTGCCCAAAAACAATGCCATAAATCTTCTAGAGAGGATATACCAGTAACCCACTTACATGTCTGAGGAAAACATTCCTTGAAGTACATGAGGGCAAAACATTTTAACCTAAACACTATTCCTTAATATATTTCGTCCTTATGTTTTATTTATACACCTATCAAACATTAGAAAATATCTGTATGTTGCAGTTCAATACATATTACTATGTTTTTATATTGTTATTCCTTTATTTCAATGTGATACACGAAGTTCCCCAAACCAGTCCATAAGGGTAAAAATAACTATTGTACAATTTTTATTTTCACTTTTTAGTAAGTTTTTTGTTGTTGTTATGATTTAAAAAGCCATCAAGTAATTAAGGGAGCAGCACAAAATATACCATGGTTCTGGAATTCATTAACATTTGACTTCCAGGCTGCCATATTCCAGGCCTTTTGAAAGGCACTGAAGATCTACCTATTATCAAATTGTGGCAGGAGTGAAGAACCACCATAGCAACTTGGCAAACTATCTAAAGAAGTCACTTACTCTAATGTGTAAGATGCACCTAGTGCAAAGAATGCTCTTTTTAAGAACACCTGGAGTTAAGTGGCAGCTTCCCTAGGAATTTGGCCAGGAAAATATTGCTCATCAAAACAGAGTTATCTTGGTCAAGTTATCAAGAAGCACAAAGAAACAGCAAAGGCAACACACACACACACACACACACACACACACACACACACACACACCAGCACAGTACAGTACAGTATAGTAATCTTGTTTTGAAAATATTTTAAAAAGCTACAACAATGGTTGCAATATTCCCATCAAAGTGTTTTCAAAGCATTGCTTACTGAGACTAGGACTTGAAATGAGGTTCATTTAATTAGGCAAACCACCCATGAGGTTCTTATAAGCCATTATATTTAAAACAGTTCAATACAATAAACTGAGTTTTCATTAGTTAATGGACAGAAGCCCTTATAGTAGTATGGTATTAACAAACCACTATCATAGAGAAACAAATACTTGAGCAATAAAATGTTTATCAAGAACATAAAAAATTTAACATTCATGTACATGTGTGTATGTTCAAGTTTCTAAAACCTGGGAGTGGAAGGAGGGCAGATTTGTGTTATTTTTATTGCCTTGTATTTGAGTGTGCTTAGAACTAAAGGAGCCTAATGAAAGCATGTAGGAAAAACAACCCAAACACATAAATTAAAGCAAAAAGAATAGAAGCATAGGGGAAATAACTACTTACTGCAGCACTTTTTCCTGGAAAGTTGAAGAAGGCATCAGGACCATACTTCTGAGGCATGTGCTTTAACACAGACAACAGCTTTCCAGCATGTGGTGGCTATTTAAAGAACGATTTCTCATGTATTTAGTATTTGAATATAAAATTCAGCAAAACAATTGAACATTAACTATGAACTTTAGACAACACTTCTGCTGATTTGCACATTACAATAATGCTATCATACACAAATTATCTCATAAATCCTATTTGCCTTGGATGTCTAGAACCATCATTCTGAGTGGATAGCATTGGTTGCCAGCTGAGTTCTTACAATGTAGAATATGGGACTTATGCCCACCCCTCTGCCATCCAGTGCCAAGGTAGTGAACCAACCACATGATAGGGCACCATACCATGTCATACGAATGTTGCCTAAATAACGTGTCTGTTAAGGGTATGCGCCCTTAAGATTTGTCATTTCAGGGGTGTTGGTGCTTGAGTGAACATGTTAAACTGCATGTTCAATTAACAACAACAACAACAAAATTCCAAACAAGTACAGGTCACACAACCACACACTGGCCTGGTTACAGCCTTCCATCTAGGTTCAAATCTTTTTATTAACCTTATGTATGAAATCAATGTATGAAGTCAATGAAATCAGTTTCAGTGAAATAAACATATTTTCTCTCTTTTTTGGATAATGCAGAGTGTTCTACTTACCCATTTTCCTTTGTCTCCCTGAAGTTTGCTGAAGTACAGCTTTAACTCCCGAACTGTCACATTGTAGCTTGCTAATACTCCCAGCATATCAACTAGGAGATCTAAGAAAAACAAATTATTAGATTTAGATTAATACCCAACTTTTTATTTTACCAGCAAAAAATGTTATAAAAAGGATTCTGTGTCAATTAAAGACACTACCACAGTTACTTCCAGTTTTAGGCTGACTGGAAATTCATACCTGCAATCATATTGTCAGCTTTATCAATCCTCTGGAGCACGTGCTCAACAAGACCCACTTCTGCGCAAATTTGGAGATTTCGTATACTTTTCTTCAAGATGGCTGTAAACATGCTCCATACCTCAGCCTGGCAAGTGACATCACATTTATCCAACAAGTCCACCATGCAAGTAATACTCTCTCCATCTTGTATAATAAAGTTCATTTCCAGATCAAAGTGACCTCCTACAAGCTTCAATTTGAAAAGAATAGACATTAGTGATTTTCTCTATCTCTAGAATTATATGTTTAAAAGATTTACAACATACAATAGCAGCATTCCTTTTTGGAGGATACACAGTAAGGATATGAGCAGACACCACTAGAAAATTTAGATTGCATAATCAAGTAAGTGCAGGCCGAATTAGAAATAAGTGTTACTGGGTGGAATCCAGAGTTATATGGACATAATGGGGTAGGTGGAAGCTAGCCATGCCTCGTCCCTATGGCAGCATTCCCCAGGTCCTCAAAAATGCTCTACTGAGGGGTAGGGACTCTACTACATGAGGTTTGCACCCCCACACACACACAAAAAAACTGGGCATGGCACCTTCCATGAGTGAGCTCCTGCCTGAAGAAGTTGCTTCTGCCCAGTTTTCAGGAATCCCCCTATTACATGCACTTAGTTTTGAATCCAACTCATTGAGTCCAATGGGTCTTACACTCACATGTGTTTCCATCGTTTTACGTTAACCATCTAGCAACAGGCATCAGTGTATATGATCAATGTATATCGGAAGCCAATGTCGGAATAAGAAATATGATCCCAAATACTGTTTTCCAATGAGCAATTTTAGAAACATTCCTTTTGACACATGACCGGTAGGTTACCACAGGTGTCCACAGGAATTTTGAGGGTGAGAGGGTGACTGCTACAAACAAACCAACCTAACTGGCATCAGATAATAGGACTATCATTTGTGGGTAGACCTGGCTCTGTTAAACTTGCATTCTGGGAATACTCATCCATTTGTTCTCTGTGGATAGACTGCTGTCCATCTGCCTAGACAGGTGCCTGGTGCACCTGTAATGTCTTTTCTCTCACCACTGAAACCAGGTTAAAAACACTGTACTATACCTTCAGAGTTGGATATAATAATGATGGACTTTATGTGCATTGGCATTAACAGATTACTTTTTAAAATGTTTAGGAATTCAGAATAGTACCACATTTTTGTATGAAATGAGGCCTTAGTTAGAAAGATCACAAGTTCCTGGTTTTGTTGCTGTATATTGTGGTTGAGCTGACAGGTGACTCCCCAGTTGCTACTCCAAACTTAAGTTCCATTGAATTGGATAGGAAAGTGATCATTGCACTTATTTTGAGGGGGCTAACGTGACTAAGGCTGCAATCCTCTGCACACTTATCTGAGTGGGACTCTACTGACAAGTAAACATACAACAATCCTATACACATTGCTCTTCTCCTGCTCTCACTGCCCCATTGTACTGAATCCAGTCAGTACCCGTGTATCTATACTCCTGGCTTGCTTAGCTATGTTCTTTTACATAGCACTTGGTGGTTTCTTCAACAGATCATCATGAGTAGTGCCTCATAATACCCAGCCTGCAATGTCACCTGCCAGCTCGTCTGATGACAGGGTTTATCACACAAGAGCTGTATTTAATTCAGTGAATGACACCCCTTGGGTATATGAGGGTTAGCAGCAGAGATCTATTACTAAACAGAAACTAATCAGATAGGATTTTTTCATTAAAAATATATTCATTCAGATATAAGATTTGCCAAAACAGTCACTCTTCCTGGCTTTTCCCTGAATCCCAGCAGCTCCCACTCATTACTCAAGATCTGAAGTGTTAGAGATATACATGTTGGGAAGCACATTTTTCAGCATTCTTAACATAAATCAGCAACGATGTCATGCACCTCAAGATTAGAAAGCTATAGCGAGTGTATCTGAGATTCCTAAACAGAATACACGTATAATGGAAAAGAATGAATTAATGAATAAAACACTTTAAATATTTCTCCTCTCTCACTCTTATTTCATTAATGAAATGAAGGAAGAATGGCACAGGTAACAACTTGTAGCAGGTGATAACTTTCTTCCGCCTCCATTAGCAACAGTGGTGAATGTCAAACAAGTGGATGGAATTGGAATGTGGCCGGCTAGACCTTTTGGCCTAGTGGTGAGAGGGTCAGTCCTAGGGGTGTGTTTGAAAGCTGCTGATAGTGAAGGTTCCTAGGAGGGATGGTCAATAGACACACATCGTGTAACAGCATCCAGGCACAATTTAAAGCTATTTTTTTACCTATAAATCCTAGGAGAGTTTGCAGTGAAACTAAAGGACTACTTTCACTACCTTCCATTGTAGTGCCCAGATCAGAGGGCAACTCCTGACTGACATATTGCTGCCGTGTCACAAGTGATAACAAAGTAATGCTGGTTTTCTGGCTAGAAAACCTATCCTTGCCATTTTATGCATGCAACAGCAACAGTCAAGTACTTGGGCTCAGTAGAAAGGCAGACTCATGCAAAGAACTACCAACATCTTGAAAGCAAAAAAATTAAGGAAGCCATGTATGATTTTATGCTTATGAACCAACGATGGAATTATTCAGCTTTTCTGCCAATGTCAAGCACAGTGCAAAGTTGTTAGGGAAAAAATCCCTGGCTCACTAGCTTCTTAAAGTTCATTTCTATGAGTTAATGTATTTGGTTTTAAGTGACCATCAACTACCATGCCAACACTTTACAGGACATACATTCTGCTGTTAACTAAAATGACCTCACCTTCACCTCAATTCTCTACTACCCATCTTTCACTTTTGGCTACATGTACTATTGTCAGTAACTACCCATCCAAGAAGTTGACAAATTAGTTTTCCTATCTAATCTGCAAAACACAAATAATTCAGCAGCGTTAGAAGTAGAACACTCCTAGGACCAGACACTAGACTTAAATCTCCCTCATTTAAGTGTTTTATGAAATTACTTTAAGAAAATATGGGAAACAGTTACATGCAATTTGTAGTGAATTTGATATACTGTTAATATGCAAAAATATTATAGATGCACGTAAGTGCACACCTATACAGTATGTCATATTAACCCTTTCTAATGGCAATTTGAGACTGATCAACCTTCAAGACACAAATTTGTTGCCAAAGACAGGGATCGTAATCCTGGTCCGTACACTGGCTAGTTATTATCCGAGCTGCAGTAATGGCTGTGCAGAGCAAAATGTAATCTCGCGAAATGTCACAGTAAGTTATGAATATCTGAGCAGCCTAATGCACCTTACTAGCCATGAAGTGTGAGGATGTAATCTTATTACCTTTTTTATGGTTGTATTTTTTTGAATAATGTAGCCTTTGAACTGATGTATAGTCTTTCCCTGCACTTTAGCATGATTTGGTCTCCCGTGTCATGCAGTTCATTTTTCAGAACTCCCCGATTCAATGTATTTTAAGTCTTAGGCTCAACTTCATAAACAATCTTTATAACAACCCACAGGGTGGCATAATATTTTCGCTCTGCAGATTGTGGTATAATGTGTAAGCATACAGCAGTGATTTTAAAGCAACACATTTGAAGCATTCAAATACATCTTCATAAGTTTTACATTTCATTTTAATATTTGCCTTGGCTATTCGTAAATTTAAATAAGTCATAAATATATCAATACCTGCATGAATTCAAGAAGCAATGACAACCTTTTGTAGTTTACATTTGTAGATTAAGGGTCTCAGCCCCAATTCCACCCCCTCCAAAATCTCTGGTATCCAGGGAGATTTCTTTACACCCAATATCATTATATACCAAAATAATGGTTAGGCAAAATTAGGCAAGTTAAGAGCTAGAAACCAATTATCTATCTACATTATTAATTAACAGTTTATGAGTTCAAAATATCAGTCACAGGATTTTAAATTAATGACAGCTACTGTGATAATGTGACATTAATTTGAGGAACCTTACAAACAAAAACCTGTCTGAAAGTGAACTCCAGTCAATCTAAGACATATTTATTTGATATATTTAGGGTATGAGCTGAAGGAAGGTGCAACTGTTCTGAGTACTGAACAGAGAAAACCCCACTGAAATAAACTATTATGAGAATTAGTGTGCTTATTCTGAAATAACAGAGTAAATAACGATGTCATTTACATTGTTTGAAGATACCAATTTAGGTTCCTTTAGTTACCCAGACTGGGGCACAGAAACATAAGAACAATTTGAAACTTTCTTTTAAAAAAAAGCACACAAAGTTCAATAATATACACAGAGGCGAACAAAAACACACAACACAAGTTGTATAAAAAATACCCTACATTTTAAAACACTGCAGAGGTACTATGTTATACACCGTAAACTTTTCCTTAATGGTAATAAAGAATTTAATATACATAAATGTTTTCCAAATACAACTTTCTATATTACGTTTCACAAACGTATGCATAATGCACACAGTAAAATTTCACCTTGAAACTAGAATGAAACAGCAAGTGACTGGTTGGCATTAAAAAATTATGTATTGCTACCCAGATCAGAGTTATGTAAACTGCAAGACAAGACATGCCTGAGGCTCATTGGGTTTTTCATGTCAGGTTTAAATGCTGGAAGATACAAATGTTTCAGACCATAAAAGGTGCATGCACTATGATAAATACTAACATCTGTGACTGCTGGCCAATCTTAACTTTCCTAATCCAAGATACAAGGCAATCCCTGCAAGCTGCAGAATCTCTAGCTAAAAGAAAAGAGACAACCTAGCTGATATTAATGAAAGTTAATTTTCATACCAGCTGACTCAGACTTAAATACAAAGTATGGTCTGGCTGTACACAAATTATTGAAGTCTGCACATTGTGCTTTCTTCAACCTACTGTACTCTGATTTCTCCTCTCAGTTTTCTTTCTCCTGCCCCATCATCTTACACAGAAAGCATAGGGATAACAGAATTAGAATAACAAACCATAGAAACAACCAAAATTCTCACCATCACCAATAAACCGGGCAACTCTAGGTTTCAGACACCCTAGGGTTTGCCCAAACCATGGTTTGCCCACTTCAGATATAACAGCAGCCTATGAATGGTTTGTTAAAATCAAAATGAAGAGGGGAAAGCAGGGTATGTGAGGCTAGTGGGCAAGAGAAGGGAGCGTAAGACACAGATTCATTTATGTAGTGTCAAATCTTGGTTTAGTGTTAAGTCTGAAACAACACAACAGTCACATTTATTTTAAACACATCTGATGAAGCCAACTCTCATTCATAAAAGCTTATGGCATGTCTTTGAAGGTATCTTAAGACTCTTCATTGATTTTGCTGCAGTAGATTGAACATGTCTATCCTTCTGGAAATTGGATCCAAAAAACGGTGCTATTGCACAAGTGGAAAGCATTGATTTTCATTGATCTGCCCTGTGCCTCCTTATCACGTGGTTCCCAAAGGTCACCCAATCTTTAAGAGGAGTTTTTCAGAAGGTGCAGGAGACTGCAATAGGAAACCGTGTTGCAGCAGCACACTTCTGTTCCCTTGTCTTAGGCTTCAAGTCAACTACAGAGACTGAAGTAAAAGCTACTTAAATTTGATGTAATTTTAATATCCTACATTAAGCTGCTCTATTAAACATATCCATTATCCTTCTATTCAAATTTCCACATTGAACCACCCTACATATAAAACTCACTCTCACAAAATAACCAAATTCGTAACCTTAGTAACGTAAGTACATCAAGGTAAAATTCTTGCCTAAAGTCATATGCAAAGTATGTGCCTTCCTATAGGAAATGAGATTTCCAAAATCCATTACATCACTGATTCATACATGAGCACTGAAAGCCAATAAATCACTTAAACTATGATACAGAGGTCCTTTAAAAATTTGCATTTACCTATAGTAAATACCGCCATGTTCTTTAATAGCTTGCTAGCGCAATCTTCGCAAACTACTGATTTATGGTTGTGACATATTTTCAAAATCAGAAATCCATCACTGTATGACATCTACTAGAAAGGCAGTTCAAGTTACATAACTCTAAATTTAAACTCTGTGTAACATGAAAGTCACATAGCAAAACAAAAACAACAAAAAAACACCCTGTACTGTATTGCTTATTTTAGTTTCCCTACTGTTCATTTCACTCTAGGAATATATGGAAGCTATTTGTTAGTACACCACATCAATTTACAGGCCTACTCATAGAGGTTTCTCAACATTTCATTAGGAATATAATAATAGACAAAAAGAAAATATAGCGATACAGCCCCTAGAAATGAATGGCAATAATCAAACTTGGAAGTAACAAAGGCTGAAAGCAAACAGTGGACATTTTCTCAAGATAACAACTGTCATGATCTCTTTTAGCAACTTTCCTGAAGAAGAGGTAACCAATGGGCTACCCTAAAGTGACCTTAAAATTTATATTCAGCAGAAACAATACTGTTTTACCAAAGCCTATTAAAGTCTGTGGGCCATATCCAACCCCGCAGCTCTGCCTGGTGCAACAAGCTTCCATGCAAGCCACAAGCCTTCTTCCTCTCCTGTCCCCTCCAACTTCCCATGCAACCTCAAAATCAGCTCCAGGGGGGGAAGAGGAAGTGGGATCATCTTAATAGATGGTCCTGGTTGCGGGCAGGCCCTCAACCCAGTCCCCCCATCCTGGCATGGGTGGAGCCATTACCCCCACGACAGGGTGGCACCACGATTACCCAGGGCTATCACCTAATCAATTTGAGTGAGGTGACCGTGGAGGGGGGAGTATAAAAGTGGCAGGGCGACGTGCGCCAAGCACCTGCTTCGCGCTGCCGAACACCCGCCCACCCTCCCTTTAATTTAGGTGTCCTCTGGCCTTGCTTTGGACTTTGGGTTGGTTGCCTGTCTTGGGATGGGGACCAGGTAGGAATTTTTCCATTTGGCAAATTGGCACTGGCCACTTGGTTTTCGCCTAACTCTTAGCAATCGTCAAAGCTTTGTAAGGTTTGGCAGTTAGGCATTGGGCTTATTGTTGAGTGGGGGAGGGGAGGTCGGCCAACGCCTGCCCCTCCATTGTACAAGGGTATTCCATTAAAGGAATCTGGATCCTGTCCGAAGTCTGCTTGAGGGGCTATGGCCATGTCAGGCCTCTGGGAACACCAGGGGAGATGCAGGTGGGTTCCCCCGAAGCAGCTCCCCTTTGGGTGGTTTACCCTTACAGACTTCCTGCAGAGGGGCAGGAGTCCGATATAGTCTTTTGCCAATGCCTAAGCCAATACCGCTCACATTTCCTGTAATCAATAAAGTTGTGGCCAAAATTTGCCCAATAACCTTAAACAAAAAATCTGTGTCTGTGTGAATTTCTTTATTCTAATGGGGGGTTGGCTTGAGGGTCTTGACACACAAATAGAACTCCTGTTATACCTGTGGAACCTTGCTAGCGCACAACTGGATAAAACCCAATGTTCAAGACTAGCTAAGATGATTTTACTGAAAGAGGATGACCTTCAAAAAGACCTGCCACATGAGATGCTTGAATGAAATAACTGGCAAAGGTAGACAAACCACTTAATTGAAAATTCACACTCAGATCTTCCTCAATCTTTAAATGGGAAAGATATCCATTCATTAAAAAAAACAACCTCAAGGTACAAAAGTTTAAAGTGTTTTTTTAGCCACTGTCTACATTGAATTAATGGCAGTTTTATGAATTTTTAAATAACAAATAGGTATTTCTTCTCCAAAATTTCCTTGTTTTGTTTTCTCAAATGATGAGACTTACAATAACATTTTCCCCAATGTTCTTTCTAAGAGGGATACAGAAAATGGCTTGTTTTTAATGACTATTCTTTCATCCTGTGCTCCATTGTGATGGAGGTGCCACTGAATATACTCCAACTTGTCAGGCTTTGACAAACCATTTGTGCAAGAATTCTAGTTTTGTGTAAGCTATGTGGCAACAAACAGCATACAATAAAATAAATGGGAAGGACCATAACACCTGCACTTAGTAGGGCTACACCAATCTACACACTTCCATAGTGTGCATTTTCTCTCACACCAATGTTCTAACGGTCCCACACACAAATGAGTATAAGAAAGACAGAATGGAATGGAATGCAGGAGGAACATAGTAATTGATCACCCACAAGTATGCTTTGGATAGGCCCTTAACAAGGTACTCAAAACACTGACAAACTGTGGCCCACCAACTCTAGGCCTGCACAAACTGTGACCCACCAAGTCAAATAAAGTTAGCTAGCTGTGCACTGTGGCCTGCCAAGTGATTGATAATCCCCCTGCCAGCCATGGAGTAATAACTGGAGGTTCCCCTGGTGACAGCCATATATAGCGGGTGGGTTGCATTTCATTTTGTGGGTGACAAGCTGTTCAGACCTGCTACTTTTGCTAGCTTTCATTCTTTTACATTTACCACCATTTGGGATACCAGAACTTTTCTGTAGATAACTGTGTAATCTGCACATGTGTTTTTGTATGAAGCCAGTCACCTACTATTTACCCAATAGTCAAGTCGGTTATCACACATTTGTTTTAACTTCCATGCATTTGTCATCCAAATGCTTTGCAAGGAATAAAAAAAAAACATATTTATAGGTATAATTAGATTATGTTGTCCATAGCTAACTAGAGAAGAAGAAAACATTTTGCCTTGTATTCTTTTTAAAAAAGGTACAATACATATTTTAATTGCCTAGTGTTTAAGACATTTGCATACAAACAATACTAGATGGCTCAGAACTCAATGCACATTTTCCCCAAATTAAAAAGAAAGTAAGGTGATGTGGACGGTGCTGCTCAATATATTTTGCACTGTGTAACCATAAAAGGGATGCCAGGAAAGTCTCACTAGAAGACAATCCAAAGTATTGGGCAAATTTATACATCGGGAAGCAGTCCTTTAGCTACTGGGATCTTAAACCATTTAGAGCTTTAAAAGTAACAACAGCACATTCAATTAAGTACTAGTTGTCATTGCAGCTGGTACAATGAGGAAATAACATGGCCCCCAAATTTGGCAATAGTCAGAACTCACAACAGCATTTTGAATCAGCTGACATTTTCGAACAATATTCATGGATAGGCCGCTTTAATGTGTTACAGAATCCAATCTAGATGTAATTAAGGGATCTGTGATTATGGTCCTTATCTACTCCCTCCAAGTATAGGCATGGCTAATGCTGAGTAAAAGTTCCATTGGCCATCAAGAAACACTGTCAAGCTGTGAATATGATCCTCCTAGGGATGTACAGCCCTAATCTAGAACAGTTTGACCACGATGACTTCTGCCTAGTCCAGAGTTAATTTCAAGATCTGTCACAATCCAAGCCACATTTCCACAGCTTCCCCAGAATGAATTGATGAAGAAATATATTTTAAAAAATCTGCCTCTCTACATATTGGTTATAGTTATTTGTTACATGGCTTCTCAAAAGAACATTTGGGGATTGAAATTATTTTGGTTGGAACTTAGTGTTTGTTTTTTTATATTGTTTGACTTCCTTTACAAGGTAAAAAGTCATTTTCAAGTGTTGGGGTGGTGGTGGCAAATGCATGACAGGTAGGCTGCTAAATGAGGGTGGGGTAAACATGCGCCCTGCAACATACAATACCGTATTTTTCGCACTATAGGACGCACTTTTTCCCCTCCAAAAATGAAGGGGAAATGTGTGTGCGTCCTATGGTGCGAATGCAGGCTTTTGCTGAAGCCTGGAGAGCGAGAGGGGTCCGTGCGCACCGACCCCTCTCGCTCTCCAGGCTTCAGGAAGCTATCCCAAGTCTTGCAAGCCCGGCGGGATGTCCCGCGGGCTCGCAAGGCTTGCGGGCAGCAGCCTGCACCCAAAAGCTGGGGACAGCGGGGAGGCGCAGAGCCGCCACCCCGCTATTCCCCGACCTGATCTGGAGGCTAGGGGAGGGAGAAGCAAGCCTGCTTCTCCCCCCCCCCAGCCCCACAACCTCCAGATCAGGTCGGGGAAAAGCGGGATGGCGGCGCTCCGCCATCCCGCTATTCCCCGACCTGATCTGGAGGCTGGGGGAGGGAGAAGCAAGCCTGCTTCTCCCCCCCACCATCCCCACAACCTCCAGATCAGGTCGGGGAAAAGCGGGATGGCGGCGCTCCGCCATCCCGCTATTCCCCGACCTGATCTGGAGGCTGGGGGAGGGAGAAGCAAGCCTGCTTCTCCCCCCCCCCCAGCCCCACAACCTCCAGATCAGGTCGGGGAAAAGCGGGATGGCGGCGCTCCGCCATCCCGCTGTCCCCCGACTTGTCTAGAAGGCTGGCGGGGGGAGAAGCCTGCTCCTCCCCGTCGCCAGCCCCGCAAACTCGGGGGACAGCGGGAGAGGCGCAGCGCGCCTTTGCCGCTGTCCCCTGACTTGTCTAGAAGGCTGGCGGGGGGAGAAGCCTGCTCCTCCCCGTCGCCAGCCCCGCAAACTCGGGGGACAGCGGGAGAGGCGCAGCGCGCCTTTGCCGCTGTCCCCTGACTTGTCTAGAAGGCTGGCGGGGGGAGAAGCCTGCTCCTCCCCGTCGCCAGCCCGGCAAACTCGGGGGACAGCGGGAGAGGCGCAGCGCGCCTTTGCCGCTGTCCCCCGACTTGTCTAGAAGGCTGGCGGGGGGAGAAGCCTGCTCCTCCCCGTCGCCAGCCCCGCAAACTCGGGGGACAGCGGGAGAGGCGCAGCGCGCCTTTGCCACTGTCCCCTGACTTGTCTAGAAGGCTGGCGGGGGGAGAAGCCTGCTCCTCCCCGTCGCCAGCCCGGCAAACTCGGGGGACAGCGGGAGAGGCGCAGCGCGCCTTTGCCGCTGTCCCCCGACTTGTCTAGAAGGCTGGCGGGGGGAGAAGCCTGCTCCTCCCCGTCGCCAGCCCCGCAAACTCGGGAGACAGCGGCAGGGGGCAGCGCGCCTTTGCCGCTGTCCCCTGACTTGTCTAGAAGGCTGGCGGGGGGAGAAGCCTGCTCCTCCCCGTCGCCAGCCCGGCAAACTCGGGGGACAGCGGGAGAGGCGCAGCGCGCCTTTGCCGCTGTCCCCCGACTTGTCTAGAAGGCTGGCGGGGGGAGAAGCCTGCTCCTCCCCGTCGCCAGCCCCGCAAACTCGGGAGACAGCGGCAGGGGGCAGCGCGCCATTCCCGCTGTCCCCCGACTTGGTTAGAAGGCTGGCCCAGCCCTGCAAACTCGGGGGACAGCGGGAGAGGCGCAGCGCGCCATCCCGCTGTCTCCCGACATGGTTTGGAGGCTGACGGAAGGCTTCCTCCTCCCCCAGCCCCGCAAGTTCCCAGAGCGATGCCAAAGCTGCGGGCAGCTTCGGCATGGCTCTGGGTCCCGTTCTGGGGGAGGGGGAAGCTCGGGCTTCCCCGCCCCAGCCCCGCGCCTGGCGGGGGGGGATAAATATTTTTTGCCTTTATTTCCCCCCCCAAATCTAGGTGCGTCCTATGGACCGGTGCGTCCAATAGTCCGAAAAATACGGTATATTTCCCACCCCATACCAACTGCACTTCAGGGATTCCTTATTTCATTGCAAAGCTATGAAGAGGAATTTTAAGCACATTCACTGGAACATGCTTAAAAACCCTTTGGACATTTGCACTGAATATGGGAAGGTCTGAAGTAGTGGTGATGAGTAGCTGGTGATGAGCCTTTGATGCGCACTTCTCAGTCATAGACACACTTTCAACCCCAGGCATTTGAAAAGGGATCATCAGGCCTAAAGGGAAAACAGTAGCTGCAATGTTTAAGGATTAAAAAGAGCCCATCATGAGCAGAATAACCAATATTTGCTTAGTATATAAACAAGCAAAGTAATGGTTACTAATTATCCTTTCCCCAATTCAATATTAGCACAAAGTAAGCTTGCTCAGCTATTGCAAAAAGAGAGAGAGAAAAAGAGGGGGGTACAATTCTTAGTGCATTTGACACCATACAGAGAAGAAATATACTGTGCAGGATGTTTTACTCAGCATACTGTTCCAATACTAGCACAGGAGAGGAGATTATAAGGGCATGTCACTGTCTGCAGTCTATACAAGGGGTGAGCAACCTTTTTCAGCCGTGGGCCGGTCCACCGTCCTTCAGACCATGTGGTGGGCCGGACTATTTGGGGGGGGGATGGAACGAATTCCTATGCCCCACAAATAACCCAGAGATGCATTTTAAATAAAAGCACACATTCTACTCATGTAAAAACACCCTGATTCCCAGACCGTCTGCAGGCCGGATTGAGAAGGCGATTGGGCTGCATCCAGCCCCTGGGCCTTAGGTTGCCTAGCCCTGGTCTATACACTGGAAAGCACTCCACTAAGTGCCACATAAAATATGGTCCAGTATAAACAAAGGCAAGAAAATGTAAGGTTTAGTAATTCTGAATTAGTGGCCAGTACAATTGTCTTAGGCTATAATACAACACAGGATATTGGGTGGGCAAAAAAGGAAGAGGCTGCAGCTGTAGCTGCAGTATCTGAGATCATTGTGTGGAAAAATGAAGCCACTCACTCACTCATTCTTCTTTCTTTCTCTCTCTCTCTCTCTCTCTCTCTCTCACACACACACACACCCTGCTTATAGGTTTAGGTACGTACACTGCATTACAGATGAATGCACAGCCTTAGAATTTAGTTTGGGAACCATTCCCTCCCATTTAAACACAAAAATATTTTCATTAAGATGACATGTTAAGAATACAGGTTTAAAAGGTCACGTTTGCTTAGCTAATTGTTTAAATTTAGGTCTCCTTGAAACTTTTCTGATCCTAGAAATCACAGCTGTGAAAAATTGCATTTTCTTGTTTCTTAAAAACTGTTTCTTCAAAACTAATTTATACCCTATTCTTAAGTAGCATAGGTTACAAAATGTTAAAATACTCCGCCTTGCTATAAATGTAATCAGACTGTGTCCAGAGTTTATTCAAATGTTATTTTTACTTTACATTTTGTATGTCCTAGTAAGTATACTTCCTGCGCAAAGCAGTTATCAGTAACCCCTAAATAAACCATGATATAACACAAAACCAATGCATCGTCAGCACATCCTTGCATATGTGAGAAGTCTTGCACACAATGTAAACTTTATTTTAGGATTTCCACTGCCTGAATAACTACAGCTTCTGCACCCTACCCCTGTCCCCACTATTTATGTACTATATTTTTTCATGTATAACACTCCCCCCAGTGTATAAGAGGCCCCTTATTTGGGGGGGACTCAAATTTAAGAAAATGGGGGGAGATGGCCCAGAGCTGTTGAACTTTTTCAGGGGATGATTGCCCAAAGTTGTTGAGCTTCTTTTGAGGAGGATTGCCCATAGTTGTGGAGCATTTTTTTGGGGGGGGGGATGCAGATAATCACCAACCCGACAGACAAAACGCTCATAATCGCTCACGCTGCAGAATCATATCAGCGCCTGCCCACTCACAACATCCCCTATTGCCACACCAGTCAATCCACAGCAACACTTCACGCAGCAACCCCAATCATCCACCCAATTACTGCAGCAGCAGCCAATCCAAAACACCCCTTGCCACAGCCACCAATCACCCACAAAATTACCGCTTACAAGCTGCAGCTCACGGCTGCAACCAATCACCTATCCCCCCTATGCACTATCTGTGTATAAGACGGCCCCAGTTTTTTTAACATTATTTTTGAGTAAAAAAAGCTCGACTTCTACACGGAGAAGTACCGTAATTACTTTGAGCAATTAAAAAATGCTTCTGTTTGGAGATTGCACCGATGACCTCATCAGTATGCTGAAATCCTACACTGTAGCAAACCTTCTGCCAGATTCTGAGTAGATACAGGAAATGACACACTGTGCAGCCCATAGTTCTGTATGTGGGCACATCCTCCCTTCTTCCAGAGATACACATTGGAAAGTCAGTGCTGCAGGTTGTCAACTCACAACAGCACAAAGCTAGAAGCACTGGGTACTTCTATTAAGGGGCTTAAAAAAACCCACAACCCTAAGACTCTAGCTCACTAACATTAAATCTGTTTGGTCCTTAAAGGTGCTACAAAACTTAATTGACTTGTCCAAGTGATCCTGTCCCTAGGTACACAATTATGTGACCAAAGGACTATGACATCAGAAACCAACAAAGAAATCATACACCAAGTACATTGTGCTAGATCACAGGATGTGCCGACCTGTTTGTATCAGTGAATGTTTGGGGCAATGGTATTTTAGGTTAGGATGCCAGACTAGACAATCTCCATTAGTTATTCCAGGACAGAATCATAGAACCATACAGTTGGAAGGGATCCCAAGGGTCATCTACTCCAACCTCCTGCAATGCAGGAATCTTAACTAGATCTTACATGACAGACGGCCATCTAAACTTCTGCTTAAAAACCTCCAAGGAAGGAGAGTCCACTTGCCATTTAAGTTCGTCAATCTTTTGTCACCAGCTGTTACATTTGAGCAAGGCTTTTCTTTTTTTCTGCACAGTAAAGAGAAAGTATAGAGGCAGGAAGTGGAACAACAACACATCTGGACCCTATGAAGCATTTAGCCAATTAGAAAAAATAAAAATAAAAAGGTCCAATGTGCCAGTCTGTAATTACTTAAAATTCCCAGAACAGATCTAGAATATAGAAGTGATTTTTTATATTTACTTTCCAGATTTCCATTCTATTCAGAAGCATGCAGAAAATACAAATGAAAAGTAATAAAAACAGGAACAGAGATATCACCTTGAAGAGCGGTGGTCAGGCTTTTTTTCTTTCAGACGACCTGTTGCTGGGTTCCTTCACAGATATTTTTGGGGAGGGTACAGGGGGCACGAAAGGGTAAGAAAAACCTACTTTGCAAATGGACTCTACTCAGGACAACTCTGGATCCAACCTATTGTCAGTTTCTATATTATTATTATTATTAATAATAGCAATTTCTATACTGCCCTTCATTCAAAGATTATGAAGGATGAGGACAATTACTACTACAATTTACTACCAGCCCATCACCATATGCTCCCAGGATGGATTCCAGTAATTAAAACACAATATTAAAAATAAAATATATTATTAAAAACATTTAAAACAATCTACAATTACAGAAATAATGTGGTGCTAAAAGTATGCATGCATATGGATGTAATGCAATATACACATGCCATTCCCAATACAAATATACAAGGACCACAGTTTCTGCATCAACTTAATCAGGGAAATGCCTATTGTGAGGGGGGAGGTTTTGGAGTACAGAATATGACTACAGTACTATTAAAGAGCGTAACACACATAGCTAAAGAAAGCCCTGTTATGAATACGTGCTGTTAAATAGCATTCTGGTGCGATAGTATGTCCACAATGACCCAACAATGCTCTCTAATTAATTTAACAATACTGATATTTCTTGAAAATGGTCCAATACTTTTAATTACCACTGTTCACTAATGTATTGCTGCATTTTTGAACTAGTTATTCGGTCATGTTTACTTAAGACTATTCCACAATTAAACAATGTCTTCAGGTATTCTTTTATTAATATAACAATGTAACTTTGATCAGCACAACTAATTTCTCCCTGTCTTAAGTTAAAATGTATGTAATTATATGTGTCAAACATATAAACATAAAAAAAAAATCTGCCACATAAAAAGCAAAAGGGAATGAGCACCATCTCATGGGCATTGGAGGTAATGAAAGAAGAAAAAACGTATTTGCAAGTACAGTGGTACCTCTAGTTACGAACTTAATTCATTCCAGAGGTCCGTTCTTAACCTGAAACTGTTCTTAACTAGAGGTGTGCTTTCGCTAATGGGGCCTCTTGCTGCCACTGTGCCGCCGGCACACGATTTCCATTCTCATCCTGGGGCAAAGTTCTCAACTCGAGGTAACTCTTCCAGGTTAGTGGAGTTTGTAACCTGAAGCATTTGTAACCTGAGGCGTTTGTAACTCGAAGCACCACTGTACTCAGATGTGAAAGTCTCCACCTGATTCTCTAAAATTCTTCAAAAGTATACTAATATTTTAACAGGTTTTAAAAATGTAATTTAAGAGAAGAACTCACGTTAACTATACAAGGCTTCTCAACCATTAAGCTAAATATATACTGGTAGCATGTAAAATTTAATCAATTAAATCCTATAGGAAATGTTGCACAGGTTTTAGATTACCAAAGCTACAATCCCTATTGGAAGTACCTGTAAACAGAGTGAGATTTATCTTCATGTAAACATGCATAGGATTGTACTGCAGGCCATTAGTTATCAAAGGGGCGGGTGGAAATATGAACATACCACTGAAGGTGCCAAGGTAACTGTGGTTTTTTTTTTGTCAAGCTTAGCTTAATTTAGTACAGTGGTACCTCTGGTTGCGGACATGATCCATTCTGGGGTGCTGTTCGCACCCTGAAAAGTCCATAACCAGAGCGGCGCTTCTGCGCATGTGCGAAGTGTGACAGAGAGCTTCTGTGCATGAACAAATCATGCAGAATGCTTCTGCGCGTGTGGCGAAACCCAGAAGTAAACACTTCCGGGTTTGACCCATTCTTAACCCGAAAAAACGCAACACAAAGCTAATGCTATTCTAGGCTGCATATATATTATGCAGAGAGAGAGAGAAAGAGCGTACTTTATTTTATCAAGCACACTTTGCTTTGGAAGTAAATTAATTCTGCTTCTTCGCAATACCCTTCTTAATTTTGAACAGTATAGGAAAATAGTGGGGGGGGGAATCAATTAATTCCATTAAATTTGATCAAAGTACTCCTTATTTCACAAAAACGGCCCTTGCTCATTTCCTTTAAGGTATCTGTTTTACGTGTACTAATTTAAGTACTGATTCCAGTACCCACTGACCTGAAATTTTACCCAGTAATAGCAGTACTCAGAGAAGTCCCAGACCAGCTTCTGTGTCAGTTCAAGTTACAAACACCTGTCTACTGCCATAACAGTTTGGCAACATACTCTTAGAGGAAATTATTATAACAATGCCATGTTTATACACTGGTGCTGTCTGTCATTAATGAAAGTGTTCACAAAAGGAAACTGTATCAACTTCTGATACTAGGAAAATGTTTGCAATAGTCTGCACCAATTAACAATTAAACATGAATGCATAGCTTTGTGAAAACAAAATATTTTTACACACTTCCAAATAGAGCTCTTTAATTTAATGGACATGTTTGGACTAAAGCCATCAGTGTTGTGAGCAGTGCTATTTTTCTAGAAAAAGAGGTGCCGGAACTCACTACAGACACATACCGTATTTTTTGCTCTATAAGACTCACTTTTTCCCTCCTAAAAAGTAAGGGGAAATGTGTGTGCGTCTTATGGAGCAAATGCAGGCTGCACAGCTATCCCAGAAGCCAGAACAGCAAGAGGGATTGCTGCTTTCACTGCACAGCGATCCCTTTTGCTGTTCTGGCTTCTGAGATTCAGAATATTTTTTTTTCTTGTTTTCCTCCTCTAAAAACTAGGTGCGTCTTGTGGTCTGGTGCGTCTTATAGAGCGAAAAATACGGTGCCTCATTCTCTTAGAATAGCAATGGTGAGGTACCAGAACCCACCTGAGAGGTGCTGGAACTGAGTTCTGGCTGAAAAAAGCCCTGGTTGTGAGTAGCCTCTGAATGGACCTAAGTGTAACATGACATGCAGAGAGGATTCTTCTTGATCTATATAATTTTTATAAGTTTAGAGGGGGGGAATCGATAAGTTATGGTGTATGAAGGTAGGAAACGCCTTGCTGGATCCAGCCAAAGGATGAACTAGTTCTGCAGTCCATCAGATGCTTATGTGAAGCCAACTAATGGGACTGGAATACCCTTCTCATTTGCAATTCCCAGCAGCCAGTAATCAAGAGGCATACTAGCTCCCATAGTGGAGGTACAGCATAGACATTGTGGCTAATACTTACTGTATACTCCATAAATTTCTCCGATTCCCTTTCAAAGCTGTATGGCATACAAAACACTTTCTTTTATTCAGAATTCAAAGCAATTTACAGAGCTTTAGATTCTCTACCAAAAACGAGGAAGACTACCTGCAAAGCATTTCATATGGCTCACTGAAAAATCAAGTGCATGGAACCTGGAACATTATAAACGGGGGGTGAAATATGCCATTTTGAACATACTTGTTATGCAAGGTCACGGCCTTACTCCAGTGCTGGTATGCACAATTCAATTAACTCAAGTTGTTAACTCAAGAGGCGCAAACTGCCACATTAAGTGAACAAAATAAGTTTACTGTGGGTTTTATTTTCTGCCTGTGCAATGGAACTTCTTCCTCTCCATGCTCCCACCCCCCCAACAAAAAAATTAATCCAGAGGGTTAGTGGAAAACCTAGGGCACAGCACAGGAGTAAAAGACCAGGTAGGAGCAAAGCAGCTGCAAGCTTCTCTCCGGGGCCCAGTGTGGTCCCAATAAGCTACAGCTTGGCTTACTGTGATGTGCAAACCAAGTCAATGCTCAAGTTGTCTAAATTAGATTTAATTGTATTTACAAACTAACCAAACAAAAACAAATCTAAAATAAATTCTGTTGAAAATGAAAGAATACTCCTTTTCTTGATTTGTTATCGGAGTTAAAGGCTTATGAAAGAACATGTGCTATGGGTGGCATTCAACTGAGTTTTACTCAGAGTAAAACTTACTCTGGGTAAAATTTGAACACGCAATGTTACAACATAAGCAGGGATTTGATTTACCAAAGGGGATTCCACCAGCTTAATCAATTGCTGTCATGTGTCACCAACTACTTGGCTTGCTAATATACTGTCATGCAACAGTCCCAATTCCCATTTGTTACTTGCCAGGTTTGGTTTAGTCTCTCTGGTTGCAGCTGTGAGCTGTTCTCTGTCTGTTACCAGTGTGATAGTTGCTTGTATTAGTATGTTTTGTTAGTACTATTTCCCAATAAAGGGACAGCCTCTTTGAGAGCCTCCCTGTCTCTGTTGAGTACAAGGCCTATTAGGGCATGGAAGGCTGAGTCAGTACTCCACCCCTGGAACTCACAAGGAAACAATTGTGTAACACAATTTTGTGAACAATTTTGTAACACTAGTTTTGGCTGATATTCAAACTATTTACAAATTGTAAAATATCTAGCGAATGAAGGTGCAATTTGCACACACATTTTGATCAGCTTCCACATTTAAAGAGGTAATAGACTAAATAGACATGAGTCTCTCAGACTGCAAAATGGAAATATACCTAGGCATAGCTAGGGGTATCTAGACATATCTAGACAGGAGAGTCAAATCTAACCATGGATTGAACATTGACAGCAGTTGCAGACTTTGGGCTCTCAAATTTCCTGCAGTGCCCTGTGCAATGCTAAAAGCCACATTGCACAGATTTGAACTGCCAACCTTCTGATCAGCAAGCCCAAGAGGCTCGGTGGTTTAGACCACAACGCCACCAGCTCCCTACAATTACCTTTACTTATTTCAACAATACTGGGCTGTACAGACTAAGACAGACAATTAATTTGAAAACACTAATTTGTACAATTTTAAAGCACTGGCATCTCATTTTTGGAGTAATGCTCTAGCAGAAAGCGCTGAGAACAATTAAGCTGTTTAAGTAGGTCTTTGATAACTACAAGCTACTTCATTACAACAAGCTGTGCAATTTATTGACAATATGTCTTGTCCTAGTCTGTACAATTGTAACAGAAGAGCATGCAAAGGGTTTGAAAGTTACAGAGAACATGAAAAAGACTATTCTGAAAATGGTTAATTGAGATCAGATGCACAGGCTACAAGACAGTCAAATCAATTTTGACGAGGCTTTGTTTATTCATTGATACAAGTCAGAAAATAGTTACAAGAAGTGGAAGAACAATCAAGAACTCATCCAATTATTGTGTCAAACATTCACAGTTGGCCAAAGAGCCAATTTTGTATCAATAAAAATATAAGATCACTGTTATTTCCATGTCAAAGATTACAGCACAGCTAGAAAATGCATTAAAACCTCCTGCGTTCTGTCAGGTTGAATTGAAAACAAGGAACAAACAAACCCCAAGAAATACACGAAAATATGTTTCCTTGAAACATAGTATGCCAGTCTGTACTGAACCTTACTCAGACTGGGAAAAACCAGGTTGCAAAATTTAGAGTAAGGTTTTACTGGGGGTGGGGTAGTATGAGTCTCAGGTCATACTGCCTTCTGTGTGTCTTCCTTATAACACATGTTTCACAAGGTCATCTTGGATTTTGTTTTCAAGGGTTGGGTTTACACAATGGTTAGTATAATGAGACATATGGCTGTAAGATACTGGTGTCCATTGTGCTTTCATAGTGAAAACAGAGTATCTTGTGACATCAAGACCAAAAGCAAGACATCTAAAAGCAAGACATCTTAGAAATATACAGTAGCCCTTAAAGACTGGTGATAAACTAGCTGCAAGCTAGAAAGTCAGTAGTGCTAAAAGGAGTAGGTGGGGACTGCAACTTCTATCAGTTTGGCAAGGGAAGTGGCATCTATCTGGTATTCTGAAAGTAATGAGTAAGTGACCTGTTCTACTACCTTTTTAGGTCTCTTGCTGCTTGAAAAACCCACAACTCATGCAAAATAAATAAAATATCTTGTTAAATACAGTGGTACCTCGGGTTACATACGCTTCAGGTTACAAACTCCGCTAACCCAGAAATAGTGCTTCAGGTTAAGAACTTTGCTTCAGTATGAGAACAGAAATCGTGCTCCAGCGGCGTAGCGGCAGCAGGAGGCCCCATTAGCTAAAGTGGTGCTTCAGGTTAAGAACAGTTTCAGGTTAAGTACAGACCTCCGGAACGAATTAAGTACTTAACCCGAGGTACCACTGTACTCTACTCTGACAGAAACCTCCCCAAACCCAATAAATGACCTTACCATGCCTTGAGGTGCAATTTATGCAAGACAAACCTAGAACTCATATCATTTTCTGTTCTCCTGGCTCACAATGACATTAAAAAATGTTCTGTAACCTACTAATAATGGTAGCAATTAATAGCCATTTGCAGTGTATTTACTTAATAACCAGTGGTCATCTATTGATAATTTAAATATTTTCAAAGTAGTCAAAAAGTGACCTAGAGATTTATATTATTTTTTTACCATGGTAGCACTTACACATTTCAAGAGTATTACTCAAATTATTTCATAAGAATGAATATACAGATAGAAGTCATCCACTGAAACTAAAGAGGAAACCAGTCAGGGTAGAGGAGCTCCTTGCATGCTATCAAATTTCCACACCCAGAACAAATTGCTGAAAGCTGGTGATATGTCAATGCTTTAAGTATTTATGGATGTGGCAGACACAAAATCAGGAAACATGTCTTATCCATATTGGTGACAGTTAGTAGGAATGTATTTTAGAACCGGAGTGTATCTTCTATGGATAATACACCAGACTATTTATTCCTTGTGGAAAAGTCCAGAACAAAATTTAAACTATATGCATATGGACAAATTTGCAAAGTTTTGTTTCAGTAACACTTCATTGGACTTTTTAAAATATATTAGTATAGTAATCAACAGCATGACATATAAGCATTTATGGAGAGGGCTTGTCATGAATCTGACCTATTGGTGTTCAAAAGGCATTTGCAGGTGTTGTTGTGAAATTAAAGCAAAAAAATAGCCAGTAGGATTCCAAGCAAGTTTGGTTCTCCTGTACAGCAGCAGCACAGACTAGTCCACAAATTTGACCTTCCAGGTGTCTCCATGTGGCCTGCCAGTCCATTTGCCCCAAACCACAGCCACCTACCTCATACTTGGCATTGTATGTGATGCCATGTGTGGGGCACATAGAAACTTCAGGTGGAAGTTGACAGAGTACATGCTAACATTCAACCTGAGCTGCTTCAACTGGAAATCAGAGGTAACACCTTGGTGCAGCCCCACAAATCTAGACTGACTGGTGTTTGGCGTATGCTGTCTGTTAAACCAGTTCACTAAAGACAGAGAAAAACTTAGCTTATACTATTAAACAACTGATACTGTTATATTTAAACAAATACAGCTTTTATACTCCTATAGAATCATCCCAGCGAAATAGGTGTCTTTCCCTAAAATACTGGCGTTTGTTTAGGATGTACATGACTCAAATATACCAGAAATATATTCATCAGAAAATGGAAAGTAATTCCTAATTGCTACAGTTTAGCCTAGCCTTTCCCAACCTATTGCTCTCAACATATTTTTAACCCCAACTGCCATCATCCCTGATCATGGCCATATTCGCAGAAGCTGATGGGAGTTGTAGTCCAAAACATCTAGAGAGCACTGGGTTGGATAATGTAGATAGCATTACAATGCAATCTTATACAAGTCAACTCAGCATAGGTCTTACCACCAGATAAGCAGTTATAGGATTGCAGCCTTGGTGTACTTTGTATGGAGTCACTCAGATACTAGCAGCACAACCCTATACATATTTATGCAGAAGTAACTCACCCTTTGCTCAATACGATCTGCAGTAAATAAACTAGGATTGCAGTCTAAAAACAATAAGGTTGTATCCAACACGGCCTCTGCACAAGAGCAACAGATTCTCTGAAGCAGTTGTTGGCGTGTGCACACAGCAGGAAGGAGAGGCAGGATAAGTCCCACTGTGGAAGCAGAATTCCACTAGCGCAGTACAGTGGTACCTCTGGTTACGTACTTAACTCATTCTGGAGGTCTGTTCTTAACCTGAAACTGTTCTTAACCTGAGGTACCACTTTAGCTAATGGGGCCTCCCACTGCCGCTGTGTCGCAGGAGCATGATTTCTGTTCTCATCCTGAAGCAAAGTTCTTAACTCAAGGTAATATTTCTGGGTTAGCAGAGTCTGTAACCTGAAGAGTATGTAACCCGATGTACCACTGTACTGGATGCAACCCATGGTTGCTGGAAAAAGGATTAGTTATAAGGCCTATAGAGAGTCTAATTAATACTTTTTTAATCAGTGTTTCATGACAATAAGTGCTCAAGGCTAGTTTAATAACTATACCACGTTTTCAGCATGGACAAGTATTTGGGTCTCATTTATATGTTTTACTCAAGAGACTACTGTACTGTAATTCTCTAGGACACTAGAGTAAAAGGCTAATAATAAGAGCAATTATCTATGCTTCATCTGTGTACTCCAGAAAGAACAGACTTTGCAAGAAAATCTGAAAGAGTGAACTGCTATTTTTACAAACTGTAGAAAACCAATAATTAAATCATCCTTGTCATTACCATGGCTTTAAAGGTTTCAAGAAATTGTGGAAATGGATAGATCTGATCATAGCCTAAGCAATGTTTACCACTGGGGTAGGAAAAAAGAAACTAATAAAAAAAGAGGTACTTCTCTCAGAAGGGCAAAATCAGAAAAGAGAAAAAGAACAGCTCAGGTTCCTACTTAAAAATATGTGCCATCACTTAATGACAGCATTATTATTTTTGTCTGTTTACTGTGAAGATCTAACTTAACATCTTACATTTGTTGCATATGGCACCACAGATGGTAACAAGTAGCTTGAGGAAGTAAGTTTCTAAAAGACTGCAAACATGAAGGCAATCAGGGGATAAAAACTATTTTGTTTCCTTCCAGTCTCATCACCCTCTAGATTTAGAACAAGGTGTAATTCACAATTTTAATAGTTCCATTTAAAGAATCCAGGGGCATGGAAAAAGGCAAATTCATCTCAGGCATCTGAATTTTAAAGGGATGTCATTAAACAAAAGTAACAAAAATGGGGATATATGACAATATAGGCAAGAATTTAATCCACAGCAGGTTCAAGGAATACAAATTCTTATTATATCTAGTAATATGCTTTGTTTTTTACATCTCAACTTTAAAAAGTATACTGAAGTTTTCACAAAAAATATTCAGAGTATCCACTTATTTTGCCCCAAACTGGAAATTCACAAGATAAAAAGCATCACTAAAGCTGTCTTTTATGTTGCATTGCACAAAAGTTTTAAGCTTCAACCATGAAGGCAGACAATTCAACTACAAATTCACTCGTAGCCAAAGTTCCCTTTGATAGGATTTACAATGCAAGACTATACCCAATATATTTTACTTGTACGATGGTTTCAAGCCAAAATGTTTTAAACATTGGAGTTCAAGGCTGTCCTAACGAAGTTTGCCACAAGGGTAAGACAAAATAACTGTAAAAACTTTCCTCAGTACATGTAAAAATATTTTGTACTTCACTAACAAGTATTTTTTGTCTGCCTTTCCATCCTTTATTAACCTGGGTATATCTTTTTTTTTTTTTACTTTGTTATTTGCATATAACCATCAGTACAATGAGTCATATAACCTTATTAGAGTATATTCAGAAGGTTTTTAGATAGCATCACATCCTTTACTTTCATAGCACAGGAGAAACAAATGTGGTCTGAAAAGCTGTCCTGATCTATTTGCTACTTCTGACTTACTTCTCGAAACACAGTAGAAGAACTCTTGAACTAAGGGATGCACAACTTGCCTGTGCTGGTTAATTGCAAATTTATTATTGTATTAATTTGTCTGTTGCTAAAAGTTCTAGATTTCCAGAAGTTTTTAATGCCAAGAGCATGCAAAGCACCATATAGCAATGAAAAAGAGTTCCTGCTCTCCTCAAAAAAGGACAATCTACATTAGACAGGTGGAACATGCAACAAATGTTGCACTGTATTTCCCCCACCCTCTTTCCTGGGTTCCTGCCAGCCCTTCTGTAACAGACAATTCCATTATTCTCCCCGCATTTCCTGTTTTTCTTTTCTCAACACTCCATGAGTAGTAAGCATACTCAATCCTTACTGAGTTGTCTGAGTGCGGTTGTCCCCCTGAAAGTTGTTTTCTATTATTTTTTTTAATGTATTTTTGTACCTCTGCTAAAATCTTGGATTATCCAGCATATGTCGAGACCATTTTCGTTCACTGGTTCCAATAATGCCGTGGGCACTTAACCACCTGATCTTGCCGTTAAGATTGGCAAGACTGGATAACCCAGGAAGTGGCAACACATTCCAGGATGAGATCCAGTAAATTAAGGAAAGCTCTACTCTCTCTCTCTCTCTCTCTCTCTCTCTCTGTGTGTGTGTGTGTGTGTTGTATTTATATTTATTATTATTTATCAAATTTATATAGTGGATTTTTGAGAAGAAACTCAACAAAGAATAGGAAAATGGCCTGAAAAGAAGAAAAAGCAATGGGCTTTAAATGTGTGGAGAGCAATGCGACAGAAGGTACAAAGACGGGAATCACAAAAGCAGACAAACAGGATGAGACTGTATGGAATGTGAGACGTATAAAGCAGAGAACGAGATATAAAAAAGTATCACTTGTTAGGAGGTGTTACAACTAAACCAGTTTATTCACAAAGCTTTTTTTCCTTTTCAACAAAGTGGGCTTAAGCAGTTAAGCTTAATATGATTTCCCATATAGCTACCTGAAGACTTGCCCGGCAGTGCGAAGCGATTACATTGCCCAAAACTAACACTGCTTAACAAAAAGGATTCAAATTTGGAGGGGGGGGGGTTTCACTGAAACCTTTAGATGATTTGAAGGTTCATCTTTATTAAGTGGTGTTCCTCATTTACTCCTGCAATAATGTGTGTCCACAGCTGTAAGTCACTACAAAGCCAGGTCCTTTACTAAGCCCAGAAACAAAACCTACCTCAAATCAGCGTTACTTTATCATGGGCACAATACATAGACTGAAGTGACAGAACTAGGATAACCAGAGCTAGAGGTGCATTCACCAATGACCTAGAAGAGATTACGTAATGACAGTTATGCACACTTCCATTGAATACGAAGTGATTGCCAAATACTAGTTGGATCTCCTCACTTAGCACCAACATTAGAAAGTCTTGTTAATGCAATGAAAAGAATGACTTACATAAGTTTCATGGAAAAGGTACAATAGCATCCTAAAGAATGTATGGATTTACTTTAAAAGTTGGGATAGCAAAAAAAAACCCCACAACATTTTGAGAGGTGAAACACTGTTCCATAGCAGCCTTGCACATTCCACTGCTGAAGTACATCTTCTCACTTTTAAAAAATTAAAGTTGTAGTTTAGCAGAAACAGTGTTAATACAAGTAGACGGATTTATGCTGCAGCAATTAGACTACTGCACATTTCAAGCATTCCCCCTCATGTGATTTACAATTGCATGGAAGACATAATATGGCCACGCCAGGTGACGCAGCCATTGCATATTCTTCCAACCCTTCCCCCTTCTCATCTAGGTGTTGGGGGCATACCAGCAGAGTGAAAGGCTGCCGAACAAACATAGGCTCTCTCCATGTTCTAGAGCCCTGCATTTGTCAAGCTTTACCTTGATAGATATGCCCTCAACACATGGATGGCGAGGGGTGTAAGTGAGCAGGAGACATAAGAGCAGGAGTTAAGTCCCACTCCACTTTCCCCCCAGACCTGTGGAGTAAACCAGAAACGAGCTCATGTTCCTATGCATATCTGCACAGATGTAAGGCCCATCTAGTTCAATGAGGACTTATTTCCAAGTAAATGTGCACAGACTTGCAGCTTCAATTAGAAATATACTTGATATACCATTTTAGACCTTATATTAACTTATGGTTAAACTGTTTGTAGAAAATGGTTAAGACAGAATTAGAAAACTGCACATAATATTTAAAGACACATAAAAATCCTTTTCCTCATTTTGAAAAGGCCAGTGTAAAACATTTTCAAGGAAAAACAATGCACAGAACATGCAAAGAATACGCTCCAGATCAAATTTTAGAGGCGAAGCACAATTACTGGGTTAATTATTTAACAGCCTTCTAGTAAGGAATGCGCCTTACTTCACAATAAGTCACTATTCAGACCAACTTCTAGAAAGGTCCAGCAATTTTCTTTTGTTAAAACTTCACCTCTCTACTCTTCTACCAAGTCTGAGTATCACATTTGCAGAGGAGCCTCCCCTGTGCTTCTGTCACATACTATTGATGGTACTTACTGTAACAGTGTCCAAGGTTAGAGAGAAGACTTCAGTAATGGGCTAAAGCATATAGAACATGCCATGCTCATGCGTATAACTTCTGAAAGTTGAACTATTGCTATTATTCCCCTATATATCATCTGGTTTGATGATAGATATGCATTTATATGGTACAGTATTTAGGAATTTATTTGTTTATTTTTTATTATTATTATTGTTGTTGTTGTTGTTGTTGTTGTTGTTGTTATTGAATAGCTCTATATTATATTTTCAATGTAACCCTCCATGGCACCATATGATGAAGGGTGAGCAACAAAAGAGTTATTCGAACAAAAGCTGAAAGCTTGAGTCATCTATACCAGCCCACATCATGATCAGAGCAGCCTGATTGGGAGTTACAGCCTTGGGCAAGTCCTCCAACATTTACAGTTTCTCTGGGCATGAGTTCCCTCCTCCCCCCACACCTTCCCTATATTCATTTGTCTTAGTGATATTCATAGAGCTTCAGTATGCTGATGACAACGTAGTGTTTCCACACTCAGAGGATGACCTCCAAACCATCCTAAATATCTTCGCAGAAGATTTTGGAAAGCTTGGCCTATCATTCAATATCCAAAAAAACCAAGTGCTGCACCAACAAGCAAAAAACAACCCCTCTGCAGCACCACAAATCCAACCATAGTGCAACGTTGGAAAATGTCAACCAATTTTCCTACCTGGGCAGTTATCTTTCCACAAGGACCAACACTGATGCCAAAATCCAGCATCACCTGAGCTCCACGAGCATAGCTTTCTCCCAATTGAAGCTCAGAGTGTTTGAGGACCGGGACACCCGCAGGGAAACCAAAATGCTTGTTTACAAATCTATTGCACTACCAACTTTACTGTATGCTTGATTCCATCAATGGTGTCACTGAAAATGTTTACACATCACTTGGGAAGACAGGCAACTAATGTCAGTGTACTGGAAGAAGCAAAGATCACCAATGTCGAAGCAATGATTCTTCAACAGCAACTTTGTTGGACCGGTCATGTTGTTCAGATGCCAGATTATCGTCTTCCAAAGCAACTACTCTATTCCCAACTTGAAAATGGAAAGCAAAATACTGGGGAAACAACAAAAGAAGTTTAAAGATGTTCTCAAGGCAAATCTTTAAAAATGTAGTATAAGCACTGATAAATGGGAAACACTGGCCTGTGAGTGCTCCAGTTTGAGAACAGCCTTTACCAAAGGTTTTGTGGACTTTAGAAGCACAAACTCAGAGAGGAAAGGAGAAACGAGCTAAGAGGAAGGCACATTTGGCAAACCCTCACCGTGATCAACTCCCTCCCAGAAACCTATGTCCCCTTTGTGGAAGGATATACGGATCCAGAAATGGCCTCCATAGTCACTTTAGAACTCACTGTTAAGACCGTTTTCATGGAAGACAATCTTACTCATCTATGAGTGATCACCAAAGAAAGAAGAAATAAAATTCAGTAATGATGGAAAGGTGCAAAAGGTTGCTTTCAAAGAGATGGTGAAGGAAGGAAGGAAGGAAGGAAGGAAGGAAGGAAGGAAGGAAGGAAGGGCTATGTTTAAGGATCCTGCCCCCAATCAGCTTCTAGGACACTGAACTAATTTAAGGTTCTCATTTAGGATTAGCCAATCTTAACATGTCTCAGAGAATGATAGCACTGGTCTGAAGCTACACTTTTCTTAATGGGATAAAGATACTTTTTTCTAACCACAATTCTTACAAGAGCAAAGAGCCTTGAGTCACATAGTTTATCACTTCAAAGAAATGGATGGGCCATTAAGATAAGAAAAAGGGCAAAATGTCTTGGCAAAAGACCAGTCTTTTACATTTGACATGACCTTTGGGAAAGGGATTTTGGAATGAAAGAATTTTTGAAAATTACTTTGAAGTACATGTGTTCTCAAAAAAAGTGTTATCTATAGAACTCTCTCAGTTCACCTTAAAGACTAGAGTACAAGTCTAGTCCTTTATAGCAGTCTTTTATCAAGGACTTTTAAAAATAAAAAGGGTTTCTGATATACTATTTTTTATAACTGACATTTTCATGATTGGAACAAGGGAAAGATTAGTTAAAGAGGTTGAATCCAACTACTGGCAGAACTTCCTTATTTGCAGTACAACCTTGTGCAATATGAATGCATCAAGTACCGTAGTTGTGATGCTAATTCTGGAGAGCCTTCCATCAGAAACTCTTACCCTAGGTGCAATGTGTTGTATTATTGCAACCTGCAATACAACTGAAGCTACGGTTAATACACTGCTGGCATAACCAGGGAACTAGCCAGCCTCCTTAAGTCATGCTCTGGCAAGCAGCTTATACAACTTGGCAGAGAGGTGCGAATAAAAAATTTCAATCCCTGCCCAAAAGTTTCCCATCTACATTTAGGCAGTGGTGAAGTTGTGCAAGAGGCTAAACGCAGAACAATGTCTGCCATTGAATAGCAGTAAGTTGCACTTCAGCTGGTGCTGGCTCTTTTCTAGCAAGCACACCTGTACATAATTGAGACAGGAAGATAACAGGCTTGCAGATCTTCCATTATACTAGTGTAGCCAAACACAGCCACATCTAAGATATGTCAAGCTTGCTATTCTTTCCTGTACAAATCTGTGTGGCTCCCCATCCCTCCCATGCTCACTTTGTACTTGATGAGAGAGTGGACATACCTTTACCTAGGAACTTGTCATTATTAAGGTTTGCATCACATATTATTTTCAGAAGACCCGGAGTTCAGTTCTATGTCACTTTATAAGTGAAAGTCATCTAATTTCACAATCCAAATGCCACTTAAAAAAAAAAGCTGGAGTAATTAACCTGCTTTTGGAGAATAAGTATGGCATGAAATCAAAACACTTTAAATAGGCACTAGCTATAAAAAGGCAGTGAGAGTACTCATAGGTCTATCTATTAAGATTCATGAAAATAAAAATGTAAATTTTGGAATCAGTCTTGTAACATATTTTGTTTATGATGATATCTGGCCATTCCTGCCCTACGATTACTTACAATGTGACACACGCAACACCAGAGCTATTTCCATGAACTACCCAAAAACAAAAATTATGTTATGACAAGTGCAAAGAGAAGTTGCTACTAGGCAAAACAGGTGTAGGAGGAAGGACTGCAACAAGTCTTGGGGGGACACCATGAATTTGTGCCTAACTCATCTGTAGGCACCAAGAGTCAGGAGCACTGAGTATCTCCCAGTGTAACACTTTCCTGAATTACAACACTTCGCTTTTCCTCAAAAAAAAGTGAAAGACACTGCTGGAATAGAGGCTCAACTATACCTTTTCTCCTGTTTACTTCATCCCCACAAAACTAAATCATATTTGAATAGTAACTTTTAGTGCCCAGCTCAGCATAACATAGTGACTAAAAGTCCAAGACTGCAGTCCTAACCTTGTCCGCTAAGAAGGAAAACATATTGAATCAGCAGAGCTTAGTCCAAGGTACATGAAGTTAGGATTGAAACCTTGGAGAAAGCCCCTTTCGGCGCACTAAGACTTACTTCTTACTACATGTTTGGGATCTTTTTTCTTGCTTTGCGGTTTTACAATGTTATGGCTAAAGTAGGGTGTCAAAGCCATAGGATTCCAGTTCAACACTACATGTGTTCAACCCATTTTTACTGTTCCCAGCAACTATGCAAAGTCCGCTTGCTCAAACTAAAGCAGAGCTGACATTTCTCAGAAAACTTTTTCCAAAAGAAAGAGGGAGATTTTTTTCCCCTCACCTCCCCTAGAAAAAGAACATTTCCCAGACCTTTTCTCCAATACAGTGGTACCTCTGGTTACGAACGCTTCTGGTTATGAACGCTTCAGGTTACAAGCTCCAGTAACCCAGAAGTAGCTGCTCCTGGTTGCGAACTTTGCCCCAGGATGCAAACGGAAATCGCATGCCAGAGGCGCACGCGTAGTGGGAGGCCCCATTAGTGAAAGCGCGCCTCAGGATAAGAACGGTTTCAGCTTAACGGACCTCCAGAACGAATTAAGTTCATAGCCAGAGGTACCACTGTATTATTCAATTTTTTAACGGTGGCTGCCACCCCTTCCTCACCCCACACACCCTGCTCCAGAATGATCCTGTGTCAGGCGAATTGTACGGGATGCAAAATGGTTGCAAGGCTGACAATACGGTTTTTGAAGGGGGGGGAGCTTGGGGGGTGGAGAAAGAAGCTGTGCTACAACCACTACTAACAGAGAGTCCAACCCTCATGAAAATGTTGAAAATATTCTTTTTTAAAAATAGTGAGATGGTCCACCCAGTTTTCCACCCACAAATAGGGTGGAGAACTTTAAGAGTGTAGTAAACAAGACATACATTGCCACTGCTATCCACATCCAAACCAAAGATGAGAGACAGAGGACATGCTTTGCATGCAGAAGGCCCCAGTTTCAACCCCTAGCCTTTTCCATTACAATGTTCTGAAGTAGCAGGGATGGGGGGGGGGGGGCGACACAATCTGTCTGGCACCTTGGAGAACAACTTTCAGTCGGAGTTGACAGCACTGGTTAAATCAACAGTCCAACTTAGTGCAGCCTGGCATGTTCATGAGTTATCTACACACACACATCCTGCAGAAATTTCTAATAAAGTTGTGGGTGTATTTAATGAAACTCAGTTCTAAAGGAAACTGTTCTTCCTATCTTTCTACTCAGGTTCCAGGCAGATGGAAAATTTGCAGAATATCCTGTTATTTAGGTCACACACTGAATTTCTTGAAGACAGCTTTCTATTTCCTATAAAAACTGCATTATTATTTCAGTGCAAAACATGGAAGCTATTTCTTCTGCAGCTTCCACAATGTACAACATTTCAGCATTTATCTACAGAAGTCAGATTTTAAAAGAAAGAGATTTTATAGTTATTTCACTACACATAGGAGAACGATGAGTGGGCAGGAAACTTCAGAGCAGTACTTCACTTCTGTAGTATGACTGATCACACACGCTAGCAATACTTTGTACAGATGCTGCAATGCTTCAGAGACTTAAATAGATTTCTGTATTATAAAACAGTTGGTTGTCTAAAGCTTCTTGATCAGTTTAATGTGGCACAACTGCTTTGTTTTTTCTTCTGTTCCAGGGAAACACGTAAAAGTTTTGTTTTGCTTTTTAAGCTACAGGCAGCTGTAAAAAGTTACAAGAGGCCTAGTGCACATATGTTTTTGCACTATTTAGTCAGAATAATTGCTTTCTATGTATTCTACATAGCAGGTCTAGGCAGAGCATTTTCGTTCCACCCTAGTTATACATTACCAATATTTAAGTCAAATAAAAGTCTGCAGTCTTACCCAACCAAGTTGTATGGACACTGTGAATGCATTGCCTACATTTAATTTCTAAAGGGATATCAGTTCTATTTGCACCGACCAACAACCCTCAGCAGGGCCACAGATGATTTGCAAAAGAACTTAAATTCTTGCAGGATCAAGAAGTCGGTCTCCAAATACTTACACACATGTGGAACACTATACACTGTGCCTTTGAGCTTTCCATTCCACTTTTAAAAGCCAGATTACATTTAAGCAGTGTTGGAGTACAGCCTTCTCAACTCAACCATTCTTACCTATGGTTGAGACAGCAATATAACTTATCCTCATCTAATGCTTACATAAATGTACATTGAACAGGCACCACTATTCAGAACATCACATAATTACTATCCTTTGCCATTACAATTGTGATATTCAAACATAATCTTACTGTTAAACAAATCCTTCTGTTCTGGTGTAGCATTTGTCATTTCCAAGGAAATTCTTACTACTAGGAAAAGTTGAGTGCTCCCAAGGTAAGTAACACTGATGCACAATGTTCCAAGTTCTACCCAAATTGGTAGAAATATCTACAAAGAGTTATATTGCTATGGTTACTGAAAATGGGCTTAAAATGTTCACATAGGAGAAAAGAGGCATACCTCTGCAGAATCAAAGCCTTACATCAGAGCCCTAAAATTTGCAGCACCAGCAATTGTGTGTTAACAATGGTATATTCCAACTGTGAATTAGCCCAAAATCCCAAAATACATTTAAGCATTGCAAACAGATATGACAGCACAACTATTTAGAACCTAAGTGCTTTCAAATGACTTCTATGAAGGTGTAAATAGCAGGAAAGTTCCTTGATAGAAGCAAGGAAACGGAACAACTGAGTGGAAAAAGTATTGCAGCCTCACGGTTACTAAGTAAGGCCTAAGTAAGGATCCCTTCCGGGAGAATAGCTTACCAGATGCACCACCCTGTGACAAATAGGTAGGCGGGCAGCCTTAACTGTAAAGATGAAGTAATATGAATGTGGGTAGAATGTATTGCTTTCCTTATGTTTCACCACATACCATCCTTCTCCTTTAAAGAGTTAGAAAGGTGATTGCCTTACCAGATTAAACACAGTTTCCACAATATCCCTGTTGGATACTTCTCCGACTTCCACCAGTCCTGTCAGAACAGCAAATTTCATCCTGATACCACGAATAGGGATTCCTGGATTCAAAGGTTGCAGCTTGCTCTCCATTTCGGCCACATTTCCTTCTTTCCCTCCTCCGGTACCACCTCCCCCTCCTCCATCATCACCTGTTGACCGAGGAGAAGCAACCTGTTTGTCTTCACTCGCCATAGCTTAGTTCACTTCCAGGTTGCCACCAGAAGCCAGCACCCCAGAAATAAAAAGAGTTCAATGCGTAGCCTCGGGTCCAGTTTCTGAGCGCTGAGATAATCTTGTTTTCCTTCCCTCGGCACAAGGACAGCGGTCTCTTTAATCTGAAAACTAAAAAAAAAGAAAAGAATTATATTAAAAAATTAGTAGCAGGCGCAGCTTGTTGAAAACATTTGAAAAAGCCTGTCATCTAACTAATAAAGAAACACTACCCCATTCTCTCTTTGCACTCACCCCCCCCCCTCAACCCAGAAAATGAGGGCAGGTGCAACTGCATCAGGCAGGTCAGCCCCTTTCTTTGTCAGGCACTAAACTTGCCTGCAAAGAAGAGAGCGCGGGACTCCCGAAGGCGTTTACTTCTGTATTATTATTATTATTATTATTATTATTATTATTATTATTATTATTAGAGACGCGCCTCTCCCCTGCCCCGCTCTGTTTCTGCAGTGCTTCCCTCCGCCGTCCTTGTGCTCCAGCAGCTGAGGTAACTGCAAGCTCCGCTCCTCCCTTCACGCACAGTCACAGGTGCAAGGACAAAGTAGGGCCGGCAAAGAAGTTCCCACTCACCCAGCCCTGCTGCTCCTCCTCGCCTCTGCCGCGGACGGGGCCGGCGGGGAGGGACGAGGCTCTCCCGACCCCAGGCAGCTCCACGGGCGGGAGGTGTCTCCGGTGCTTCCCCCACCAACAGCCTGGCTTCTACCTGCCCGGGGTAGAGAAGAGGGATGGGCAAAGAACTTCGACCTCAGGCAAGCGGCTGGAAGTTTCCTGTGCAGCTCCTTCACTCCGCCGACGCCGCGAGGAGCTCCTCCATCGCTTCCTGCCTGCCTTAGCAGTTGCTGCAGCTGCTGCTGCTGCTGCTGCTCTCTGCCGCCATGACAGCGCTGAGCCGAGCCCCGGGAGTGTTGCCGGGCGAGCGGCAAGTGCGCCTGCGCGGCGGCCAAGAGCGGGCGGGGCAGGGAGGCGAGAGGGCAGCGGGCTTGGAGGAGGGGGGGGGGAGGAGGCGCCCGCGCAGGCTCAGGTGAGCACAGGTGTGTCCAGGTGAGGCGCAGGCGTAGCCCGAACGAAGGTTCCCGTCTGTTCTCCTCGAGGCAAGGGAAACGCTGCGCCGTCGCTGCGAAGGCGAGCTGTGTTATCTCCTCTCTTCTCTTTTTTTAGTTTCGGGCAAGGCACCTGAAGGACAAGCGGCAGTTTCAGGAAACTGCAAACCTACCTTTTTAGATAGGTCCAGGAAACCTGAGAGGCAAGGAATTAGTAGCGTCATTTTATTTGTTGTGTGTTCACGCACTATGGACATCTGGTGACTTGAGGTGCTAGTCCTGTCGAATTCAGGACTACTTCTGGGGAAACGTGGTCCCGTGTAGATTGAGATAGGGAGGCGGCGGGGGGAGCGGATGCCCTTTAGCACTGGTGTGGGTAATATACGAAAATGAAACCTCTGCTGAACTAGGTACAACGTTCAACTGGGTTTCTTAATTGTTCTTGGCTGCTTTCTAGTTTGCAAAGTATATACACAAAGTATCAAATGTGGTGACAGTAATAATAATACAACAAAACAACACCACCACAAACAGGCTTATAAGTATAAAACCAAATTTACTAGAATAATAGCTAGAATAGAGAGAGACTTGTAACCATTCAAACAACAAACATACTAAGGTGCCAAACAGACAAAGCCTGGAGATACTGTAAACATGGAGTGGATAAATGTACAACTCTATCTTAACAAGTTACATTTGCAGTAAACATTATGCAGACTGGATAAATGAACCGTTTAACACAAGTGGGCAAAAGGAGTATACTTTCTTTATCCTGAGCAAACCGTTTTGTATGATTGGCTTTTCGGACTGATGAAGCGTGTAGCGAAACCTGTAATATATCCGGAGAACAGGTTTCCTTTTGCCCACTTGCGTTATTCTCACCAGGGTGGTGGCTTTGATTTGCCTTCCCGTGATTGATCCATGCATACAGCTTTGTGTTTCCAACTCAGGATCCATTGAAGAACATCTCATCCTTTTCAATCTTTGAAAAACAGCTTTGAAAAACTTTTTCATATTCTCCAGTGTGCTACCCTTGACATTGTGGCGGCACGGGGTTGCCGTTCTGTGATTGGACTTACGCTACTTGTTGAACAGTTCATTTAACCAGTCTGTATAATGTATCTCCAGGCTTTGTCTTGCACATGGCACCTTTAGTATGTTTGTTGTTTGAATGGTTACAAATCTATCTCTATTCTATTATTCTAGTAAATTTGGTTTTATACTTATAAGCCAGTTTGTGGTGGTGGTGTTTTGTTGCTTTCTAGTTTGCATCAAAATGAAGGCTCGTACATGATCATATCAGTCCTAGTTATAGTTGTATAAAGTTGCATACCCGTCAAACAATAGTTTTGAAAAAACTAAAAACACAACACTTTGACTCACTGTTCCTAGTTTTTATAAAGACTATACACGTTCCAGTGACGCTTGTATGCCAAAGAGCATGTTGCCATCAACACCTGAAAGAACCATCAGTGGCCAGAAGGACCTGTTGGGGCAGCTCCTCTTCCACCTTACCTGAGGCTACTTAAGACCTGCTTGTCCTAAAGGGAAGGCAAAACCTTTGAAGCCCAAGGTAGCGCCATCAGTTCCTGCAGAACATTTTAGCTAATAATATTTTGTACAATTTGTATGAATGCTGCAGTTTAAATTGTAAAACGCCATGGATACCTTGCATTTGCATTCATTTGTTAATATAATGCAATGAAAATATACAAAAATAGTTCACGTGGTTGGGTGGTTAGCTCTAAGAGGCCTCAAACTACTTGGAACTATTCAGTAGCACAGTTCCACTATAAAATGAGTATGAGGCAAATAGAATGTCAGTTTTGTAACTCTGCTTAAAATAAGTAATAAATTGATTAGCATATATTCAGAGTGTACCACTTGTTTTGGACTTGGCTGGGTCCTTAGTCCTTCCAAAATCGCAAAATATAAGTCTTCTACATGGAGAGGTCTGTGAAAGCTGTGTTTGCTGTAATGTGTAAAGAGCACTGCAAGCTTGGTTTTTGGTTTTGTTTGTTTTTTATATTATGAGTACAGGGGAATCCCTGCTTACATGGGGGTTCTGTTCCAAGTCACTGCCCAGAAATAAGTTCCAGCACGTTCTACTCCCATTCCACCTGTGGCTCACCCTGTTCCGCCCCTTTTTTGCCCAAACTGGAATGTGTGTCAATGGTTGCTTATCATGTGCAAGTGGGGAGGTGCCTGTACATAGGTCAGCCAAAGCAACACTTGTCCATCACACATTCTCCTGCTGCTAGGATCAGACTTCCAAAATGCAGGAAGCGTAATGTGTGAATTGGTCCTAATCGCCAGCCACAATCCCTTTATTTTCCTCTCACTGGTTTCTTGGTTGTCTAGACCAGGCTTCCTCAACCTCGGCCCTCCAGGTATTTTTGGCCTACAACTCCCATGATCCCTAGCTAGCAGCACCAGTGGTCAGAGATGATGGGAATTGTAGTCTCAAAACATCTGGAGGGCCGAGGTTGAGGAAGCCTGGTCTAGACCAAATACAGCCAGCATGGTGCTGGACTGCAACTCACATCATCCCTGACCACTAAGCATGTTGGCTGGGACTCATGGAAGTTGGGAGTCCAACAACATCTGGAGGGCACCACATTGGCTACTTCTGGTCTAGTTCCCATACATGTGCACTTGAAAGAATAAAAAGTTACAGCTATCAGAATCGACAAAATCAGTATGGGCAGGTCAGTTGGTAGAGCATGAGACTCTTAATTTCAAGGTTGGTATGTTCAAGCCCCATGTTGGGCAAAACAGTTCCTGCATTGCAGGGGGTTATATTATATGTTCTTTGAACCGCCCTGAGACCTCTAGGTATAGGGCAGTATATAAATTTAATAAATAATAGTAATAATGACCCTTGTGGCCCCTTCCAACTTTACAATTCTATGGCAAAAGAACTCATTTCATACACTGCATTCCATGTAGTTCATATCATTGCAGATTTCTATAGAATTGATCTTCTATCCCCCTGCCCCCTTAATTGTAAAAGGGAAAATACTTAACGGAGAAAGAGAAGATAACAGATTATTATTTTTGCAATAGTTGCAATGGTTTATCTGTTCAGTGTAGCTGCTTGCCGTGCAAATGACCCAATATTAAGTCAAATGAGCTGCAATAAAATGTTGTGGTTGTAAATACCAAAACACGTTTATTACTACTGTATCTGAACATATCCTTATTTGCATTATAAATTTGTTGTATCTTTCATCTGCAATAAAGTTGTCCTACTAAATTAGTAGCCTTTCTACACCATGCAATGATTGGCTCAGTCTCATAATCATTGTAACTTTTGGTATTATTTTTTCACACCTGAGGCAAACAAGAAAAGGCCTTCTCCCCAAATCAGGGAAGAAGAGGAGAGTGAAGATCTACAATAGGAATAAGGGGGGAACAAAGTTTTACACTGGAATCAAGGGTAGGAGGAGACCAGAAGTGCTGCTGTAGAGGCAGGTAGGGGCTGCTGAGGTGGCAGCAGATCCAACCTCCAAGGAGCGCACCAGAGCTGTCACTGCCACTGACACATTCATTGGAGGCCAGATTTGCTGCCTCCGTGGATCCTGCCACCTGAGGCAGTTGCCTCCCCTTGCTTTATGGGTGGGTTGGTCCTGATTTTCCCCTTGAGGTCTTTTACTCACATACTGCTTAGGCTCAAATTAATTTTCTAGACAAACAGAATCATAAACAATAGTGGCCTGGCTAAGAACCTTCACAAAAAATATAAAGAATATGCAGTCAGTATTTAAGACTTTAACTATTATCTGCAATATTCTTTATAATATGGCAAGGAATTCTGTGACTTGCAAAGCTATATTTGTATATAATTCATTTATTCCAATGTAATCATTCATAATCCTATTGCACATCGTGAGGAAACTATAAGCCTGTGCAAAACCACATAGTTTGCCTTTTCTTGTCACCTTGAACTTCCTGTTGTTGTTTTCCTGTGTTGAAAAGTCTGCAGATCTTCAGCACGATATGCAGGAACTTGCAAATCTCATTTGTGCTGAGACTTCTTAATTGACTTATTTCTATGCAGGATCTGCTTTTATATGTTATAATGATTATTATATTAGTAAATCAAGTTAAGCATGTTTGTCCAGGTTTTTAAATGAAAAGCAAGGAAGTCTATCAGTCTTACCAATCAGTGACTAACTCTTCTAATAGTATCCCACCAGTAATGTATTGGAAGCTAAACTAGGTGTGTGAACAAACTGATCTATTAAAAGATAAAGATAAGCTGTGTCAGAACTTGTTTTTACCAGTCATCACCATTACTATGTAAGAGAAGTCCTAATACTCTGTTTACCATCTTAATGAAACCCCCACAGAAACCAATCTGGAGATTTGAGGTAAGGGAAAAACTGTCTGCGGACAAACGTCAGCTCCCTCAGCCAGTAAAGCGAGATGAGCGCCCACAACCCCAGAGTCATTCGCGACTGGACTTAACTGTCAGGGGTCCCTTACCTTTACCTGTTTTATTATCAATAGGCAGGTGTTCTCTGGGTCTCTGTCAAGTAGGTAAAACAGAAAGTTCTAAACCCACTGAGGGTAAATAAACTGAATGTTAATCCCAATGAGATTTAGCCACGGCAGGCACTGCAACCTTCCAACATCTTGACCTCACTCCCAAAGATGCAGTCATCCATTGTCTCTCCAGACAGACGGATGTCAACCTATACAACCCTGTGGGTGATCAGTCTGACCAAAGAGGCTATGTTCATCTCTGAGTAGATTTGCAGCCACACTTAAAGAACAAGTTCACAGATTGGGAATCCAACACTGTTTAATGCCTTTACAAAAGTCCTAAGGTAACTCAGCTGTATATGAATTTTGATTCCTGTATGGCATCTATGCCACAAAGTGCTTTTCACCAGCTAAGGCTGGTGCACTAATTGACACACACACACACCAGACAGGGATACTCTGGTTATCTATACGTTGGTAACATCCAGGTAAGACTACAGCAACACGTTACATATAGAACTGCCTTTGAATTCTACATGGAAACTTACGTAAATTGGTGCAGAGCCTGCTGCTTCTTAGTATCTTTCTTTAGGTCACCTTACCTTTGAAAGTTGGGCAGGTGACACAGAGAGGGCCCTTTCTGTGGTGATATCAACTGTGGACCCCTTCCCAGAGAAAACTCACCTGACACCAAATACTGTAGTTCTGGGCACCACGTCAAAATCATTTATCTGCCTAGGTTTTTAATGATCAGCAAGGCTAACTTTAGTGCTGCTTTCAAGTTTTTTATTGCTTTGTAGCTGATTATTTTGTGCAGTTTCCTATGTGTTACTGGTTTTATTGTGCTGAAAATTAGTAATGCTATTGTATTATTGATTTTTTGTTTGTTTTCAAAACCAGTATTATTATTTTTTAATTAAGAGGTGAAAGAGAAATGTATTAAACAATCAATTTTTTTAAGGTCCCTGAAAGAATCCATGTAATATGGTTTTCCTGCCTTATATTTAAATCCTGGATGTATGAGGTGTGTGTTTACATTTATCATAGGATCTGTATTATATGCTGAACTCTAAACCATGAGATAGGAAACACATATATCGTGGATTCATGCACAAATTTCACATATGCACAAACAGCGTCTAAAACAACAGTGAGTGACCAGGAAAAAAAGACCAGCCAATTATATTGGATAGCTTGATGGAGATGTTGAGTCAGTATGCATCAGCTATGAAACAAGCAAATTCCTAATGTTGTTATGCAAATCTCTGGTGACACCATACTGGAAAATCTGGGAAAGGGTTTTGGCTGCCCTTGGAAAGCAAAACGATCAAAGGGCTGGTGCAAATTCCCTATGAGGAAAGGTTACAACATTTGAAGTTTTCCAGTTTAGAAAAAAGGCAACTAAGGCACGCTAGAGGTGTAGAAGTTTTTTAGATGGTGTGGAGAAAGTGGCTGGAGATAAGTTTATCTCCTCTTCTAATAGTAGAAACTGGGACCATTCAATGAAGCTGAATGTTGGAAGTTTCAGGACAGACAAAACAAAATTCTTCTTCACACAGTGCATAGTAAAACTATGGCATTCACAGCCACAAGAGGTGGTGATGGTCACCAACTTAGATGGCTTTAAAAAGGATTAGACAGATTCATAGAGGGTATTCAGTTGCTACTAGCCTTTATATCTTTATTCTACCTCCACTGTTGGAGGCTGTATGCGTTTGAATACCAGTTTCTGGGAGTCATAAATTGAGAGACTGCTGTTGCACTTGGGTTCTGTTCACAGGCTTCCCAGAGTAGACCACTGTGAGAATAGGATGCTCTGCTAGAAAATCTTTGGTTCTTGTGTTCAGTTGTTTCCATAGGAATCCTTAGTAAAAAAAAAAAATATGCTGACCATTGGAAGCTCTTCATCTACTTTACCAAATGCTGGCTTCATATTTCGTTTCATTTCGCTTGAAACCAGAAGAACTAGAAACAAAACCTGGACTCCTGGACAAGAGACCTCTCTTCCTCCTGCAGAGCAAGTCACACTTTCTCCCTCCCAACTTCTGCAGTAGTGTCTTGAATGCTTGGGAAGCATCAGAAAATAGATTAAGGAATGCACTTTTTTGTGGTTCATCTCAATGTTATCTTGAAGCATTCCTGAGCCACAGTTCTAACTGGGAGCTGCCACTGCTATTGATTTACATATATCTGCATTTGTGCCTTCTGTTGACTTCTTTTACAGCCTTAAATCTATTTCTTCCCCAAGCCTTTATGTACCATTACCTATTTACCTGTCTGTATTGTCTGGTACAAACCAAGTCAATGCTGTCGCCTGCATCAAATGGTGTCCTCTCTATATTCAATATTGTATTCTTCTTTTCATTGCGTCAGCACAATCATTTCTACTTGTCAGGTGGAATGTTTTACCCTCTTTTCCCCTATGTGTTGTTCTGGGATTTCCCCTGACCCACAAGAGCAGATTTGGGGAAGGGGCAGAAGAGGAAAAGCCGCAATGCATTAGTGGGAGCCCTTGCTCTGGCTTTCATTAATACAGTGGGTTAACTGAAGCCTTTGATTCACAGTCTGATAGCAGTTAATTGTGATGAGATATTAAAAACCCCAACAATTCATATTCATAATCTTGTTGCCTATCAACTGGATTTCCTAGAATATGACTGGTTTAGGGGAGATTTTAAACATTGTCTCAAAAGGTGTGACTTGCTTTTTTGTAGAAAAACAATTGGGGATTTGTTTGATTTTTGCTGTAAGGTTGTGAAATCAGAGGTAGAGTAATGGGACCAGTTATAAGGATTAAAACTCCACTTTTATGTAAAAGTTGCACTGTAATTCTATAGGATCTGAGGATAAAAGTGTCTGTGTTGCATGAGAAGCTTCATCTTTTGCTTTTAATTGGAAATGGCCCAGTTTATTTCAGCAGTATTTTATTGCATATAAATTTACAAGCACCACAATCATAGTTGTTCAAATGCTGTTTATTTTGATGCAATTTCCTTCTGAATAAGCGTTCATTTTTGTGCTCATCCTTGGTTTAATTCTTAGCTGTGCTTAATGTACATTCTTGGATGTATATGTTAAGTCAAGCATAGTACAATGGTACCTTGGGTTAAGAACTTAATTCGTTCCAGAGGTCCGTTCTTAACCTGAAACTGTTCTTAACCTGAGGTACCACTTTAGCTAATGGAGCCACTGCGTCGCCTCCACCACTCACTTTCTGTTCTCAACCTGAAGCAAAGTTCTTAACTCAAGGTACTATTTTTTAACAAAGTTACAAAGTTGCAAAGTTCTTAACTCGAGGTATTCGAGGTACTATCGCTTCTCGGCCTTTTGGCTAAGATCAAGTGTAGTGTAGTATTTCTGGGTTAGCGGAGTCTGTAACCTGAAGCGTCTGTAACCTGAAGCATCTGTAACCCGAGGTACCACTGTATATCTAGAAACAATCAAAGTTTTATGCAGCATATTGCAAGCCATGGGTTAGTACAATTAGCCAGCTTAACTAAGCCAGAGCTTGATAACTAACCGTCACAGCTAAATGACAGTTTCCCATTCACCTCTTATGATGGCAAAATATATTTGTATCAAGACACTGGGTAGAAGAAAGGGCTCTGTGCTAGTGTCCATAGCCTCTTGTAGAAACTATATTGCAGAAATCTGGAAGCTATAAATAGTTCCAAGGCTTGGTGAGTCTGGATTAGTACATCTGCAGTCAGAATTTGTCATGAGAATAGGAAATGAGGAAGCTGCAATTCAAATAGTGTCTGTGGAAAGACGAACAGTGTATATGGAAATACATTCTCACTCTAGAGGCAGGAGTAATGTGCCACAAGCGCTGTTGTTTTGACAATTTGCCATAATTTTATTTAGGTCTGACATAAATTTTCCCCATAAAGCCTGGTGAAGAGATTCCCAGCGTGCAAGGCTGATTTAAAATGTATGTGTAGGCAGTATAGTTTCATTTATCCAGATCTTCCCTGTCCAGATCTTATTATGTGTTGGACATACTTTATGTTCTTTGACACGTCAATATTGAGATAGTATTGTTCTACAGCAGTTGTAATGTTTCTTCCCAGAACTCCCCTCTGTGTGATGCCTGTGATAAATGGGACAGTAATCAGACAGTTTCCCATGGGCCTATGGATAAACATACTTAGCTTTCTTTCTGAGCTTTGCACTTTAAAATCAGGACTGTGTCTAACATAATTTCTCAGACTGCTAAAGTTAACCAATGCCTTGTTCACTATTCTATGCCCTTATGCTTTCTTTGTTGTATCATTGTGTTGATTCTTAAATCAAGAGTTCGATCCTGAAAGATAACCTTCCCACCCCCTGTATTACCTTGCTCCTTGGAAATAAAATAGTGTTTGCTGTGCCCATAAATCTATGCAATATTGAAACTGCAGATGCAGTCTTTTGAGGTATGGGAAATCATTCTGTTATGTTATGTGGTTATATACTGTACAAAGCACAATAGGACAGGAAGGGGCAAACTTTCAACATAGAGTTTTAATAGGTATATTTTTAATAGGTTGATGGGAAAACTTTGCCAGATACAGACTACAGATTTTTGAAATTTCCTTTATGCAACCACTAGGCAACATAGGTCAAAAATTCCTTCAGCTGAATCATACTCAATGTTCCTACTTAAAGTTGGAGAAGTAAGAAGATAAGCTTGGATCCAGACATGGGTGTAGCCAGGTTTTTGTTGGAGGAGGGCACAACCACCGTGCTGCCTGTACTCCCCAGTAATCACTCCTGAGTCCCAACAGTCCAGAGACTTTCTGGAGTGGCAGCTGGTGCAGGTGCCTGGTCCCATTTCTACCAATTCTCCTCTCCCATTACAGCATTCTGTACCACATCCTATGCCGTTCCAGAAAGCCCACCATCTTTCAGGAGCTGTTTTTCAACACTTCTCCGGAGAAGGAGTGGGGAAGCCCCATTTTACGACCAGTGTGTGCACTCATGCTACTCTGGGTCCAGCACCCATAGCACTTTAACAGTTTCCCATACCATCTTATAACAATAGCAGCAGACCAAGACGATGAAAACTGCCTTTATTATTAAAGATGAAGCTATTGATGGGGGCCAGTTTCTTTACTTGTTTAAAAGTGACGTTCTGGATACAGGCCTTGCTGTGACTTTCTGCTGGTTGTAATTTCATCTGTCCCCATCCTCCTCTAAAACGGCTTCATTGCGCAGTATCAGATTCTCACACTTCACAAAACATGCATTTTAGGTGACAAAATGAAGTGGTTGCAATAGTGTGGTTAAATGTTCAGCATCTCTGAAAAGTTCTATTGTATCCCATGGATCACAGATGGCTATATACTCTGTTGCACGCCACCCTAAGCTCCGAGTGGTGCAAGATTCCAGGTGCTTGCCCAGGGTTTGATTTCTTAGAATCAGGGACAGTGGACACTCTGGTGTCTTTAGGAGATGTGGTTTATCTATGTATATGGACAACCTGAGTTTGCAATGGAGGGGTTCACAGCATTAACACCCCTAGAGGGTTATGCTTCTTCCACAGCCACAGCCTTGGATCCCAGCAGAAATCAGTCATGGCTCTATAAGCTGCCTATCCTGCTTCTTTGCTTCTAGCTTCTAGCTCACACACCTGAACTCTGTCTGCTGGCCTTCTAACTACCGGTTGGGGGACCCATTTTCTCTCTAGCACGGACGCGCTACCTTTGTTACTTTAATGACCCATACTTAGGGAGCCATTCCCAAGAAGTTGGCCTGGCTATTCAAGCAATGAAATCCTCTATTGGATTTTAACCCTTGCTAGCTCCAGGACTTAGAAGGGACTCAGGCATACAGCTTAACCTCACAAAACACACACACACAAAAACCTCACAGCAATACTATGAAGAACTATGTGTACTTTACTTACTTTCATAAATATTCTCCAATTAGAATTTGCTTTGAGGAATATGTTTGTATCTGGTAATCAAATATGAATCTAAACATTTCACTCATTTTCTCTCAAATAGCAGTAGTAGTAAGCTAAATTATGCAGATGTCTAACTTCAAGCACAACATAATTTTCTATCTATTTTTAGATTTTCGAGAGCTACGGAATTGATATGATTTCCCTCTGGTTTGTGCACTTGACATTTCAATATTGGAAGGTCACTCAGATTTATGTTTCTATTTATATGTTTTAAATGTTTGATATTTTCTCTTACAACTTTGTTTCCATTTGGTTCATTTTAGGGATTTGGGACACAGCCAGTCTCTTTCAGCTGTCTTCTGCTCCTTCACCAGCAAATTCATATGCCTTTCCAACCAATTTACAGTGGGGGAGTCCAGATTACCAGCAGCAGCAGCAGCAGCAAGAGCAGCAGCATCCAAGGAATGTGTGAGACAGACCTCAGGGGCCAGCCACATTCCCTGTTATTTTGCATATGACAAGGGGCTCTATGCATGTACCAATGTGTACATGTAAAGAGCCTCTGAATGGAGCAGGACCTTGCCTGGAGCATTTATATTAGTACACTCTCTTGCCCTCAAGCATTGCACTGGAGGTGGGGCTCGTCTTGTTTGTCAGATTGGCCTGGTTGTGCTTTCATCGCAAACTGCATATCAGAAATTATGGCTAGAGACACAACTTTTCCCAAACTTTTCCAGTAATGTGTTGGGCTGCATGTGTTGCAAATTTCAGTGACCAAGTAGCCATCATAAATGTGTGTGTTGGAATAATCTCATAATGGGGTTCACAGAAGCCTCTTGGTGCACTGATGTGAGGCGACTACAGCAGGGTCATCCTCTCCCCGCCAGCCACACATTAGTCCAGGGGTAGTCAACCTTTTTATACCTACCACCCACTAATGCATCTTTCTTGATGTTTCTTGATGGCAAAATTTCCTTACCACCCACCAGTGCTTGATGGAAAGAGGATTCAGCTTGTGCCATAGAACCCCCTGCCTAGAATCCTGAAACACCCACCAGGTTGACAACCAGGTTGACAACCTCTGCATTAGACAACTATGGACTCAGCTACATTAGTAAGGAAACAGCAATTTGAATGTGCTATAAACATGCAACACTAGATGGCGGCAGAGAGCAGGAAATTTTAAAACGCTGTTTTCCATAGGGATTTCTTTCTCTCGTTATAACCATCCAATTTCTGACTTATTTATAGCGTTTTCCCCCTGTGTCTAGATCCACCCTATGTGATGCAAGCCTATGTGTGCAACAGGGAATCCTGGGTCAATCAGCATTCACCCTCATGCAGAGGACCCAGTATGTGTAGGGTTGCTTCTCATGGCTGCCAGACGTGCAGCTAATGGTAAGCTCTGTGGCCAGCATGTGTAGCAGAGCAGAAGACTGGTTAGCCACACAACCCCCTATCACGTGCTTCCAACATGTGGTGGAGCTTCTATGAAACCTCACCACCGTTACTGTTAAAAAAAGTTTTTAAAAGCTGGAACTATAAAAATGTCTTACAAAAAGAGGACTTTATTGTAGTTCAGGTGCTTTGAGTGTGCTCTAGTCCTCTAAGCTTCACAGTTCAGTAGCTATCTAATACGGTTTACCTTTTCAGACAGCAGTGCCAGCTTTCATTGCATCATCTGCTGCTGATTTCTTAGAGCTAAATAAATGGTTCCTTACAAACTTTGATCATTAAAGGCAGCAGTAGAGGCAGAAGAAGGTGTTAACAAACTGCCAGGATGGATTTTTGTTCCCAAGCCGATACGGTAATGCACTGCAACAAGAATAATTTTGAACTCAGTCATATCCAGCATAGTTATGCAAGTGAACTTTCACATGAACAATTACAAGAGTAAAGTCAACCTTTATAAAATTCAGTCTTTCTTGCTGAGTTGAAAAACCACTAGTGATTGGTGACAGGAAACTTTGATAAAGACCTATGCCTGCCCACCATAAATTTAATCCTTTATATGGAATTAGTGATTATGGAAATGTGTCGGTTGGAATAAAGGCAAGAGTTTACCTATTCTGTAGTGTTTTTCAGGTTTAAACTTCTATGGCCCACTCTGTGCATAGGATTGCAGCTGTGGAGGTGAAGCAGTTTACAGTGGTACCTCGAGTTACATACACTTCAGGTTACATACGCTTCAGGTTACAGACTCCGCTAACCCAGAAATAGTACCTCGGGTTAAGAAGCTTGCTTCAGGATGAAAACAGAAATCATGCTCCAGCAGTGTGATGGCAGCAGGAGGCCCCATTAGCTAAAGTGGTGCTTCAGGTTAAGAACAGTTTCAGGTTAAGAACGGACCTCCGGAATGAATTAAGTACTTAACCCGAGGTACCACTGTACTTTGGGTTGGGTATAATGACTTCAATGTGGTTTACAAAAGTTCACTTTACAACAACCAATCAGCTGCTAATGTGCTATATCACACCGTGTGACATTTTCATAGTGTCACTTTTTACACTTGGGCTGTTTTAAAGAACAAATTCAAGCATAATAATATTAGCGAGAGCAAGTGAGTCCTTAAAAAAAAGACGCTATTCTGCCTTTGGGGAAATCTGCACCCAGAATGTCAGTACACCATGTACAAAAATAAAATAAAGCAAAAATCTCTCTTGGTTCAGAGCTGATAAAAGTGGTGCGGTAAATAAAATGATAAATTCTCAGTTCTATAGCCAAAAGGAAAATGAATACATTGCTACGCATTGTTTACCCAATGTTTTAAAAAGCTCTTGAAGGAATGCATAAACATACAGGATACTGAACTGGAATTTCTGAAAGATGGTCTGATCTACACCAGCTGCAATACCCACATACATTTCATTGGCGTGCCAAGAAGCAATTACTTTAGAAGTAACAAGGAGGCAGCACCCCACCCGGACCCAGTGGAGCACCCTTTCAAATACATTTTTCAAAAATAAATAAATTGATAAAAGCATGAGCACGTAAGATATTGAACTGCAAGCAAATCCAAACACAGTTGTGTTAATGTTCTGCATGCAATGTCTGCTCCAGAAACAAAAGCGTGTGTGTGTCATTAGTTTGACTGCATTTGTAGTTTATTTATTTCATGTCTTTTAAAATGGATTGTTTTCCTCCAAATGTATTTTTAAAACACGTGCCCATTTTATTGATTTATTTAGTAATATTCTTTAGACCACATTTCGTGACACTGGTCATAAAGTGGTTCCCAAGATAATGAAATCACACAGCATTTAAAACCAGGAGCACAATTAAAATCATCAAAAATTAACAGCAACAGTAATTACAGTGCAGAAAATCCTAAAACCAAGCTTAAACAAAAACCCATGAAATCCTGCGAGAACAGATGTGTTGTTAATTAGGTGATGGAAACCATCAGTGATCAGTGTCTCCAACGGGAGTGAGTTCAGAAGCATATTACAGATCTGCTCAGTGGCCCAAAAAGACTGGCAAGCCCTAGAAGAGGAGCAAGGTTTCTAGACGCATGCAATGCCCAACTCTGCATCTGGTCTTCTTGGCACGAACCTCTATTTGGCAATTAATCACCCCTGAAGAGAACAAATAAATTTTCCTGATGAACACTGCCCCTTCTGGTTAAATCAGCCACAGACCTCAACCCTTGTTTTTCACATGGATATCTATTGGTGCACCACTCTTTAATACCTGACATGCAAGGTCAAGTACAGTCTCTGTTGACTTATACCTGTCTGGATTGGCTCAACTATGCTTCCATCCACTTGCAAAAAAATTGAAGGTAACAGGTCTCCAGTTACTTGGTAACCTTTTGTTTTTGAATCCTCTCCCTCCTTAGCCTCAGTCTCAATCACGTTCATGTTTTGTCTCAGGGACCCCCTCCACACACACACTTCTCATTAAACTGGGGCTTTAGGTTTTTGTCCCCAAGGGCCCCATCACCGCCCAATCTCAATGGGAGGCTCCAGAACAATTTCAACCCCTAGTAGCTCCTCTACTCTCTTCCCTTGCCTCTTCTCTCCAAGTTAGTTGAGGTCCTTAAGGGGACATGAAGTCATGTGTACTCCCATGTGACAACTTTTCCATCCTTAAACCACCTGTAGTGGGTTCTCCATCACGCAGTTTCCTGGGTGAAGCACAGTCTGCAAACTTTGAAGGGTAGGATATGTCTTGTGTCCATGTGTAGCCATTTCAAGATCCCTGCTATGCAGCTGTAGCCCCAGACTCCTGGGTCGTTGTGAAACTTGGGGAACCCACTGCTTCTTTTTGCCTGGCAACATGTACCAGTAACTCATAGCATTCTAACCTTTCTGTTTCTTTCTCTTCTATTTCCTTGATCTTGCTGTCTTTTCTGGCTGCCCAACTTATACTTAAAAACCTCAAAAGAATGAGAGTCTGTCACATCCCAAGGGAGTCTCTTCCACTGTCAAGCAGCTCTTAGGATCAGAAGGTTCTTCCTGTCTTGTAACTTGAATCCATTAGTTCAAGTCCTACTCTTTGGAGCAGGAGAAAACAAGCTTGCTCCATCGTCCATGTGACAGCCCTTTAAATATTTGAAGATGGCTATCATATCTCATCTCAAGTTTCCTCTTTCCCAGGCTAAACATGCCCAACTCCCTCAACTGTTCCTCATTAGGCTTAGTTTGCAGATCCTTGATCATTTTGCTCATCCTCCTCTGCACACGTTGCAACTTGTCAATATTCTTTTTAGATTGTGATGCCCAGAACCAGAAAGAGTACTCCAGGTGTAGTTCGACCAAGGCAAAAATGAGTGGTGACTTTTCTTGACCTGGACGCTACATTTCTGAGTAGTATACATGCAGAGACTCAAGCACTGAGTGCTACATGATTACAAAGCTTTGGAGGTATATAAAATACTTGCACTGTTTAGCATTGCAAAGACAAATGCTTTTACATAAGAACACACTCTGAACTAATCCACCAAAATCAGTCAGTTAAGCCTTTAAGATGTACACAGCACAGCATCTAGCTCTTTTTCAAGAAATGTGTGGGAAAAGGAAGCATATATTGTTTGTTAGAAGCTGAGCAAACAGAACTGGAATTCTGATGTTTCATAGCTGTGAATCATCCATTTTTTTAAAGTCAGAGCTTTTTTTTTTTTGAATGGCTACAGTGCTGACACCCAGTCCAGGTGCATATGCTTAGATCCCACCCAGGAATAAAAATGTCTGCTATGACTGAATGCAGCCAATCCATTTTGGAAAAAGAATGTCTATCCTTCACTCTACTGAACTGTTCTTTTGTTCTAAAGATAAAAATGACGAAAGATGTGTGAATTTGGTTTTGTCATTTGAAAATTCAGAAGACCCCCTATCTAATAAGTATTTTTCTATATAATACTGACATATTATATAGAAAATATATATATATATTGCAATTACAGCAGCACAGTGCCACTGTTGGGGTCCCAAATGGTGCTGGGGGTGGGATGGGACTGGTAAGAGGCTGAGTTCTGATTGCATTGCTGAGACTAACATTTGCTTTGACCCACCAGTGTTGGAGTATGTTGTTTTCTGTGGATGTTTCACTTGAACAAGTTTACATTGGAATGTAAGCTTAAAACTCGCATGTATCATGGGTTATACAGTAGGTCTTTCTCGTCCTAAAACAGACCATTAATTTCAGGAAACTCCTTTAAGCACAGCTCACCAATATTTAAAACTTGAACCACACATTATAAAACAAGAAGCATTATTGTGAAGAATTATGGGGATCAAAGGCAGCAAGGAATGTTTCTTTGAAATCAACCAAATTCCATTCACATGAGCCATAATGTCTAACACTACTGAAAGTGCTACTACTTCTGAATTTTTACTAGCCAGGTTTTCTCCCCAGTCCTACTGGAAATTCTGGTTCCTCGAGTGATAAAATCTTATCAGATCAGCAACTCAGGCCATTTCTCCCTTCTCTTCAAGTGACATAATTTGAAGTGCTTGGACTAAATGCTGGGTGTCCATCAGAGATCCAAAATGACACCTTCCCTCCAAGTTACTTAACTTGAAATTTTTATGCAACTGCATGCCAGATATGTAGAATGTGAGCAATGGAAATGGTTTTGGATAGGTATGCTTATGTAAATTTTCTAGGCACTTAGAAACAAAGTTGAAAACCCTGAAAATATTTGATTTCATGTTCTTATACAAGTAAATTTGTATTGCTTGAAGAACAGGGCTGGAGAACCTTTGGCTCTCTAGATCAGGCTTCCTCAACCTCTGCCCTCCAGATGTTTTGAGACTACAATTCCCATCATCCCTGAGCACTGGTCCCGCTAGCTAGGGATCATGGGAGTTGTAGGCCAAAAACATCTGGAGGGCCAAGGTTGAGGAAGCCTGCTCTAGATGTTGCTGAACTACAACTCCCATCAGCCCCAGCAACTATGACCAATGCCCAGGGATTAGGAGGGCCATATGTTTCTCACTGATGGCTAAGAGCATCTCCATACAAAGGGCATCCAGATTAGGCTAGGACCCCCCATACATTACCACATTTATAAAGCCCTTTCTGGGCAACCTAGGGGCATGGAGCTAGGCTAGCCTGCATGGCTGCACAACCTGCTTCAAGTGGTCTTTCAACAGGCAGAACCACCACCACCTTTTAATGATCTGAATCCATGCCTTGAAATGCAAGGTAAAAGCCTCAAGTGGAATCAAATACATGGCTAGGATAGAGGGGAAGCTGCAGACATGTTCCCCCCCCCCCTTCATTTATTTGTTTAGAACACTTTTGGGTTGCCCAGCCAACTAAGTCCTCTGGACTGTGTCCAGTTCTGGGCGCCACAATTTAAGGATATTGACAAGCTGGAACGTGTGCAGAGGATAGTCACCAAGATGATAAAACGTCTGGAAATCAATCCTTATGAAGAACAGCTGAGGGCGTTGGTTATGTTTAGCCTGGTAAAAAGGAAACTGAGAGGAGATATGATAGCCATCTTCAAAGGGCTGTCACATGGAAGATGGAGCAAGTTTGTTTTTTTCCTGCTCCAGAGGACAGGACCCGAACTAATGGATTCAAGTTACAGGAAAGGAGATTCTGACTGAACAGAACTTTCTGAAAGTAAGAGGTGTTTGATAGTAGAACAGACTCCCTTGGCAGACTGTAGACTCCCCTTCATTGGAGGTTTTCAAGCAGAGGTTGGATGGTCATCTGTCATGTATGATCTAGTTGAGATTCTTGCATTCCAGGAGGTTAGACTAGATGAGTCCTGTGGTCCCTTCCAACTCTACAGTTCTTTGATTCTATAACTCATACAAATCTGAAAAATGTTTTTGAGTTGTATAACACTATTCCTAATGCGGTATGAAAACAATTTATGTGCTTTTCAGTGGGATATGGGTAAGTAAAAACAAAATAAAAGGGACACAGCTTTACAACTGTAAACTCCATGGAATTAATGCTTGGATTGAGATGGGCCTGGTGTTGTAATCCCTCTCCTCCTCCTCCTACAGATTTTACCACCTTGTGTGACCCTACTGGGAGTATGAGATTCCCGATGGCTTCGCTCACAAAGATCAGAGGAACGTGCAGGCCCACTCACCACGGCAAGGTGATGATCCAGCGAGTGAATAGGGGTTATTACCTTTTGAGTCTTGGATGTAGGAATTTGCAGCAGTGTTTGAAGTGCTACCTAAGGAAATATCTCAACCAACTTTTTGAAAGGGAAAACATTGCACAAGAGTGGTTTTTATTTTACCCCAAACAACCAATTTCTTTGCCAGGAAAACAAATAAAAGCGAGAAAAATTGTTTTCTTCTAAATGTTTCTGGGTTTTTCCAGGCCTTCACATCTCAAAGTATGTGGGCAATGACAACTGAACTGTTCTGTGCATTCAATTGCTCTTCCTATGGTCACATTGTTAAATGTAGTCCATTGATCCTATTTGTAACATACGCATTGTCCTTTTTTTAAAAAAGAGGAAGCTGCACCAGCACAGTCTACTGCTGAAAGAGAAAAGAATCCAGATTCTTCAGTACTACTGTAACTAGTAGTATTACAGTGTAAGTGCTGGGTTTATGGTTTGGCTGTTAAGGGTCCCTGGATTCAGAAAATCTAAGCAGCTACAATCTCCTCTTCTTGGACAGGGTTTTTTTGGGTGGTCACAGACCAGACCCAGGCACTTTTGGAGGAAATTGATTTCCTAGATCCATTTCCATCAGGGTCTAGGCCCATTTTTGGCACAGAAACTGTTTTGGTAATCCTGTATGATAACCTCTGCTGGGAGAGAGACAGGGGAAATGTGTCCTTGTTAATTGTCCGTGGCGGGTTTCAATACCATCAGCCATGGTATCCTTCTGGAGCTGCTATCTGAGTTAGGGATAGGCAGCCCCACTTTGCAGTGGTTCAACTCCTACTTGGATGGTTGTTTCCAGAGAGTGATGCTTGGGGAGTGCTCTTTGGCCCTGTGGAATTCAATTCAATGTGAATTCAATTCAAATTCAATTCAATGTGGAATTCTTCAGAGTTCAATTTTATCCTCTACGCTGTTTAGCATCTACATGAAACAGCTGAATGGGGTTATCTAGAGTTTTGGAGTATGCTGTCAGCAATATGCCCACAACACACAGCTCTACTTGTCTTTTACATCTGAAGGTCTGAAGATGTTTTGGAAACTTCAGCTGATGCAGAATTTGGTGGCAAGGTTGCTCAACAGGGAAAGACCGTTTTAGCATATTATACTGATCCTGAACTGACTGCACCAGTTGCCAATTAGTGTCTGGGCCCAGTTCAAAGTGCTGGTTAAACAACTCACAACTGCAATACCTCAATGGCAAGCCTCTCCCCATATGAACTGACCTGATGCAGTCATTATTTGAGGCCCTTCTTTGTTTGCTTCCTCTACAAGGGGTTTAAAAGATGGCAACATGAGAACAGGCCTTTTCTGTGGTGGCTCTCTGTTTGTGGAATGCTCTTCCCAGGGAGGCTGGCCTGGCGCCTTCATTACATATTTTTAGGTGCCAGGTTTCTCTTCAATCAGAGAATGTTGTCTGGCTGATCAACATTCTATTTTTTTTTTTTAAAAAAAACCAAAACCAACACTATTGGTTTGTTTTTGTATTTTGTATACTCATTTTGTATTTTACTGTTGTGAACTTTTCTGAGGTCTTTGGCCAGCTGAAGGGCAGCATACAAATTTAATAAATAACAGTAATGAAATTAAGAAGACCTATTATCTTGTTAGGAAAAAAAGTTGGGGGAAATGATGTAATTCCCTTAAGTGACATTTCTCTTGTTTTTTTTTAGATTAATTTTTTGTAGGTTTGCAAGATTCTCCTCACCCTCCACAAAGCATGTGAAGCAGGGAACTTTCTGTACTTGCTTTTCATGTTATAGTAAAGGTAAAGGGAACAGGGACCCCTGGCCATTAGGTCCAGTCGTGGCTGACTCTGGGGTTGCGGCGCTCATCTCGCTTTACTGGCTGAGGGAGCCGGCATACAGCTTCCGGGTCATGTGGCCAGCATGACTAAGCCGCTTCTGGCGAACCAGAGCAGTGCGCGGAAACGCCGTTCCCGCCGGTGCAGTTCCTATTGATCTACTTGCACTTTGACGTGCTTTCAAACTGCTAGGTTTGCAGGAGCAGGGACCGAGCAACAGGAGCTCACCCCACTGCGGGGATTTGAACCGCTGACCTTCTGATAGAACCCTGGAAATCAGGATCCTGCATCATCCACCGAGTCAGTGCAAGCAGCATTCCCATTTCAGACAGCAGCCCACCATCTAGTGGAGCAGCAAGCATACTGTACAATGGTACCTCGGGTTAAGTACTTAATTCGTTCTGGAGGTCTGTTCTTAACCTGAAGCACCACTTTAGCTAATGGGGCCTCATGCTGCCGCCGTGCCGCCGGAACACGCTTTCTGTTCTTATCCTGAAGCAAAGTTCTTAACCTGAAGCACTATTTCTGGATTAGCGGAGTGTGTAACCTGAAGCGTATGTAACCTGAAGCGTATGTAACCCGAGGTACCACTGTATTCATCTTCCCTGCTGCCTCCTGCATGTAAACCCTCAATATACCGTATTTTTCTCTCTATTACACGCAGATTTTTTCTTCTAAAAAGGAAGGGGAAATGTCTGTGCGTGTTATGGAGCGAATGTGTGGGGGGGTCCCTGGAGCCGATTAGGGGAGCGCAGGAACAAAAATCAGCAAAAATCAATTGTGCGTTGTGTCCGAGAGGGAAACCTGAACAGAGGAAGTTGCAGCTTTCCTGCATTCTGCCTCAGGGTCTTACTGCCCACCATCCTCTGTTTCGTTGCTGTGTTTGCTCAAACGGAACAAAGAGCAGGCAAATCCCCTCCCCTCCAGGCAAGCAGAGGGGAAAGCAGAGGTCTTTCCTTCTAGTAATTCCTCTCTGTGCTCCTCGCAGGCAGCCAGAAGACATGCAGGAGGAGAGAGAAAGCTGGCTTCGGTTTGTGGAAACTTTTGCCTTTCTTTCCTCCCTCCCGTAAAATCCCTCTCCTGCTTTCTTAGCCAGCTGCTTCTCTGCACAACGCTCTCTTGTCCCTTCTGTGTTTTTCCTTCACTCCCCACTTAAAATGTAGTTACAAAGCATGGATCCACATGGATCCTCAGGATCTTTGCATTGGGCCACCCCAAATTCACCATCAGATCACATAGCAGCCTGCCCCCCCAAAATCACCCACCCACTGTTGCCTGGGGCTGCAATGGTGCAAAAACGTGGTTAAAAAGCATGGATCCACATGGATCCTCAGGATCTTTGCATTGGGCCACCCCAAATTCACCATCAGATCACATAGCAGCCTGCCCCCCAAAAATCACACACCCACTGTTGCCTGGGGCTGCAATGGTGCAAAAATGTGGTTAAAAAGCATGGATCCACATGGATCCTCAGGATCTTTGCATTGGGCCACCCCAAATTCACCATCAGATCACATAGCAGCCTGCCCCCCAAAAATCACACACCCACTGTTGCCTGGGGCTGCAATGGTGCAAAAATGTGGTTAAAAAGCATGGATCCACATGGATCCTCAGGATCTTTGCATTGAGCTACCCCAAATTCACCATCAGATCACATGTCTGTGGCCACAGCATGAAGCACAAAAATGATACATCCACTGTTTCATTCAGAATTTTTTTCCTTGTTTTCCTCCTCTAAAAACGATGTGCGTGTTATGGTCAGGTGCGTGTTATAGAGCGAAAAATACGGTAATTCTTCAAGAGGGCTTCTGAGGAGCTCAGATTCTAACGACTACTGTAATAACCTTCACTATCAAGGCTTGGCTGACAATGTTCAGCCTTCCCTACTTCATGCTAATGTCCAGCCGCTCTTACCGTACTTTAACCTCCACTCTGTGCAACTCAAAAACAAAGTATTCAGCTTTGAACAAATGTGAATATTAACGTGCATGCCCCTTTCCCTTTGTTATAGCCAAGTTTTTGGCATTTTGCTTTGTAGTTAAAAGCAACAATAAAATACCTTGTGAGAATAATCGAAAGTAGCATTGTGCCATAAAAACCGCTGACTGTACTACCGAACTTCCCGTGGTGGGCTGTATTTTTTTATAAAAATCTCCTGGTTTTTGCTGGAAAGGAATTCTGCGAAAAAGCAACTTCGCGGAAGAGATACGGCTTTTTTTCATGGGTGTCGCGTGCATTTACCAGGGATAAATCCTTGATGATTTTCAGCCTGTACCACGTGGAAAAGACATTGCTGATTCAACAAGGGAAAGGCGTCCAGGACGTACTTCCTTAACTCGCCTGAGAGTGCAAAACAGACAACCTACCGCCAGAGGCCGCTGTGACTTCCCACTGCATGCTGGCTCCTCCGAGACCCTCCATTTCTCGCGATACGCCCGGAAAGCGGCATTAGATCTCGCGCGAGCCCGGTTCTCGTATAATCTCGCGGGGCGTCGAGTTTCCGGCCTCTTTTTCTCCCGGCGCGGCACTATGGCGGTTGGCAAGAACAAGCGCCTCACCAAAGGAGGCAAGAAAGGCGCCAAGAAGAAAGTGTAAGTCAGGCCGGGACAGAAGGTTCGGGGTAGCCGGAGCGCGGTCGAGGGGGAGCCGCGGCCCGCAAACGTCGGATGCCTCCGATGTTGGTCGGATTGAGGAGAGTGGTTGGTGGGTGTAGGGAAAGCGCTGCTGACATGGCGGCTCTCTAAGGGAAGCGGGCGGGCAGGGGAGCGCGCGGGAATCGTTCTAGAACGGGCACGTGCGAGTTCCCCAGGGGCGGGGAGGGGCAGGGCTGCAGATCTCGTGCCTGGAGCCCCGATTTGGGGGGCCTGAGTTGGGGGCCCAGTCCGGCCTTTCCCTCCTAGTAATTGTCGGGCCCAGTTAAGCGTGCACCCTGCTATAAGCAGAGCTTTGAAATAAAATGGGGAGTTTCAAACAAGCATCTTGGGGCATCTATCACGTACTGGCGATCATTTTGCCTGGTGGCTCCAAAGCTCAGGTAGTGTAGTTCAGGGATGTAAAGTGGCAGTTGACCAACGCTGCTAGCCTCACCTGACTTTTCCTTGAATTGAGCTTGCTTTTGGGTAGACAAGGATAGGACTGTGCTGCAAATTCAGCACCGTTTACGCCTTTCTTGATATAACTTAGAAGGATGAAAAGCAGAGTTTTTGGCATCAGGACTTGCTTGCAGGCCCAGTTCAGGCAGCGTAGATGGGTGAAAACTGCATAAAATATTAACTGTTTTGCTGGGATATCAAGGGAGTCACATGCAGAAGGTGAAGACTTCCCTGAAACCCTGGAGATGTGTTGCCGAGTATAGATAATGCTAGATGGACCCAGAAAACTATTCTGTATAAGACATCTATCTTCCTGTATTCCAAATGTTTCTGGAATTATAGGAAGTTGCAGGTCTGACAAAGCTTTTCTCTTTTCCTGGAAATCAGGGTTGATCCCTTTTCAAAGAAGGACTGGTATGATGTCAAGGCCCCAGCAATGTTCAATATTCGAAACATTGGGAAGACATTGGTCACCAGGACTCAGGGAACAAGTAAGTTACCTAGATAGAAAACTGCTACATAATTTTGAAAAAAGATTTATTCTAAGGCTTGCTAGGTAAAAAGATACTGAGTTGATAGGTGCTACTACTTATTTATAAACTAATTGTTGTATGTGCCATGTTTCAACTCTAAAAGCAAGGCCTCAAACCTTCTAATTTTAACTGCAGAGATGTTGAATTCTTATCTGCCTTGGGAGTTTTGTGAAATGCAAAGCAAAAGAATTCAAAACTGCTTGAAAGTGTCTATAGGGCAGTTTGTTTGGAAAGCTTGCACTCCTGTGCATATTCCCTGGAGGAAATAAATTGGCAAAACGCTTTCGTTTCTAGCTATTACATTAACAGTTTATTATGAGTCTGCATGAAAGACGCATTAACATTATTTTGTGTTTTTAGAAATTGCCTCGGATGGACTTAAGGGTCGAGTATTTGAAGTAAGTCTTGCTGACCTGCAGAATGACGAAGTTGCCTTCCGTAAATTCAAACTGATTACAGAAGATGTGCAAGGGAAAAACTGTCTGACAAATTTTCATGGAATGGATCTCACACGTGACAAAATGTGTTCGATGGTCAAAAAATGGCAGGTTAGTAATATTTGCATGTAATTGTGCTAATCTGTAAATGCTGCACTTCATTGCTGTTGCAGGGTGGTGGAAATCTTAGGTACTGGATAATCCTCTCCTAGCATCACAGGATCAGCTTGCCCCATTGCTGGATCCAGTTCTATGCTCTCACCTTGAATATTCTCCCCACACTCCCCTTTCTCAAGGGGAGAAAATTGGTTTTTTGTTGGAACTATAAAAGCAGATTTGTTTAAAAAAGTCCGACTGGATAGTGAATAAAGATTTCACAGCATACCCACAATGCCAAATTCATATTTGAAATTTTATAATCATGAAAGATTGCTAGCTAACTGGGTAACACTCGAAATTTACCAGGCACATCTTGCACCTGGCTATTGGTCTCTTGCAACCAAGTGAAGGTGCCCAGGCGCCTGATGTTTCCACCATCTGGAGGTGCATGCCTGGGGATCCATGGAACTTGACTTTTCACACACTAGCAGTACACGCTGTGGTTATATTTTATCTGCACAATCAGAATGAATTTCAATTTCAAGAACCAAAGTTGCCTTGAAAAATGTGACTTTTGAGCTGTCTGTATCAAAAATGAAAACCAGGCATTCCGTTTCTAACGTGGTAACTGGGTATGGGGGCCTTGATTTGTAGATGTGGCTGCTTGGGTGACTGTGTTGATATAATCCTTCCTTTGTTGCACTGAGCATTGAACACCTGCTCTTTTTGCTTGGTCCAAGATTTATAGTAGACACTTTTACTCAAGTACATTATTTGGGTATATTGAACAACTGTTAATTTTTTTCAGACAATGATTGAGGCCCATGTGGATGTAAAAACTACAGATGGATATCTTCTGCGCCTTTTCTGTGTTGGCTTCACCAAGAAGCGAACTAACCAGATTCGCAAGACTTCCTATGCCCAACACCAGCAAGTCCGCCAAATCCGCAAGAAGATGGTGGAAATCATGACACGAGAAGTGCAGACAAATGACCTGAAAGAAGTTGTCAATAAACTGTAGGTTAAAATTTGTGTCCCATGTTTAGGAAGGCAGTTCTTATTCCATCTAGCTTTAATTTTCATAGCAGTGTATATAAGTATTCCAGCAGATTTTAGCTGTTCCAGGCCAACCATTAACACCCATTTCCATACAGCAGAGTCCTGTCAGCTTCAGTTTATGGTGGGAGAGTTGTTCTGTCAGCTCCTCTGTATTACAAAAACAATATTCTTAGTACTCATTCATTGTATCTTAATACTTGTTTTAACCAAATAATTTATCAGATTTTATCCAAAATTTTCCAAATTTTAGGCAAATATATTGAATTTTCTTGGTTTGCTAGTCACGTGTAGCAATCTCATGTGTTTGTGATGGGGTTTCAGTGAGACAGGCACTATAAAATTCCTTAGTAGATTTACCGTTGTGGAGGTATGTTACAATGTGACTTTGCTCCTTGAGATCTTTCTGACAAATTCATGGAGCATAATTCTGTGAATGTGCCAATCAGGATGGCTATGCACTGCCTCCATAATCAGAGGCAGTTAAGTTTTTGGCTCAAATGTTGAGTCACAGGTTCAGTTGCAATCCTTTTTTTATCATTGTGGTGCAGAGTCAGTGGAGGAGAACTGTCATCTCCATTCAGGCTCCAGCAATAATGGCTGCTTTCTGAGATATGTAATGGTACTACTTTTGGGGGGGATATGTAATGGTACTACCAAAAACAATGGTACTACTTTTGGGGGTTTTCAATACTGTGATTCTTAATTTGAACCTAATAAGTCAAACTTTATTTCCTGTCATTCTAGCATCCCAGACAGCATTGGGAAAGACATAGAAAAAGCGTGTCAGTCCATCTATCCCCTTCATGATGTCTATGTTCGTAAAGTCAAGATGCTTAAGAAGCCCAAGTTTGAATGTAAGCATTTTGGTATCTTATCTAAAGAATATTCTTTGCTATATTCATTGGTTGGGAATGAATGATGACAATTTGTTTCGGTCCCAGATGAAGCAATGATTACTATTTTCAAATTCTGACATTCCCATAAATCATAAAAGGTGAAGTCTTGATTGTTTTCAAAAAGCGTATTGAGCCAATCAATTTAATTTTAAACATGGCTTCATTCTTTAGAAGCACTTTGTTAACTTTAAATGTAGAATCTTAGCTAGCATAAAATTGTCTCTGTGTTAATTCAAACTGTTGCATTATTATTTGCAGTGGGCAAGCTGATGGAGCTGCACGGTGAAGGTGGTGGTGCTGGAAAGCCATCAGGTGATGAAACTGGTGCCAAGGTAGAGCGAGCTGATGGGTATGAGCCCCCTGTGCAAGAGTCTGTCTAAAATCAGATACAAAAATAAAAAAAGATTTAATATAAATGGCATGGTTATGGGCTTTGTGTCTTTTTCTTTTTTATAAACACAGTTGGCCGTTATACTTCAAAGTATAGACGATGGGGTGCAGATATTAGAGTGATTTGTAGGTAGGAGTAGTTGAACAAAGTGACTATGGTTGAGTAAGATAATTAAAGCCACTTGAAGAAAAATGCTTGCACAGCTATTCAGTGTTTGCTTCTCTATCTAGAAAGCATGCTGTCAATTAATACTTGAGACATTGAAGATTCTAAAGGCAGTAAGTTGAGTTGTAGTTCCCATTCAAGTTAGTTTAGTCTGGATCACCAAACTAGTTGGTAAGAAAATATGGACGTTAACAAGTTGAATTGTGAACTGTCAATCAAATGCTGATATAAAGGTTTGCAGTGTATGTTAAGAACCAGTGTGCAATTTCTACTTAATATTTGATGTATTTGAAATTCCTACCCTACACCTTGGGCAAATGGTCTGCGAATCAAGCCACTTTCAGCAAAATAAACTTTCAGAAATTATTATTAGTATTGTTAATACCCCACTCATCTGACTGGGTTGCCCCAGGCAATCTGGGTGGCTTTGAACAAAATATATATAGGTTGAGCTCAGGTAAGTAACTTAAACAAAGTCAATTACTCTTCAAGTGATTTTGCTTGTTATCTACACACAGAGGCAGACATTCTGTCACTTGTATGTAAGCATATTAAGTTTTTTTTGCAACAAAAGAGCATGTCGTCTATGTCCTGAAAGATTTAGGATTGTACTCCTAGGTTTATTAAAACCAGTTTTACCGAAGCTCAGTTAAATACTTGTTTTTTCAGAAGCATGACTATTAACATTAGAAAATTTTAAATTGGAAACTTTGTTGGTTTAATAATAGTATAAATCAAGCATGTCCAAAGTCCGTTTTGGGGGCCTAATTGGCACCTCTGGTTGGTTTAATCCGGCCCCTGTGGCAGTTTATTTCCTGGGGTAAAATCCTAAAAAACCCCTCAGTGGCTTCAAAAGAAGTCCAACAACTCCAATCCTAAAAAAAAGAAAAGAAAAAAAAGCGCTCAATAACTTTGGTCGGCCCCCACGCCTCTTCACTTCATCAAATCTGGCCCTCTTTGAAAAAGGTTTGGACACCACTGGTATAAATAAACCCACTCTTAAAACTATGACACTTAAGACCGAGCCCACTGAAATAGCTTTAATCGCCACTACCTTTATCTAAGGCTGCATCTTACGCATATTTACACAGAAACAATTTTTGAATTCAAATTTTATTTTTGAATATATACAAGAGATTATGCATAACAAGTATCTTGAAATTTACAGAAGAAGAAAATGGTTGGGAAATGTTGGTATTGTTTAGTAGGCACATTATTGTGACGACAGAGTAGGTATTTGGACAACATAAAATGGAAGTAAAAGATAATCCATATTTGCTTGCTTGGTGATCTTGTTAAGTATAAGATTGTGTCTCATTGTCAGAGCCAGGCAGAGGCCCGGGCCAGGTAGTAATGTGCCCCCCCTTTTTTTACCCTGGGGATAACTGAAGTCTTATAAATAAGTAGGTATATAAATAATTGTGAATATGCTGACCGAGGCCCCCTTTGGAATCGGAGGCCCGAACCAAGTGGCCCATATGGCCTCCCCGTCTTTCTGTGCCTGCTCATGGTTTCCATAGAGTTCTCAATCAAAATGGCCATGCCTAGCTTGTTTCTGGTTTTGGAAAACACAGTAAATCTTGTTGGTTTTTATGGAGCAAGCAGTAAACTTTGAACTCTGTAAATGCCTTCATCCTAGCAGCTTCTGGACCACGTTAGCTGAACTTACGATTACTTGTGCCTGGATAGCCCAGTTGGCTAGAGCTTGGAGCTCTACAAATCCATGAAACCAAACTTCGCATGATGCTCCCCTTGTCCAGTCAGTTGTTTCACTTCACACAGTTTCAGTCAAACAGAAAAGTTTATTGGTTAAACAAACATGGGGTACCATAAAGTGGAGGGGGAGTACACTGAATGTCCAGAGGTAATGTGGCTTTTGTATGCAGATTTTCTAAGTTTAAAAATCCCTGCAGGTTTAAAATAAACTCGTATACTTTAACAGTCTCTGGTTTACATTTATGATTGCATATATATTTTAGACTAATTTGCCCTATCCTGCTTTCCCACGGAATGGTATGCTGTGGAGTTTAGATCATTGTCTAAAATACTTCATAGTCTCATTCTGGAAAGTGATGTCAACTAGTCATGCATTTAATTTTTAATGAGTATTTTTCAAGTTTCAATCATTAAAGCTGTATTATGACCCTCTTAGATGGCACTGTTGGGATGAGATTGTTGCATTTGGCAATCTTGGTATGCAGAACGATGAGAATAAAAGAACGCTCAGCCAGTTGCCTATTTAAATTAATGAGATGCTAATAGATATAATACCCATTTAGGAAAAAGCAATTAATGCATTTTCATTAAAGAGGCCAAAAAAGTCAGCAATTCCCAACTGCCTTAATACTTAAATCTCTATTTGTTGGCAATATTTCTTTGAAATCATTAGAAAAGCAGGCATTTTCAACAAATAAGTAAACATTACCCTGAATCTGGAATTGATTTTCAGTGGACACTTCAAGTGACCTTCAGTAACTTAGCTAGTAACTGCACAGGATATAGCTTTGATAGAATGAGAATCTGCTAATGGCTGTTATAAGACAGCCAGGTCTATATGGTGAAAAAGGTGGCTTTTGCATAGGACATATACTGCTCTGCTAAAGTATGAAAGCAACTAAAAATCCAGATGGGCGGGGTATAAATAATAAAATTTTTGTTATTAGAGACTCCATAATAGCTGGATGAAAAGGCTGGTACAGTGGTATCTTGGTTTACAAACTTAATCCGTTCTGGAAGTCCATTCTTAAACCAAAACAGTTTTTAAACTGAGGTGTGCTTTCCCTAATGAGGCGTCCTGCTGCCGGTGTCCTTCCACCGTTCGGATTCCGCTCTTGGTCCGAGGTAAAGTTCGCAAACCGGGACACTGCTTCTGGTTTTGCGGAGTTCGTAAACCAAATCGTTCGTAAACAGGCCTGTTCTTAAGCTGAGGTACCACTGTATTGTCTTCATACTAGCAAAGCCCCATATACTGTTTTAGGTGTGAGAATTCATATAGTAGTCCATATACATTTTGCACTGAAAGCAAGTTGGGTGAGTATGTATGACTCCTCTATGAAAAGGCACAGAGTAAGTTTGTTCTTATAAAGATTAGATAACCCGAATTTTCTTTAAGCACACCTTTTAGGTAGCATACATAAAACTTTCCATGAGATGGAAAGTGGTCAATCATGACATATTAGGTACAATTAAACAATCTTGCCTACCTTACCTTTCCTAGTACAGTGCTAAGCCTAAAGTCACTTCTCTATCAGAATGAACAGTTTTTCAGCTTACTGCTTTATTCAAGGGAAGGAGGAAGAAATTTACAGTAAGCATGGGGTTTCTCCAGACCTGTTCATCTAATATCAACAAGGTTTACTATCCTGGGTCCAGGGACAGTCCTGTGTAAAAATAACCAGTTGACATTTGACTTGTTTTTAAAGGGGAACTTTGAAATGGATTAGGAGATAAAATTTGGAGAAAGCCACCTACAAAGTCAATTTGAGTAAGTTCTTGATCAGCATTACTCACCTCAGTCCTCAACTGACCAGATTGCAAAAGAATTGCAATTAAAGGCAACCTGTAGCTGCTTGAAGCTTTCTGTATACTTGGATGAGAAGCAAGCCGCCTGCAGTTCCAGGCACTGTTAATTCTGTTTCATATTGTTCAGAGGAGGGTATTTGTAATTTCAGTATCCTCGTGTTTAACAAAGTTTTGGTTTTAAAATCTGAAGCTGAATATAGCAAGGATCTGAAGAAGACTGGGTATCTACTGCCCATGCAGAAATGAATTATTTGTACCTATGTCATACAACTACCCAATTGGCTGGAAGAAAGTGAAGACATTAATTTATGTAGAACTCAACTTGTTATGAGCAAGATGTTATGAAAAAGTAGTCAAAAGTAGTCAGTCTCTGAAAAACATTGTTAAAATTCAAATGCCTAGTACCTGCTCTGGATGCAATTGGAAGGTTCCTTCTTTTGAAGATACAATTTTGGAGTATCAGTGAACGGCCCAGGGAAAGACTTAGGATGGTTGAATTAACTGAAATCTTTATGTAATTGCTTTTGCAGTTTCACGGTTTCTTGATCAGTTTAGATTCAGTCTAGTTGCCTGTGGCTTAATCAGATTTTTAATGTATATGCATAAAGTGCTGTTTCCTACACTAACTTGGGTGTGGGTGTGTAATGAAAATTATTCAGCACAGACCTGCATTACAGATGTAGGATAAGTATAATACAGCCACCGAATTGCTATTTTTCCTTTATCATCTTAACTAGATTCATCTTAGAACTCTGAAAAAGGCAGGCAAGAACAAACCAGCATGCAGCTTTGATGTAAGTTACACACTTTTTAGAGACACACAGGAAGACAAAATCCATGGGCAGCAATACAGATTTTTGACAAAACTATGGTATGTCTAACTTGTTATAAAGAAGCGGTCATATAGGGTGGTATCCAACTAAGCCATAGCATTGACTCAATGAAATAAGTCATTGATTTCTGCAGATCTGCTATGAGTATGTCTTAGTTGGATGTCACCTATAGCGAGGCATATTTTCACATGCAACATTATTTCGAACACAAAAGTACTCTTAGTTCAAGAAAATATGGTGAAAAGATGACAAGGGAAGTCAGCAAAAGGTTTAAAAAATTGAATACAATATGAAAGAATGAAGGGTATAAAGCACCAGGTTGAATTGAAGGCAGCATTCTGAATAGGAGAACCTTTTATACTGTAATTACTAGATAATGAGCCACTTGTCTGCATAATTTAGTGGTGAAGCATGTGCCCTGCACACATATTGTTTTGGATTCAGTCCTTTATATGACCAGTTAAAGATCAGATAGCAACCAAGAAACTACTGCTTGAACCCATGTAGAGCCCCTGGCAGTCAGAGTAGATAGTACTAGGCTAAACAGAACAATGGTATGGGTTGGTATAAGAACCTTCATCTGCTCATATAACTGAGTAACCTAGACCAGCGTTTCCTCAAACTTTGGTTTTCAGCTGTTGTTGGATTACAGCTCCCATCATCCCTAGCTAGCAGAACCAGTGGTGAGGTCCAGCAACAGCTGGAAACCCAAGTTTGAGAAACACTGTTCTAGAATCGTGTTTCATGATATTTTATTCCTTTAACACTAAGTGATGGAGTAAGCAATAAGCAGTTTAACATGGTTTCTGAAACAAAAAACCCAACCCACCAAACCCTGTACCTTACAGTGATCAGACTGTACATCAGGGCTAATGTTTTCACACAGTGGCTATTTAGTGTTTACTGATTTAAGCATAGTATGGCATTGGAAAGGAAGAACGCAGCTTGAATATTTAGCTGCATTTGCTAAAATGCAAGTTGCCAGCAGTCAAGTATTGTACCAAATTCCATTTCTTGGAAGAACGAGTAAGCAAGACTTCTAAATAAGTGTAAACGTGAAACAAAATATTGTATAGTCTACAAAATGTTGTATATTCTAGTATACCTTTATAAAAATAGTGCAAAAATGCATTTGATAGTCAAAGAGTAGATCGTATGATCATAGAAGGCAACCTTTGCTGCCTGCAGTAATGTGCTTTTGTGCTAGTAAGGTATTTGCTTGTATAGGCTTCTGTAGGCAGATGGTCCAAAACTGGGTTTTATCTTCAGGAGGGATGTATAATCTGGACAAAGTTTTTGGGGAATATTCCAGTTTTGCCATGTAGCTCTCCAGTCACCCATTCTTCATCTACAGACTCCAGTTCAGTTAGGATATCACCAACCTGATGGAATAGTTAAAGTAAATATAAATCTGGAAGGGTGTCATTTTTTTCAGTATTGTCAAGTTCCCATAGATGGTCTTCTAGTGGCATTCTGCTGAAGTTCTATATTCGCTTGCCATTCCTTTAGGTTGGATGAAATGAATCTTATTGCACAAAATAAAGACTTTCCTTGACTAGCCAAATTGCAGGCGGTATTTTGTGTGCCAATATATTCTTTGTCAGCTGAGAGGTAGCTGATCGTGGCACCAATTTCAACAGCACCTCACTCTTATCTTCAGTTGTATTCAGCATACTATAGGAACTGCCTTGACCACCAGTATATCTAGCTTAGCATTGTGTACATTGATTAGCTGAGGTGCTCAAGGGTTTCAAACAACCCAACCCTATTAAGATATGCTAGGAACTAAATCCGAGGATTCCTGTCTCCATGCACATTTAAGTTTATGTCCCTTACCCCACTGGCCACTGGATCAGTTTAGGGAGGCCCAAACATTTAAACAATAAACAAGTATATGACCTCATATTTTAGGGGCTGTAGCTTAGTGGTTGAAAAACCCTAGGTTCAATCCCTGGGGTCAAGAATGGGGATGGGAAAGACTGAAACCTTAGAGAGCAGCTTTCAGCTATGGTTGTCAATACTAAGCTACCTAGACCTATATTCTGACTCAGTCTTAAATCAGCTCCCTGGCTCAGCTGTAACAATAATACTTCAGAAGTAGCTCTATCAAGTGGAGAATTGTTCTGGATATACTTATTCAACTTACCAACTGAAAAAGAGATGCAGATCAATATTTTTAAGAGTTACACAGTGCCACCTTTAGCACTGCAGTGTGGCAAATAAACAAAATGGATGGGTTTAAAAAGATACCTTGAAGGAGAGTTCATCTACGTTCTCAGCATGGAAGTCATATAAAGCCTTGGCTTTTTGTTTCTTAGTACCTAGAGGTTGTGATGACTGTGTTCCTCCTGTAAAACAGAATGATAGTATTATTCTTTCATCGCAAAGATGGCAATTGTACTACACTGTTTCCCATTAGCTACCATATTTCTTACTTTCGTCTAAAATTTGATTGAGTGGAAAGGGAGAGGAGAGCAGGATGCATATTGTATACCTAAGAAAAGTTTGTTTCCCATCTTTTTCCCAAGCAGAAATACAAGTATGAGTGGGAGTTTTGGAAACTGTTCAGGGTTTCTAAAAGCATGGAGTTAGTTGAAGTCAAGTTGAGGCATTGTGTGAGGTTAGGAACCACTCTTTCCCTGTTGCCCCCTAGCTGAAGAGACGTGAGCATGATAGTACCCAAAACATTATTGAGATAATGCCAAACCTGTGGCCTATGTCAGTGCTACTGCGCCAGTAACTGGCACTGTCCCAAGACACTCAAACGGCAGGTTAGTGGGATTTTTATAAGCACAACAGGTTGGGACTGCGCTGCTTGTATCCCACATGATGCTGCAGCTTTAGGATCTGGGTACCAAAAATACCATGGAATTTATGACAATTGTACATCACCAAGGTACACTCTTCATCCATCTCTGTCAATTTAGTGAGTTGCTTTCTCTGTCTAAACAAATGTTTTCCCTTAAGAGTTCATTGCTTTTTCTTTCTTTTTTGCAATACTAAGCTCTGTGTGTGAGAGTGGTGATTTATTTAGAAATGTAACCAAGCCTCTCCTAGGGATGGACTAATTGTTAGATCCATGGCAGAATGTGTCACGCTTCAAGGTCCAACTGAGGCTGTCTGCCTGTCTAATTGCTGCCATAATAAGCTTATCTGCAAACTCACTGCAACGGAGCGCATTTGAGTGTTGGGAAACTGCCTTCCATTTTTGAACGAGCTACCTAAAGTGTGGCATTTGCATAGAAATCTAGAACAGCACGAAGTGTGGTAGTATTTATAAATTAATTCAAAGGGATTTCATCTGCCCTGGAAGCATTGGAGCTTCTGCATCAAAATTTTCAAGGGCAGCATCTTGATGAAGAAAGCTGATTGGCAGCAAACTGCATCATGTAGAATGGGCATTTCAGGAAATGTATTTGTGTGCAACCTGCCACGTGTCCATCTATCGTAGTGGATCATGCAAATTACCCATGTCCTGAAGCCCCTTTCCACGTACCCACTAAGGCCTAAAAGAACTGTAAGCCCTTCATGTTTGAATTCACTTCATACATTTCTAAAAACCTTAAAAGTTTATACAGAACTAGATCAAGAAACTCCCATTTTACATTCCATTCAGCACTACCTGAGCAAACATGAACAAACACTGCAGGGAAAATTCCTTCCTTTCCATTCAGTCTCCCTCTGTACCACTCTGAGTCCAAGTGTTCCAATATCAAGATGTGATCTCCCCTTTTAAAGGACAAGTCTTCCTGCGTTTCTGCTGTAAAATCATGGAGTGCATCACACCACTGTCCGGCACGTCCTTCCAGCTGCAAAAATGGAATTGAGAACTTTTCTATTACTGTATGGAAAGCAACCCAGCCCCCATTACTTATGTACATAATATTTAATAGGCTTAAAGCAGATTACTGGTGAAAAAAAGCTTTATATCAATCCTGGTCTGTGAAGCACAAAGAAAAGATAGCATATCTTTCGGCTCAGTTTAAGTAGCTTATTTCTCTGTGCGCTCCTTACACTAAAAGGCAGAAGGTAATGTGGCGTTCTGAGTGCACACATCTTATTTCATTGACTTTTATGGAGAAAGCGGAAGCCCAATGAGTACAACAATATAACTGCTTTCCAACCCAGACCCCTGGGCATTCAACGGCAGGAGGAAACTCTGAAATGAATGGGCTTCCTGCAAGTCTGCTCTTGCTTCCTTCTCTTGACTCCCATTTTCCTTTTATGATCGCATCTGAAGATGTTGGCCACATTTGAGAATGTATCACTGCAGGTTTGTAATCCTAAACATATATGCCAGAAGAAAGAGCTGTTGAATTTGGTGTGCTTTACTTATAAATGAGCATGTTTAGCATGAATCTATGAAGAAGTGCCCAGGAATAATAACACTTTCTATTTTGCAAAATATGATAACGAGCGTTACCCAGCCCCTAAAAATAACATTTTGTTCAATAAAGCTATTATTACTGGTATTGTTTATTTAGAAGCCAAGCTCTCGGTTCTTTTCATTTTATAATAATTGTCCAATGCTTCTGTGCAGCCATAAATTCTCAGTTGTCACCAACGAGAGACTGCTTTTTACTCATCTCTACAAGCACACCTAGGGCATCTTTATCAGTATCAGAAACAAAAATCTAATTGTCAGTGAAATAAGCAACTCAAAGAATTGTTGGCGGAACAAAAATGTTTTAAAATAAACCAGAAAAAAATGTTTGGATTTTTCTTGCTAATCGCAAATCTGTTATTTCCTTGAAATTTGTATAATTTAAAACTTTCTAAGCAATTGGACTGAATCATTCAGGAGTTATGGGGGCGGGTGGGTGGGGGTTTCCCTATGTCCTTCATCTCTTTTCACAATGCTTCAAGCCCCATTTCACCACCTCCATTCCACATGTGTACTAGGGCATTTTATTTCCCTTCCACTTTCAGTGACCCTACCCTCTGCTTCTGTTCAGGGTGTGAAAACTGGATTCCATCCATGTTAATTAAAGGTATACCTAATGGCATATTTACCAAACATGTGAAGAGCAGAAATGTTAAATGGATTACCTGTGACACAGACACAGAATTCTTATTCAGTGATGTTCCACCATCTACATAAGAGGATGATAAAGGGAATTATTATTTATCACTTATAAATCACCTAAACTTTTCTAAGCCCTATACAGAGATTAAGAGTTAAGGCAGTACCTGCTTCCAAAATTTGAATCAGTGTATGTTCCACTGGCTGAGTCAGGATGGGGGGAGTTGTGCCCTGGCTCAACTAAGAAAGCCCAAGCTCTGCGAATCCAGCATCTCTCATCTCAGTGAACCTTGGGTTTGGATTGTAATGTTACTCACAATTGCTTTCTGTATTACCTAGTCCAGGGAGATCTTCAATAATTTCTACGAAGTTCAAGGGGAAAATTCCAGATGTGCCTCTCAGCTCTCCTCTAGCCCATTCTTCATTGACATATTCCTTCAAAGTAATAATTTCACCTTCCGAAAAGCTTAATTCATCTTTCTGATCTCCGATGTACTCAAATCGAGCTATACATCTAGGGCCTCTAAAATAACAAAGATAACAAAACAAAGCTCAAAGGAACAGCAGTAATAGCCCCCCCCCACTCTTGCTCCAAACCATCAACCACATTAAGAATGGAGCAACAGCTTTATTCTAAATGAGCCCCCTTCATCACATGTATGCACTAACTGCTGACTTGAAAAAACAGCCTGCCTCTTTCCATTGATGTTAAGCCCATTCCAGGGAATCTCTACCCATATCTGACACAAACAGGTACTATGTAGGTGCTGTGTCGGTACAGCTGTCAAGCAATGCAGTATCTAGTCTTCGGTGAGGTCAGGTTTTAAAGATGGCCGTAATGCTCAGACCTGAGCAGCTGGTTTATATACAGTGGTACCTCTGGATGCGAATGAGATCCGTTCCAGAGCCCCGTTCGCATCCAGAAGTGAACGCAACCCGCATCCGTGTGTCTGTGGGTCGCAATTCGAAAATACTTATCCTGAAGCTACTTCAACCCGAGGTATGACTAATGCAAATTCTCACTGGGATCACGGATGCAGGTGGGTGGCTGCATAGAAATCCATTTATGTAAACAGGGTAGTGCACAGACATTGCCAGCAGGAATTGATGCAACTACCTCAATACAGAGCTCAACTTAACACTTAACATTTCTGCATGTGATTTCAAACCAGCCTACATGATCTCAATGTGGGTGGAAAGGTGAGATTTCCAAAGTGGTCCCAAACAAAGAAAACAGTTCGTATTACGTCCAGTTATTTGGCTCAGAACAGGAAGTGCAGATAAGCTGGAAATCAACGTTGCTTCTGCAATTCGCAACTGGCAAAGCATGTACTATTAGCAGACGGACAACCCATCACTTTGGGTCATAACCAGGCTGGAAAAATGAATTACTATAAATGCACCTGTGCCAGGGGGGGTTTCCAAGGAAACACTCCTGCCTTCATTCAAGCCAGCAGCCACATAAGTGGGCAGGAAGGACTCATGGATTGGTTGGGAAGGACATGAATTCTCTGGCTCATAAAATTTGAGGTGGGAAATAATTATTGGGCCATAATGTTTGATATTTTAAGTGACCGCTATAGCCCTGAGGTACCTATTTCCAAGCCAGAAAATTAAAAAAGTTTCAGTGATATCTCTAGTTTGTGTGCAGTTTGCAGTCTCTGTTTTCATCACTGGCTGAACAAAAAAGGATATCTGCAAAGCGAGGGGGGGTGAGATTAGCAATACAGTAAATTCAAAGTAAGGTATTGTTAAAGCCATGTTGGAGGGCAGATGACACTGAAATATTATTTTAATGACATTGGCAGCTGGTGGTTTATCTCCAGACTGATAACAAATGGAAATAATTCAAATCACATTTTATCGTCTGAAATATAAAGTAAAATGTCCAGCCTTCTTAAATATTTTTCCTACCGTAATCAAAATTCTAATAATAAATAAAAAGACAGATGTTCCCATTAACCTACTGAATGATTATTGTACACAATAAATAAATTTTCTGCACACTACCAAAGAACAATAAATTATAGCTCGAGAGTTAAAAATGAAAAAGAATTGTAAAAAGTAATCCTATAGTAGGCAGACACTCTACAACTGAGTGTAATCAATCCAGTACCTTAATTGCAATTTTAAAATGCTATGTAACAATATTTCAAATGACAGATCCACTGTGTCACTGGATATATGCAAATGTTTTGATTTAGCAGGGACCTCACAGATACATAAGAAATTTGCAATTGCTACCTTCCTCACATAACTCAGTCTTTAATGAGTATCAAAATAGGTTACTGTTTTTTACCTTCAGACATTTTATTGCCTATCTTCCGCAAGTACAGGCTCTACATCTAGAACAAATTAACATCAATCCTTGGAAAAACACGTTTGAGGGATGATGCCATCTGCCAGTTCCTTTAATCATTGCAAATCAAACTAATTGTTTATATTCTGCACACAAAAAAGTCTTGTTCTTTACCTTACGTTGTAATTGATCTTGAATTAACAATACTGATTTTTTTTTTTAAGTACTTTGCAAGAATCAAGCAGCACAAAGTCAGGTGGAACATTTCCCACTGTATCATTTGTCTCACTAATCATACTTCTGACACAATATGAGAGAGCCTGGAGTCCTGCTACATTATTTTGTAATATCATGGCATTTTAAGAAACTTGTGTGCTGGTGCATGAAGTTTTAGAATCAGGTTGCAGGTTTCATAGAAACCCTAGTGTGAGTGGAAGGCATTTTTATTCATGTGAGTGTCTGATTTTTATTGCTATCTCTAGCTGTGGTGCCCTGTAAGACGTTAGACATTATTCCACATAATTCCATGACCCAGAAGAATAGAGGGGTTTTTGGGTGTGTGTGTGAGTGTAAGTGTAAGGAGCTTCAGCTGCTTTGTTGACAAAGAGCAGAACTCTGCTTGTGGTTTTCTAGACATTTACTGCATATTGCTGTGAAAACTTACACAATACTGGATGATGAAAAGTGCCCTTTTTTCCTGTTGCTTTCTCCTGGAATATCAACCTAGGAAGAAGACGTAGGAAAATGTAAGTGTCCAGCTTCAGAGGTTTGCTCTGCTTTGAAAACAGAATTCTTAAAAATGCAGACTTGCTTGATAAAACTGCAGTTCCACCTGCAGCCTTCATGTGGCAATGCTCAGTTATTAGAATGTTTTGGTCATGGATCAAAACCAAAGGGGTTTCTTGCAGGATCAGTCTCTGATTCAATATTCTGGAAGACACACCATGTTCTATACTTTTTTTTTTGTTCCCAATACCATACTTCAGCATCAACAGTCCTCTCTTGGCTGCACACACGACTGGCAGAAATCAGGACTGAGAGTACAGTAATTACATGCTGTTGCCTTTGGCTCCTTCTCCTAATTGATATTACAGTCTATTATCTGCTTGTTCGTGTCACAAAAGTCAGAATAATTATTCAGACATATCCATTCCAGGACTTTGATTTCCTGGATCTCACCATCTGCAAGCCAAAACAAATAAACATATGTCGCAAAGCCTACTACTTTATTCATACAAAAGAAGAATTTTAAGAAGATGGATGAAACAATCTATTATCCAGAGGCTCTCCCACTATGCATTTGGTTTTATACTCAAGGAGATATGCTATAAACAGTCATAGAAACCCTAGGGTGAGTGTTGTAAACTTTTACTGCAAAGCAGTAACTGCTTCCAGAACCAATATTTCTTATTAGATGGCAGAATTGCAATCTCTTCTGCCACACATCAGGAAATCTATGTAAAATCTGTGTTCATTTCTGGTTTTGAATTCACCTGCCTAATAGAAATATTTTGGAATGATCAATGAATCTTCACCTAAATAGTTTCAATCTAAACGGTTGGAAATGGAAAATAACATACATATGTAGACGTACACACAAAGGAATTTTGCACTTCCACTGGCATCATAACAGTCCATGTCGAAATCTCAGGTGTGTTCACCCATTTACCTCAAAACCTGTGTTGGAAGCCTACATATTGTACGGAGATGGGTTTATTAGCAGCTCCATGAGGTAAATGCCATTATTTATGGCACTGCCATTATTTAAGGGATGCGGGTGGTGCTGTGGGTTAAACCACATAGCCTAGGACTTGCCGATCAGAAGGTCGGCGGTTCAAATCCCCGTGACAGGGTGAGCTCCCGTTGCTTGGTCCCTGCTCCTGCCAACCTAGCACGTCAAAATACAAGTAGATAAATAGGTACCTCTCCTCCTCCAGATGAATATTTTATTTATCTGCTGTACATGTATAGCAGGCACCCCAAGTTACCCAAATAAGTAATTGCATGGAACAGATGTCCAACTCCTATTTCAAATTGAGTTAAATATGTTAAACGTGGAAATATTCTGGAGAATGTGTAAACTGAAGAATTACTGAAATACGCTCCAAATTCTAACAAGCGCATATGGCTAATGAATCCCAGTGTTCTCAGATGGGCTGAGCCAGGTTTTTTCCTGACTCACGTAGCTCCTTGGTTATGGCCCTTGCTTCTTACTAAAACCAAATGTTTCTAAGGCTGGAAATACAGAATCTCTGCAAAAGACATGCTGCGACTCTCCCCCCCCCCTCTATCTTGAGACTGATGTTCAATCTTCCAATTTAAAATCTATTATTCTCTGTTGGTTAGAGGTTGTGGTTCAATCCCCATATGGGACAGCTGCATATTCCTACATTACAGTGGGCTGGACGATCCAATCCTCAGGGTCCCTTCCAACTCTACAATACTATGATTCTAAAAACATCCTGCCAACCCCCAAAGTATTTCCCCCCTTCAGTAAACACATTTATGAACATTAGATAAAGAAGTCACTCTAGGCTCATAGTTTTACAATTTATAGTTGTTTTCAGACCATCACAAGAGCAAATGATTGATAGATTAGACACACAGACAGACACACAGACGGACCCTGCAAAACAGATTGTTGTAGACAAGGGCACAGCTCGTTATACTTCCCCTACAGCAGCCTTTCTCAACCTGTGGGTCCCCAGATGTTGTTGAACTACAACTCCCATCACCCCTAGCTAGCAAGGCCAGAGCTCAGGGATGATGGGAGTTGTAGTCCAACAACATCTGGGGACCCACAGGTTGAGAACCGCTGTCCTACAGGAAGCAGGAAGCACTCTTCTGTTCCTCTCTTTTTTCTAAAGTTCTTAAATCCTTCAATGGATTCACAAGGTGTGGCGGTAAGGCACAAGGTGAATCATGGAGCAGAACCTAATAGTTTACTGTCCCTGAATGCTTGATAAATCATAGGGCAGCCGTAAGACTCTTGCAAGCTGCAATCTTCTGTTCCCCTGGCCACCAGTCATTCTGGATTCCTTTGCCTGTAGCTGGAGTGGCTAACCTGGAACCCCTCCAGATGTTTTTATATTCCAAGCTCCCATTATCCCTGACCACTGACCACACTTCCTGGAGCTGATGGAAGCTGGAGTCCAGAAACATCTGGACGGGCACAGGTTAGCCACTCCTGCTTTATAGTTGCACAAATAACAAACGCACGCAGAGTCCCTTAAATTACATCTTGTTTCTCCCAGTGCTGCATATTTTGGAACCCTGTTTGATACAACCACAGCATCAGCTGCAGAGAACTGGTTTTGTAAGATTTTGACATTCCCATTCCTTTTTTAGGAGATACACAGACACACTGAAGCCCGTAATGGGTGGCCATGTTATTTAGGTGTAGGAGTGGAAGACAATCTGATCTGATGTACCAAGAAGAAGCCCCAAAGTAACACGGCTGCTGTTGTGAGAAACTGCACAATATGCTCCTGGGTGATTTATGAACACACTTGAATTAAGTAAAGGATGTGTTCTCACTTAACTTGAAATTATCATGAAAATGATGCCCATAAACTGCCAGGCAGAGCTGCGAGATTAAATAGATTTGCTGCACCTCACAAGCAACTTGATATCTGGTTTTGTGCACTCAAGCAAGATTTATCTATATGGCATGCTCAATAAAATGCACAGGGGAGAAATTAAATTAGAACTGGGATGTGTACATAGATGGAATGCACCATATTTCACTGGAAGTGGCCTACTTACAATAACTTTGACAAAGCTGGCAGGAAATATCCCTGTGCAATTCTTGCATTTTCCTCTGTACCACTCGTCATCTATTTTCTCCAGAAGATAAACAGTCTCTCCAGAATAGAGGTCCAAATCATCAGTATGTTCTGTGGACAACAAAAAATTATACCTGTTAATGTAGCCTAGTATGTTGAATATTGCTAAGAAAGGGCTCATTTAAAACAAACACTGTATGCAAAAACAAGCCAGAGTTTGAAAAATACTATAACATAAACTACTTAGGGTTGGGAGTAGGGAACATACTGCAGTTTGGAGCCAGCACAGCCCCTTACAATAGCACAGAGAGAGGAGCTAGGTTACATCTTCCCTATGAACATAAAACCTGCCTGCTAAATCAATGGGTCTAATTTACTTGGCTGTCATCCTATGAGCCTAAATTTCCTCCCAATAGTCTACTAGGAATATTAATATCAACAAAATGAAGCCAATTATTTTCATTTAAGGGGGGGTAATGGGGGGGGTAGAGGTGGAGTTTGGAAACTTTGGGGCAAGTCCTTCTGTGCTTACCTTCTTGCAATCCAGAGTGTGTGCAGTTTAATTTAAGCCATGAACCATTTCTGTGTGTGTCTCTGGCAGTGCCAGAACATTACATCTACCCACGTCATATGTCAAAACAGTAGTTGTGCACAAGAGGCAAGCTGCAGTAATTCGTACTGGGCCCCTTTCCCCTGTTCTCCCATCTACACATATATCTTTGACACCATATCCCTCTGAAAACTGCCCACAAACCCCAGAAGCCTATCAAACCTGTACTGCCCACAGGTCAACCAGGTTTGTAACTGTGTTTATGGTTATCTAGCCATTTCTACAAAGGTAACTCAGTGAGTGACTCTGGGCATGGCAGACCTGTGTACACTTTCTGCCTTACACGGGGATCCTTTCAATTTCTTCTTCATCATCCTCATCCCCTTTAAACTTTCTCACTTAGCCACTGCATCGTGTCCCTTGCAGCAATCACTTTAGTTGTGTTTGCTTATAAGCAATAAACTGAAAACTATGAATGGAAACTGCTTCAAGCATGTTGCCGTTTCCCAGCAAGAAACAGCCTAGCACTGTCAATATGTTCTGGCATGCAGCAGAACCAGTAAACTAAAACCTGTAACTAAGCTAAAATCTGTAAACATGATTCAAAAAGAAAGAAGAGCCCACAATTTTAACTGTTTCCATTTACACTGCTACCACTGAACTGCACTTACCTGCTAGAAAATCATGCAGCACTATCGCATGAGGAACACGTGGGTCAGAAATCTTCCGCATATTGTCCGAATCCTTAAAACACAGTAGATTTGGAAATTGTGATGCTTGGTGTTTGTTATTTGTTGGGAGCCCTAATTTCTGTGTGGATCATCCATCACTGGTTTAAATATAACCTTCCACCGATTTATGTTGTTAGCTGTTAAGACATAAAATGTGGGGCCTGCTTCTTTTCTCATTTAATCTGGATTTTAATACCACCTGATCTCATTGAAAATCAATGATCTTAAACCAGCGCAGTACATGCATCAGCGAAAAGAAAATCGCATCTCTGAAAACTGCAAGCCGCTGCTTTGCTACTGTAAATGAGATGTGTGCCTGTCTAAGCCTTTTCCTTATTTGCAAAGTTTTCTAACTAATTCTCAGATAGGCTAACTCCAGAGCACCAACAATAACAGTAAATCCCCTTGGGAAGTATGAGCAAAAGATGCTGACCATTTCAAAACACAATATCCATTTTAATTTGTTAAGAGCCACAGATAAAGGCCTCTTGGTATATTTCTAAGAGTAACCTAATAGCACGAGATGCTTAACATCCTATACTAAGATAATAAAATTATGTTTTGGATTAGGATTTACCAACTGCTGTTCCAGTGAAATGGTGTTGCCCTGGAGTAACAAATTTTAAAATACAAAGCATGCTAGGATGTTGCAGAAATGTATGGGAAGCTATAGGCCCTGTGCAGAACAGCTCTCGATAATTGTCTATTTTTTTCTAATTTGTTTCAACTGGACAGTTTTTGATACGTATATTAAAATTCATACCCTCTGTCTGCTTTTCAAACTCTCATCCAGTGGAGTTATTATCTGCATCTGGGATGAATGAACTTTGCCAGTTTCTTCACCCTTTTGACATTCAATGATGCTGTTGTCAACATGGTCCACCAGAACAAGCACATCCCCACGCTTTAAAGTTAACAAAAGGCCGTTAGATGGTTCATGATTCAGCAAGCAGCATGTGCATATGCATGAATAAGCCACAAGAAAGAGCTTTACCTTGCAAGAGAGATGGCTGGGATCTTGTGGAGAGATATCTTCCTTGGCGATTCCATGAGGCACAGGAAGCTTAAGACAAAGAACTCAAACGTTTCAGTCCAAAAATAGCTCCTGTCAATTTGCTACACAACTTAATGTTTTATTACATATTGTAGAGAAAGAAAATCAAAATACATTTTAAGCATTTTAAATAAAATATGCAATATATTTTAAAAGCATTAAGCATTTGAAAGATACAGAATCAACCATATTTTTGGAGCATAATTTTTCATGCGAAAACCGCAGTGTATTACCATATTTTTTGCTCTATAAGACGCACCAGACCATAAGACGCACCTAGTTTTTGGAGGAGGAAAACAAGAAAACAAATATTCTGAATCCCAGAAGCCAGAACAGCAAGAGTGATCCCTCTTGCTGTTCTGGATTCTGGGATAGCTGCACAGCCTGCATTCGCTCCATAAGATGCATACACATTTCCTCTTACTTTTTAGGAGGGAAAAAGTGAGTCTTATAGAGCAAAAAATACGGTAATTCATTGTTTGTCTGTTTGCTTATTTCTTAAAAATGTGTCTATCCTGCCGTTCATCATAAGATCTCAGGGTGAGGAACAATAACACTTATTTTAAAACCCACAGATCCATTAAACAACCTAAAAACATATAGCATTACTATTTACATAACTTACAAAACAATAGGGTGGCTTCTATCAAACCCCAATTTTGTTCTTTTCCTCACCATGTATTTACTGTAGAGAGGATGGCCTGGCTTGGGTCGAGGAGGTAAAGCTGGGTCTTGATTTTTAGCAGTATCGTTCTTTGTTCTCTTGACTCCTGGCCCTGATTTGCCTGGTTGTTTATGGAGGTTCACGTCAGATGATGAGCGAGAAAATCTCTCCTTTTGCGATGAGGCCTTGGTAGACATTGGTGGTGGTGGCCTTCCAGGGGCACCCTTAGGTGGAGGAGGTCGAGCTGGTGTGGTTTTTTTATCACCAGGCCTAGAAGTTACACAGACAACAAGGAATATAAACCATATAACAGAAAGCATAGTTCATTCAGATATGTAGAAAAATACTTCAGGGCTGGATTATCTGAAAGTACTAGAAAAAAAGCAAGAAGCATTTTTTGAGGGGGCAGTGGACAATCATTGCAATATCCCCAATAGCCTAGTCTCTTAAACAGAAAATTCAATTTCTGCTGACCAGTTTTGATTACAGACAACCAGCTATTGCAGGAAGGCAGACCATAATTAAAGAGCTTTGTTTGAAGCTGCCGAGGGCAGTTATGTGCACCATGTCTGAGCTGCCTCATGTGCAAGGTTGCTGAACCAGCTAGACAGAATATCAGATTATAAACAGTTAGAAAGAATGTTTACACCATACAGTGGTACCTTGGTTCTCAAACGCCTTGGTACTCAAACAACTTGGAACCCAAACACTGCAAACCTGGAAGTAGGTATTCTGGTTTGCGAACTGTTTTCGGAAGCCGAACGTGCTCCATTTTGAGTGTTACGCTTCTGCTTTGAGTGCCACACTTCCGTTTTGAGTGTTACTCTGAGGTCTGTCTGTTTTTGCTATTTATTTTACGTTTTTGTAGCTCTTTTTTGTGTGTGTGTTTTGTGACTGTGTGGAAACCAGTTCAGCTACTGACTGATTGATTGTGTGACTGCAGTACATTGTTTATTGCTTTCATTTTATGGATCAATGGTCTTGTTAGATAGTAAAATTCATGTGAAATTGCTGTTTTAGGGGTTGTTTTTAAAAGTCTGGAACAGATTAATCCATTTTGCGTTACTTTCTATGGGAAAGCACACCTTGGTTTTGGAATGGAGTTCCGGAACAGATTAAGTTTGAGAACCCAGGTACCACTGTACTGGTAAATATGTTCCCATCTACTGAAGTATTTAAAACATCATAGGAACAAATAGGTTTTTAGCTCACAAATGTCATTCTGCTGGCCACTAAACAATTTGATTGATATGAGCTACTGGGAAATTGTCAAAATAGTACAGTGGTACCTCGGGTTACAGGCGCTTCAGGTTACAGACTCTGCTAACCCAGAAATAGTACCTCAGGTTAAGAACTTTGGTTCAGGATGAGAACAGAAATCATGCTCTGGCGGCGCGGCAGCAGCAGGAGGCCCCATTAGCTAAAATGGTACCTCAGGTTAAGAACAGTTTCAGGTTAAGAACGGACTTCTGGAACGAATTAAGTTCTTAACCCGAGGTACCACTGTAATAAGTAAGAATAACTTGGCAGGGCTTTGATATGTATTTTTACAGCGTTCATTTCAATAATGATACCTGTTGTGCCTAATTCTCTATATTTGACCAGGGAAGTTGCACAACATCATAAAAAAAAAATCCTTATAATCCTTAAAACATTTAAAACTACTTCTCTAAAAATATTAAAAGAACATTGCCACCATGTTAAACATATTTTAAATACAAACTGTTTAAGCAAAAAGGAGAGATGCAAAGTATATATCTATTATGATCTTAACAAACACAAAAGCAACAGGTTAAACGTGTAATATAACAAAGCTGACAAAAGAGAGAGAGAGAGAGAGAAAGAAAGCCATGCTTATATCAACAGCAACAATGACTCATCTCCTTTGGGATTAGCCGAGTCTTCCTGCAACAACGCTCTCGGGTTTACTCCTATTATCATCATTCCTGCAACTTAAGATTTCGGAGCTGAAAGACAGCTCTGTCTTCTTGCTATGCAAGACTGGACTGATCCAGTTCCATGATCGGTTCAAGCTGTCTAATGCAGGATAGTTATGTCAGAAGAGCGGTGGTACACTTTCTAATTTACTGTATCCTTGCCTGGAATAGCTGGCCGAACGGTTTATCTGCTACAGAGTTGAACATCATAAAAGCTTCCCTAGGGCCCAATTCCTATGTTGCACTAGCACTATGTTACCAGTTTGAAAGTGGAATCACATAAATGCTGTTCTGCTTTGTGTGGAAGCAGCTCCCCACATGGGAAGCTCATGAAAAAGGAGGACTGCACTGGCAAGGCTGAAATCATGAGGATCCTGTTTCGAAGCAGCTTCATGCAAGCAGCTTCCGATGTGTAACAGTGTTTATATGATTTGGTTTTTCAATAATATATATGACCGGAGTGTTCTTTTCTGGGTTGCTCTCAAACTGAGCAACTTACTATTTGATGCACTCCTATTGCTGTCTAATTCACACTTGACCAATAGTAATCTGTTGCTATTCCTAGCCATAGAAAGAGGCAAGTGTATCAGGCTGAACCATGGGTTAGTGCTAGTGCATGAACGGGAACAAGCCCAAACAAAGCCTCCAGTTTAGACATTCCTCCCTGGGAGAAGAACACTGCCAGAATTTAGTTTCACCTTCAGAATGTTGACTTAGTGCATTTGAACCAGAGGTTGTGGCAAAAGGTAGTTTAATTATTCCTGTCCCCCTGAGCAAAACCAGTTGGGCATGCAGTATTCTCTGTCTAATATTCCCTTATACATTTCAAGGGAGCCTGGGATAGCTCTGACTTTGCTAATGTATGGGGACAAAAGAGAGAGGAACAGCAGGAGTTCATATTCCACTCAAGAGGCAGTGTCAACAGTATAGAGGGTTCATTGCCATTGCAGTTAAAAGGAAATGAAACTGTTGCGGTGTGAAAAATGTTTTGAATGCATTCTTATGATGGATCAGTGACCATGACCAATCTATGAACTACACACACACACACACACACACACACACACGCACTAGGCAGCATCTTTACTACACCAAGACTTTCCCCCATCTCTTCCTACTCCTTTTTGTATGGTTATTGGACAAACTGATACTTTACTCACCTTGGGGGCATTATGGGTTCATTCTTTGATGACTGTTTCAAACTAGAATGCTCAGATTCCTATTGGAATATAAAATCTGCATTATTATTTGGACAGCATGATTTGAAAGTTCAACATTATTATTATTATTTCAAGGGAAAACTTAAATTAAGATTTCACTACAGAGATTTTATTATTTTGTTTTCCCCCCCCGAGGGACTCCTGGTGAATATTAGCACAACTTGTGCTATTAGTATTTTGAGAGATGTAGGGCAACTATTTGAGAATAAAATGTAGTAAAGCCCGTTTACTGTAAACTAGGGGCCTCAATACACAATGGCAATGTCAGACATACTCCAAGTAGTCCACTGATTTCATGTGGTCTACTCTATGTCTCTAAGTATGCTGAAGAATTGATGCTTTTGAATTATGGTGCTGGAGGAGACTCTTGAGAGTCCCATGGACTGCAAGAAGATCAAACCTCTCCATTCTTAAGGAAATCAGCTCTGAGTGCTCACTGGAAGGACAGGTCCTGAAGCTGAGGCTCCAATACTTTGGCCACCTCATGAGAAGAGAAGACTCCCTGGAAAAGACCCTGATGTTGGGAAAGACGGAGGGCACAAGGAGAAGAGGACAACAGAGGACGAGATGGTTGGACTAACTCAAAGCTACTAACATGAGTTTGACCAAACTGCAGGAGGCAGCAGAAGACAGGAGTGCCTGGCGTGTTCTGGTCCATGGGGTCACGGAGAGTCAGACACAACTAAACAACAACAACAAATATGTCTAATGTTGTACAATAACGCAATGTGACTGAAGAAAAGCTAGTGCCAAATTCTTCCCTAGTGAAGAAAAGACTAATATCTTCCATCTTTGTGATATCCAGTGGGGCAGTGTGGTGGGGTGGTGGACAGAAGATCTTTCTTTCTAAAGAGATATGATGCACTTTCAAAAGGGTAAGTGGAATTAGTTCAAAGAAATCACATTAGAGATAAAAATTCTTAGTAGAACTTTGTGTATTACTGTAGGATATGGGGACAGCCCTCGCTGAAGAAAGGAAACAGAAACTACAAATGATACAACTGTATTTTTCCAACACAGAGAATGGCCTTCTGTATCAAAGCAATGTGTTTCCATGCTGATAGCCAAGGCATCCTTTCTTTTCTGAGGTAAAAATAGTTGATGCCTTCATTCTCATACCAACTCCCATCAGCCCCTGCCAGCATGACCAAAGGTCAGGGTTGGATGGGCCTGTAGTCCAACAACATATGGAGGGGCTCCATGCTGGTGACACCTACAATAGAAGATCTCACACCAGTACATTAATGTGCTCTGACACACAGCTTGGGATTTTATGGTCTAGCATAACAGGGTTGTAAAAGAGAAATTAAACCAAGATGGAATCATGGAGCTGTGTGTGTCATCCTGTAAGCTACAGGATATACATACATACATATCCATGGAGGAATTTCAGAGCTATGGCAACTCTAAGAGATGGCTATTCATCCTCTACTTGAAGACCACCAGCAAGAAGAAGCCCACCACCTTTCTAAGTAATTGGTTTAATTGTTGAACTGCTCTTAGGATTAAGAATTCTCTCCTAAAGTTCAACAGAAAACAATTTAAAGTCTTAATTCTCAAAATGGCACCTTATGTACAAAAGGATAATTCAAAGATTATAAACAAAGAAGAATGAGTTACCACATTTTTTGTTGCTTTGTTATTATTGGGTTTTCCAGCCGAAACGCCAGATGTGTTCCCTATTGGTTTTTCTGTAGGAAGTGGAGGAGGGCTCTCTGGAACTTCATTTAAAGCTGAAAAAATATTAGTGCTTTTATAAGCATCGCCATAAACATCATACAGATACACTAAAAAACATAAACATCAGTGGATCTGATCGATCAAACGGAATCACAACAGATCCTTCATCCTGGCCAAGGGATTTCACCATTTCAAGAAATGACACGTGAACGCCACAACAAAACCAATGACCCATGTACAAAAAGGTATGGACCTCTTCACTAGGGATATGGACGCACTGGTGAGGAGGCATTATGTCAGACTTTCCAACAGATGCTGGAGTGGGTCATAGAAATACTACTCCACACTTCCCATTTCAGAACTGTAAAGACTGTGTCTTTCACAAATGAACTGCCTGTTTCCTCTTGCTATCGGAGCACGACTGTTTTCTTAGGCCAGAGGACAGTAATGAGGATGGCGCTGTGGGTTAAACCACAGAACCTAGGGCTTGCCAATCAGAAGGTCGGTGGTTCGAATCCCCGTGACGGGGTGAGCTCCTGTTGCTCGGTCCCAGCTCCTGCCAACCTAGCAGTTCAAAAGCACGTCAAAGTGAAAGTAGATAAATAGGTATCGCTCCGGCGGGAAGGTAAATGGCACTTCCGTGACCTGCTCTGGTTCACCAGAAGCAGCTTAGTCATGCTGGCCACATGACACGGAAGCTGTACGCCGGCTCCCTCGGCCAATAAAGCAAGATGAGCACCGCAACCCCAGAGATGGTCACAACTGGACCCAATGGTCAGGGGTCCCTTTACCTTTACCTTTAAGAGGGGCATAAAGCTATAGCAAGAAATGTAGATCATCAAGATCTGAAGGGAGAAATATATAGGATGATTTTTTTTCCCTTATGGAAAAAAGGAAAATGTAACCACAAACATAACTGGCACATGGTCAAATATTCCACTTTCAAACTTCGGCTGTATGCTACCAAATATATGCAGTGACTTTGAACTCTTCGGATAAAGAGCAAGGGTACACACCTGACAAATAAAAATAAAATACTCAGTATTCATAGTGTTGTTCAGTCAACCTGAACTTTAAAAAAGAATGCAGTTTTGTTTAAATGTCACTCTAAAGACTCTAGAAATGGAGGTATCGTTCTAATGAAGGCAGATGTGCATGTTGCTAAGCAACAGCTCACTGCATGGAATGAACTCTAAGACAGAATAGGTATGTTTTAAGGTATCTCTACCCAGAAGCCTTTCACTGTCATTATGAGAAAGCTTTTGCTAAATCTTTACACCAGTGCACTAAGGAATAAAGGAGACGCACGGCTCTTAGTAAGCTGCTTTTTGTCAGGCCAGACTATTTGTCCTCCTGGCCCAGAACTGTCTACTTTGACAATCAGTGGGTCTCAAAGGTCTCAGCAGAGGTCTTTCCTGTAAACTTAAACTGGAGATGCCAAAGATTGAACCTACGACCTTTTGCATACAAAGCTTGCGCTCTGTGACTGAGCAATGATCTCTCCATGTGTTAGAAAACTAGCATTGTGCAAGGAACTGTGCAAGAAGTCTCAGCATATGCCAGTGGCGTGCAATTCCTAAATTAAACCACTGCATAATAGTTAAGTTAAGCGCTAGGGGTGGCATCCAATGTAATGTCAGCATACTTCCACTTCTGCAGCAGAGTCCTTTCTCTCTTCCACCCACAATCCTTCTGTGCCAGACTCAAATTTGCTCTGGATGGTCCCCCCCCCAACCCTCCAGAGCAGGTTTTTTAGGAGACATAGGGGCCTGTAGGGGAAGAGAAAATCTGTTCTGCTCACAGACAAATATAATTGGATTTCACCCTTGGATGTTACCTTTTGTTGGTTTAGCTGGGATTCGGATCACAGTGGGTTTGCGCACAACAGCTGGTTGAACCGCCTGTTCTTTTGCAGGCTCTTGTTTGGAGGGCAAAGTGACAACATCTAAGGAAAACACAAAATTCAGCATGTTATCTTGCTCCGGTTCCAGAGAAAATGCCATAAACTTCATTCATTATGGAAATGTTGCTGAAAGGATAAATCTGTACCCTTACTGTACATTAATTCTGTAGCCATCTTGACTGTGAAGACATGCAGAGGTTTTTGTATGGGGGGAGGGTTACCCCTGAAGACAATCCTACCCTTTGTTCCTGAATGTCTGCTGAAGGTCACCTATGGCCCTCTCATTTGAACTAAATCTACCGTATTTTTTGCTCTATAAGACTCACTTTTCCCCTCCTAAAAAGTATGGGGAAATGTGTGTGCGTCTTACGGAGCGAATGCACACTGCGCAGCTATCCCAGAAGCCAGAACAGCAAGAGGGATCGCTGCTTTCGCTGCGCAGTGATCCCTCTTGCTGTTCTGGCTTCTGAGATTCAGAATATATTTTTTCTTGTTTTCCTCCTCCAAATACTTGGTGCGTCTTGTGGTCTGGTGTGTCTTATAGAGCGAAAAATATGGTATGTCGCTGTATCAAATGATTCTGTGGGGAAAAACTAATTGATTTACTTTTGTCATTTCCATTTCCAGAACTGGATTAGTGACAAAAACTGGCTTGTAAACAACTCTAAATACAGTCATACCTCGGGTTACAGACGCTTCAGGCTGAGTTTTTTTGGGTTACGGACCACCGAAACCCGAAAGTACCGGAACGGGTTACTTCCGGGTTTCAGAGGTTGCGCATGTGCAGAAGCGCTAAATCGCGCTTTGCGCATGCACAGAACCCGAGCGTCCACTGTAAAACAAAACGTTGAACATAGGAGGCTGTCTTATAGTGTGTCCAGACCAGGCCCAGGCAGACAGCTAGGTATACTTGCCCCAGGCCTCGGAGGGCTAAGTTGGCTGGGGGCTCTTGCCAGGGACCGGCTGCATTTTTGTTTTGAGTTTATAACTTTATTCTAAGAAGCCCACAACCCTGCCGCCCCTGGCTGGGCCTCAGACAAGCTCTGCATGGCCTGAGTCAGGCCACGAGTTCATCTTGCTCAGTACTGTCTAAAGTGACCAGCAGCAGCTTTGCAAGATTTGAGGCAGGATTCTCTCCCAGCTTGACCTGAAGATGCCAAGGATGGAACCTGGGGCCTCCTGTATCCAAGGCAGGTGCTCTACCACTGAGCTATGGCTCCTCCTAAGAGATCTATCGCTCTGAGTGCCTTTGGGAGGAAGGGAAGCATGTACACTGAATTAATTATGAATGATATGCTCAGGGCTTCTGTCCTAAGAGGAATTTCCACTGCCCTGCCTTTCTGTTCTCCTTCTCCAATTGACACCTAACAATCCATGGCTAAGGATCATTGTGCTATATTTACTAGCAGCTTTATCAAGGTTTTTGGGGTGTTTTTTTTAAAGAGCTTTGTTTATTTCTGCAAACCTTGGGATTTCTCTGAACACGCTGATATCTCCTTATTTCTCGTGGGTGGTGGGTTTTATAATTAAGTGTATAATTATGCAGCTGTTGTAATTTAGATATTATATTTTATGTGAGAGAATCATTGGGATTTTTGGTTATTATGTATATATGTTAAGTTTCAATAAAGATATTTGGGGGCGGGGAAAGATATCTCCTTATTTCTCAGTGGATCCATTTTAAACTTCATTCCTGTTGGCACTTGCCATCTAAGTGTGTTATTAGAGAGACGAATGCAGCTGCAAACAAAGGGGCTGGCAACCTATAAATACTCAGTGCTATCTTGAGCACAATCCATAAAAATGAGAAAGCAAAATGCTTAATGCACTCGCTAAAGACTTTTCTCTAGCAATAATCTGATTCTATTTAGGAGTGTGAACCTCACACAGGTTGGATCTGACTACCTTTACTAACAAAGGGTTATTACTGTATGAAGCTTTGGGAGCACAGTGTAAGACTAAGAAGGGGCAGTATGCAATTTTCCTAAGAAGTATTCCCCGCCCCCAAATGCTTTTTGCCACATTTCTATAAGATATTAAGGTGCTTCCTATCTTTCCTACAGACTACAGATGCAGAATATCCTACCATCTTTCAGTGTGCTCTATTCCTATTTTGGCACCATTATCTAGATCATAAATGGAGAAACCTGTAGCCTTCTAGATGTTGTTGAATTACAGTTCTCATGATCTCGGTGCTGGCTGGGGCTATTGGCAGTTTGAGTCCAGCAATATCTGGAAGACCACATGTTTGCCACCGCTGAGCAAGACATACTGAGCTCCCTGCCCTATGCATAGCAACAAGCACAAACACTAACCCCACAGTATTATAATAATTATTATATCACAATTTAATTTTTTCACAACCATGGTGCCCAAGACTTCTAGTCACCACCTCTCTGCAAAATATATGCTGACTATGATGAGAGAAGGTGCATATGGCTTTTCGCCTTCAGTACACTGCTCTGCGATGCATGTTCCATTTCCATATTTAATCTGATTTAGAAGCACAGCAATAATAATAATAAAAAAAACACCATTAGACTCAAGGTACCGGTTTCAAGTATATACAAAAAACCATCAACAGTTCATTTCCTGCTGTAATCTGCCAAGGCCTCATTAAGGCAATAAGGAAAGGAAGTTGTAGTACATCAAAATTCCATCTACTTATTCACTGCACAGGACATAATAAGAACACACAATCCTTAAACATCATTAATACAGACTCATTTGTGACAACTATACCCTATTACCAGCGCAGATTTACAACCCACACAACTGAAAGCATTTAGTAGTAAATGAGGCAAGAAGTTAAAATAGCCTCCCCCCTTCAGTTTTGAAAACACATTGTCTGCATGAAATCTACACAATATTATTGGGGGAGGGGAACCATATGGCCCCTATAAAGTATTTGGAAAACTATGAGCAAGATCCTATTGCAGCATCTGATGTGTAAATAGAATGTCCCCTCCCTCCTGTGCACCCCTAAAATCTGCTGCAGAGCATTAGGGGACCGTCCAAAGCAGGTTGGGAGGTGGGGAAAGTTCTCGTTTGCTGGCGTGACACTGGATCTTGTCCTGTATGTTTCTTCAAATAAGAAAGAGTGCCACTTCCCAAGAAACAATTGGAAGTGCATATTATTATTATTATTATTATTATTATTATTATTAGGAAGGTACATACTACTACTACTACTGCTACTACTATTGTCTACTTGATTTATTAGTCATTTACTACAAAAAGGTCTCTAAGTGACTAACTTTAAACTCCTGATTGCTCTTTCGCAGCCACATCCTTACCCGTCCCATACCTGATGTCAAGTGTGATATAGGTGAGCGTGGTTTGGGAAAACAGACTAGTGGGCCAAATTAGGACTCTGGGCTGTGGATTGGTGGTTCTCCACCACTGCTGTACAGTGGTGCCCCGCAAGACGAATGCCTCGCAAGACGGAAAACCCGCTAGACGAAAGGGTTTTCCGTTTTTGAGCTGCTTCGCAAGACAATTTTCCCTATGGGCTTGCTTTGCAAGACGAAAACGTCTTGCAAGTGTTCAGATTTTTTTCTGCTTTCCCCCCTTTTTTCTAAGCCGCTAATAGCCTTTTAGCTACTAATCCGCTAAGCCTTTAATAGCCGCTAAGCCTTTAATAGCCGCTAAACCGCTAATAGAGCTAATCCGCTAAGCCGCTAATAGGGTTGCTTCGCAAGACAAAAAAACCGCTAGACGAAGAGACTCGCGGAACGGATTAATTTCGTCTTGCGAGGCACCACTGTAATAGGAAGAAGCAGCACTTTCCATTCTGAGCCCTGGCAGTTTTTCTGTTTTTATTTTGCAGCTGACACTCAACATTCAATGGCTTCTGAGCATGCTCAGTCTTCATTGGGCTGTGTTTTGGGTTTGGTTTTTTTTTTTTGATTTTGCCACCATAGGGTTTGGAGTTTTGTTATTAACTGCAGAACTCTCCTGTACTGCATATCTCACTAGGCACATTTGGATACCCACTGGGGAAAAAGTAGGGGTCTTCTCCCCCTATCTCTTATATTTCTCCTTTCATGGAACCTTTCAGCAGCATTTAGATTTTTGTATGAGCCAGAAAGCAGTAATTTCACACATAAAAATTCACAAAACACACCGAATATAAAAATTATGAAACATATCAACTGTGTTCCTCTGAATGGAGGGATCACTACTGTTGCCATGTGATGAAAGTGATCTCTCAAAAGATCAACATGTAATGGCACTTTTATACTTAACACAAATGTATCCTCATGCAAAGAATGCCTGCAAATCTTGTGCTATAAATCTATAGAGGCTAAATGCTAGATAAACTAATGTCTCGTTAAAGTTTCTAACTACAAATGTGTGTGTGTGTGTGTGTGTGTGTGTGTGTGTGTAAACTCTACTCAAAATGTCACAATCATTCTTACAAGCAAGGGTTATTTTAATTGGGCACTCCCAATACACATATATGCTATTTATTCAGTGTACTTAGCAACTCACACTCTAAACTTCTTTGAACACCAGCTCCCAGTCCCAAGGCAAAATTATCATTTGCTTTCGGGTCTCAAGCTTTCCTTCAGTACAATTTATATATAACCACTACATAAATGTACATTACTACATAAATGTAATTATTGAAACCATCAATCATGGATCAGTTGTTATGCCAATGTTCCAGTAGCCCTGTTTTTTCAAATCTATTCCTATAACCAAGAGCATTGCTGCCAGAAGCCAAATAAATACAAGATTATATTGAATAACATCATATAAAATTTAAGAAGACAGGAATAAAAATATAGAGAAAAAGAACAGAAATACTCTTTTTTTGTATTCAAAAATTAAAACAAGAATGATTTAGGGAATTGTAAAGCAAAATTATTTTAAACATATACTAAAGGTACAAGTCCATATCTACATTGCCTGAGATGAAGTTGAAATACATTAGGAGAATATTATTTTACTGGTAATGTTTCAGTTCCACTACCCTAAAAGCCTGCAAGCTTATGGAATCAAACTTTAATTCCAGATTCTAGGCAGACACACTCACCTGTATACAGCTCAAATGAATGAATTTTGACCTTGATTGGATAGGTTTCCCAAACATACTAATGTTGTGATAAAAACAGGCATGCATAACTGTAATCATTCTTATAGGAAATCCTTCCCTCTTCTTAAATCTTACCGGATTCTGACGGCGTAAGTTCCTGAGGAGTCCCGGCTGAGTTAGGGGGTAAAACATCATCATCAAAGCTAATCAGATCTCCTTCCGCAGGTGGCTTGCCCTGCCCTGGAGGTGCTGAGAGGCTGCTTGCAGGGGGCTCCGCCAGGGATCGAAAGGCATTAGACTGGGCAGCTACAGAGAGCCTAGGAGTAGCACTTATTGGCTTTAGTGGAAGCATAGGAAGAGCAGGACTTTCAAAAGAAACCGACTTCTTGGGAACAAGTGGCCGAGGAGCAGGAATGGGAGATTTTCTCTGTCCATTACTATTTTCTGAAGCTGACTGGCTTGTTGAACTAAGCAGTCCATTGCTACTGCTTTTTACAATGCCTGATTTTGGTTTCTTTGGCAATTCAGGCTTGGTTATGTTGCTCCCAGCTTCCTGAGGTTGTGGTTGCCTTTCCTGGGGAATGACCTTTAGTTTGCTTTCTGTCCACGAATCCCACTCACCTGAAGCTCTGTTGGCCACCGGCTTTGGGGCCACCACAGGTTTTTTTGCACTTATTATGGGTTTGGGGCCTAAGGAGCGTGGAGATATTTCTGGCTTCTTTGTTTCGGTGTTTGCTTGCGATTCAAAAGCTTTAATCCGAGATAGTATGCTACTTTGGCTCTTATCTTTATCCATACTGTCCATATGAGTGTCCCAAAGGCTGTCATCTAGTAAGGACAGCAGCTGAATTGCCGGTGTGTCCTTTTCAGTCCTTGACTGGCTTGCTTCTTCCTGATTGTCTTGTGCGTTGCTTTGAGTATCTCTAACAACAGGTTTCAGATTGCCTTTTGATCTTGGTTTTGGAACAGGACATATTACAGCATTAGGCTTCTCCTGACATGCCTGCTCCTCTTCCAACACAACTAGAAGTTCCTCATTTTTGGAAGGATTGCTGATCAGCAGAGATGATGAAGGTCTAGGTGGCTTTCGAGGAATTGGTACAGCTGCAAAACAAACGGTACCTCCAATTGAACAAATTTTAGAGGGGGAAAAGATACAAGATCTTATTTTTTAAAAAGCCACTTGCAGATTGCAAACACCATCTAAAAAGAGGCATTATTCATTTTCTCACATGGAAGGGAAGGCTATTCTTTTCAAGAAAATGCCTAACACAACACAGACATAAAAACGAAGAAATAGGTTTCTTCCTTCAGAACAATAGTTTTCCACCTATATGCAAATTTAATCTAGCAACTAATAAATTCATATTAACCAGCTAAGCTTTCTTTTGTTGTGTGGCATCCCTAATTCTGCTACATCTTAACTAATCACATTTATTTATGTCACTTTCCCCCCTGTGATGCCATTAATTCGTTTTTGTGAGCAGTGGTTTGGCTCTTGTCGGCGCATGTTCACATGCAAGTCATTTGTGTGAATGGGCTCCAGTTGTGAAAACTCAACCACAGCAATGCAACACACGCATAGAGAGAGATACTGCATTGGTCTGAACTGGATCTCCAACAACTCTTTAGGGAACACTTCATAATAGGATTTGCCTCATACAGCTGAACCCATGCAGCTGCTTTTAAATGTAATTCAGCTACAATTAAAAGTTATATACCTGGAGTGCTTTCGCATTCACAGAGACCGTGCAGATTACTTTTCACATTTGTTCCTGGCAAGTTGCTGATTATCTCTTCTGGAAAGTCAGTCTGTGTTGAAGATGTAGTGGTGCATCTAGCATTAACAGCACTGGCAGCATTATTGTTGCTAGGAGTGTTGACTTGCACTTGACTGATCTCTTTGATTACCTGCTCATAGGAAGGGGGCTGCAAAAGAAACACATGCAAATTCCACATGGCATGGTTTTGTTTCACAAATGGAGCATTTCTGCATGCATACAAATCTGTCCCATGCCCCGAGCGCTGAGGATAATTATTAATTCTGACATTGAAGTCATATCACCGTATCGTAGTCACCACATTAAAATCAGCCTAGAGGGAAACCCTCAACTTCCTCACCTCGGCGGAAACAAGATCATTTGTTCTCCAAGGGGCCTGGGTGTGAGACGACTGAAAACCTAGCCCTTGCTGAGGGACATGATTTCCACCAGGAAACCAGGAGGATGGCCCAAGCGGCTCAGCTGCAACTATTGTGATTTCAGGGCGCCTGAAAAAGGTAAAAAAGAAAGATTAAACCAATGGCTATTGATGTAATTTGGAGATGTATTTTACGTAGATCTTCAGACCAAGCACAGGACCCCTCTGGGCACCCAGTCTATCAAACAACAGTTTCCTAAGGTAAACGGACCCCTGACAGTTAGGTCCAGTCACGGACGACTCTGGGGTTGTGGCGCTCATCTTGCTTTACTGGCCGAGGGAGCCAGCGTACAGCTTCCGGGTCATGTGGCCAGCATGACTAAGCGGCTTCTGGCGAACCAGAGCAGCGCATGGAAACACTGTTTACCTTCCCGCCGGAGCGGTACCTATTTATCTACTTGCACTTTGATGTGCTTTCAAACTGCTAGGTTGGCAGGAAACAGTTTCTGCAAATAACCAAGAACTCCACAGATATCAACAGAGTTCTCGAATCTTTGCCCTCTGTCATTTTGATTACCATACATTTTGATGTGTCCACCCATGAAAGACCATAAGACTTCTAAAAGCAAATTATCTGGGGTTAAGAGCATCTGTTGCTATGGTACTTGGAGAACTATTTTGTGGCTACGGCAATGATACATCTAGACACTACCAAAAGAGAGCCTACGGAGGGCGATTTCAGTGCTTCTTTTCACACACTGGAATTCATTGCATGCTCATGAACCCCTGCAATATACAGAGTATTTATCTCCTAATAAACCACCCATGCTAATATTAAGTATTTGCATTTCAAATTATGTATTTCATACTTAAGAAGTGTAACGGAGTCTACAGGATGAAAACAGACAGCATCACATAATGGTATTAACAGGTTAAAGAGCGCAGGAATTACTTTGCACTGCAGCTTAAAATATTATCACTAGAAAAATGATTTATTATGAATATTACAAAATTATTGTTCTTTTAAAATATTGATTGACTGATAGTAAGTCCTCCTATGAACTCATATGGAAAAAACAAAACAAAACCACCTTCACTTGCTATAAAGGATAAGGCAACAATCGAACAGCTCAAGTTTTACAACAAAAAGTTTTTATAGTGTGACATTCGGGTATGTAAACAGGAGAAAAGTAGTAAGTGAAGAGGAAAGGAAAGGAAAGGAAAAGAGGAAAATGTGAGAAGTCACGGGAATACAAAACCAAAACATGTAAATGTAGATTATTTGTCCCTTAGCACACTTTTGTACTTGCAGATGAGAAAGATGGATAAAAAGATGATTTTCCACAACCTTTTAAAATCATGTTTGCCAAGTGGCAGGTTTAGGAACAGGTGAGGTTCTTCCTGGTTAATTCCATGTCATTAATCTGGAACAAAAGGTTGTAGAAGCATGCATCAGGAAGCAGCCAACACAATCTGAGCAGTGGGGAGTTCCAAAGGAACTCAGCATAGGAAACAGGGCCAACTTTTTACACACTGAGGCATACTTTCAGTTAATTCAGTCCAGTGCATACTCTACTGGAAGAGTAACAGGTTTTAAAATAAATTTCACAAGGCAAATGTGTTTGTGAGAGAGAGATAAAGAAACACGAGCACAGATTAGAGAGAAAGAGAGAGACCAGTTGACAACAAAAACAGGATTAGACATACATTCTCAAACACATTTTATTACCAGGAGAACTGAATGAAATATCAATTATCACATCCTACCTTCTCTCTCTTTGTTGTTCACTGTGGCCAGATGTCCGAGAAGCTAGTTTGAAAAGACATCAACAGTTAATTTGGTCTAGTACAGGCATAACATTTATATTTCAATACCCAAATCCTTGCCAAATTACTCGAGAGAAACTGATTGTAGTGAAATTTGTTTATCAGTAAAATCATTCACAGGGATTGTTAAATTCAACATAAAATATGTTTGTTAAGGCTAGTCCTTGAATGACATCTCGACTGAAATTAAAAGAATTTTCACAAAGCACATCTCACGGTTTGGAGGACAACATAAAAATGTTAAATCCGAAACTGGTTTTGTAACGCGGTATTAAAAGACAAGGCTGCACGCTTGAACAACATGGTTATGAAAAAATACAGATGCAATGCTCCAGTCCAGTGCTCATACAGATCTCTTGAGCTTGTCAGGAAGCCAGATTAATTTCCAAGAGAGAGAGAGAAAATCTTTAACTGCAAAAGTATGTGTGCCCAGAACTGCTTTCCATCATTTAAATTATTGAGAGAACACTTTAAATGGAGGGTATCTGTATGAAGATCCCCCTTGGAAATCACAGAATTTGGGGTTAATAATTTTATTTTATTATATTTTAGCCGTACTTGAATGCATCCTTTTACATAGGTCTTATATAAATAATACAACAAGGAATTAACCAGGAGGATGCTTCTGCAGCAGTGGAATTCAAGAGAGGAAGTTTGGTCTTCTCGTGCAGAAGCAAGCTACCCTAATTACACCACTGCAGATGGATCAGCAAAAATCAGCAAAGCAGCAGCTGGGAAAGGACAGCGCAGACATACCTCTTCCACGGGGCATATTTGATGTGCACTATTCATGAGTGCTGAAGGAAAAAAAGAAGGGGTTACAGCAGAGGAAAGAAAGAATAAACCATGCTAGTAGTAAAGATCCACTGGGTTTCTATTGTTAGTCACACAAAGATGTCGCTGTAGTATTCCCCTTGCCTCCAAGGAACACTCCAGCAATCATTCGCCAATTTTAAAATTTAGAAAAAATATTATATATATATGAAGGGACGTGGGTGGCACTGTGGGTCAAACCACAAAGCCTAGGACTTGCCGATCAGAAGGTCGGCGATTCGAATCCCCGCGATGGGGTGACCTCCTATTGCTCGGTCCCCGCTCCTGCCAACCTAGCAGTTCGAAAGCACATCAAAGTGCAAGTAGATAAATAGGTACCGCTCCAGCAGGAAGGTAAACGGCGTTTCCGTGCGCTACTCTGGTTCGCCAGAAGCAGCTTAGTCATGCTGGCCACATGACCCAGAAGCTGTACGCCGGCTCCCTTGGCCAATAAAGTGAGATGCGCGCCGCAACCCCAGAGTCGGCCACGACTGGACCTAATGGTCAGGGGTCCCTTTACCATTATATATATATATGGGGCTTCTTTCTCCACCTCAAAAGAAATCAGCACCTTCCTATTTGGTTTAACAGTAGAATTCATCAGGTTCAACTGACCTTGCTTTGGAGTTCCCAGGAATAAAAAAAGTTATCTAATATGATTCAAAATTGCTGTGCTTGATTCTGCTATTCAAAAGAATGGCAACAGGCCACTGGAGATAAAAGGATTGTTTCAAGCAGGTATCAGCAACAGATCCTTAGGTCCTTCTCTTATTGACCTTTAGTCTCAAAGAAGCCTTTTTGGATTTAGATGAGGACTAAAAAACATTCCTTTTATGCCACACTTTAACCATATACTCACTGACCAATGGGACTATGTTATGCTTGATGTGACACTGTACATCGCCCATTCTAGGAGCCTGTTGACTTATAAAGCACTGAACTGGCTACCAGTGAGCTATTGGGCCCAATTCAAGGTGTTAGAATAAAACCCTGAATGACTTGGGGCCCAAAGAGTACCTCCCCCAGTATCAATCATCTTGGACCCAATGAGCAGCAGATCAGGCCTTGTTGGAGGCACTGCCCAGTTGACACTGACTCATGGCAAGGCCTCTGGTGGTTTCCCATTTGCAGAATACCATCTCTAGTGAGGTGCTTCTGTCACCATCATAATTAACTTTGAGGATGTATTTGAAACCATTTCTGTTTACCCAGGCATTGGGTGGCTAAAATATACTGGTCCTCACAACCCAAATATCACTGGGTGGGGCATTTTTTTTAGCTGTACAGTGGTACCTCTGGATGCGAACGGGATCCGTTCTGGAGCCCCGTTCGCATCCTGAGCAGAACGCAACCCGCGTCTGCGCGGGTCGCCGCTTCTGTGCATGCGCGTGACATCATTTTGAGAGTCTGCGCATGCGCAAGAGGCGAAACCCGGAACTAACGCGTTCCGTTACTTCTGGGTTGCTGTGGAGTGTAACCTGAAAACGCTCAACCTGAAGCGACTTTAACTCAAGATATGACTGTAACCATTTTTACAACTGCCTTGTAATTTGTTTTGTTTTTGTTTTAAGTTGTGGATCTGTTTTCTGAGCTCCTTTGGCAGGAAGGGTGGGATATGAATTCAAATAAATAATAAATACTCTTATTTCTGAAGCAGAAGTTTTTTTTCTAGTTTTTGTTCTGCAGCCTGGTTGGCATTGATATCAAGAGATGAAGGCTGGGAGTTCAGAGTATGCCTTAAGACCTGAGCAGGTACTTTGCAATTTTTCCTGCATTCAAACCTTCTCAAATCAATACTGAACCTGCTCCCAGAAAACTGGGTCGAGACACATACTTTATAACAAGCCAAACCACATCTTAGCTTAAAGCAGCACAGTATAGTCTTTAATTTCTATAGGATATGGATTAAGTCGTGTATAAGCAAGTAGCATCGAATTATTACTAATATCAGTTGCTACTGAAGGGCAGTTCATAATATTATCCATGGGAAAAGGAACTTTGATGCATGATAAAAGGAATGTGAAACATTTTTCTTTGCAGGCCAATTTATTCAATATCCAGAACAGGAATCCTGTAGCAAACATAGGTTTATTCATACCGAATTTTCTATACATCTTAATATGTTATTTTGATACCTAATTTTATGAAACTGTATTTAGTTCACCTAAAAAGGTAAAGGTAAAGGACCTGTGACAGTTAAGTCCAGTCACATACGACTCTGGGGTTGTGGCGCTCATCTCGCTTTACAGGCCGAGGGACCCGACGTTTGTCCGCTCCACAGACAGTTTTTTCCGGGTCATGTGGCCAGCATGACTAAGCCACTTCTGGCACAATGGAACACTGAAACCAGAGCAGCGAATGGAAATGCCGTTTACCTTCCTGCTGGAGAGGTACCTATTTATCTACTTGCACTTTTTGGCATATTTTCAAAATGCTAGGTTGGTAGGAGCTGGAACTGAGCAACGGGAGCTCACCCCATTGCGGCGATTCGAACCGCCGACCTTCTGATCAGCAAGCCCAATAGGCTCAGTGGTTTAGATCACAGCACCACCTATCTACAGAGTAATAATAGGGACCAAAAACTAGAGTAACTCTTGGACACAGGCAAAAAAAAGTTTGGAAAAAGTTGTTTTTATATGGAATCAGTCATGGGGAATACATTGCATGCAAAATATGGTTAGTACAAGACAAAACAAATGAAACAAGGGAAGTAATTCCTGGTAAGCATTAACTCCAGCTAGTTAGAGAGAATGAAGTACTGATATAAAGAACGGGAGAGTTCAGAATTGTTGATTGAAAAGGGAGAAAGAAAGTGGGATAGTTTCATTTCAAACTTGGCCAGACTTGGGTGAGCCTGCAGTTCATTCATCAAAGTACTGTGTGATCCCATCCCACATACCATAGATGGCACAGGCCGTATTTCAATCTTCTAGGCCAGAGCTGCTTCATCTTTACTCATGCTAGAGTACGGTTCGTACAGCTGGGAGAGGTGGCAGGCAGGCACTTAGAGAACTTCCTTCCTTCCTTCCTTCCTTCCTTCCTTCCTTCCTTCCTTCCTTCCTTAAAAGGAGAGGAAGCTCTCTTTGGAAGAACCTTCTTCTCCCAACTCCACAAACAGGTCTAGCCTGTATGTGAGTGACTTTTTGAAGTACTGATGTAACAGTGCTCCTGACGTAGTTCTACATCATACTTCCTCAACCTCGGCCCTCCAGATGTTTTTTGTCTACAACTCCCATGATCCCTAGCTAGCAGGACCAGTGGTCAGGGATGGTGGGAATTGTAGTCTCAAAACATCTGGAGGGCCAGGGTTAAGGAAGCCTGGTCTACATTGCCTGAGAAGTAGGAGGATAGTTTTATGTCGAGCCAAAACGAAGTGGAGCAGCATTGCTCCCACTTTCTGTCATGCATTGGTGAGAAGAATAGAAAATGGCCTTTAATGTAGCCGCTTAGGATGGGGAGAGAAAGTAAGGACATTCCATTAGCTTGCCTAGACAAGCTACCACCTTCTTGGACTCCCAACAGAAGCCAAGCATTCTGCTTAGCAGGGAGGGACAGACCTTTCCTTTCAACCATTTTAACTTAGCAGCCTGTGCTCCTTTAAGCTTTCCACAGGCACAGTGGTGAGCCATGGTGGGTAAATAATGTGAGACAAGATCAGTCTGGCTAGGCTCTTACGTTCTTAAGAACCCCTGAATTTGTACACTCCCTCTTTCTCCTCCCTCTCTAGCACAGCAGTGAGGAGGAGTTTGGAAACTTTCACTTCCAGTTCAGACTAATTGGCCGAGTCCTTTGAGTATTTATCTTAATTGTGGAAGCAAGACAACTTCAAGCCACGGTGCAGGTAAAGAAATCTTAGTTTGGCAGCTACTTCTCAACAACTACAAGACAAAACAAATGCATTTGCAATCTGCTTAATGAAGCTACAATCATTTTCGTTGTCATAAAAGTTAAGACACCTGCTCAGAAGGTGTAGAGAGCAGTCTGAAAGTATACTTACTTCTCTTGATTGCTGCTTTAATGGATGACAGGGGGCCTTGGCTTGAAAAGGAGAAGACAACAAAACAAAACAAAATATCAGTACCCATTGTCCTAAAAGGTAACAGAAAAACAGGGGGGAATTCTTCTGCACACATCCCTAATTATCACTACCTATAAAATTGTTCATTTTGTAGCGAACTGAAATTCTAGTTTATTTACTGAAGTAAATAAAAGTAGGGAAACTACTGTGGAATCATTGCACAATACCAAAAGAAGACCAGTCTTATCTCTTTCTGATAATTTTAACAAGTGTGGTTGATTGCAGTTCAAAGTCATTTTTTCCAGCTACGATGACATTTTCCATTTACTACTTCCTTCAAAAGCCCTCATTCCTTTAATGGGAAATTTAAAAAAAGTATTCAATGGAAAATCTAGAGGATATGGTGCAAGGAAAAATGGAACTATGTAGAACTATTCTTTCCAACAATGGGCTCCATCTCCCCTATACCGGTGTGCTAAGGCTCCTTTATGAGCTCAAGCCTGCCAACACCTGTTTATAGGAGCGAAGTTCACAAACTGACCAAAACTGTCTATGGAAAGCCCCAGCAAAGATGTAGGGATTGTTCCATTGAGTACTGGAAAAGCTGTATGCATCCAATCTTAAAACCTGCTGCTTCAGGAAACCAGTATTTTAATGGGGTATGCAACAGCTTGAAACAAGACATTATACTCAGGGATAAATCCTAGGAATAAGGCAGGGATTGCTCTGAGATAATGAGCACCGGCAGCCTCAGTCTCTTTACTTAATTTGGAATAGAGAGCTATTTCCCGCCATTATTACAATAACAATTACTCAACTTTTGGTGTGTCAGGTCCCCCTGACCTCACATGGAGAAGGCAATAAAAAAAATCCTTCTTTCACTGTTCTACCTCTGTACCCCTATGAGTTCTTGATGTCCTAGTCATTTCAGGACTTAAAATTTAAATTTCATATCTATCTTACAAGGATAAAAGTCCTATTTTAGGTCTGTTCAGTACTAGGTTCAGTTTTTATTTTCTTTGCCTCAAGGAGGTGAAAAGCAACCAGATCCAAAACATAATAACAGATCCCAAAGACTTAACCATTTTCCCCTGTACAACTGAGGCACAAGCAAAACGTATTTTAATTTCCTTGTCGCCAGAGTGAAGAGCAACAGAGTCTGGGACAGTCAGTGCCTTCCCTTTTAAATAAACTTCAGTTTTGTATTCCAAAATGCGGGAAGAGATTTTTTTAAAAAATCTCCTGCTCTAAATGTGAGCAGAAGGTCTGCCAGATCACTATTCTCTCATGCAACAGAATTAATGCTAGAATTCTTAAGATGGGACAATGGAATGCAACACTTCAGACTGAAAGTGCAGTAGCACATTTTAAGAACGTAAGAAGAGCTCTGCTAGATCCGGCCAATGACCAATTGAGTCCACCATTCTGCTGAAGCATGCAAGCAGAATCCAACAGCCCTCTCCCCTCCTGTGGTTTCCAGCAACTGGTATTCAGAAACATACTACCTCTGACAGTGGAAGTAGAACATTGAAAGTAGACAATGTTTTTGAATGCTCCTTTATTGAACCCCCAGCTCCCTGCAAGCAGAAAAGTAGTACAACAGGCAGCAGGCTAAATTAGAATCAGATGTGTTTTCTTATAGGATTCCCTTCCTGCCACCCCCCCAAAAAAATGGTATTCTCACCATCGATCACAAATGGTACGGTCTGCCAGCTCCAGGCAAAAATCAGATCCTGTGATGCAGACGAAAGGATCTTTCCCCTCAACAACAACACACACAAGCCTTACAAACCGGAGCTGCTCATTTCCAAGCAACAGGGGAGAAAACTATGCCAAAACATCTGTTGATGTTCCCATGATGACCGAGAGGGTTAAACAGCCCTGTGATTGATTTGAGTTGGCTTTCACAGGAGTGAGTCATTGGGTGGTTTCTTGGCCCTTTACCTCTTGCACAATTCAATTTATAACTCCAGTTAAACTTTGGTTTGCAAATAAGGGTCGTAAACGTTTTTTACTTTCTGTATTCTATATACCTTCTGTTTCCATTGTATACCAATATTCCTGTGAGTGTATATAATTATGTATTGCCCTTCGTGAGTGTTAGCTGCAATCTACCCTGATTAGTTCAGCTTTTAAACACTAGTTCAAGCTTGAATAGTTTGTGGTTTCAGCACACTATTAAAAGGCTCACATTAATCATAAGCCCTCACCCATTTCAACGTCGTGCAACAATAACAGTAATCATTGGGATAAAAGCTTTATATTAGACACCATGGGTTGCACACCAACATCACCACAATAACACAGATGTGTCTTGGAAACAATAACATCACACACATAAAAATGGTATTCCACCCAATTTGTGCATAACAGAAAAGGAAAAAAAAAAACAAACAAATTATTTTTAGCAACAAAGTCCCATGCCACTATAAAATGTTGACAGATTTATGATACCATGAAGCATAGTTTTGTGCACCAGAGCCCAACATGTCTTTGTCATGTGCAAAAAGGAGTTCTCTAAATGAGCTTGCAAAATCAACCAACCAGCAACCAGTTCCTCTTGCCTTTGAATTTTGTCTTTAAAGGAGACACTGTTTATGCTGCAACAGACTAACCTAGCTAGCCTTCTGGAATCTGTTACCAGTGATACTTTAAGATGAACCAGTATTTCAAAAAGCAAAAGTTATCTCTCCACACAGCAACAACTTGTTCCAAGTAGCTGCTGACTCAAGTTGAGTTACACCCTTTATGGCATTAGAAACACAAACTTGTCAGAGTGTGACCTTTGAAGAAGATGCCTGGCTCAGAAATTCTAAATTGGTGTAATACAACCACACCTCTTCTAAACTTGCCTTTCCAGATGCAGCAACATTGCATGCAGAGCTGTATTAATGAAACTCCAAACTTTGCTGTGCTAACTCTCCACGACTACATTTCTACCATACCAGAAAGGAATATTCACCAGAAAGAAAAATACCTCTAACAAAGCAAAACCCTCTTACACCCCAACTTGAAGTGCAGTCATCAAAACTGTTAATGTTGACTATCTTTCCTCCACTTCCACATACAGCAGGACAGCCAGAAATATTTAGGCTGAAGTAGCGCTATGACCATCAGAGGCATCTGTCTGGGAGGAGGAAGGGGGCAGGGGAAGATCAATATACCAACAACGTGTCCCTGAACTGCATCTGATACCTACAGTGGTCATGGAAATGAAATGCCAAATTACCATATTTTTTCATCTATAAGACGCTCCCATGTATAAGACACCCCCTATTTTGGGGGACTCAAATTTAAGAAAATGTGGGGAGATATATCCATGTATAAGATGCCCCCCCTAATTTTTGACATTTTTTTAGGGGGGAAACCTAGTCTTATACACAGAAAAAGACGGTATGATAATTGCATGTATCAAAATATAAAAAGCAGAGGTGTCTCTTGGGCACTTAAATGTACTTTCAACGCAGCCTTTAGAAAGTAATTTTGCCTTCAGTTTCCTAAAATGTTAGCTATGAGAGGGCCTCTATTCTATGGTGTCAGGAGGTCATCAAATAATCTGCCTTGGAAATTCGCTTCTCTTTCTGTTCCAATTTATGCATTCCTAAATTACAGCTCTCCATTCATTTTAGCGATGCTTTTCAAACAAAACTCCAGTTATTTGAATGTCATCTGGACTAGATAATAATATACGGTACTGTATTATAAGGTAAAATACCAAGCAAGGAATCACAATTCTTTTTTGTTCTGGAAAACTACATGTATCTCTAATAATATGCTGAAAGCAAACTGGAAAGAGGCTACAGTATTGTTTTGTATGCATCTTCTTAATGGAGCTGAATGTTCTGAAAAGTATTTCAAGTCACCCTTCCTGCGTATTTCTTAGTTCTCAATTGCATTTTGAAAATAACATTAAATAAAATTAATAGGTACAAAGATTATCTTTTTTAAAAAAAATAAATATTTCCATAGATTATACAGTACTCCACAGATTATATTTAACAAAGTGATTTCTGAATGTACACTTTTCAAAACAAAAACTTTTGGGGATTCTTTAAATGTTAAGCTTTAAAAGAACTCAAATATATTTTGTTTAAAAAGCCAAAGGCAAGCAGAATCTAGTTCTAAGCTTAAGTGTCTGTTTAAAAAGTACAAATCACTGGGTTGTAGCCAACTGGAGTGGGAGACCCTCTGGAACAAACTTTTTCTTGGGGGCGGGTTAGAGAAGACAGAAAAGGGGGACCTCTTTGCTTTAACTTGCTTACTGGTGATCTGATGACGTTTCTTCAGAGAGCACTCATCTCTCAAAAATGTTTTCTAAATGGCACATTATGAGTGAGCTTACTACAAGGCAAGATGGGGAAAGAGGCCAAAGTTCTGCAGCAAACGCTTATGTGGAAGAGAAAGAAAAGCAGTGTGGAGGTGCAAAATAGCCAACTAGACAGACACCAGGACCGTCTTCAGCAGATGCGGTGCCAGGGTGCAAATATCTGCCCAGTGCCCCCAAATTACCATGGATAGTGTTGGGGTGGCCGTAGCTGCGCACTGCCAGCTATTGGGGGGGGGCGCAACTCTCCCCCATGCCACTGCGGGAGAGCGATCCGCGCAGAGGCTTGGGAGTGAAGTTGCACCCCTCCTAAGACTCCATGGGAGGAGAGCAATCCCCGCAGAGGCTGGGGAGGGAAGCTGCATGCCCGCCAGCCATATGGTTGGTGGGGTGCAGCTTCCATCCTAAGCCTCTGTGGGTATCACTCTCCTCCCGAGGAGGCTTGGGAGGGAAGGTGCACCCCCGCCAGCCTTATGGTTGGCGGGGCACAGCTGGCGGGCGTGCAAGGAAAGGGGAGGCCGCCAGCAAAGCCGTGCAGCTCCACCACTTGCTGGGGCGCCCCTGAGAGGCCAGCGCCCTGGTGCAACGCACCACTAAGCCCTATGGGAAAGACGGCTCTTATAGGTAAACTGCTCACAAGTTGTTAAGGGCTTTGTATACTCAGTTTTACTCAGAGTATATACCTATTTAAATTAATGGAACTTAGTCATGTTTATTCATTTTAGTGGGTCTATTCAGTTGAATACCACCTTATAGCTTGGTCATGCCCCCCCCCCCAATAGATTTCTCCCTACAGGATACTCCACCCTCCTTTAAGATTCTAGCTTTTCGGCTGACAGATGTAGAATTAAGTTTGTGCAAAAAAAATTCCAAAACCACCCTCCTCGCCAGACAAGCAGACTGCCCATTTATGCCTTTGGTGTTATCACTTATAGGAGCTGTATCTTGTCTTGACAGAAACTTTTACAAGCACAAACCAATTGTCTAGACAAACTGCATCTCCAGAAGGATATGAGAGAATGTTATACTAATGACCACGACCAAGGTCTACTAGGCTTGTGTGTTGAGCATGCTGCTTTATGGAAGTGAGACGTGGGCAACAATGCCTTCCACAAGCACCGGGTCAGAAAGATTGTGGGCAACACATCGCAGGAGAGAGTCTCAAACAAAGCTGCTCTATCCCAAGCCTACATTCCCAGCACGTTCACACTTCTGTCTCAGTGATGTCTATGCCAGCTTGGTCATGTATACAGAACGGAAGATGGCAGGATCAGCAAGGACAGGGTGCTGGCTTCAGGTACTAGGTCTGTTGGCAGAACAACTCTGCGTTACAATTATGTCTGCAAGTGTGACATGAAGGCTGGCAACATTAACCTGGATATATGAGAATCCTTTGTAGACAATTGTGGTGCCTGGAGGCAGACAGTCAAGTCATGTATGCACAGCAATAACCAGAGGAGGAATAACTCTTGGGAGGAGCACAGAGAGAAAAAAATGCCAATTGCAGCAAAATTGGATGCCTTCATCTGCCCCCACTGCAACAAAACATGTCTTTCCCGTATCGGTCTCCATACCCACAGCAGGCACTGAACTCTCCAATGGTTTGACTCTACCCTCAAAGGTGCCTTCTTCCACTGTCTTCTGAGACAGATGATGCCAACAACAAGCGTCATAGTGACATACAATAAATACATTAAAAATGTTTAGCATTCATTCCTGTGAATAGCATGCATATCACACTCAGAACCTCGTTAACTACCATTACTGGAAACAGAAACAAATCCCTACCCCAGGTCACCCCAACCTGTTTCTGCTCTTTGGGTTTTTTTAAAGCCTATGGCAATAGACAGTTCCTTGGCTCTTTCAACCAAACACTGTGACTCTAACATGGTGCACTGTGTTCCATCATTTTTCCGTATTAAAATCTGCATGATCAGGATGAATATTTATAAGAAACAGAATAAGTATGGAAACCTAATCCTAAAGATGAGAGGGATAGGGATAGTACAAAGCAGGAGAATGAGCAGCAGACATAGATCTCTTTGCTGCTTTATCGTTCCTCCTATTCTTTCCACCTCCGTGACAAGACAGAGAAAGCAAGGGGCATCATTTGGATACAGGGGCACAGTTATCTGCTCCAGCTGCTTTGTTGACAATATTGCCACCAACAACAGAGACCTGTGGTAGCATGCATCATTACCCTGTTAGCACTTTTCAAAGGTCGGCCCTCTCCTAAAACACACAATTTGTTTGTCCACCACAGCTTAGACGAGTGCTGGCTGTGAGATTTGGCCAAGAGGAATTCGCTGGAGACTTTGGAAAGAAGCCAAACTTAACTCGGCCCCAGAATTCAGTAGAGGAAAGGCCTTGAGAGAGCAGATGTCAGCTGACTATTGCATGAGTGCAGTTTTCTGAGTTTCATATTCATACTGTTTCATTTATTCTCTTGCAAAAAGGGAGAGTTTGATTATGAAAATAGGAGTAAATGAATAGGGGGCAGGAAGTGCAATGCTGTACAAAAAGTAAGAAGCAGGAGCAAAAGAAAGAACACAAATGTTTAGGATAAAATATAAGGGATTGTATCCAGTGCTGCACTGTTTTTGTCCCACCCCAGCTCTGCCCTCTGCCCCCATCTGTTTCAGGTCTGGAGTGGGGAGGAGAGGAAGAAGAATCACAGAACTGTAGAGTTGGAAAGAAACCCAAAGGGTCAAAATTCCATTGTACAGTGGTACCTCTGGTTGTGAACGGGATCCGTTCAGGAGGCCCGTTCGCAACATGAAAAGAGCGCAACCTGCAGCGGCGCGTCTGCACACCTGCGGGTCACAATTCGCCTCTTCTGTGCATGTGCGTGACGTCATTTTGCGTGTCTGCACATGCGCAAGCGGCGAAACCTGGAAGTAACCCTTTCCGGTGTTGGCTTTTTGCAGTATAGTAACGCTGCAGAGAGCTTGCTGGGGAGACCATGCATTAAAAAGGGACTCAAAAATAACTTAAAGAAGGTTTTAATAAGAAAAACAAAAACTCCATTTACACTAAATATATTAACAAACAAACATGACCCAACCACCAACCCATCCCCCAGGGTAATGGGAGAGCTAGATGCTGCTCCTTATATACTACACCCAGATGCTGACACACCTTAATCAAATACAACTCAGCAGCACCTGCTATGTTACACAGCTGTAAAGCTGGGTCTCGTTATCTTGCTCTGGCCCTTGCTCTGGCCCCTTAAAGACATACACATGGAGTGGAACAATGATGAACCTTTACATTTAAAGAAACCATTCAACATTTCCCCTGCGGTTCATCATTGTGGAACAAAAACATAAAACATACTTTGTACATGTTTTTCATGTGTAACCTTTGGAAGTGCTTCTTGTAAACTGCAACCTATAATGTTTGGTATGTTTAAGGTACATTACCACTCTCTTAAGAGCAGAGAAACATTGTGTAGTGGGCTTTTCTACATTGTGATGCATCTTTTAACAAAAGCTTAACTGCTTCATATTTTACACTTGGTGAATAACACAAATCATAATCTTCGCCTGGAATTTGTTGAAAGCCCCTAGCAACTAGTCTTGCCTTGTACCTTACAACTTCATTTTTGTCATTCATTTTAACTCTATAAACCCATTTTGAATCAATAAGTCTCATATCTGGGGTTTGTGGTACAAGAGACCAAGTGTTATGCTCTTTTAAAGAAGCTATCTCAGAGTTCATAGCTTTATACCAATTTACAGCTTGGTGCATAGGTAAATTCTGAACATCACTGTAGCTTTTTGGCTCAAAAACCACCTTATTGGCATACACAGTATTAAAATGTTCATCTGCGAAACGTTGTGGTTTCTGCCTCTTTCTATCTGAACGTCTCAGTCCGGAAGGAGAGTCAGACTCCTCAGACTTAATGGGACTAAGTGAACTACTAGTTTCTGGTTTTAAATCACCATTGTCAGACTGAAGAGGTGCCTGTAGGCTAAGCTCACGGTCAGAAAACTCAAGAGAATCCAACCTCCCCTCAGGTGCCTGTGACTTTAAATCAAACAAATTATCAGATTCAACAGGCTTTTTGTCTTTTTCTATTAATTCAGAATCACCATTTCCTCCTCCTGCTGCTGCTACTTCCTCTTCTTCCTCAGTATCATTTATACCATCAGTATCTTGGAAAACAGCAACTCCATTCCAATTTACAGTTTGTATCATGCTTCTGGTAATATGAAATTTGCCAGTTGCTGGTATGTAAATTCTGTACGCCCCCTGCTGGTAGCCCATTAATTTTCCCTGAACACTACGTTCACCCAATTTCTGCTTAGCAGGATAATGCATAATTACATCTGAACCCCAAATGCGTAGGTATTTCAGATTAGGGCGTTTGTTAAACAGCTTCTCATAGGGGGTGACATCTAAACCAGAATGATAACTGCGATTTCTAACATAACAAAAAGCATGGAGTGCTTCAGCCCAAAAGTCTTTGGGCAGATTAGCATCGTGCAGATAAGTTTTAACCCCTGCCTGCAGGTCACGCTGCACAACTTCAACAAGCCCATTTTGCCAGGGACTTCGGGGGCAAGATAACTCATGAGTAGTCCCCTGCGCTTCCAGGAATTTCTCAAAATCTTCAGAAACAAATTCCCCACCCCGGTCAGAAAACAGGTTCTTAATAGGTTTGTTAAAGTGCGTTTTTACCCAGTTGCAAAAAACCTTATACTTCTCAAATGCTTGGGACTTCTCAGCTATTGCATAAGTCCAACAATATCTACTATACTGGTCTATCAGAGTAAGCCAGTACTTTGAACCTCCTAATGATGGTGGGAGTGGCCCAACTAAATCACAATGTACACACTCAAATGGCTCAGTTACTTTCCTATCTGAGCACCTACCCTTGCGTGCAACCTTAATCTTATTCTTGCAACAGGATAGACATTGCATAAAGAATTTGCATGGTTTTAAGTTGAGGCCATTGACAATATTCTTTGTCTTAATTACATCAGCAAAATTCAGGTGTCCCAGAATTCTGTGCGCCACGTGGATACACCCAGAATGTGGCCTTACATTCCTCAACCCCTGGCTTGACTGTGCTGCTCTGCAATTTATATGCGATTGTGAGTAGGTGTGAAAATACAGTCTATATAAACCATCAGATTCCCGGGCATACAATAGACGTTTGTTCCCCTCGAAAAACTCACACATAGACTTTAAGAAACGCACAGTTATGCCTTGACGGGCAAAGCACCTTACTGACAATAAATTGTCCACTGACGGGCAGTAAATGCAGTTCGCTATTGTAATGTTTAAAGAGTCAAGTTTAACGGTACCCCTGCCAAGCGACTGCAAGACTTGTGAATTGGCTAAATGTACATTACCAATTTCCTCTTCGAAAGAAATAAACAAGCTTCGATCATTGCAGACGTGCTGCGATGCTCCTGAGTCGATAACAAAAGACTTCCACTTGGCACCTTTAATTCTTTTACGATCTTTAGTCCGAGCGTGAAAAGCTCGAGGCTCCTTTCTGTCTCTACTATACGATGCCGGCTGCTGGGCTGACGACCGTGATTGGCGAACAGAAACAGGCTTGGGAGTACTTTGCTTTCTTTTGGATCTGCAGTCCCTTGCAAAATGTCCTTGCTTATTGCAGAACCAACAACGCTTTGCAGCTTTAAATGCAGTTGTATCACCACAGGTTTGCATATGGCGTTCCTCATTCTTTCTGGAAACAGGAGTGCTTATGGCACAAGCCTCCCTTCTATCCAACTCGCCCATTAATCTTGCCGTTACCCCTTCCACAGTTAATTGTGCTGGTGGAACAGCAGATATCTGGCTAGCTATACCATCAAAGTCCTCATTAAGGGAACAAAGGATGATAAAAACATACTGAATATCAGGTATCTCCATGTCCCTTCGAATTAACTCGCCGCGTATTGCCTCCAGACGTCTCAAGTGTGCTGCCAAATCACCACCAGGCTGCAACTTCGTCTGGTACAACTGCTTGAAAAATGTCAATGCAGACGCTGACTCTTTTCTAACATACACTGCTGCAAGACTGTCCCACATTTCTTTGGCAGTTTCCTTATTTCTTATATAGACTACTTGCTGGTCGCTGACTGCCAAATTAATTATTGCCCTGGCTTTTGCATCTCCTTTCGACCAAGCATTAGTTACAGGGTCAGGAGGGTCATCAGTTACATAGGTCCATACTTCTCTAGAGGTCAAAAGCGCCTCCACCCGAAAAGACCATAAACAATAGTTCTCATCTGTTAGCTGTGGGAAGACCAGAGCCTTCTCAGCTTCAGGAACCCGGTCAACCATTCTGGAACTCTTCCAGACCCACAAAAACTACGCTAACAGGAGAAGGAGTTTTCAAACCTTTCTCAGAGTCCAAAAATATGCAGTCATCCACTCAGCAGCTGGGCCCATAACCAAAGATGTTGGCTTTTTGCAGTATAGTAACGCTGCAGAGAGCTTGCTGGGGAGACCATGCATTAAAAAGGGACTCAAAAATAACTTAAAGAAGGTTTTAATAAGAAAAACAAAAACTCCATTTACACTAAATATATTAACAAACAAACATGACCCAACCACCAACCCATCCCCCAGGGTAATGGGAGAGCTAGATGCTGCTCCTTATATACTACACCCAGATGCTGACACACCTTAATCAAATACAACTCAGCAGCACCTGCTATGTTACACAGCTGTAAAGCTGGGTCTCGTTATCTTGCTCTGGCCCTTGCTCTGGCCCCTTAAAGACATACACATGGAGTGGAACAATGATGAACCTTTACATTTAAAGAAACCATTCAACATCCGGTACTTCCGGGTCGCCGCAGGACGTAACCTGAAAGAACGTAACATGAAGCGGACGTAACCAGAGGTATGACTGTATACACAAAAGTCCCTTGCACCTGCAGAGCTGCAGCGTTAGATACAGCCTCAGGTCTTAAAACAATTAGTTGAATTATTCTGAGGTAAACAAGTAGCTCAAATGAGAATCCAAAAGTTATGAGATGTTATGGATGTGCACACTCCTCTTATAGCTTAATGATTGGGTTTGGGGTTGTGGTGGACCTTATTGATGAACCCCAATAATTACTGCCTAGTTTCACTCTTTTGCTTAAAAACAGAACTTGCAATCACAGAACTGTAGAGTTGGAAAGGCACCCTGAGGGTCATCTAGTCCAACCCCCTGCAATGCAGGGATCTCAATGAGATCATACATGACAGATGGCCATCTAACCTCTGCTTTAAAACCTCCAAGGAAGGAGAGTCCACTTGTTATTTCAATTCTTATATTATCAAAAAAATCTTTGGTCACTAACTGTTAAATTTGTGCACCTTTTAAAGTTAGCCTTTTGTTTTTCCTGTACAGTGAAGAGAAAGTTAAAATGGGGGCAGGAAGTGGAAAGAGAACACATCTGGACCCTATGAAACATTTGGTCTATTATAAACAAATTAAAAGGTTCAATGTGGCAGTCTGTACTTATTTAAATTACCAGAACAGAATAGAAAACTAAAATAGAAAACTGATTTTTTAAAATATATATTTACTTTCCAGATTTCAATCCTATTCAAAAGCACACAAAAAGTACAACTGAAAAGAAATAAAAGCAGTAACAGAGATCTCACCCTGAAGAGCGGTGGTCGGGCTTATTTCTTTCAGAACGATCTGGAAGAGAGAAGACATACAGGGAAATGTGTTAGTTTAAATTTAGAACTGCTTAAGTAAAGCACACCGTCATGATTCACTTTACATTTTTTAAAAAACCTGTAAAGAAGAAGGTAGATTTGCTTGCCCTCTTTAAGAGCCGTTTGCCTGAGAGCAAAGAAGAGGCCTGCAATTTCAGCATTTGTTAAGGGGAGCCTTTGGAAACACAACTTTGTCCATGTTTACTAACTTTACTTTTTGTGCTCGACATTTGCCGTTCTGAAGAGAAACAGATTTTTGTTTTGCAAAGAAAGTGAGGGAGCAATGGAAAAGAAAACCACTGGATTAGTCAGCACATTAAAAAAAATATCATTCCATGAATCACAGCTGGCAGACTCTGCTAAAAGGCTGGGAGAAATGAGTGGTGGCTGCAGCCATTCCTGCAAAGACAGACTGCCTTAACCGAAGTCCTTTTACTTTCTTAAAAACAGGCACAGGCAGCCACCATTAACAAGCCCAGTTAACTTGCTCCGTTGTTGCTTCTATAGGCATACTGTGGTTCAAAGCATTTTTAAATTTATTTTCAGAAATCCAAACAATGCTTTCATTGCACAGGCGACAGAATATGTAGTTCATTTCATTATAACTGGACCCACCCAATCACTATAGTGTGACAGGGATTTGGGGGAGAAACTCTTCCCAGTCTGTAAATCCCAAAAGAGAATTACGCAGTGTTCTATTACAACAAATTTGATTGGTTGGATCCTTCAGTTTATTGACAAAGGCTCATTTATTTTTAATGCCTTTATTTCCATTAGCCCACAATTTCCCCCCTCCGTTCCTTTTCGGAAGGCTATATAAGTATGTTATATTTTATAAATGCAACAAATATATATACACGCATACCAATCAATGTTCCTTTTCTATATCAAAACCAATCTTGTAAAAATGCTTTTCTAACTTAATGAAATTCTTAACCAAAAAGGTTCTTTTAGTTCATGTCAAACCAGGTTTATTTTTTAAAAAAACATTATCTTGCATTAATATAAATGTTAACACTATGCACACAAGACAACATATAAGCACATTCATCTACATTGCACAGATGAAATATTGCCTCTAGTTCTGCTGTAGTTTTCAGTCTTTATTTGGTCTTTCTATTTTGCTAGACAAAACAATTAAGTGATTTACCACCTATTCCCCAGCAACCAATACATTTTCAGTTTATAAACACCAATATTACATCTATACTACAGCAACACAACACTTCTGCCTTTTATTTCTGACATCTTTTTCACTGTATTTCATCAAAACTAACATTGCTGTTGAATGACAACTTTTCAAGCCACAATCATAAAAAGCTGCTCAGAGACACAGGAAAAAGCTCTCTTTCATCACAACAATTTAACCTGGCAATCGCCTTACCTGAAGCTACAGAGGTACAAGCAGCCCTTTCCTTTTAGTTCGATTTCCATTTGATGTGGGAATTAAAGTCCTAGCTATTTACACAGACATGTAACAGCAACAAACCAAGAGAACTTTCCAAGTTGGACGACATCAGAAGCGAGAAGGAGAAATCACAGAACATGTAAACAGCATCCCAGAACTTCCCTCCAAGGCCTGTTTCTGATTGGCAGCTGCATCGTGGCCAGTCTCAGAACTGGAATGCTGTCATTCAGGAAGTTAATGTTATTCCCTTTTCCCTTTCATTCTTTGTTTAAACAGGAAATGGTTCAGATGGAGTTGCAATTTGCTGCTTAAAACGGGAGGGCGAACAGCACGTGAAACACAACAGTGTCCAAACTCTTTTTTAAAGAAAAAAAGGAGCTTAAAAAAAAGAGAATTACCCAAGAAATAAAATGCTGTGCAGCTTAAATACAGTATATACATTCAGAAAAATGCATATACATTTTGCTTAACTTGATTCCGGCGAGAAAGAATGTTGTTTTTAAAGGCAAGTCACACAGATTTTCAGTTTTACACAGGATAATCATTCTATAAAACCAAACTTTTATAGCTGTACTAGTCCCACAACTTGCTGCTAATATATACAGAAAGAGGGCAGATAAATATCAGGCACATAAAAATGTGAGTCTGACACATTGGAATCTGAAATATTTCCCATATCTGGAAAAGAAATGTACTTCTTCAAGAAGCGTAGCAGTGGCCAAGGTTTTTGACAACTGTGCCAAAAGTCAAGTCCAAAGGATTAGATAGTGATACTGCTATGTGCACCACAATACAGATGCAGCCCTTCCACCCCTGGTGGCTTTGGGTCGTGCTGAGAGCAGACAGCAGTACAGCTCTGGAGAGTCAGTACAGTGGTACCTCGGGTTAAGAACTTAATTCATTCTGGAGGTCTGTTTTTAACCTGAAACTGTTCTTAATCTGAAGCACCACTTTAGCTAATGGGGCCTCCCGCTGCTGCCGCGCCGCCGGAGCACGATTTCTGTTCTCACCCTGAAGCAAAGTTCTTAACCCGAGGTACTATTTCTGGGTTAGCAGAGTCTGTAACCTGAAGCGTCTGTAACCTGAAGCGTATGTAACCCGAGATACCAATGTATAGGTCTGACAATACAATAAAGTGAAATTGTACAGCAAACCTTCCATAAAGAGTAAACCAACAAATACACCACATATATTTACAATGGTGCATGTGAAGGTAGCCGCTGAGTTTCAAACCATCAGTGAACCATCAGTGAACCATCAGGAACTTCCCCCGCATGTGACGACGAGCTCCAGAGGATTGAGCGGAAGAGACCAATACCCTGTACAAATCTGGAGTCCCAAAGAAGGTTGGATGGTGCCTTTTACACCTCTTTCCAGCAACTCCTGCAAGCAAACTGGTGCCAAACGTGTTGCTCCCCTTCCTTTGGACGACATCAGTGAGAATGAATGCAGGTGATCTTGTCTGGTCAGCCCAGGACCTTCATACACACTGCCCAGGCTTGCACCCTGTAACCCAGCATTTCCACTTCACCCCTGGAGGCTTACTCCATTGTCTCTCGAGACAGATGGATGCCAACAGCAACAACAATGTGAATCACATATGTATGTACATGTGCAGCCAACTGAAATAATTTTCTCTCTCTGAGTGTGGTATATCACATGGAAACTCATGTGCGAAGCAAGATTATACGATCACAGTTCCTGAAATAGTTAAAACACACCAAGGTATCTTTGAACAACCAAACAATAGCCATTTGCAGAAATTTGATCGCAATAATATGCCTATGTTAACTGGATATATAATTCTGCACAGGTTCACAAAAATAAAGTAAAACTTTGGCATTTAAAAGGCGGCATTAGATTTTAATTTAATAAGCATCTATGCTGAATGTTTTCAGGTTACTGAACTTTATTGCCGGACCATTTCCCCTCACAAGGGAGCAGAGCTGCGCATGGAAAGCTCTGCCCCCCCCCAACTTGCAGCACTTCTGACAGCCTTTTGTGTGGCCACAAGAGGGCAGCTCATAGCAAATCTGAGAAACCTCAGGGACTGATTTCTATAAAGCCCATAATCCGAGTGCAGACCCAGTGTGTTGGAGAATGAAGGAAGCACTGTCTGGCCCCAGTTGTGACCAGCCTCTCATGGGTTACTCTCTTTATATGCTGCTTAACAGCAGCATCCATTAGTGGAACCACCATGCCATGTTCAACTTAGCAAACAGCTTCTTGTTGACATTTTTCACATCAACGGAGGTGGTACACCACCACCACCACAATCTCTCAACGGTATGCAAACATTCTTCAGGATTTTCTATTGGGCATGTGCCAATCTTAGCAGTATGCCAGTAAGTTCTGGCAGAGCATACCACATGTTATCTTTCCATTCCTAGCAAATGTTTATATGTTGTACACTGTTGGAGACTACACCTGAATGGAAGCTGCTTCTGATCTTCTTGCTTCAATTCTCTCCTGGTTCAAAGAGACCGTGGTGCAGGGAAGGGTGGGAAAGCACCCGGTCCTTCACTTGCCTGGCCTGCCTTTTCCTCCTCTTCCCCCAGCTCTGAAGCTTCCCCTGCCTCTGATTCCTGCCTCTTGGCTTGTACAGCTCCCCACAGATCACTGTCCTCGTCTCCTGAGTCAGACTCCAGCCCCCCTTCTCCTGGTGCACACTTGTCAGTGTCCTGCCAGCCCTCGACAAATACCTTATAGGGCAGGGGCAGGGAATGGCTGCTTACACCTATCATGCCTCATCCACCTGTTACAGGAGCCTTGATAAGGGAACAGCTGCCAGAAGTACTGTGAGGGGGATCTGGACTTTTGAGTCTAGGTCAGCAAACTTTTTCAGCAGGGGGCCGGTCCACTGTCCCTCAGACCTTGTGGGGGGCCGGACTATATTTTTGGGGGGAATAAATGAACAAAATCCTATGCCCCACAAATAACCCAGAGATGCATTTTAAATAAAAGGACACATTCTACTCATGTAAAAACACGCTGATTCCTGGACCGTCCACAGGCCGGATTTATAAGGTGATTGGGCTGGATCCGGCCCCCAGGCCCTAGTTTGCCTACCCATGGTCTAGGTATATAAAATGGGTGGGTTGCTGGCTACTGCTGTCATTAGTTTTAAGACAGCTTTGGAAATTAAACAGCCTGTTGGTAAGCTTTATGCTCACTTAATTTTCTTTGACATGTTTTAAACTAATTGTTGAACTGTTAGTGCTGTACCAATATGCTAAAGTTTATTAAGTAGTAAGTTATTATTGTACTTATACTGTTATTTTTTGTACACGTCTTTGAGTACTTTTTTTTTAAAAAATGGAGCATATAAACAATGACTACACAGTTAATAAAAGACGAAATACTCTCCCTCTGCAAATTGATGGGGCTGGTGCCAACCTACAAAGCAGACCCCGGTAGTTCTGTTATTGTATGTTAACATTCAGTTCATAAAACTCCAAGGCCAGCTCACAACAAAGTCCATTTTGTTGTTGACATTGGGTTGGATCCAGAGAACCTGAAGCAGAAGGAAGTTTGACATTTATTTCCAGTATCTTATTAAAATAATTAATTTTACTTTCTGTAAAGAAATTACTGAATACCATATATACTTAGTTTGGCCTGTAGCATGGCTGCTTAAAGCTGCAAGCCAATGCACACTTACTTGGGATCTAAATAGGATTTTCTACAAGGAAACATGCATAAGGCTGTTCTGTACAAGTACGGTCCATTGTTTCCCTATCGTATAATTGGTCCAGCGATGAGAACTGTAAAGCAGGTGGAGAAAGCTAAGTTTGCAGCCCCTTGAAACTCATTTTTGGCAGGTTGGTTGATACTCCTGAACAGTGCAGGATGAGACATTGGTAACTTAAGTGGCAGTGGGAAATTGTCCAAAAGGATGGAAGAAGTTTGTAGGAGAAGTTTGGGCTGTAGCTCAGTGGTAGTGCAATAGCTCTGCATGCAGAAGGTCCCACCTTCAATCACTGGCATGTCCAGGAGCGATCGTGAGCGATTATTGTCTGAAATTCTGAAAAGTTATCACAGGATGAGCCAGACAAACCAGTGGTCTGGCTCAGCACAACAGCTTTCTATGTCTCTATATTGCTGTTCATGCAAGGTTCCTTTACTGTGATGTTGGTCAATTACTCCTTCCACCAGTACAGTGGTACCTTCGGTTACATACACTTCAGGTTACAGACTCCGCTAAACCAGATATAGTGCTTCAGGTTAAGAACTTTGCTTCAGGATGAGAACAGAAATCGTGCTCCGGCGGCGCAGCAGCAGCGGGAGGCCCCATTAGCTAAAGTGGTGCTTCAGGTTAAGAACAGTTTCAGGTTAAGAACGGACCTCTGGAACGAATTAAGTACTTAACCTGAGGTACCACTGTAGTTACTGTATATACTCGAGATAAGCCAACCCGAATATAAGCCAAGGCATCTGATTTTAGGATAAAAAACTGGGAAAACTTATTGACTTCAGTATAAGCCGCAAACCTGGTGGTGGCAGCAGCGGAGGAGGAAGAACAAGCAGCCCGAAAAGGCTGTTTTCGGGCTGCTCGCTCCTCCTCTGCTGCCGCCGACAGCAGAAAAGGTGGTGGAGGAGGAAGGAGCAGCCACTCGTCTCTCCGCCACCGCATCTGCAGCCCTCAAGAGCAGGCATAGGAACCCGGTTGGGAGAGGCACAGCGCAGCGCCTCTCCCAGCCGTGGCTCCTGTGCCTGCCCTTGCAAGAGGCGGGCAGAGGGACGAGCGGCGAGAAAGGGCTCCTCACTTGAGTACAGTGGTACCTCGCAAGACGAATGCCTCGGAAGACGAAAAACTCGCAAGACGAAAGAGTTTTTCGTTTTTTGAGTTGCTTTGCAAGACGAATTTCCCTATGGGCTTGCTTCACAAGACGAAAACATCTTGCAAGTTTGTTTCCTTTTTCTTAAAACCGCTTGAAGAGGTGCAGTTGCGACTTGACCGTGCTTCGCAAGACGAAAAACTCGCAAGACGAAAAAACTCGCAGAACGAATTAATTTCGTCTTGCGAGGCACCACTGTATAAGCAGAGGCAGGCTTTTTCAGCATAAAAAATATGCTGAAAAGGTCATCTTATATTCAAGTATATATGGTGACCAATGCACCATCTTATGTTGCATTTGACCTTCCAAGGAGGCTTTTCAGGTGGGGCGGGGCTTCAGTGGGGAGAAGTGGATGGGATAGCATGTGGTTCTCTGGATCTGGCCCATTGTTTAAACTACATTGGATCCTTCAGAAATTTCTGTTCTGAGCAATCCTATGCATGTTTACTCACAAATGAATCCCATTCTGTCCCCAATGAGTAAGTATGTGTTGTAGTGCCTGTTTAAAGTTGCATGCTGCAACCTAAGAGTGATTGCTTAATTTACTTACAGAAAAGAAACTCAGACACCAGTTATTTCTGTTTGGTTATGGAAGTGGACAAGCCTAAATATAACAAACTGCAAGACGGCGCAATTATGAGAAATAAATAATAAAGATATTATACACAACATTAACTGGAATAAACTGCATCCTAATTGTATAGCTCATCTACACATTTCGTCTTACGGTGATTAGTATGTAACAATACTTTCATTTTAAAATCTTAATGTGGAGGAGAGGGAAATGTAAGTTTTTGTATACTGCAAGAGTAAAACCGTACTAGAAAGCTGTGTACCAACAGGGGTTTTGCAAAATCTTAATCTGAACAGTGGGCAGGATTAGTTACTTGGCAACCCTGTATAAAGCCTGCCCTGAAGGGAACATTATAGCATACTTCCCTAATGCTTCTGATACCATGCTGTGTACACTGTACTTTAACCAGGCTTTGTCATAACATGTTTGCAAGCTCTCTCTCTCCTCCCTCCCCCCCCCAACATTAACAACTGTATACCCTACTACAGGACACAGTGGCTTGAATCAGTTATCACATGAAAACAGTTCCTTTTCAGGAAACAACTGAGAACATCCTCTGCTAAAACTGGACATAGGTTACATTTTGGCACTGTATGAGCAGATCTGCATAAGGCTGATTTTGGAGACCAGATCTACTTCTTCCAAACACCCAGCTCATGCAAGCCCAGGGCACACCCCTCACTCATCTTCCTTCGCTGCAAGCAAGGATTAGTTCAGTCCACCCAGTGAAGAAACAAGATGTTCCAGGGAAGCAGACAGCAGCACAACACAGCTTGTTTCAAGAAAGAATTGCCTTCCACACTTCCCAATTCCTGCCTTAAACCAACAAGGACCGTGCTTCCACAGACACAAGGCTGTATATACAATTGGCATTTTGACTCAGCAGAAGTGTCTGCTGACAAAGGAGGAAAGGAGAGAAAAGACTTGCAGGGAAGGGGGAGCTACAGGGGTAGAGGAAATTGAGCAAAAATTCCCCTTGCCTCGTCTGTCTCTGCTGCTGCAACAGTGCTGTGAGGACAAATTAGATCCCACCCATACAGCACTGGCCCTGTGAGGGCAGCATGACCCCATCTTTCCCCCCCTTAAAGGGCACCAAATGCATCTTCTCTTGCGTAGCCCCTTAATACAGTGGTACCTCAGGTTACAGACGCTTCAGGTTACAGACTCCGTTAACCCAGAAATAGTACCTTGGGTTAAGAACTTTGCTTCAGGATGAGAACAGAAATCGTGCTCCGGCGGCGCGGCGGCATCAGGAGGCCCCATTAGATAAAGTGGTGCTTCAGGTTAAGAACAGTTTCAGGTTAAGAACGGACCTACAGAACGAATTAAGTTCTTAACCCAAGGTACCACTGTATCTGGATGGACCACTGTCAGGGACTGGATTACTCTGCTGAAAAATGCAGCACAGTCAGGGAGAGACAGAATCATAGTTAATAGTGCAGACAGCGCTCTCAATCCAGGGTGGGGAAACTTCAGGCTTAGCATTTAATTACATAGTGGTTGTAAGATATGAAACTTTTGCCACTCATATGATATTGTGCTATTATTGGCGGCAGGGAATTGGGATTTGGAAACAGAGAGGATAGGGTGCCTATGTTCACCTGGTGAATTTATAGCACAACCATGACTTGAATTGGAGACTTCATGGTTCCACAGTGCTATGCATTTCCACTCAGAAGTAAGTCCCATTGAATACAGTATTGCTTAAGAGTAGACAGCTGACTGACAGCATAAGAACAAGAGCTTTGCTGTACCAGACCAAAGGCCCATTATTTCAGCTTCCTGTTCTCAAAATGTACAACCAGATGCACAAGGAAGGCCCACAACCATGGGCAACAGCATTCTCCCCACTTACGCTCCCCAGCAACTGGTATTCATAGGTATACTGCCTCCAATATTGACTTGCAGCCATTGACAGTCTTATCCTCCACAAATTTCTCTAAACCCCTTTTAAAGCCATCCATGTTTGTGCCCATCGCTATACCACGTGGCAGCAAATTCCACAGCTTAACTACCCAGTGTGTGAAGATGTTGTTCCTTTCATCTTCCTATATTCAAGTTTCATTAGATGAGACCATTCATACTTTTATATAACTCACATCCCTCCTCTATTCCAGACTAAAAAGCCCAAAATGCTGTAAATTTTCATCACTGGGGAGCTGCTCTAGTTCCAAGGTCTCAGATCGGGATCTTTCCAAGGTTTGCTACCTTAAATGTTTTTGCAGGACGTGGACTGTCCATATGCAGCACTTGTGCTAGAGTTACATCACTGAGCTACAGTACCTCACAGGTTGCCGATTAAGCTAAGCCAATTACACTCCTGCACTCTATTACAACAGTTATTTGAATATTGGGTGGTGGTGGGGAAGGGAGTTAAGATGCAATATTAAGTGAGTCTGCATATTTGAAATGTTCACAACTGACTTCAGTTTCCTTCTAATAAATTCTACAATACGGTGAAAGAGCATAAAAGGATAGCTTTAGAACAATTATTAGCATGGTGCACCAACCGCTGTTTTCCCTTGAATTAATAAGAACGAAGAAGCACAGAGCTGTGGATTACAAACTGCTCATTATCTCAGAACTGCTGAAAATGTTCTACCAAACATATCAAAAGCAAGGAAACTATCCAACACTGATCTTTAGCATAGCTTATATCGTTGAATTTGACTCCTTAATTAAATAAATGGCGACAGCTCCCTCTAACAAGGCCCATTGTTTACTAATTATGTTGCCTCCAAGAAGCTGGCAACCTACCCGTCAGAAAACCAAATAAAAGTATGGCATTCCTTTAAAAGTCCTAAACAGGCATTCCGCAGGCCTCCTCCACAGAATATCTAAACAGCTGCTTCAGTATGGCTGCTGACCAATAGTGTTATTTACCATGAGAAAATGGGCAATGGTATTATGTAGCTACAGTAGTTGGCATTCCTTTGTGATGAGTACAATGGAAAGTGCCACCCACACCAGGCATCTTGTGAATTAGTCCACAGTCACTATGGCCCATTTCTCACATAATAGTAAACCATAGTTTAGGGGTGGGAAAGCTCATGATCCTTACTTCAGCATTACAACACCCAATCCACAGGTTATGGTTTGTTTTGCTGCAGTGAACGAGAATAAGCAAGCCAAGAACTATTGTGGTTTTTAGAGAGTGAAACAAACCGCAAACTGTAGTTTGGACATTATGCTAAGCCAGGGGTTGTTGTTTGTTTGTTCTCAGTGTAAGCAGGGAGGAGCAAAGTGGACAAGATCAGTACATTTGCAGTAAAATATTGACTTAATGTTTACTTTATGTGTGAAAGAGGCCAATAATGGAAGCAGTAAAGCTACAATCTTGCCAAGAGGGGGGAAAGCTAGGAAAGTGTTCTGTTAACAGCTTTTCTTTTTTCAGTCTATGTTACAATGCCATAGGCCATACTTAACAAGCATGCAAATTCAAAACAAAAACAAACCTGCTGTTACATCTGTTCAAATGCTACAATAGTCTGCCATATTTCTAGAGGATTAAGTTGTGAAGTGAATAATGTAACACCAGCCTGTTTTTTCCAGCAATCAGCAATGGAACTCCCTGAAGACAACCACACAAATGCCTTAATTCTCTACTTTTCAGAATCACTGACTTACTGTCGTAAAAAAAAATGTACTACATCTGCAATAAATTGTATTAAAATTCATCTTTAACTGCAATAGAGCTATAGTGCATTTTTTTGCTGACATCCTAAGATTTTCCACTTACCAACACAATGGATACCATCCACTGCACTGCGAAAGAAACATTAGAAACCTGCACCTAACACATTAACTTACCAGTTTTAAAGTGAATTTAAGGGGAATGTGAATTGTAAAGGCCTATATAAAACATTGAAATTGATCTTCCTGACCACAAGAGAACTTCAGAAATGTAAACATACTTTTTAAATATTTCAGAAAAACAGAGAAAGAGAGAGAGGTATGCAAACTTAGATACTGAAATAACAATTGCAGACTTCTTTCTGCAGGGAGAAATAAAGAAGTCTACTAAAAATGTTGGGATCTTTTGAAAATGCTGCTGCTCAAGTCCACAATGCACAGTTATTTTAACAGCCTTTCATTCATGCTTTTGCTACGAGGGAGCCTTAATCTCCCACCTATCTCAAATGAACATGCATTAACGAGGAAGGTTCGCACACTTAAAGGGTTTATAAAAAGCAGGCAACCTGAGGTTTTGAAATAAACTATTTAACAATACTTCTCCTAAAGTGGCATGGAACATGCTCTGTTGTGCTGCTAACTGGCAACCAAACCCATGCAGCAGGCAGAAAGGGGAGATGAATCCACCCTGTATTTTTAACCAGGAAACATCCCATAATTTACTTTCTTGAAACCTCCTGTCAAGAGGCAGGTGATGATGGAGCATGTGGGAGGGGGGCTGGAAGAGAAAGACCAAGTTTATGCAGTATTACACACAATGACAGCAACTTCAACTTGCATGCTGAAAAAGGGCAACAAATCACCTCATAGTATATAAGACACAGTGCTTTTCAAGAAAAGCAGTTTACACATTTAGCTGATTGTCGTAAGTAATGCACCTCCAAGTGATGTACCAAAGGTTGAACCAGCTCAGAAATTAGAAAAATTCTGAATCTAATACACACGGTAATCAGGCTTAAAATGCACTATTGCATGCTTGCTCCTATCAGCCTCTTCCATATCATGCATGAACCTCCACAAACTGGTTTTAAATATGACAAGGGACTACATTGGAATAGACATTAGACGTTCAGCCAAATGCACGAGGGCACAAACAGTGCAACTGACATAGTTCCATGCACAATGTTTCCCGACTCAAGGTTCCAGATTGCAAGGAAGGTTCTAAGCACATTCAGCTGAACATGCTTAGGAGTCCCTTCCAGTTCTTGGAGGGAAGGCCAAGGTTGGAACTAAGAACACTATAAGTCAGGGGTAGGCAACCTAAGGCCCGGGGCCTATTGCCTTCTGAATCTGCCCTGTGGACGGTCCAGGAATCAGCGTGTTTTTACATGAGTAGAATGTGTCCTTTTATTTAAAATGCATCTCTGGGTTATTTGTGGGGCATAGGAATTTGTTCATATTCCCCCCCCCCCAAAAAAAAATATAGTCCGGCCCCCCACATGGTCCGAAGGACGGTGGACCGGCCCATGGCTGAAAAAGGTTGCTGGCCCTTGCTATAAATATTTACATGTTTGGCTGAATGCCTGTCCAAGGGTCAGAGATCCCAGTTGAAAGAAAGCCCTGGTTAGTGTTAGATCACGGCCAACACCTGCACAAGACCCGATGGCTTGCTTCAGAAGAATAATAATGAATTCTAAGTAAACCAACACCTTTACTGCACATTTTCATGAGCTTTTATATCCAGGGGTGTAGCATGCGGGGGAGCCACAGTGGCGGTTGCCCTGGGCACAAAATTCTTAGGGGTTCAAAATTTCAACACCCAGTGCTGCTGCAATACAGCTGTGCACACTGTCTCTAGGCTCCACTGAAAACGGCTTATTCATGCAAACTAGAAAGTGACCTCTCCAGACAACGGAACAACTCTTTTCTTATCTCTGCAGCTGTGATCTCCTGGGTGATGCAGTTGAATGCAACCCACGCTACGCCACTGTTCACCGTATTTTTCGCTCTATAAGACGCACCAGACCACAAGACGCACCTAGTTTTTGGAGGAGGAAAACAAGAAAAAAATATTCTGAATCTCAGAAGCCAGAACAGCAAGAGGGATCGCTACACAGTGAAAGCAGCGATCCCTCTTGCTGTTCTGGCTTCTGGGATAGCTGCGCAGTGTGCATTCGCTCCATAAGACGCACACACATTTCCCCTTACTTTTTAGGAGAGAAAAAGTGAGTCTTATAGAGCAAAAAATACAGTATATCTCCTTTATTCGTATTGCAGCATCTGTTTGTGAATATACGTCAATAGATCATGTTCTCAATACTCCATGCTATCTTTTCAGCATTAAAATAACTTGTTGTGGACGGATGCAAGAGCGTTCTAATGTAAATTATTGGCGTGCGCATGTGGAGTGAGCAAGACTTTATCTGGAGCATGGTCATACTCCTCATAGTCCAACACTTTCCAAAAGGGCAACCTGACAACTCATTTGACTCTGCTCAGATAAACAAGATACTTTTCATTATATATAGGAGAGGCCAACTTGGATTTTCTTTTCTTTTTTAAAAAAGTTAGCTTTCTCCTAATTACTAAGCTTTAAACCTTTTTTTTAAAAAAAAAATATTTAATTTTTCAGCATGATTTTTTATTTTATTTTTTACAGATGCTTGAAAAATGCAACTTTTATGGTTCCATTTGCTCCCTGGTACAAATGTCAGCAGACAAGTGCGTTTCTGTAAAATAAAAACACACTTTATGCTTAGTGATGTTGGTTCATTTCCAAGGACAAGCTGCAACAGATAACAGCAAAAGAGCCTCTGTTACCATCCTTAATTTATTCCAACAGTGCTTGGTCTGCAGCCAGTTGACTTCAATGGATTCTTCCTACTGACTTCCTTGGATTCTGGAGCAGACTCACAAGTACAATTCTTTTAGCTTAGATGCAGCCAGGTATTCAGTACATATGTATAATCACTGCTACCCAAGAGAACTGTGGATCATAAAATCAAAGAACTAAAAGGGATCAAAGGCACACATAATCTAATCCTCTGCCTAAAAGGAAGATTATCTACCAAGCAACCCCTCACAAATCAACCCATACAATCTGGATCACATAAATGTTAAGAGGAAGGAGCATGTGCAATGCAGAAAGGGAGTTACAAAGCAGCAAAGAAGGTGGGGTGCATCATGTATTCTGCAACTCTCTGATCCTATCTTTTTTTTATTACTGCTGTAGAACAAATCCAAATGGCTCAGTCACATGCTGCAGGTGAAGATGTAACAACAGCAGCAGCAGCAGCAGCAGCAGCAGCAGCAACAACAACAACACAGTGCACACAGTCTCTAATCATTGTCTGTGATCAGCCATATCCCAAGCAGAAGCAAAATCCCCCCAAAATAAATTATTTGGCAAAATACCTTGCCCCATTTCTTGGTAGAAGAGCGTTCTGGTGCTCCAGAGAAGAGGTGCCATCTTTTTTTTGGCCAGTGGGCACATTTGGAGTTTTGATAAAGTGACAAAGGCTCTAGTCACAAAATGGCTGCCATGGATAGTGGTGTAAAACAAAAAGGTGGCCATAAAATGAGGCAGAACCACAAAATGGCATGCGTTTGCTCCCCAGTAGCCCCCATCAATTGGAGACAGGGAGGCATCAACACTGGCCCCTGCCATATTTATTCACAGAAGGAAAGTCTGTGTAAAGGAAACGAAAAAAGAGCAAAACATTCCACATATACAGTATGTGTATTTTAAGTACCGGTAAGTGTGACTGAGGAGATACAACCTAGCACCTCCCAAATACATATATCTAGAAATCAGGATTCTTCTTAGAATAATACACTACCAAGTACCTTAAAACATAGAGCAAATTTGCTTTTCAAAATTGTATTCTATTCCAACTCTGATTTCACTTCAGCCAACATACCTTCACCTGTGTAATTTCTGTGATTATATTTTGACTGCTGAGTTAATCTCTCTGATACAACCTTGTTTTGCTGTCCAAAACCCAGCTAGCATTTTAGAAATCAAGTTAGAACAAGTTTAATGTGGGAGCTAAGATTAAATAATGCTGCTATGAACTGAATGTTGCTTTAGAGGAAATTGGACACAAATTATTTTGCCAGTTTTCTAGCCCTTACAAAACTGAACGACAGAAAGGTGACTGATGAGTTTATAAAGAATTACTTTTTTAAAAGAACAGCCTTAGAACAAAAGCATAACATAAACAGGGGGTTTATAAGCACAGCAAGTGCCTGTTTTGCAACATTCATAGACACCACAAGGCCAGAGCTAAATCCAGGACATTAAACAAACGACAGATGCATCCATCCACACATTTAACTTCACAATCCTAAGAATGTTTACTCATAAATAAATACCAGGCCAAAATGAATTGCTCCTTAGTAAGTATGCTTAGGACTACAACCATTTAGGCAATGATTCTGCACACATTCAAGCAGTTAGTATCATGCTGAGGAAATTTTCTGTGGAACTGCAGCCTGAAGGCAAAGGGCTCCTGGAACATCTGCACAAACAGCATGGGGCAGCTTTACTTGAGGCATGAGGAACTTTTTTCCAGCTTGAGAGCCACATTTCCTCACAATCTTCAGGAGGCCGCATGTCAGTGGTGGACAGGGCCAGAGGGAAGACTGAGACAGCAATGAGCATGACCCTTTAAAGTAGGCCATGCAAAAAGCCAGAGGTTTACACACATACACAATCCATCTAGGCAAGCAAGAGGCGGTATCACAGTTCAAGGACACATTCCAGCTATATAAAATTACTGGGAAGGGACATGGAGCAAGTCCAGTGTGGGTTGTGGTCTGGGAAAAGGGGGTGTGACCTGGGGAGTGGTCTGAAGAAAGTCCTGAGGATCTGGAAGAGCAGCATCGAAAACTGCCTTTGGCCTGAGTTTTCCCAGCCATGCATTACACATACTGTAGTTCTGTTTTAGATTAATGTCTAGCGGTTACTCATGGCTTGCTTCCTTGCCAGTTGACTCTTCACTTATTACTGATAGTGGCATGAGTCACTGACCACCTGATACTTACAGGTAGCTCCTGGATTGTACCTTTTTGTAGCACAGATTCTTGACTTTGTTTCCTCAAGGCATGCCACTAATAACCCAGAGAATAGTCTGGATAGAACATGATTCCACTGCTGAAAGTAAACTGTATGGGTAGAAGGCTTATTAATTAAAACTGTTTGCTGAAGTTGCATTTGCCCTTCTACAATACAGAGCCCAAAATGCTCCAAATGCAGCTGTTTAATTAGGCAACAAGAGCATAAAATAGATTCTGTCTGTGATCCACCATAAACACAAAAGATCCCAAGTCAGTCTTCTTGCCAGTGAATGGACATCTCTCTCTCTCTCTGCTCTCTCTCTCTCTCTCTCTCTCTCTCTCTCTCTCTCTCTCTGTGTGTGTGTGTGTGTGTGTGTAGAAATATGTCAATCTGTTTACAAGTCTGCAATCCATAGAATGAATTTCTGCAACTACGCTGCTCCATCTTAATAAGAATCCACAACTGTATAACTATCAGTGAAGGTTTCTTAAATACCTCTGAGGGTATCAGACAAGGAAGTTCCCTGCCAAAGAGGTGAGGAAAGAAAATACAGTAACACCTTTTGGGTATGGAATAGTCTACCACTGTTCAAACACAGAAACTACTGATAATTCTGGGAAGTCAGCAAAGTTTGGAGTCCAAAGTCAACAGAGTGCAAACCTTGAAGTATGCCAAATTGCAAAGTAGATGACCCTTCAGTGTTCCCTCTCCTTTTATGTGTGGCTTGGCTCAGGAATGCAGTTACATAGAAAGCTTACACAAATACACCAATGGTACCTCTAGCTCATTACTCTCTATACCAAGTGGCAGTGGCTCTGCAAGGTTTCAGACAGGGGAGATTCCTAGCCCGACCTGCATCCCAGGGACTGAACCTGAAATTCTCTGCATGCAAAACATGCATCACTAAGTGTTCTCCTGCTAAGTTTAGGAGGAATACTTATTTCACATAAGATCCACATTCTGGTCTTAAAACAGAGAAATAGTTAAGGACAAAAATCTTTGGTGAAAAACTTAGCAATGTTGACTACCAGAGATACATTGGATGTGCCTTAAGTTAATGTTCAGAATTCTAAAGAACTAAAGGGAATGTTCAAGTGTACAGTAGACTACACCAACCAGGAAGAAAAAATGTATTGGAATATGATCCTTTCACTGAACCATGAGTGACTACGTCTGACTCACCATGAGATAAGATTATATGTGGTTCCAGAATGTTCTTCCACAAAGACCCAATAACGTTCCTCCCCCTTTCTTTAGTAGCCAACTGGGAAGGATATTCCCTGATCCAGACATCATAACCTTCGGTTGCTTGTAACACCACAGTTGAATACTGAGCCCATCCACAAGACTTCTGCATATCTATTACAGCAGCCTTCCCCAAATGGAGCCTCCAGATATTTTGGACTACAACTCCCATTACGCCTGACCATTCTGCTTGAAGCTGTTGTCTGTCTAAAACATCTGGAGGGCACCACAGGGAAGGCGGTGTTTGCAAACCAATCCCTAGGTCAAACCGCTGCATACACTGAGAAATGGGGTGGGGGAACCCCAAATGTACGTATTCCAGACAGTGTGCCTGTACTCCCTTTTTGACAGAGTCCAAACGGTATGCTGCTGGGGCACAGCTACGGTGCGACGTAACAGCCCATGTCTTGACTGGATTTGAGGGCCAGGCCCACATGAGCACCAGTGTGTTCTGCACTGAACGTCCACAGGTGTCAAAGGAGCTTAAATGCACATTCAGAAACAGGAGGGCAGAATCAGAAAGGATGCTTGATCCTGTCACCAGAGACACCTTGACTGTCCCCCAACCCCTTGCCATGTCATATTGCAATCCCTTCAGTTTCCAGAGAGAGAGACTTAAGCATGTGGAGTTGCTTGTCGGGAAAGGCAACCAGAGACAATAAAAAAAAACCCTAAAAGCGGGCATCGAAGTAAAATCTGCAGCTCTTTGAAGTGCATGAACCTATCTCCTGAATATATATATATATATATATATAGGCGCTGAATTCTCCCCCCACCCCTCCAGCACGTGCCTCCCTTCCCCACTTGGGACCCCTGCCCCCTCGGCGCACCTCTCCCTGCCTTCTCGCGCCTACCTGTTGCTGGGTTCAAGCTGGGTCTCCTGTGCCTTCTGCCGAGCTCTTTCAGCTCCTCCTCTTCTTCTTCCAGCCTCCAGGCTTCAGCCATCGACGACAAGGAGGAAGAGGACCCCTTTCTTAGGCTTCCCTCTGCTCCTCCATGGCGTGGCTTGGAGCTGCCCTTTCGCCTGCACCTGCCGCTCCCGCCGCCCGCAGCCTGGAGAGGAGGCAAAGCGTCCCTCCTGCGCCGCCGCCGCCGCCGCCGCTTCTTGCTTTTGCCCTTCCTCGAAAGTTTCAAGCGCGCTCTCGGGGAGGCTGCGAAGGCCTCGCTCTCTTTCTGGTCTCGGCTGGGGAATGGCAGGAGCTGGGAGGGCGCTCGCCAAGAGAGGCTCTCCCAGCTGTGGCGGCCGGGAGAGAAAGAGAAAGGCAGAGGGAAGTAGGAGAAGGTGGCGTTTCCCTGCCCATTCACAACATTCCGGTATCAACAGGAAACTGGGCTGCTGCCTGACACTAAAACAAAAGGCGAAGAGGGGGAGGTACCTGGAGCAGCGAGCAGCAATCAGAGCGGCGGAATGCGAGGGGAGAGCGGCCTCGTGGCTGAGGTGGGCAGGGAGGGAAAGAGGCAGCGAGAGGTGGTCTCTGAAGCGCATCACCCCCCCACCCCAGTTAATGGTATAATCTGGGACCCCTTTTTCCCTCTCTTCTGGATTCTGGCAAGGCGCGCTGCCTTAAGGCATTTCAGAAAGCTCCTCCCAACGCAAAAATAAACAGCACTCCTCAGCAGAGATTGAAGAAAAAAAACAAGGCCTTGCCATGGTGAATGGCTCCTGTCTTGAGGGGCTCTCAGGGAAGAGACCTTGCTCAGTGACATTATTATTATTATTATTATTATTATTATTATTATTATTCACATTTTTATACTGCCCTTCATCTGAAGATTGCAAGGGTGGTTTACAGCAGTAGGGAGTAGAACGACTGGCTTTCGATGCAGGTTCAATCCTTGGCAGGTAGGACTGGGAGTGTTCCCTGGCTGAAACCCTATAGAGCAGCTGCTGGACCGTGTAGACAGTACTGAGGTAGATGGACCTATGTTCTTTTGTCTTTTATAAGAACATAAGAAGAGCCGCAGGATCAGGCCAATGGTCCATCTAGTTCAGGACCCAGTTCTCCCAGTGACCAACCAGATGCCCATGGGAAGTCCACAAGCAGGAATTTCCCTGTTTTGGAATCATGGCGTCATATCAACATCTGTGCTGTTTACATTTACACCAAAAGCCGCCTCTGCCAACACGCCAATGCTCAATAACCCTCAGTTACTGTTTTTAAGGAGGTTACAGAAGGGTATGATTTGGCTATAATGTGGTTAAGCCAGGCATAATAGGCTTCGGGATTTCATGGGATGGTCTCCTAGCTCTCTTTCCTTCACATGTTTCAAGTGTTGTGCCCTGGATTTGCTACTCGAGATGTTAACCAGAACCCTCCAAAGTTAATTAACGTAGTTTTCCATAAGATGTACAGCACCAGTGGCATCTTGCTTGCCACCATGTTAGTACAACCCATGTTGATGTCCCCACAAAAGCACACCACTCCAGCCTCAGGATCTTTTGGAATGCTAAGATATGTGTAACACTGCAAGAAAAAACTGGAATGTAATTCTTAAACTGCAAAGCGCAGAACCTAGAAATACTGGTGGTGCCCTAGAGGCTTTGTGCCCTAGAAGGTTATTTTTGCCATCACGCCAGTTCTAGCTTATTCCAACAATATATAGTTCCTTCCAATGAGGCTTCTTATCCCTTTTACCACTTTCTCTCCAGTATCCAGAGCATGGAGAGGCAGACTTCAGGCTTGTGGAATTTGCTTTTTGTTTTATTAGACCCCAGAGAGCTGCCAACTACAGCCAGATTTGAAAAAACATACACTTAGAATTAAAGAGCATGGTGGCTTCTGAGTGCAGAGATTGATATATATATATATATATATATATATATATATATATATATATATTTATTTAAGTACCTGAACTGAACTGAGCTCACAGTCCTTTCACAGGAAAAATCAGCTCCTTGTTACACCAAACTTTATTAGGTTGTGGGATACCCATTTTGTTGTTGCTATTGTTAAATATTTGGGAGTCATAAATCCTTGCCAAACTACTTTCACTCACCCAGAAAACTACCAGTAGACCAATTCTCTGCCTACCCCTGATCTACAGTATGGCAGTCGCCATTTCAAAGCAGGAGAGGTGGCTATCATGCAACTCATTAACACTGTGAAGTTCTGCCAGTGGTAAATGAGTAAGCAAAGCCCTGCAGCCCACACAATAGCTGCAAGAAAGACAAAGGAATAAGCAGCCCATGGTTAGCATGGTATAGGTATTTGCTGCTGTATTGGTCCCAGTGAACAGTAAATACAAATTAAGTAGACTGATATATTTTCCTTGGGATAATGTTGATGAGATTACAATCCTCATGAACTGAGGAAAAACACTTATATTAGTTGTTATGTGTTAATAAAATGGAAATGTTTAAGGAGCCACTGTTTCTTTGCAAAGGAGGAAGATAGGGAGAGAACCAGAAGAGGTGGAGACCCTACAACTTTTCTCCCAGCAGAGGAGCAACTGTGACAGCAGAGACGCCTTCTGAACCAAAGTAAGATACCTTTCAGTTTAGGTGCCAAGTAGTTGTACAGTTTTTTGCAAGAGAGCAGGATGGGGGGGAAACCAGAGCAACTTGGCAATGTCTCCATAACCTCATTGGCCATATCCCTGTTACCTGGCAGCTCTACCAAGTCTAGTAGGCAGCAGCTGCCACTGGGTGAAAACAGTATTTTTGAGAGGGTGGCAAGTCGCCTTTCAGGTTGCTACAGTCTAGCATTCCTGATCTTTGTAAGAGGCTCATCAAGAAATGAAATTTTGATAACAGTAGTATTTTCTGAGATATTCTCCAGAGCCATTCAGTGATAACAAGAAGTTACCAGGAAATGCAAACAGAAGCTTATGTATAATTCTTCTATACATCCACATATCATGCTTCCATTACCATTTGTCTTGGCAAAGTGAGATTTACTGTTGTGGGTACCTGCGCACACCTACAAGATAACATACAAAGAAAATCAGAAAAGGCTCAGGAAACACAGCAAAATAAACCCCAGCCTCACCACTTGCTCCACAACTAGCACAGAAGCTGCCAACACCCAGAGACTCATAGATTTGCAAAACAAATTTGTAGAAGTTTAGTCTACATTCCTAAGATAAAACTAATGAACACAATGATTCTAACATCCATAAAAATTCCAAGAGCTTGCGATTACCTAAGCATTAAGGTTTTGTTTACTTTGGTTTTCATTTAGTAGAGTTAAAAGATTCAGAATGCCATAATGACGTTCACTTAATTACGTAGCATGCAGATATGTCTCTTGTTCTTCTTGGAAGTAATTACAGGTCAAGGCAGTCAAAATTTCACTGGGAATGCAGCTTGCAGGGTGGATAGCCTTTTCTCTTTAGCTTGCAGGGAGAATAGCCTTGTCTCTTCATTCCCCCATTGCAGTGGAACTGAGATCCCACCATAGCAAGTGCTAGGAGCCTTGTGGGAGGGGAGAAATCCCAAAGATTCCAGCAGTGGGGCAGGAAAGCAGTCTCCATTCTGATCTCTCTTCTGACCCAGCCTTACATTATCTGCCCCCTGCACAACGTGCAAAAGGTGAAGCGGGCCATGTTCACCTATTTACCTCTGATGGACCTGAAGTCCTGTCTCTTGCTTCCCCGCCCAGTGGTCTATAGAGATTATTTTTTATTTTATTCGTTCTTACATTTGTATTCCACCTTTTCTCCAAAAAGCTCAAGGAGGCTTAAATATCTTGTTCTCGCCTCATTTTATTCTCACAACAACCCTATCAGGTTAGGCTGAGAAACAGTGAGCATCATGGCTAAGTTGGGATTTGAACTCAGCTCTCCCAGGCCCTAGTCCAACACTCTAACCACTACACTATACTGGCTGAGAGCCACTGGAAATTTCTGCTGTTTGATTCAAACATAATTCTAAGACAAACTGTGGCTTAGTGTGAATGCACAAGCATGAGGGCTCCCAGAGAGGAGATTGCAGCTGCTATGCTCCTCCCTCAGTCCTTTGGCTGCTATTTGCCAAGCTATGGTTTGGCTTAGCATTTTCTCTGAACTCGGGCTAATGGTTTGTCTGGACGAGGCATTTTGTCTGAAAGTTTGTCTGGAGGAGACAATTATAAGCGTTGTTGTTGTTGTTTAGTCGTTTAGTCATGTCCGACTCTTCGTGACCCCATGGACCAGAACATGCCAGGCACTCCTGTCTTCAGTTATAAGCATACTATGTAAAATTGCTAGATACAATAGAACAGATTTAGCATAACCAAATCCTAAGTGAAATGCCATTACATTTTGCAAGCTGTAACATTAAACTAGAGTTCTTTTAGGGAGTTGCATGTTTCTGTGATGATTCTAAGATCTGGAAAGACTTTGCAAATCAAGAACCTTGAAATTTAGCTGTCACTCTGGCAGATGTGTGTCTCTGCCAAATGAAAGTTATGTGAAGACATATCTGTAAGCGTCCCCAATTTTAAAAGTTTTGAGATAGAAGATTGAAAGTCTATGTGGGTCTGAATGCTTTGCAACCTTTGCTTTGTGTTTGAAAGCAGTAGTGTGTTTGTTTAAAGTATGTATGTATCATTTGTCGTGCCAGCATCTCTAGGCATGTAGAATAACAGTATAAAATATTACAGTAAAAAAGCAATGTGCAATAAAACTAAAATCTAAATATAACAAGTAATCCAAATACATTTACACTCATAATAGCAGGGTTTCCCACAGACATCTGGTTGGACACCGTGATAACAGGATGCTGGACTAGCATGGACCATTGGCCTGATCCAGCAGATTATTTTTATGTTCTTATGAGGAACTAGCAAAGGCCTTCAACATGTGCCAACACTATAATTGCATTGGTCTGCTACTTGTTTGTCGGGGAGGCCATTCCAGACTATGGGTGCCACCACAGAGAAGGCACTCTTCCTAGTTGTTGCTAGATGGACATATGCAGGTTGCAGCACAACCAGGCAGGCCTCTGAAGATGACCTGAGTGTTATGCCTGGTGACACAAGTTCAAGCACTCCAGCACAAAACAGAATTTCTTAACGCTAACACAAACTGGACAGGAAAACTAGTACATTGAAATCACCAAAACTGCTAAATGGTCTTTCCAATATATGGAAAAAGAATTACTGGGTTTTGTTGTGTATATTAGAATAAATCAACATAAATTTTATTTTCATTGTGCTCAGCAACAAAAATTGAGCTCAGTTTTCCAGTAGATGGAAAAATTGAAATACAGAAATGAAATGAAGATAGTCCCAGATTTTGAATGATGCCAGAGATTGTCAATCATAAAAGCCATAGAAATCTCCAAAGTGACACAAAAGAACTGATCACAGAGATTGTCAAAGTTGCTCTTTCCCATTTATAATTGTCACGGAACCTTGTGCTTCTGTCTTCATAGACTATTTTCTTTGTCTGAACCCGTAGCAGTAATGCAAATAAATTCTATTTACATTATTACAGGAGTTAGCTAAGACAGAGAGTTAAAACAGAATTTGTTTATTCTGGTTTTGATCCTTCGACCAACCTTTGCGCTTAAGAATTTCTACGCAGTACTTCAGATAGGAATTGTTAGTTCAGGTGTCTCTTAAAGCTACAACGGCTTTCAAATGCAGAAAACAAGAGAAAAGAATAATAAAATAAAGCCCTGAATAAAAAGGGAACATTGGAAAGGGATGAATATAAAAACCACAAGGAGTGGCTTGCTGACTGCGTGGTTGGTTTGTAGAGTGGCTGTTGTTTGTAGAGCGGGGGCTACCAATTCTAGTCCTACTGCAGGAAAGTAACAGAAGAAGTAGATGAGCCAGCCAAAAAAGGGCAGGCGATTCCATGGGAGAAACTGGCATAGAGCTGGAAGAGAAACCCTGAAGAGCCACTGCTACTCAGCAAGGACATTACTGATCTAGATGGACCAGTTGTCTGACTCAGTATATGGCAGCTTCCTATGTTGCTTGAAGTACAGGTGGCCTCAGTGGTGCAGAGTGCCTTCCATCAGCTTCTGCTAGTGACCCAGCTGTGCCCCTGTCTGGACAGCCTAATTTCTGTTGCCTATGCTCTAGTAACCTCTAGGTTAGATTACTACAACATGTTAAACTTGGGGGCTGCCTCTGAAGACTGTTCGGAAACTTCAGCCAGTTCAGAATTCAGCAGCCGGGTTGCTCATCGGGGCAAGATGCTTTGAGGATATAACACCAGTCCTGGCCCAACTCCAGTGGCTGCCAATTAGTTTCCGGGCTCAATTCAAAGTGGTGGTTTTTAGCTACAAAGCCTTAAATGGCTCAGGACCGCAATACCTCAAGGGCACCCTCTCCCTATATCAACTGGCCCAGACCATGCAATCATCATCTGAGGCCTTTCTTCATGTGACTCCTCTACAAGAGGTCTGGAGGGTGGCAACATGAGAATGGGCCTTTTCTAGGTGGCTCCCCATTTGTGGAGTGCTCTCTCCAGGGAGGCTTGCCTGGTGCCTTCATTACATATCTTTAGGTGCCAGGCAAAAATGTTTCTCTTCTCCCAGGCCTTTGGCTAATTCATCTATAGCCTTTGAAACTGGGGGGGAAGGTTATGTTTTTGTTTGTTGTCATGGTATGTATTTATTTTTAATTGTACACTGCCCTGTGATCCTTGGATGAAGGGCTGTACAGAACTTTAATAAATAATAATAGCAATAATGATGATGATAGTAATGATGTATATCTTCCTACATTGCTAATGTAGATTACTGTGTGTTGGAATGGCTTTGTAGCAGCAGCTCTCTCTTCCTCTGAGAAAGGGCATCCAGTATCCATTGACTGGACTTTTTGATGGTTCTTGCAATCATCTGAACAAGGAAAATGCACAAAGCTGTGGTATGAGAAGTATAAATAGTTACTTTGTTGATTCGTTGTTCTACTAAGACTTACTCTTTTGAGCTTTCTTTGTTGATAGTGGCACTTTATGTGACCATATAAGCAGTCACACCTCAAATTAACTTTTAATTGGAAATTAGTAAAATAAGGATTCTACTTCTGTTTGAGAGAGCTTGCAAACATAATAGCATTTCTGCAAAGCTGACCTAAAATCAGAGCGCTGCAAATGTCTCTTTAGCAGTGATGGCAAGTAGAGTTGAGCTGCCACCGATTAAGAATTGCTTACGTAGCCTAAATATTAAATCAATTTCTGGCTCCGAGGCAGCCCAAGGCTGGAATTAATGTATCAAAAAGTGGAAGGGAAATCCCTGTTCACAAAGGAACAAAAGGTTAATGGATTAAGAAAGTAGAAAAGCCAAGAAATAAGAGGGGCCTTTCCATTATGGAAAATGTTACTTATGAATGTGACAATAATATTGATACTATTATGATATTACTTGATTAAACACAAAAGTCTGTCCAGAAGAATGGTTGGTTCAGCAGATTAATTAATATGAATAACTTCAGGTTCCTGGAGGGCAAACACTGATGGTTTAATTTTTGTTTGGTTCAGTGGGTTCACTGAGCCTGTTGGCTTTTAAAAAAAACAAACTTGACAATGACATATCCATAGTCTTCAGCCTTTTCTTGTCTCCTCCGTCATCTGGGTTTCTATGTATTATGACAACTTACAGTTTCATGAAACACCATAATAAGGCTTTAAAGTGGAGGTTTGATGTGTTAGCAAAACTAGAGCTATTTCATATGATACATTTCCTACATGGATTCCAATTTCCATTCAGAAGCAGCATGTATTCTGTGCAGCATAAGTTTGGAGAGACCTTAATTCAACGATAGAGTGCACGTGTATGTGCATGTTTTGCATACAGGTTCAGTCCCTGGTAGGGCTGTCTGAAACCCTGGAGAACTGGTGCCAATCAGTGTAGATTGGGGTGACTAAACCTGTAGATTGGGCTAACTAAACCTGTTTTCCAGATATTTCTGGACTACAACTCTCATCCTCCCTGAGCACTGGCCATGCCGGCAGGGGCAGATGGAAGTTGGTGTCCAACAACATCTGGGAGGAGGCAGAGTTTCCCCATCAATGGAATAGACACACCTGAGCTGGATAGACCAAGAATTTCTGGGTTTCATATGTGATCATATAACATCATGATTTCAGTAACTGGAAGGAAGTCCGGGTTGGTGATAGGTGCCCAAGTAATGATGTGTGCCACTTTTTAAATTTATACAAAACAAAAAGTAGTGTAGAAATAAGCACTGTGGAGTAACTCTCCTATATATTGCAACAAGAAGAGCTAAGAACAACATTTATACACCAAATATTTGTATTAAACACACAAGTTTGTTTGTTTCAGTCAAAGTTTAGACCTTAAGACCTGACGTGATAATTTTGAACGATGGCTTAATAGGAATGCAGTTCTTACAAGTGGAAAGACCAATCTGGTATTTTAAAGTAACTTAAAAATCCGCCCCCCTTAGTTTGGAAAAGTTGTATATCAGTCTTCTCATTCTCAGTGATGCAACGCTGATGCCTTTGCATTACTGCTTACAAATCCCAACTTTCTACATGAAGCTTATGCACAGAAGCTCACAGCTAATGTCATCCACACCAAACATTTAAAGCACTCTTACGCCATCTCGACAGTCGTTACTTCCCCCAAAGAATCCTGGGAGCTGTAGTCTCTTAAGTGTGCCCACAAAGCTACAGTTCCCAGCACCCTTAGGAAACTATGGTTCCCATGGTTCTTTGGAGGAAGCCATGACTTAAAATGATATAGAAATGCTTTAAATATACATTGTGGGGCTGGCTCTAGACTCATCAAAGTAGTGTTTCAGTTTAAAGCGTAAATCTAAACAGGGAAAACGGGTAGAGAAAAACGGGACTCTACGTTGCCATCTGATGGCACAATGTTATATCACACATGCAACTCATATAAATCACTTTTTCTTTACCAGTCTAGTAGAGTCCTGGGTGTGACCTTAAGTGTTTACATCAGGCACTTCCTATGTAATTCATGCTATAATGTGCCAGCAATACTGTTACCACAAATCTGACACGTGCACTGGCAGTATGCAGAAACAGTAGAAGATTTCAGTCTACCAGAACACGTGAGGTTACTGACTTTAAGGTACCATCCTTGAGTAAAGGAACTCCAAAGGGGAATTCTGGCATGAAACCGCTAAATCACAACATATCAAAAAGTGTTCTTTATTTTGAACTGAAGAGCCTTCTTGTTCCACTACAGGGGTTAATACATTACTCTTGACATTGCAGAGTACAAATTACAGTGGTGCCTCGCAAGACGAAATTAATCCGTTCCGCGAGTCTCTTCGTCTAGCGGTTTTTTCGTCTTGCGAGGCAACCCTATTAGCAGCTTAGCGGATTAGCGCTATTAAAGGCTTAGCGGCTATTAAAGGCTTAGCGGCTATTAAAGGCTTAGCAGCTATTAAAGGCTTAGCGGATTAGTGGCTAAAAGGCTATTAGCGGCTTAGAAAAAGGGGGGGAAAGCAAAAAAAAATCGAAACACTCGCAAGACGTTTTCGTCTTGCAAAGCAAGCCCATAGGGAAAATCGTCTTGCGAAGCAGCTCAAAAACGGAAAACCCTTTCGTCTAGCGGGTTTTCCGTCTTGCGAGGCATTCGTTTTGCGGGGCACCACTGTATCTCCAATAGCTGCTGTTGAGGAGAGTCACTCTGCTTATTCTGCATACGTTTAAGCTCTTTATTGTACAGGCAGTACTTTTCACATTTCATTGCCATTTTAACTCCCAAGTTCTACATATCTGCTCCCACTGCCTAAGGATCACACTTTCTAATCATCTGATGAACTCTGATAAATGTGATCTTCTGCAACGTACAACATTTTCCAGGTGTTGTTTTTCCTGCAACTGACTAACATGGCTACTCCTCTGGAACTTACATATAATTATACAGTTATATGAGTCAGTTGTTATTCCTTAATGCTGCTCTTGCTTTTGTATGCTATATACAAAATAAATAGCAAGGGATGAAGAAACAAAAGGCTGATGTTCACAGGTGTGTACACATGCATAAATACTTTTGCCCAATCATGCCTCCAGTCTGGTCAGTGACCGAAATGATTCATTCATTCAGTTATGCCCCACCCACTGCTGTAAAGACTGTGCAAAACACCCAAGTCCTGTAGAAAGCAGAAGGATAAGTCTTGAAAGGTCAGATAGGCCTAAAAGATTATGGAGATGGGAGAGGGCTGAGTATAGAAGTTTCACATATTGGCAGCTAGAAACTGCAATCACATCTGTCCAGTTTCTAAGCCTTTAGCAGGAATGACCAGATTGTTCTCCCTGCTTGTAAATCATCTGCAGTGAAGAATCACAGTTATATATGTTCTTTCCTGCTTTTCTTTTCTTTTCTTTTCTTTTCTTTTCTTTTCTTTTCTTTTCTAATAGCATGGATAGAGAAAGGGAGGCTGGAAATGGGAAAATGGTACCCACCCTTTCTGGAATCTGGTGTCCAGTGTTCATGTTTAACGGTGCTTCATATTAAGTCTTTATTATAGTCTTATGAGGATAGGAGCATCTGCCATTGTCCTGTTCCAAAGGCAGAATCAATATGCAGTGGCATTTTACTTTTGCCTGTACTACTATTTTTGCCCAATAATAAAATGTGGCCCTTAATTCTGGAGTTGAGATGGTGGTGGTCTTCATCCTAATCATCCTACTAAGGTTTGATAATTAAAAAAAAGCACTGGCAAGGGGCTACCTACCAAAAGGCTGCAGCAGGCAATATAATAGCAGTGTAGCAGGAGGATGAGTCAGTGAACCTGGAATTTCTTCTTGGTTAGAAGCCAAATCTAGAGTTACAGTCTCACTTAGATGCCTGGAGTGAACCAGACATCTTATGTTAGAGGCGTTCCTACATGGTACTCCCAACCTTTTGTCTCAGGACATCTGAGTAGCATCTTGGTATCATCACCACCATCACAATTATGAGGATAAATGGAAAATAATAAATAAGTAGAAACAGAATTGTGAAAGGCGGAGGTCAATTACTGCTGTCCAAAGACATACCCTAGCACAAAGGTGAGGAATTTGTGGCCCACCAAGTGTTGCAGGGATGTTCCCATCAATCCTGGCCATCAGCCATGCTGCCCTGTGCTGATAGGAACTGGGAGCCCAACAGCATCCTTAGGGCTGCAGGTTCCTTACCCCTACTCTAGGGGTAATGGCTCTGAAGCCAACCCAACTGTTAAGATCAGTTAAGAAAGAAAAAGATTTATTAAATCAGTTTAGTAGATATACATAGAGAAATCTAGAGTAGATCTACAAACAGCATTGCTATATATTGTGACAGGCACAGGAAGGGGTTGGGGACTGATTTGCAATGGAGCCTTAACCTGTACCAGGTTGTAGCACCTTTATGGTTCTCTATCACACCTTCTTCCCTAGCCTCAAAATCCTTCTTAAACAGGGCAGGAGACGATCTGCTGAGGAGCACTGCACTAAGTCATATTATTGATGCTGATACTATCAACCCTTGATTGGCAACAGCTCTCCAGAACATTAAGAGATATTTGGGGGGTCATTTTTATTTTGCCTGTTTCTGCTCAGTGGTCTCACTAATTGATACGCTACTGTAATGTTTTGAATACGTACTGCAATGTCCAAAGGGAAAACATTTTCAGGCAGGAAACTTGATGGAGACACATATTCCACCTGTACACACTGGTATCTTAATTTCTGTAGCTTGACCCAACAAATTTCAACAGGTTATTTTTAAAAATATACATTTCAGCCTTTCCAACAACTTTTTGAAAAGCAAATAGGAGCTTTTCAAAAAAGGCAATGCATTTCCAAAAACTGAGTAGTTGACCAAGAGGGAGGAAGTAATCCCTTCACATATACACTGCACATAAAATGAAGTAAACAGACCTCAGTGAACCAACATAATCCGCTTAAAAATGATATCCACAAGAACTGGAGTTTACTAATCTCTTATCCAGTAAAGTAGTTGCAGAGCAATACATGTCAAGCCTTTAAGAAAAATCACTAGCAGTGTCCATATACCTAAAACTCTCTCCTGCTATTTGAAGTTGCTTATATACACACTTCTCTGCACAACTCAGGACTGTTCAGTTTCTTAAAGATGAGTGTGAAATCTGGAGAAATGCTGAGTTGCAAAGATTTTAGGATTTAGGATTTTATTCAGCTTATTTTCCAACTCATTAAATTCTGGCCATAAGAGAACTAGAGAAGGCTATATAAACATATGAAAGATACAGAGCATTCTTCAGGCATTAAAAAAAAAAAAAAAAAAAAAAAAGGAGCAGGTGCACAAAAAGCCCCCATCATGCCAGCTCCCATATCTGATGTTTACACACTGATAACAACTTCATGGATTGAGAATACCATGGTTAGAATCTGCCCCATCCTGTATAATCAACTAGTCTTTTCCAAGCTATCCTAATCATGTTCAGCTAAACATGGTTAGCATCTCCTTATGACCTTTGTACTCTTCAAGGCATGAAAATCAGGAGAGGCATAGCTAACGCACATGTCCCAAGGCAGCTTCATAGTTTGAGCCCTCATGCAATCTTTTGAATGCCTAAAGTGGGCTACTGAGTCAGAGTAATGGTCATTTCATTCAGTATTGGGCAGCACAACCTTAGCATGATGCTGCTTGACTAAGCCACCTTCAGACCGCCATTTTCGCCCCAAGGGATTCCATCACTCCATGGCTCCCGAGACGTCTTCCTGCTTCGCCAGTCAACCAAATATATAAAAGACAAATTTAGCCAGAATCCTGGGAGTGACAATGAGAGCAAGCAGCTTTAAAAGCCTGACTCAATATACTACATGCCACCCTCTGTCTCATTAAATCCACTTCTGACGGATGGTATAACTTTTTCCTTTTTTCTATGGCTGAAAGCATTTCTGTAGATTGCAGAGGACTGCATTGTGTGGATTTCTTCAAAGAGCCTTCTCTTGCCTTGAAAGTTCAACAAATTACCTGTACTGCAAGCACAAAGTAGTTCCACAGAACATCTGTTATAAATAACACTATTATAAAATGCTTCTGCCTGAAGGCTTAATCGAGGTCCATGAATATTCAAGAAGAAAATTTACAAACTCTAGAGAGGAGGAGGAGGAAGAGGATGTGACAAGGTACATTACCAAGGCATTATATATAGGTGGAGAGTTTGCAAGGGAGAACCCTTGATATAGCAGGATATTATTTTGCTTCGGATGATTTTGCTCAGGGGGGTTGAGGCCAGAGGATGAATGGTTCTTAAATATAAAGTTATACCAGCATTTATCAGATTATATTATTCTTGACTTTAAGCCCTTTTCTTGATGCTTTGGAGATAAAGTGATGCTATTCTATATGAAAGAAATGGCTCTTATCATGGCTCAAATGAAATATGATATTTATCAGATCCAGCTTTGTGTGGTAACTCATCCCTTGAAGCACAAACTTGAGATTATACTCTCTTTCTGGATAAATATATTAGCTTAAAAGGATGAAAATCAATGCCAGAGTTTTTAAGCTTCATTACAGTAAACTGACCAAAGTGCTTAACATTTAAAATGATGCTAGGGTTGAATCTTGCCTTGATATTAAATGCTCTGCATTGGAACTCCTTATGCTCCTAAGGGGAATATTGTCATTATATGAATAACAGTAATGGAAAGGATATTTGCACATGCACCGTGGAATTATTTTTTCCATTGTATTTTCAAGTATAAACACCACCGCCTAAGATCAATAATGTTGTTATTTTAAAAGTATCATTGATGTACGCACATGACACAATAACAAACATCATAAGCAAATAAGATTATTGCCCCAAAGATCTTAACATTATAAATTTCAGTAGATAACCAGACAACAGAGAGAGGGGGGAAAGACAGAAAGAAGGAAAAGTAATAGGAGAATGATATCCACAAACAAAGTTATATGTGCTTAGGCTTAGTTCAAAAACTATTTTATTCTTAGTAAACATTACAAGCAACTATAGTAAAGGCAAATATGATCATTTGAAAAACATAGATGTAACTAAGGCTCTAACTAAATTTCAGCTTCTTGTAAGTGTGTACTTTACTCTTCACAAAATGCTCATTTTAAGCCCAAACAGAAATGACAGTCCAAGTTAAAATATTGTGAATATTCCGTGTGTGGCACATTGTGCACTTTAAAAACACCAGCTGCTGTAGCTGTACAGTGGTACCTTGGTTTAAGAACAGCCCTGTTTAAGAACAATTCAGTTTATGAGCTCCGCAGAACCGGAAATAGTGTCCTGGTTTGCGAACCTTACCTCTGTCTAAGAACTGAACCCAAACAGTGGAAGGCCACTGGCGGCGGGAGGCCTCATTAAGGAAAGCACGCCTCAGTTTAAGAACGGTTTCAATTTAAGAACAGACTTCCGGAACGGATTAAGTTCGTAAACCGTGGTACCACCGTAGTTCATCATCCTGAGAACCCTCTGAGCTGGGTTTAACATTTCACAGATGTAGAGCTGAGAAACAGTTACCTGCTCCAGCCCACCCTACAAGGGAAACCTCTGATTTGAAATCTGACCCTCCATTTTCAAGTCCATCCACCAATGCGGCAGAGTGCAATTTTGCTATTACAAAACTATATAACTGTTTTAGCTGTTTTAACATATTGTATGCATCACCTTGAGACAAAAACATGGAAAGTGGTATAATAATAATAATAATAATAATAATAATAATAATAATAATGGTGGTGATGTAGTATTAGTAGAGTTCTAAAATTAAAAAATCAACAGCAGAGGCAGATGACATGGTTTTCCATCAAATATATTGGACAATAACTCCCAATAAGATCAGCCAATATTGATGATGAGAGCTGTAATCTACAACATCCAGAAGGTACCAAGTTGGCTACCCTTAATATATACGGTAATAAAATACAGTAGGCTGCAACCAAGCCTTATAAAAGGACTGCAATAAAACTTGGTTTTAGTAGAGAACGCTGTAGTTCCACAAATGACCAGAGAGTGGCAGAATGACAACAAAAACAAGCAGAAGCTGGTCAAGCGTTCCCTTCTGCAACTAGGCTCTCAGTCCTATTCTGTTTTTAGTTACAAAATGGAAACAATAAGAGGACATGAGATACTGCAAGTTAAACTAATTAAGATTAGATAGTATATGAGGATATTCCAGTGAAGTGAAAAAGAGAAAAACTAGAGTTGGCATTTCTAAATACAATATTTGATCTGATTTGCTTATCTTATTTAGTCCACACAGCTAATGCTGATTGTCTTATCTACCTAGAGGAAAAGATAACTTTAATGCAAATAATATTCCAGATAAGGATTTTTCGGTTTTATTTGTTTCACTCATTAGCCACATTTTAATACCTGTATATGAACCTACAGTGTCTAAAAGGTAAAGAGCAAGGTGATATGCAGCTTAGATAAGAGTGCACCCATTGCCTAAATATCAATAAAGTACCTGAATCCGTAAACCATTTTTCTCTTTCGCTTTTTGGCAGACTATCTAAAAGCAAAGGGTGGTAGTCCTTCTCAGAGTAAAGGTAAAGGTAAAGGTAAAGGGACCCCTGACCATTAGGTCCAGTCGCGGACGACTCTGGGGTTGCGCGCTCATCTCGCTTTATTGGCCGAGGGAGCCGGCATTTGTCTGCAGACAGCTTCCTGGTCATGTGGCCAGCATGACTAAGCCGCTTCTGGTGAATCAGAGCAGCGCATGGAAACACCTTCTCAGGGTAGTTGACAGATACAACACATTAATTTCAAGGGGCTACTCAGAGTGAAACTAGTGTTGACCACAAACCAAATAATCAGTTTTTGTAAACCAAACCTCATGTTCCTTGAGCAATTTAGTGAGGAAGGAATTTGAACTTAATATTTTATTAGGGACGCGGGTGGTGCTGTGGTCTAAACCACAGAGCCTAGCGCTTGCCAATCAGAAGGACAGCAGTTTGAATCCCTGTGACGGGGTGAGCTCCCGTTGCTCAGTCCCAGCTCCTGCCAACTTAGCAGTTTGAGAGCATGTCAAAGTGCAAGTAGATAAATAGGTATCACTCCTGCGGGAAGGTAAATGGTGTTTCTGTGTGCTGCTCTGGTTTCGCCAGGAGCGGCTTAGTCATGCTGGCCACATGACCTGGAAGCTGTATGCCAGCTCCCTCGGCCAATAAAACGAGATGAGCGCCACAACCCCAGAGTCGTCCATGACTGGACCGAACGGTCAGGGGTCCCTTTACTTTTACTATTTTATGTTATAGATCAGCACAATAACATTGTGGCAAATCCTGTCTTCCCATCTTTGCACATGCAATGCCACAGAGCGCAAGAAGTACGACATTTTTCTCTCTCGGAAACTGTTTGTGTATTAAACTGAAATCCAAGCCAGATTAAAGCATTTCCTGGAGTGTACCCATTCAAACAAAAACTAGGGGGCAAGCTTTGTGGGGACCAAGAAAAACTATGTTTATTTATCTATCATGCTGTTTTTGAATTCCTGCTTAGGAACAGAATTCCTCTATGAATGCAGTTTATCGAAGGAAAAATGCTCCATAACTTGAGTAAATAATATATACTAGTTACAGATAGGTAGCCGTGTTGGTCTGCCATAGTCAAAATAAAAAAAATCCTTCCAGTAGCACCTTAAAGACCAACTAAGTTAGTTCTTGGTATGAGCTTTCGTGTGCATGCACACGAAAGCTCATACCAAGAACTAACTTAGTTGGTCTTTAAGGTGCTACTGGAAGGAATTTTTTTATTTTTAATATATACTAGGTACTCTAATTTAGCCATGCTGGGTTGAATCTGTTCTAACAAACATACTTTCAGTAATTTTCTCCTGCAAAATATGTTAGCTTGAACCAATAATTTTAAATAATTTACTGATGACTCCTACTGCGATTCTGTGATGCCAGAAGTTTTTTTGTGACTCTGCCCATGGTCCCCAAAACGTGTCCTTTTTTAAAAATAATAATTTAAAAATCAGCCACACCTACTTTTACACTTCAGCCATGCCCCGTTTGATATGCAGCCCCCAGTGGGCTGATCATGGGTCAATATGGCCTGAAAAAGGCAAGCCACCTCCATTCATGAGCCTCAGAACTCTCCGTATTTGATTACTGAAATAATTTCCTCATTTCTCAGCGCTGGAAAATAGTGCTCCAAAGGATTGGTATGATTCTGTTTGTTCAATTATATGGGAATTTAAGCACCAGGTGTGGAAAGCTGTTTTATTCCCTAAGGTATCCACTTTAGTTTTATTGTAATTAACGTTCAGCAGATTCTCCTTGCAAAAAGAACTTAAGGCTACTTCTAAGCAGTAGATGGAGGCCTGCTTAGTGAAGGAAAAGGGTTGCATGTTGTTTGCATAAAGCAGTGAAGAGAGCTTTCTTTTCCCTTTGACAGATGGAATGAATTTCTCATACCTGGTCTTTGAGGCATAATTGTTTATAAAGAAGTTACATGGGAATGGATGAAGTACACATCCATGTTTCCACATTACTATATACTGGTTAGGGATACAGTGTTGTTTATAAGCAATACTGGAAGGTGCAGATCTAACCTTCAAGCTATTACTATTTTAAAGAGTTCACACTAACAAAAAAACTAAGTGATGATCCAGACAGGATATTTGAATGGTATTGAAAGCACCACAAAAGCAATGAACTAGGAAGCCTTTCACACAGACACATATTTATGCAAAAAATAGGCAAACAACATAATTATTAATTGTGACGTAGCTGGATCTGAAACTATCCTCCTCCTTGGTAAAAAATATATATTGGAAGACCATTTCTCAAGATGCAAAACTAGATAGTTTTCATAGTTGGCCTCCATGTTAAGTATAAATGTCTATAATTTGAGTTGATGCTGTGCTCCTACTTGTAGATGATAACTATTATGCGGCAGACAACAGAATTGGGTGATAAAATCAAAATCGTTCCTCATAATCATAGCCCATCCTTTAAGGTGTTCTTAAATAGCTCACGTCTGCCATCATTTCCCAAAGACTTGCTATTAGAAAATTGAGTGATCAATGCCACAGGTTCTGGGGCTAGGGTAAAAAAGGTAGTTAAAGGACCCCTGGGCGGTTAAGTCAAGTCAAAGGTGACTATGGGGTTGCGGTGCTCATCTCGCTTTCAGGCCGAGGGAGCCGGCATTTGTCCAGTTTTCTGGGTCATGTGGCCAGCATGACTAAACCGCTACTGGCACATGGAGGTGACGAGTGCCAGAGTGCACGGAAATGCCATTTACCTTCCTGTTATAGTGGTACCTATTTATCTACTTGCACTGGCAGGCTTTCAAACTGAAGAAGAGAAGAAGAGTTTGGATTTGATATCCCGCCTTTCACTCCCTTTAAGGAGTCTCAAAGCGGCTAACATTCTCCTTTCCCTTCCTCCCCCACAACAAACACTCTGTGAGGTGAGTGGGGCTGAGAGACTTCACAGAAGTGTGATTGGCCCAAGGTCACCCAGCAGCTGCATGTGGAGGAGCGGAGACGCGAACCCGGTTCCCCAGATTATGAGACTACCGCTCTTAACCACTACACCACACTGGCTCTCAAACTGCTAGGTTGGCGGGAGCTGGGACAGAGCAACGGGAGCTCACCCTCTCACAGAGATTTGAACTGCTGACCTTCCAATCAGCAAGCCCAAGAGGCCCAGTGGTTTAGACCACAGCACCACCCGTGTCCCTACACTGGGACTATGACACCAGGCCAGAGGTCATAGACATAAGATTGCTATTAAACCCCTGAGAGACCTAACTTGGAGAACACAAAGATGGTGAAGAAATGCTGTTTCCAAACACAATCCCATTGGGCTATATCCAGTTGTGTTAGTCCTTGAGCATAGTAGGTTCCTACTTTCACAAGTGGATGCTTCCTTCTCGTATCCCTTCAAATCTGTTTCAAATGGTTAAGGGATTCTCTGGAGCAGATTTGAGTGGGAGGAGAAGAGCAATCCGTTTGTACAACATAGGGTCACCCATTACTTAGTACCGTTAGTCCTTTCTTTACAATCTCTACTAACTAATTTACAAAAGTTGGCAAACTTCTTAGTCTGAATTGCAATTTCTAAGCAGAACCAAATATGTCTCTGGTCAGTGAACTTTTTGGCTTTCAAGACAGATTTATAGCCCCACTTTTTTCCCAACTACAACAGATTTAATTAATGATGAATCTTTTGAAAATTCTCCTTGCAGGGTTGACCTTTCCTTAGCAGCCTTACATCTCGATTGAACCATAATACTCTATTAGCTCTTGCTGTAGTAGAAATACTAAGTACCATGAGAATAGAGTTTATGATGTCATCTATCTGTTGGCAAAAATATTTAATACTGGACGTAAGATCCTTCAGGGATCCATAAAAATGCAGAAAAGTGGTTTAAGCAGAGTGTGGTTTTATTTGAACAGCTTTAGTAACCATTTTGGTATCAACAAGTACTTAGAGGGGTGGGGAACTTAATAGCCTCTGTTCCTTGCCCCTTGCTTTCTTCCTTGGTGTGCCACACCCCCAGTCTTCCTGGTAGCTCCTGGCTGAAATAAAATGACAGTAAATGGTCACTTGTCCTGAGACCTGTTTCAAGGGAAACAGCTGGATTTCCCTGGTGCAGAAGCATCTTAATGAAGTAATTACTTCATTAATTAGAAATACTAAACAGAAATTTTCAACTCACTTGATATCTGATTTGCACCACGCCATTTGCAGCAATGTATTATTAATGTGCTTGTACTACTGTTGTTAACAGAGTAACTCTAATGCAAGTAAAAATGGTATTATACAAGCACATATATTGCATGCCAAATATAAATAAAAATTGGTCTTATGTTACGATAGTAAAAAACAGAAAAGTTGTCTTGCAAACTCAGTTTGGCTGCCGTTGTTTGCTACTGTGTGATTGCATAATTGAAATCAGATGATGCAGTTACTTGCCGTAAACGAACGGCATGTATCCAATTGATTTTGTCCTGTACAAAACGTTATCATGTGACTGCACCAAAATTAAAACAACTTGTAAAATGGAATGTCCAGTGGTGGGAAAGAAGACCGATCCTGTTTTGTTTAAATATCAATGGTAATGATCTCTACAGCATGTCTACATTAATGACATTAATTACAACGATCCAGAATGCAAGTCAGCTAATGCGCTCAACGTTAAACCACATTTCTGTTGACCTTGAGTTTTCATCTCTTTGACCTTATGTGAAATTACACTAGCTAGTGGATTATGCGTTGCTCTAATTGTTCCTTTACTTTAACATTGGCCTTTACTTTCTCACTTTGCCCTAGAGTTGTTTAACAAAATGGTAAAATAAACTTTTCTTTCAACTTTTCTTGGTGGTAGAACATGCCATTACCAAGTAGCCCTTAGCACCATCATGATCATATTTAACTGTTTCATCTGGACACCCTAATAGAGTTTTTATTGTTAATATTAACTACATTTACATTCTGGGGTTCCTCCATGGAACTCAAAGCAGCTTACACAGTTCTTTGCTGCCACTCTGTTCTATTGACATACCTTTAATAATAAATACTTCAAATAAATATCAATACAGAAAAAGTCATAGGTCAGTTCTGAGCTGTAGTTAGTGCAAACAAGTGATTTGTTGGTGAAAACATCAGAAGATCACTGTTAAAATATTTGTCTACATCTTTTTCTGCTCGTCTTTGAGGATGGCAAAAGTTCCCATTAAAGGTTCATTGATTAAAGTACAGCGTAGTTTACAATTCACAAATCAATAAAAAACACAAATCAATTTAAAAAAAATACTGAAATACAGTTAACCCCTCTTATCAATATAGCAGCAGACAAAATCCATACAGATGATAAGGGCCCCACCTGCAGATCTCAAGGTGTGGCCCAAGATCTTTATAAGGTAGTGTCAATACCTTAAACAAGAGGCAGTTGTGTATAGGTAGCCAGGGCAGATTTTGAACAATTGGTATTCTATTGGTTCAATTTCCTGTGCTGCTCAGTACTCTGACAGGTGCATTTTGCACTAGTTCTTGTATGTTAGTTGCAAATAAAGTACATATTTAACCCAAATGAAGCTTGTATAGTTGAGAATATTGAACTTCATAATATTTGTAAGTAATATCCCCCCCCAAAAAGCAATCAAGGAAAAGCAATTTTCATTATACTTTACACCACTTGTTTGTAGCTCTTGAACCAGCAATACTTCCCAATTTCAGTGATGAGTCTTGTGATATACTGAATATGAGCTAATTTGTTAAAGCACCAACTATCATGGATTTCAGTTCACTTCAGCAGATTCATTAAATTTTATCCAGAGATCAAATATATACATACATGGCCTTGTGGGTTATAGCCTGAACAGTTAGATCAAAGGGATTTTTAAAATAAAAAAATACAGATTGTAATAATTATATTAAAGCTAAAATGTATGTAAAATAATTACCATCAGCAAAGAAGTGATGATAAGCAAGCATCCTGGCATTTGTCAGCTAATTAACACCTATAGTTAGCTAAAAACTCATTATCTTGATTAGGCGGGAAATGAGCTAAGCCCTACTGCATTCAATTGGGCTTACTCCTGTGTAAATATGTACAGAATTGAGCTATGAATGGCAGCACATAACAGACTTCTGTGGCAGTTAATGTTTGCTCATGTCTGTAGTTCATGACTACAATCATGTATACAAAGCTGATCTGTAAGGGATAAATTCTCAGCAATAAGCCTTTTGTAACTGCAAGAGATGCTTGCTTTTATTTTAATAGTTCACATCTGCCAGAGCTAGTGAGTAAAATATTCAGGTCCATCAACATGAACTCAAGCTGATTATTTGTGGTGGTGTTGGGGAAAGCCTCAAGGACAACAAACCTGGCTCATTTTAGAAACAAGTGTTAAATTTTAAGACTTTATAAGTAATGCCCAGTCCTAGTGCCTCTGTTAATTAAAACCTCTACATTCCCAATATACTTTCCTCTGTACTTAGTCACTTTAATTTATTATAATTTGTTTCTTCCTCTCATATCCTAATGAAATGCCATATTTCTAAAATGGAGAAGTGGATTACATAAATAGGCTGTTTTTAGAATTAATGAAACCTCCTCAGTGTGTTAATTAATCCAAAGTTTTAACGAGGGATGTATTCAGAATGATTAACCTGCCAAGGTATTGAAATTGTTCTCTCCAACCCCAATCCAATCAAGTAAGGTGGGTAATAATAGGCGACAGGCAAGTCTCAGGAGTGGCACCTAGTCCTCAGAATTCCCTTCCCCAAGGTAACTCGGGTACCAGTTTTCTTTTCAGTGCCAGATGAAGACCTTTTTATTTGCCCAGGTATTTTATGCCTCTGTTTTAAAACTGGTCTTATTTTCTCTGGTGCACTTTTATATCTCTGCCTTTGTACCTGATTTGAGTATATTTTTAGGTGCATGTTTGAATTTCAAAGTAAATTGTATAGTTTTTGTTTGTGATTTGGTTTTTTGCTGCATAAATTCTCCAGATACATTAATATAGCACAAACCAGCTCACCTTACATTAGTATTTTACAGCAGAGGGGTGTGTGGGTGTGTGTGTGTGTGTGTGAGAGAGAGAGAGAGAGAGAGAGAGAGAGAATTAATAAATCTCATTAATTTCAATGGTGCTTACTTTCAAGTCAGTATGATTATGTACTCTGACCATGCTGCGAGATCCTGCAAAACAGAGCATGCTGCATCAGTGAGGATCGCTTCCTAGCTAAAAATCAGTGTAACAAAAATACAAAGTAAGTGTGCATAGAACAGGGCTGCAAGCCTCTTGATGGCACTTAACCATGCAGACTATCTCAGCAATGTGTCCACCACATCTTATATTGCTTCACACTACAAATATGTTACATTATATATAAAATGCTAAATACAAATTGCACTAATTATCTAGAAATCTGTCTAAATATTACAGAAGTATGCTAAATTTAGAAGACTACTGTAGTAAAAATACTGCATTTTCATTTCCCACCCCATGTGGACGTTATTTTAGGATACTTCCTGTAGCCAAAGACATGGGAATTGGGTGTCAAAAGATTTACTGGAGAGAGAGAGAGAGAGAGAGAGGGAGAGGGAGAGAGAGAGAGAGAGAATAGTTTTACACATTTTCTTGGAAAAGTCAAAAAGAACTGAGAAAAACAAAAACAAAATTTAGATAAACACAAGCTGTTTGCTATCCAGTCTGTAAACCACAAGCAGCCATTTTTGGGTGGCTGTTCATATTACAGAATTTTAACAGTGAGATTTGCCAGCGCTCTAGTCTTTCTTCGAGAAAAAAGGTGCTGGCGGTACTGACCATGAAATCGTTACAGTAAGTGTCACATTTATTTATTTATTTTGTAGATAATGATTTATTAGTTTTCGATTACATTCCAATAATAGCCTCATTATAACAATGCCAATCTATAATACAATCATTATTACCAATCATTCAAATACCAAATTATATCATTTAATTAAAGTGCCTCCCCCACATGCTAAATTTGCTGGATTTCTGATTTTATTTCTGCGTTCCAAAATCTTATTAGTTTCAATTACATTCCAGTCATAACAATAATTCCCTATACAACAGCTGCAATGTTAATAACTTCTATTCGTGTTGACACATTAAATGATTTGTAAAACCTTTTGCAAAATAGAGCTCCCCCCCCTTTACACACAGTTCCATTTGATGTTATAATCCATATTGTTAATCCAATTTCTTCCATCCTCGCTTATACTTGTACAATTTGAACTAACATTCAGGGGAGGGTTGCTGAATCATAAATGTAGAGAGGAAAACTTTAAATAAACAAACCGTAGGCTCCCCCCATCTTTTGCACCAAATGAAATCTTATCTCAAATACAAACCTTAAAGTCTTTGCTGTTGGTTTGTTCCAGTTTGTGATCTCATCTCTTCTAGCAAGCGCCTGTACTTTAGTCCAATTAAGCTCTAATCAAGAGAAAAACCTCTGCTTGATGGCGGCGTAGAAGGGATTTCGCCAGGCAAAGTGCTTTTGCACTCAGCACCTCCCTGCCCCCTGCATTCCATGCTGGAGCAAGAGCCAGGTAATGGGACGGCCTGCGAGTGAAGCAGCCCTGGGGGGAATTTGCAAGAATGATTTACCCTCTATCATCCTTGTTTTTGCATCTCCTACGCTCTCCCACTGTCGTGGGGGCTGCCTCTATTAGGGCAGACCGGAACCAGAAGCCAGTAAGTGCCACACTTTTAACCAGTGCTTTTCTTCTAGAAAAAAGGCACTGGTGTACCCTTCAATACACTGCTTGAGAGGATGATGGTGATGTCTTCATTTGGTGATGACAGAGCACTACTGATGTGCTCATCCATGGGGAATAATAATAATAATAATAATAATAATAATAATAATAATAATTATTATTTATTATTTATACCCCACCCATCTGGCTGAGTTTTCCCAGCCACTCTGGGCAGCTCCCAATCGAGTGTTAAAAACAATAAAGCATTAAATATTAAAAACTTCCCTAAACAGGGCTGATTTCAGATGTATTTTAAATATAAGATAGCTGCTTATTTCCTTCACATCTGAAGGGAGGGCATTCCACAGGGCAGGCGCCACTACCGAGAAGGCCCTCTGTCTGGTTCCCTGTAACCTCACTTCTCGCAATGAGGGAACCGCCAGAAGGCCCTCGGCGCTGGATCTCAGTGTCCAGGCTGAACGATGGGGGTGGAGATGCTCCTTCAGGTATACAGGACCGAGGTCGTTAAGGCTTTAAAGGTCAGTACCAACACTTTGAATTGCGCTCAGAAATGTACTGGGAGCCAATGCAGATCTCTTAGGACCGGTGTTATGTGGTCCCGGCAGCCACTCCCAGTCACCAGTCTAGCTGCCGCATTCTGGATTAATTGCAGTTTCCAGGTCATCTTCAAAGGTAGCCCCATGTAGAGCGCATTGCAGTAGTCCAATGAATGAGAAGGTTGTATTTGACATCCCCACACATTGAGCAACACTGTCCCTTCTACTTTAGGAAGAAGCACTTAAGGGTTTATATGCTCCAGTAAGATATAGGCAATTGGTGCTAATTCAACACAAGTAGTGTGAAGCCTCATAGCTCCTAAATACCAGCTAATACTTGAGTGGCAGCATTCTGCACTAGCTGCAGCTTCTCGTTCATCTTCAACAGTAGCCCTGTGTAGAACATATCACAATAGTCAAGGTGGGACATCACCAGAGCATGTAGGATTGTGATCAGGCTATCTTGGTCCAGAACTCAATACCATGAATAGCACTTGTGCCTCCAGTGATAAAGATGGACCTACGAGCACATTCAGACCACTTACCTGCTCATTCAGGGTAAGTGTGACTCCATTCAGAATAAGGCTGAGCACCCAATCGATGTACATAAGAACCATATGTATGTGAAGTTGAATGCAGTCAATAGGAGTGACTAAAAAAGATTTTGGTGTGTCTGTGAGCAGGCTCTAAAGTAAAGGTAAAGGTACCCCTGACCGTTAGGTCCAGTCGCAGATGACTGTGGGGTTGCGTGCTCATCTCGCTCAATAGGCCAAGGGAGCCGGCGTTTGTCTGCAGACAGCTTCTGGGTCATGTGGCCAGCATGACTAAGCTGCTTCTGGTGAACCAGAGCAGCACACGGAAACGCTGTTTACCTTACCGCCGGAGCGGTACCTATTTAGCTACATGCCCTTTTGACGTGCTTTTGAATTGCTAGGTTGGCAGGAGCTGGGACCGAACAATGGGAGCTCACAGGCTCTACTGTGCCTTTAAAACAACCATCAGACAGAAAGCCAATTGCATAGTGCATTATTTAGCACATAGCCAGAGCACATCAAATAATGCCAGCTTGGTTGAGAGCAGTGAAGGCATAGAATAAATAATTATCGACAGATTTAAATACTTTGCTTAGAGAAAACAAGTACAAAAATATGGGATCTCCACTCCCTAGTGTGACCTTGCTAGTTATAAATTGGCAAAATATATAACACTTTACTTTTTATTCTCATGCCATGTTCTTTACTCTTTTCATTCAACACCCCCAAAAGCAGTGAGAGTCAGTCATTGCCATATAAGATGCTAGTTGTGCCCACTGCTGGAATCAGCAATTTGATTGTGTATTGTTGGAATCTCAAGATTTTGAAAACAACCCAGAGCCATTTTAATTTAAGAAAGAAAATATACACAAAGCACATGGAATCTGGTGACTGGCACAGAACCAGGTACATTGTGTAACTGATTCCTCAGAGGCCAGCTTCTTTTTCTTTCTTTCTTTTAAAATTGCTATTTAGTTTTATTCTCAATTGTGGATCAAGAGCCTGTAACTTAACCAAAGTTCCTCCTATTTCAGTTCAATTAATGATCACTTCAGGGGCAAACAATACATTATACACAGATATGTGTAACAAAATCCCTCAGTTCTATTTTCTTCCAAAATGAGACACACACTTGAAAAGTTGCAAGCTGAAACACAGAAGCAGTACATCTTGTTGGTTCTTAGTCCTTTTCCTCGCAGCCAAAAATTACTCCCTCTAGCACTTTTTCACACAACAAAAGATACCAATATCTATGTTGTACAGTGGTACCTCAGGTTAAGTACTTAATTCGTTCCAGAGGTCCGTTCTTAACCTGAAACTGTTCTTAACCTGAAGCACTATTTCTGGGTTAGCGGAGTGTGTAACCTGAAGTGTATGTAACCTGAAGCGTATGTAACCTGAGGTACCACTGTATGTCACTAGCAGTGAGGGGCATGAGCTTTAAAGAAACAGTGCACAACTACAGTATATTTGAGAAACTAGAAGCACTTTTGATAGAACCAGAGTTAACTGGAGTAAATGAGTAATTCTTAGGCTGCAAACTACTAAACACACTTACCTGGGACTAAGTCCTAGCAAACTTAACAGGGATTACTTCTAAATAGACATATATAGGAAGGCGCTGTTACTCAAAATAACAAAAAATGCATGAATAACTCTTTATGTCACAGATGATCTCAGGTCTGAGTCATACAATTGTGAATATGTTTTTAGTGTAGTGTACACCCATCTTAAAATAGGGCTGTAATCCAAACCGGGGGGGGGGGGGGAATCTGGCCAAGGACAACAGAACAGACATAAAAAGTGAAATGTTTAGGTGGATCATAGTTTGCCATGTCATGGGAAATCTTTCTTTAATGAGTTGATCCGGGATATGTGAGCTGACATCTTGACAGCTATTTGTGCATTCATAAGAGACTGTTTATGACCTCGGAATCCCTCAAAAGAAGTAAATTGTAGTGCCTCCTGCATAATAATAATAATAATAATAATAATAATAATAATAATAATATTCAAAGTGATAGGCTTGCTGGATGAAAATATTAAAAATAAAGGAAAATATGTATATCTTACTATTGTCTTAATAGTTGTAGAGAAAGAACATTATTATTTATAATTTACAGAATGCCTAATATGCACTAGATACTACACAGAAATAATAATAATTATAAACCCTGCCTGCAGGCTTGGAATCTAAACATCATGAGGGAAGGTAGAGAGAAAGGAGAACCTTTGAACAAGTTGGGAGAAAGTGAAAGAAGGAGAGTAGGAACAAAAATACAATAATTAACTTCAGAATAAGAAACAGAAAATCGAAACAACACATTAAGATGGAAAATACAAGAGAGGATATGTCACCTGAATATTCCATCCACAAGATAACTAAAGAAAGAACAAAGACAAGGAACAGAGTAAGGGTGTGTCAGTTTACCAAAAAGATTAGTGTTAGATGAATGTAGGTCCTGGGAAGAATAGAGGAATATAAATAAGAAGGGAGCAATATTATGAAGAGAAGTTCAAAACTTACTGCAAAAACAGCAGAGAAATCCAGCAAAGGGAAAAATATAGATACATAAAAGTGAAGAAACGACAGATCAATTTTCAGGATGTTCTAGAGAAAGAATAGGGATAAAACTTTGTCCAAAGCAGAAATATGAGCCAAAGAGAAGGATAAAAGATAACACCTAAACACTTGTTGAGAAGATTAGAGGGTAATATTCCCAACTGAATGAGAAAAAGAAGCAAGCAGCAAAGATTTTAGGAGGAATGGCTAACTATGGTCCTCCAGATGTTGTTGAACTACTGTACATCTCCGACTCTGGACTGTGCTGAGGGAAAGTTGGAGTCCAACAACATATGGAAGACTACAAATGAGTCACCCTGATTTAGGGGGAAACACAATACATGCACAGTGCACTTCTATACATGTTTACCCAAAAGAAAGTCCCAATAAGTTCACTAGGGCTTCCTCCCAGGAAATGGTGTATAGGATTGCAACATTAGGCTTGCACATGTTAAGGTTTTTAAAATGTTTCTATTCAGTTTTTACAAAAGTAAGCATCAAAACTGTGCTAATACAGTGGTACCTCGGGTTACAGGCGCTTCAGGCTACAGACGCTTCAGGTTACGGACTCCGCTAACCCAGAAATAGTACCTCGGGTTAAGAACTTTGCTTCAGGATTAGAACAGAAATCGTGCTCTGGTGGCACGGTGGCAGCAGCAGGCCCCATTAGCTAAAGTGGTGCTTCAGGTTAAGAACAGTTTCAGGTTAAGAACGGACCACCGGAATGAATTAAGTACTTAACCTGAGATACCATTGTATCTCAATAGACATTTGTAACAAAAATAATAATACAGTTCTCATCCCTCTCACCCACTGAGGGAGAAGAAAGTATAATTTTACATGTATAGATGGAGGATGCCAGTTTGATGGATTGCCAGGCAGGAAAGTAATAAAAGAAGTGCAATAGTTGGAGTCTTGAGTTCCATTTAGAGCTCTCATATATTTTGTAAGTTTCTCCATTAATTCCACTGTCCATATCTTTTGCCTCCATAAGGCAAGTTACAAGTTTGCTGATTCCACACCCACCCACCCCAGTTTTGTGCCACCTGTAGCCCAACTGCCACAAGTAGAAATGTTTTTAGTTCCTTGGAATGCAACTCCTGTTGCTCTCCGTGGAAAACATATTAGATATTAAATTTGAGATAATGATCCAACATCCAGGCAGATATAGATTAGACATATTGGTAAAAACAGCAGGAGAAGAGGAAACGGGGGTGGGAAGGGTGAAGAGCTAGATATTGTCAGTAGGATAAAGGTAAAGGGACCCCTGACCATTAGGTCCAGTAGCGGAAATCTCTGGGGTTGCGGCGCTCATCTCACTTTATTGGCCGAGGGAACCGGTGTACAGCTTCTGGGTCATGTGGCCAGCATGATTAAGCCACTTCTGGCGAACAGAGCAGCACACGGAAACACTGTTTACCTTCCAACCAGAGTGGGTACCTATTTATCTACTTGCACTTTGATGTGCTTTCGAACTGCTAGGTTGGCAGGAGCAGGGACCGAGCAACAGGAGCTCACCCTGTCACGGGGATTCGAACCGCCGACCTTCTGTTCGGCAAGCCCTAGGCTCTGTGGCTTAACCCACAACCCCACCCGCATCCCACATCCTCAGTCAGTAGGATACTGAGAGTCAAAAAAAGAAACCAGATTGCCAAGAGGAAGTGTACAAAGAGTAAAGGGAAATAAGCCCAATAACTGAAACCCTGAGAAAAGAAAAAAGAGCCATTGACAGAACTGTAAAAGAACGATTTGTTAAGTAGTTTAATCCAAAACAGTACATAAGATATCTTTTATGACACCTTTTCCTGTGTCACGTTTCTTCTGGATTCAGTTCCCCACCCTGCCAAGTTAATTGTTTCCCTTTAACCTTCAGTGTCTACAAACACAGGAATTTTCTAATTGCAGTCAAGACTAGTCATTATATCATTCCTAGTTCTGGCTGACATCATGGGCATAGCCAGGACTTTTGTTGGGGCGGCAGAACCTATGTGATTGGTCAGTTAAGTATTTATATTGTTTTACTTGATGGGGGGGTAGCTGCTCCCCCTGCACCCACTTGGCCATACCCATTGCAACACGTCCTTTTTAAAGCTTGGGCAATAGAAATCGTGTTAGCATAATGCCCTCTAATTGGCTTCAAAAGCATGTGCCTGAGACACTGATTGGTCCATGTTACCAGGAAGTTTTCTAACTATAGAAGATTCTCCAGTCTCAAAAATTCAGATGAAGATGACAGAGACGACAGAGAAGGTTTTAGGTTAGCACAACTGGTGTGGTTGCACATGGGGCATCATGCTGCAGGGGCACCAAAACAATGCTGTAAAACAGAGTGCAGGGAGTGAATTTTAGCACAGGGTGCCGCTGAAATTTGAGAGCCCAAAGTCCGCCATTGAAGATGGAGCTTGCTACTATAGGGTAACTACTTTCCTTGCTCCATTTATCAAAGAGCAACAGGAACCATCAATCATTGGACTACTGCAATGCGCTCTACATGGAGCTACCTTTGAAGGTGACCTGGAAACTACAACTAATCCAGAATGCAGCAGCTAGACTGGTGACTGGGAGTGGCCGCCGAGACCACATTGGCTCCCAGTATGTTTCCGGGCACAATTCAAAGTGTTGGTGCTGACCTTTAAAGCCCTAAACAGCCTCGGCCCAGTATACCTGAAGGAGCGTCTCCACCCCCATCGTTCTGCCTGGACACTGAGGTCCAGTGCCGAGGGCCTTCTGGTGGTTCCTTCACTGTGAGAAGCGAAGTTACAGGGAACCAGGCAGAGGGCCTTCTCGGTAATGGCACCCACCCTGTGGAATGCCCTCCTACCAGATGTCAAAGAAATAAAGAACTATCTGACTTTTAGAAGACACATGAAGGCAGCCCTGTTTAGGGAAGCTTTTAATATTTGATAAATTATTGTATTTTAATATTTTGCTGGAAGCCGCCCAGAGTGGCTGGTGTTCCAAGCCAGATGGGGGGTATAAATAAATTATTATTATTATTATTATTATTATTATTTAGGCAACTATGTCTTGTCTCTTTTACCTCATCCTGGGACAAAGAAATTTTGTTTTTAACCAAGTTTAGAAGTTATAATCCTATGCACCTACTTACTATGGGACTTATTTCTGAGGAAATATTCACAGGATTCTGCTTCTTCTTTTCTTGTGCATTTGAATGCCAACTGACTCTGATTTTCTAAAAAATAAGCTTATTTTTACATTTTACTTCATTAAACCTTCTATGCAAATCCATGCTCAAATACTTCCAGCAGCTGAGACACCCTGAAATGTCTATGATTACGAACATCATCATTATGTATTAGATTTCTTGCCTGTCCTTCACCATAATGTCCCAGGGCAGGTTACAGCAAGGGAGCAATTGCTATTCAGTATTGGGTGACCTGAACATTTTTGGGTGACCTGCACATTTTTGCTATACAGTGGTACCTTGGTTTTCAAACGTAATCTGTTCCAGAATACCGTTCGAGTTCTGAAACGTTCGAAAACGGAAAACTCAATACGGAAGCCGCGTGGCATGCTTGGCTTCCGAGGTGTGTTTGAAAACCAAACCATTTACCGCCGGGTTTATGTTGTTGGAAAACCGAAACATTAGTCATCAACGGAGATGTTCAAAAATCGAGATACCACTGCATTAGGGGCTTGATAGTTTAGAAAAAAGGCCAATAAGGAGGGGCATGATAGATGTTTATACGTTCATGCGTGGCATGAAGATACTGGGTAGGATATTAAGAGGCTTTTCTCTCACACAAACTAGACACATGCAGTGGCAGGAGGCCCGGCGGTGTCTGCTATGGCAAGGCCCGGCAGAGTCTGCCGCGGTTGTGAGTAGGCTTGACGGGGGCCATTGCAGCTGCAGGAAGCCCTGGCGGGGATGGTTGCAGGTAGGCCCTGTGAAACCTGTTGCGGCCACAGGCAGACTGCAGCCATAGGAAGGCCCAATAGGGCCCGCTGCAGGCCACAGAATATTGAGGTGGCCCAAACCTACTTGAAAATTGGGGGGGGGGCTTGCTCTACCCCCCCAGAGCGCTCCTAATACTAGAAATTGGGTCCATCCAACAAAGGTGGCTGTGGGAAGATTCAGGACAGACCAAATAAACTACTTCACACAATACCAAGCTAAACTATTGAAATTGCTCCCACAGAATGTAAAATGATGGTCACCTACTTGGATGGTGTTTAAAGAGGATAAGACAAATTAATGGAGGAACAAGTCTAGCAACAGCTACTTGTGCTGCCTACAGCCTTCCCATAGGAATCTGGTTAGCCATTGTAAGAACAGGATCCTGGAGATGGGCCTTTGGTCTGATCCACCAGGACTTTTCTTATGATCTTAACCTTTCGTTACTGCTTGAGACAAAAAGGGAAAGTCTACGCTTGCCTTCTTAGCTGTCCCTGCTACTTCTGCTACTTTCGTTAGCCGTAGGAATCCCGCTTTGCTTTTCTCATTATTTCTGGTGAGCAAGGAAAGACCCTTGTCCCACCTACCTCACAGGGTTGTTGTAAGGACTTCTGGATCATACACATGAACAGCTGATAACTCTGTAGACATAATCCTGCCAGGGGATTTACGTCGTACTTGAAAGCTCCTAATTTTGCCTGAATTGTATCCTATGCTCTACACCAGGCATCCCCGAACTTGGCCCTCCAGATGTTTTGGGACAATTCCCATCATCCCTGACCACTGGTCCTGTTGGTTAGGGATGGATGGGCGTTGTAGTCCGAAAACATCTGGAGGGCCGAGTTTGGGGGTGCCTGCTCTACGCAGTTATTTGTTGAATCATATTATATTAAACCACTAAAGCTCAATCCTTTTTCTTTTCCCTTTTTCTTACTCTTTTCGGTTGCCCCTTAGTGACCGAATTTCAGCTGGCATTGGCAGTCCAACTGGATCCCATGTGCGAGTTTTTATTGTAGCGACGATACTCCTCCCTGAACTTCCTTGACATTTTGCAGACTTAGAAGGAACCAGAAATATTAAGCGAGCGAAGGGGCAACAACAGAGAGGTCTCCACCTCCTCCTTGCTCCGAGGCGACAGGAGAAAGGCGCTTCGTTTGCGCCAGAGTTCAGGGCAGCTCAGCGCCCATCCCTAAACAGAGCGAGCAGGCAGCTCATGATGGGACTCCGCAGAGGCCAGGTCCTTAAAACCGGGTGGAAATCAAGGCTCAGGAAGTTAAGCCTCAGAGGTGCGTGAAGACACTCACGTTACGTGTTCCAGCTCTTTCTTCCTCGTGACTCACACGCCCCAAAAACCGAGGCCCGCTTGCAGCCCGGGCTGGCTGCCTTGTTACGCACCCCGCCGCCCGCCCAGTTTCTCCATTTCTGCGCCGCCCGCCCGCAGTCAAACTGCTGTTGTTCCAACTGTTTTCTGGAGAGGGGCTGGCAGGGACTCGGCGGAGCAGCCTCTCCTTCTCCCCCGCCCTTCCCTCCAGTGCTTGGAGGATTATTGCTCAAAGCCGGCTGCTCCAGCGCAAGGGAGGGATTTACCTGCTGCTGCTGGTGGAGCTGTTGTTGTTAGCAGCGCCTCCCCGCCTCTCTCCCCAGAGGCAGCGCAGCGGCGCCCAGAGGATTGCGCGCGGCTGAGCCAACTCCCAGGGAACCCGCTCGGGGGAGCGTGTGCGCGTCGGGGGGAAGCGGGCGGTTCGCGCCTCGCCGAGGAGAAAACTTTCTGCTCTCCGGACATGGGAGGCTCACTACTCTAGATAAAGCAGCGCCGCCGAGCAAAACAACCGCCGAGGAGGCGCTCGAGGCCGCCCAGGTATTCCTTCGCTCCTTTTAATTCTTTAGTGTTAATCTGGTGTGGCAGCGGCTCACCCACCCACGTGTTTCTCCCGAGAGGAATTTTCCTCTTCAGGGGAGTGTCGCTTTTCTTCACTCCGGACTGAGGGGTCGCGCCGAGCTGGAGGATGCTTTGCTCCCATGGGGAGTGGGTCGCGACCCCCGGGAATGACGCCGTTTTGACCTCGAATTACCACTGCGGCCTAGGAAGGAGCCGGGTGCTGCGCTTGCTTGCGTGCGGCGTTTTCTTGTGCCTCTCAGAGGTGATGGGCCAGTTCAGGTTTCAGCGGAGGAGGAGGAGGGGCGCGCCTGTTGCAAAGCTTGAAAAGGGAGGAAGAAAATAAAAGAGTCTGGAGAGGTTTGTGAGGTCTTCCCGCCTTTGTCGGGTTTCTCCCTCACCACCTCCTCCCGCGCCTGAAAGTATTTCTGAAACACTTGTTGCTTCTCGGAAAACGTTTGGAACCCGGGAGTTTGCTCTCCCTCCCTCCCCCAGTGAATTGTCAGCGTGCCTGGTTGCAAGAGGCGCCCGCACAAAGCATTGTAATTTGCAAATGCAGGAGGGAGGGTTGGTTGCTGCTTGCCTCGGGTTTTGTAAGAACGCGAGCGGCAGATGACTCAAAAGTCTTCTCTCTCTGTCAAACTCTGCCCAGACGAAACCGGTCTCTCTCTTGAGTTAACAAACTTAATCCTCTCCCTGCTGGGGAATGGATGCTGCTGCTGTGGGAGGGGCGAACAAGGAAGCGACTTTCTTAGCTAGAGGAAGGTAGCAACACGTTACAGCAAACTTTGTTTACTTCACATCGCTGCTAATAATTACAGCACTGTTCTGTTTTAAAATTGATTGGATCGACCCTTTCCCATTGCCCCCAGAAAAGGGTTAGGTTGTGGTTATTGCCATTCCATCCCTAGATGGCCTGCACTAATAGTAACTGGCAAGCTGACAAAATTATATAGGTCACCGGGAAATAATTCCAGCTTAATCGCCTTTATCTTTTTGGCTAAGAGGGAAAAGAGTTTCCGCTTACCATAGAGATGGCTGTTTTGATCAAAGTAAGGCTCTTTTCAGAAATGATGCTTAGAGTGATTTTTTCTTTCCTCATGTCTTGCACTTTTATATCAATCTTTGTTTTAGATTTTCCTGGATCTAGACATCCGATGCACATTTCCCAAACATTTTATGAGCAAGGAATGATCCCATTTACACAATTGTTTTCCTTCTTTGAAGCCAGTATTACAGCAAAGTAATATGTGATCTAGGAATAATTTATAGTACCTGTAGTTTGTCAAAGAATATACAGGTTAGTTGTTTAAAAATGCATGCATATTGTTTCATCAGTTGCATGCAGCATGAACCTCTGCTAGCAGATATACTGGCTTGGAGAGCAGAGGAGAGCTGCAAATAGTGGCGAGAGATGCAGTGAGTCCATGTATGGAAGACTTTCCCAACCCAGGACACTAGGTTTGTGAAGGCTGATGTGAAGTTTGCATGTATACAAGTGAACTAGTGATCAGACTCCTGCAGTCCAAATTATTTTTCTAAGGTTTGAGTATGAAACTTTGATGTTTCTAGGGTTTTGTGGGAGACACTAAAAGGGTTCTGTTAAACATGTAAATTCATTCCTAGATCTTCAACAGGTTGTGTGGCCCTGTCTCCCATTCCCTCAGAATGGGTGCCTAAAAACTGACTTCTGGCTGGCTTTCCGAATCTTGATTCTGGCACGTATAAGGTCATCACATGGATACATTTTAGTGAAGTTCTTCATTACAACTTTTAAAATAAGCTTGAAGTTTTACTTTCAGCAGTTTGATGCCTAATGAATCTTAAGGCACAAGCTTAAGCATCTTTACCATCAAATAAGTTTGGCTGGGTGAAAAGAAAGCTTGTGAGTGAGTGAAGGGTCCTTACATGTTTAGGCTGTAACCTGATTCATAGCTATCAGAGTTGGCCTTGGTTATGAGTAAACATGTACATGACACTATGATTTATTTTGATAAAATTGATTGTTAATTTCTTTCTTTGGGTATATTGTATGACTGGAGATGAGAGATAAGGGGAACAATAGTTAAATAAGATTTTTGGAAATCATGTGAGCTAAGTCGCTTTATTATTCTAGGCACATAACTGTGGGGGTGAAGAAGGCATAGAAAAGCTGTTTCAGCAAATGAGCTTCTAAAACCACAGTATGCCTTTTAAAAAATGTATTGATGAACATAGGCTTGCTTAACTGCTTTCTTTAATTTTGTGAAACTGGGGGGTGGGAAGAGTTACCTGTAGTCTGATTTGACACAGACTGGCTGGCCTGTGTGAAGTCTGTGACCTAAGCAGTCAGCCATGTAGGGTGGTTTATCAGAGTCTTGACAAAACACCTGTTTTTGCTGTCTATTTGAAACTATAGTACAGAAAGGCAAGTTGTGAAGCACTTGGCAGATCACAATTCTTGGCTGGTAGAATGTTGTTTGACTTGAAGTTGTTTACTGATCACTTGTTTCCAGTGCCTTGGTGCATGCTTGATTAAGGAAACTAGTAATAATGGCATCCGTAAGTGATGTTGTTCTCCACTAATTGACACGTGATTGTGTTTAGATGTTGTTGTCTACTTTCTGTCTAAAAATATATATATTTTCAAGAGCTTAGTATTTGTAAACTTGTTCCTAAGCGGTCATGCATTTAATTAATAGGAATATTAAAGGTCATGAACCAGTTGCATTGAATAGCCACAGCTTTTAAAATTGTGCCTTTACTCTGCCATCCGGCTTTCAAATAATGATAACTGAGCCTTTGAATGCATTATCGTTATCTAGATTTAATGATTTCCCAGGACATTCTTGTGTTGTTATCACAGTAAATCTGAGATCATTACTTGATGCAGAAAACCTTGTGACAAGGTTTCAGGACTTTCTAGTATTTGACATGTAGGCCGGTCTAAAGCATGCTTGTTGAGGGATGGGTGAGACTATGAGCCTGAGGTTTCCTACAGCTCATTCATGTAGCACTAAGTCATGGTTTAGTGCCGTGTCAAACAAGGTCAATCTAAGTTGTTGAAAGCACAAATACCTACTGTGCTGTTCTGATTGCCTTGCTTTCTCATGCTACTATAACTTCTTAGATTCTGTCTTTCTTGCAAGCGCAGTTTGATTATGTGTTGCTGGTTCTTTGCAGTACTTCGTATGGCTGGGGCTTCCAGTCTTAAGTATCTTATTTTTTTCAATAACAGGACTATCTTGAAAAGTAAAAACTTTGCTATGCTTGTGCAGAGGTATTTATATTTCAGAGTTATTTCCTCTGTGCCAGCCACTGTCCTTACCGTTTTCATCACCCATTGTCTTTCCTGTGCTTTCTGTGGACTTCCACTCCAATCCTCAATATTTACTATGTAGAAATCCCTAAGGCTTCCTCTTGGAACTTCCAGTTGTGATCTGGATTCCCTTGCAGGAGCAATATGCCAAAAATGTCAGTTGGGTACATTACTGCAGCTGGCTACCTGACAAAGCAATCATATGACTGGTTCAGGAGGCAGCCAGCTTGACATTCCACCCATTCCACACTCCTTTTGGGGACCTTTGTGTTACTTTAATGATCACTGTCAGGCTCTTTCTGTACTATATATTTCAAACACTATTATTATAATTATTGTAATTATTTATTAAAGTTGTATATGGCCCTTCATCTGAAGATTGCAACATAACCCACCCCGCAAAAAGCTCCCACAAGATGCAGAACATAGCAACAACAACAACACCAACCTACAAACACATTTCCAAAGCCATAGATTGTTTAATCCACCAAAGACCTGGTTGTAGAGGATCATTTTCACCTGGCACCTAAAAATATGTAATAAAAGCGCCAGGTGAGCCTCCCAGGGGAGAGCAGTCCACAAATGGGGAGACACCACAGAAAAGGCCTGTTCTTGTGTTGCCATCCTGTATCACTATAGCTGTCATGGCTACCCCCAAAGAATCTTGGGGAGTGTAGTTTGTAAGAGTTGTTAGGAGAGACCCATATTCATGTTACAGAACTACAGTTCCCAGAGTTACACTACTCTGGAATTGTGGCTCAGTGAGGAAAATGGTTGTCTGTTGTCTATGGGGTGTGTAACCTGCATTTGAAAAGCCCAGAGTGCAGAGGCCTTGGACAAACTTACTTGTAATGGCAACACACACCATCTTTTGCAAAACCTTTACATGGTGAAATATAAAGGAAATAAATGTATATTGCTCAGCAACTGAACATGGCCTTGCAGACAGACAGCATTCCAGATTTATCATTGTGAGCAACTTCGCTTGTTAAATCTTAACCTGTCTGGTGTGATTCAGTACGGGTCACAGTAAAGTTGGGTAAGTTGAAAAGGCCAAAGTTACTGTCCAGTTTAGGGAAAAGCAGTTTTCATACAATGTAATTCTGGGTGTGTGTTTTTGGCAGTTCTCCTTTCCCTTCGCTTTAACTACTGAACTTTTGACTGTTCTCCCAAACTGCCTGCCATGACATGTTATCAGGAATGTAAAGAAAGCTACAGAAATTTCAAGCTTAATTCCTTGATCCTAAGAACAGTGTATTGAAAGTAAGCACCACTGAGTTAAATGGACTTTGCTGCTTTGTATCACAGCCTAATGGAGAAGGAACTGGCAACCCACTCCAGTATTTTGCCATGAACACTCCATGGACAAAAGAAGAAGCTTTGATAAGAAATTCCAAGGCATGCTCTGGTTCATGGAGTCACGGAGAGTTGAGCATGACTAAGACGACTGAACGACGACCACGATCACAGCCTAAATAATAATATGTTCTTGCTTCGCATGCCATGATACCTACCAGAATAGGACTATGTATTGTGCTATTCCAACTGCTTATGGAAAACCTCTTTAATGTATCTCCTGTTCCTTGATGGAGTCTTCTTTTAGTCAGAAATCATTAATGGTTCAAAGGAAAATTTCCAGCTTGGTTATGAGGCTATATTATGTTACCTTTCTGTTGTGGCAAATGCAGTCAGTAACTGTCACAGTTTGCCACCATTCATACTCACTGCAGTATTATCTGAAGTTTGCTTAGTGGTATTATAATTGTGTGGCAACAGCTGCATAGGGATAGCATTTTCTCTACAAAGTTGTCTTTCAAAATGGTTGAGATGTGAAAATATAGGTAAAGGGACCCCTGACCATAGGTCCAGTCGTGACCGACTCTGGAGTTGCGGCACTCATCTCGCTTTATTGGCCGAGGGAGCCGGCGTACAGCTTCCGGGTCATGTGGCCAGCATGACTAAGCCGCTTCTGGTGAACCAGAGCAGCGCACGGAAACGCCGTTTACCTTCCCGCCAGAGTGGTACCTATTTATCTACTTGCACTTCGTGCTTTCGAACTTCTAGGTTGGCAGGTTGTGAAAATAGATTTGACCAAAGCCAGGATACAAATAACATCCTCTAAAACTGTGCTTCTCGAATCTTGGGGTTGTAGCCAATTAGTACCCCTCTGCTGATGGAAGGCGCGTTGAACAGCAGAGCATTCCATAAGCCCTCCCGCTTTATTATTCAAGTTGCTAAGACTAGTTTTTTCTTACTTGGTTACCTAGAAGCCATTCTTATTTGATACAGGCCCAGGGATGGGGAACTTTTGGTCCCTCTGATGTTGCAAGTCTCATCAGCCCCAGCCGGCATGGAAATGGTCAGGGATGATGGGACTTGTAGTCCAAGTACACAGTGTCTACTGGATTATCCTCATCTGCACATTAATTAACACTCTCAAAGGACAGTGGTTCCCAGTTTTCCCCATCATTGTGCCTCTTGAAAGTTGATGAGGGTCTTGGTGGACCACTTAATGGTTTTTCTGCCTATTGTAGCAATTATAATGTGCTGTGCTCAGTGTTAGAAATTCGCCTGGAAGATTGGCAGGTCAAGATGATGGAGTATGTAGAGATGGCCAAGTTGATGGGGGAAGATCCGGAATCAGCATGACGAACTGTTTCAAAAGGACTGGAACAAATTTATATTTTATATGAAAGAAAATTGTAAACATTTGAAAATGTTTGTAGGCTTGAATTGAAATGTTTTGTAATGTAAATATAAGGAACTGATTTACCGATAATAAGGTGAAATATTATAATTTGACAAAGGGTAAATAAGTGCTTATAGAAATGCAAAGAATATGGAAAGTTATGTGGAAGAAGGAGGGAAGGAGGTCGATGCTCTTACATAGTAATATATTAAGTTATAGAATTATGTAATAAAATGTGAATATGATTTAGTGGGAAACTCAATAAAAATTACTAAAAAAAAAATTCACCAGGTGCATTTTGCAACTTGTGCTGGTCTAGTTGCAACAACATGGAGATTTTCGGATGCCAGTTTGACAACTGACATTTCCATGTGGCTGTTCCCTTCAGCTTTCTTAAGCAGTTAAACAGAAGAGCTAATTTATTGCATTTATATCCCACCTTTTCCCCCAATGAGTGCATGGTTCATCCCTCCCCCCATAGTTAATCCCTACCATGATCTTGTGAGGTAAGTTAAGAGGCTGTGCTTGGCCCAAGGTCACCCAATGAGCTTCATGACTCGAATGGGGATATGAACCCTGGTCTCTCAGGTCCTAGTCTGATACTCATCACCACTATACCACACTGGGTTCCTAGAGAACTTCTGCTATGGGGCAGCTATATAAATTAAGTAGGTAAATAGATGGGGAAAGCAAAAAATGGGGAAAGCAAAATTTTCCAGAATTTGTTTTATTATGAATTTTTTATTTGATGTTTTAATGTGTTGTAAACTACTTTGAAATTTTTTCTTTAAAATATAAATGGTATAGAAATGAAATGAATAGTAGTAGTAGTAGTAATAAAATGTTATTGCAAAAAACCCCTAATGCCTAGGCATTCCATTGTAGTGACCATAACCTAGGTTTAAGGTGCCGTTTGGTGATTAGTTTATATGTCTGAGTTACTAACATCAGTGTGGAACATAGAAAGCTACATTATGCAGAGTCAGACTATTGGTTTGACTGTCTAGTTCAGGGTTCTATACGCTGACTAGCAACAGCTTTCTAGGGTTTCAGGCAGTCTATCCTAACACTACCTGGAGATGTGAGAATTGTGCCCAGGACCTTCTGCATGTAAGGCAGACCCCCTTTACCGCTGAGTTTTGACCATCCCCAAGGGGGTAATATAAGAGAAAAGCAGCCATTTTGAGGGAAAGCCACCCAGAGTGGCTGGGGAAACCCAGCCAGATGGACTAGGTATAACATATTATATCATATCATATATCATATTATATTATTATAGCTTTCAATCTGTAAATGGGAGAAAGCACATGAGGTATTGTGCTTCAACACAAGACAGTTGGCATTTCCCCTTTCCTCCCCCCCCCCATGTTTCCTTGCCTTAAATTAGATTTGCAGAGGTGGGTGAAGATCTCATGAAACAAAATGCTGGGTTTTATAACTAGTTTGCTTTTAGTCAGTACAAAGTTCTTTCTCGTTTCAAAGCCCTTCGGGAAAGCACTCTGGGGAATTTTTGCCAACAAGATTAATAGGATTTACTCCAAACCATTAAAATAATAATAATCCACAGAAATATAGATTAATAGTCTGCTATGCTTTTTCAAAACTGTTGGGCGGTATAAAGGTCAAATAATTGTTAAATATAATGTGAGGAGTGAATGATAAATAATGCCACTAATACCATGAGACTTCTCTTTTTTGGGATGTGGGGGCTTGGATTCTGATTTTGTGCATGTTTAGGTAGAAGCGGGTCCTTAGGTAAGGACGCGGGTGGTGCTGTGGGTTAAACCACAGAGCCTAGGACTTGCCAATCAGAAGGTTGGCGGTTCGAATCCCCGCGACGGGGTGAGCTCCCGTTGCTCAGTCCCTGCTCCTGCCAACCTAGCAGTTCGAAAGCACTTCAAAGTGCAAGTAGATAAATAGGTACCGCTCCGGTGGGAAGGTAAACGGCATTTCCGTGCGCTGCTCTGGTTCGCCAGAAGCGGCCTAGTCATGCTGGCCACATGACTCGGAAGCTGTACGCCAGCTCCCTCGGCCAATAAAGCGAAATGAGCGCCGCAACCCCAGAGTCGGTCATGACTGGACCTAATGGTTAGGGGTCCCTTTACCTTTACTAGGTAGAAGCAGGTCTTATTGACTTCAATAGGATTTATTCCAGAATGTGTGTGTGTATAATTTTATCCCAGTAGAGCAATCTTATGACTCTGCTAAGATGCTTGATCCTTTAGAGTGCGTTGATGTTGTTATATTATATTTCCAAAGTTTTAGGAGGCATAATATTGACATTAATACATTATCATTTAAAATGGGGAATTGCAAAGGAACTCTTACTGTCTGGAGTAAGACAGACCTATCCTTCTCCATCTGATACAACTGGGGAATTGCATTGTCATCTGCTAAAATATAGGTGAATAAAGATGACACATACTTGACTGTAGAAAGGTTTTCAGCTGAATACAGTGGAAACCTGGTTCTCAAACGGCTTAGTTATGAATAAATCGGCTCCTGAACACTGAAAACCTGAAAGTAAGTGTTCTGGTTTTCAAACGTTTTTTCAGAAGCCAAACGTCCAACGCAGCTTCCACTTGAGTGCAGGAAGTTCTTGCAGCCGATTAGAAGCTGCACCTTGGTTTTCAAACATTTCGGAAGTCTAATGGACTTCTGGAACGGATTACTGTACGTTCAAGAACCAAGGTACCACTGTACATTTAAAATATGTATCTCAGAATTGTTCAGTATACTGATATTAGTTATACATTCAACACTTTCCACCCAAGATCTTTTAAAATTCTGTCTTTAGTAGGTGAAAGATGGAAGTTTTGTGAAGACTGTATATATTTTAACACCACAGGGCAAATAAAACACAACAACAGCTTGATTTCTGCCTTGTTATGAAGAATAAACATGAGGGTATAAGGTTGTTTAACCTCTGTTCTCACTTAAATTTCTTGTAATTACTTCAGGCCTAATGGGAATACTACCACATGCAGTTACTGGACCTAAACAACAACCTCTCATTATACACAGCTATCAAGTGTTGATGATATTTGGCTGCTAATAACATTAAGGGTGGTTTGTGCCTTAACAGGGATTTTTACTTGAATTTACTTAATGAAACAGAACTGATAGTACACTTGGTCCATATATGCACAACTTGGCTCATGAGATAAATATAGTGGCGTACCTCACTTTATTGTGCATAGTTTTATTGCGCATCATAGATAGTACTTTTTTTTTACAAATTGAAGCACTGGAGGAGCTGCTGGTGCTGGTGGTAGATTGGAGACGAGGCTACAGGAGCCTGCCCAGCTGCTCCTTATGAGGATGCAGGTGTCTGATCAGTCAGCAGCTACCAACATCAAGGCAGTACCTTCCATCAGCCAGAAGATTACAACTTGCTGAAGGCTTAGATGATGGTTCACATTTTTTTAGCATTAAAAGTACATGATGTTATTGCGCACTTAATAGACTACAGTGTAGTATAAACATAACTTTTATATGTACTGGGAAACCAGAAAATGTGTGTGACTTGTATTTTGTGATATTGTGGTGGTCTGGAACTTGAACCCACAGTATCTCCAAGATTATGCCTGTACTTCTGTTCTGTACACAGCTGAACACATTTCAGCTCTCTCTGTGTATGCAGTGAAATGTTTTACTTACCTTCTTTGTTTGGGGGCAGTTTGAGGATGTTAGTTTCTGCTATTGCACACATCCTCCTGCCTAGCTTAAAAAGGTGGAGAAGTCTGTGAAAACGACAACAAAAGTTCACTTGAGATGTTGCTTATTAAATATGATTTATAGAGATTTGTCAGTTGTGTCTCAGGGCTGCAGCTGGAATACTAGACAAGCATACCATCTAAATAGCCAGTTATACGTATCCCACATACAAGAGGGGACAGGACGATTACTGACTCATTTAATGAAGATAGAGACATGCAGAATTTCCAGCTAGCAATATTCTGAGTCATTCCACCAAGTTTCATTTTAGTACACAGCACACAGGGAAGGCACTTTAAAACACGCCTTCATTATTTGAGTTTGTGGTATGTTAACTGTCAATACAAAGTCTTAAGATGCTTATGGAAGTGATAAATATATGTTCAGAGGTTTGGCTCTTTAAAATATGAAATATTTACAGTGCATTCCTGTGTGTGTCAACGCAGACAGAAGCCCTAAGGGACTGACTGCCAAGTAAATTTCTATATACTGTATTTACAGGGTTGAAATCCCTTTGTAACTAAAAAAGGTGAATTTTGGATACTTCTAGAAATTTAGATAGTCATTTGAAAGTTATGAAGAATATTTGCATGTTACCTACAGTATATAAAAAAATAGTTTGTTGTTTTTGATACATTTAGAAATAGTTTGGAACTTCACTGGTTGAATCCATAGCCGTAAAATTCAGCCTTTCCTCAATTGAAATTGTGATTTCTTTGTATCAAATGGGCATTGAGGGGAAAGTGATTAAAATGTAATTTAATACTGTACAAGACTAGTGTAATTATATTATGTATGCATCACTTATCAGTGCTTACATAAACTTGTGAGAATGTAGCCTACTATTCATAACCAGTAAATGGTTCTAAAAGGGTTTTTTTTAATGAGTTAACACTAATTTAAATTTATTGAGTTAAATATATGACATCATAGCATATGTCAGTTTGTACACTGTTCACTTAGCACAATATCATGTATTAAATTAGCACAATGTTTTATTATAAATGCGACATTAAAGAAATAGGACTCCCTGATTTGTGAATTTATATGGCTTATGTCTCACAGGACTGTATTAAAGTGGTGGCCATTTTAGGTGCGTCCACCAATGTGTGGGTCCTTTTGGACCTGGAAGAGGGACGAATGGGGGCGTAACCGGCTTTTGGGTGTCTAAAGGGGTGTAATGCACTCTGCTAATATCTGCGGGCGCCAGGAACAGAATCCCCACACAAAATGGTCTCTGCCGGTATATATGAATAAGTGGTTATGATGTACAAAATATTCTTCCCACTGAGCTGATGGACAAAAACTGTAAAGATACTCATATTAAGTCAAATTTTAATTTATGATAGGAGCATAATGAAGCTAATACACAGTAAGGCAGCATGCTGGATTTGATTCACTTGGTGACTTGGCATCTCTCATGATGATTGTACATAGAAAACAGTGGCTTTATTCCATTGGGCAATATCCAGCATCACACTGGTGGATGCTGTGAAATTCGCTGCTTCTCTCCCCCCCCCCCCCGCAACCTTGAGTTTCTCCTTCCATTCTGCAAGCAGCCTGACAGCACTGGAAGTCACCCAAGTGTGTGTAACTTCAAATATACAGCACCTAAAGTTGTGAAGTCATGTACGCTTGGTTTTTTGGAGAAGGATAATGGTGAGGGAATTGATTAATGCCTCTAGTTATAATAATTGAGCTGTTTTTTTTACATACCTGTTTAAATCCTTCATTTGCAACAATGTGGAAAGTGTCACCAGGCAAAGTGAACCAAAAATGTTATTTCAAAACTGTTATCAAAGATAATGTGCATTGTGTCAAAAAGCTGCTGCTCTGACATTGGATTAAAAAAAGCAGTGCTTCCCTATATGCTGCCAGGACAAGTGTGCAGCCAAGAGGGAATAAGTACATTCCTGACCTTTGGCTTGGATCCAATTTCAAGTTCCTCCTTTCTCACCTCTCTTGTCTCATGAGACATTTACAATTGTTAAGTCATTTGGCCTAAAGTCAGAAGCCTTTGATTTTTCAGAAGGTCACAGTGGAGTGCTTTTAGACTTGGGTTGCTAATGTGCTAAATTAAAATGACTTATGTGATTCTGTGTAGATATAGCCTTTATTTTTGAATAACCTTTTTATTGGGTTTTATGAGCAAGGATCATATGAGTAATAAATGATGCAAATAAACAGACCAAATCTTCTCATGTCGTTTGTATAGCACAAAAATAGCACAATAAATTTGCAGTAATATCTAAAACGTATGGTTCAAATGAAGATAATAATTTAAATTTAAATTTAGATCAATCAGTTTGAGCCAAATGCTGATGGGGGGATTGTTCCTTTTTTTGGAATACTGGCACACATTATAAAATTAAACCACACTGGAGTAAAGCCATCTTTCTTGATCCGTCCATGTCTCTACCATAGTTTATTTGTTGATCTCTCAAGGAATGCTGTTTCCGAAACTGTTTTGTGCCAATTGTTTATTGTTGTGTCAGAAAGGTCTTTCCAGTGTCTGCTTATGGTGTGTCACACTGCTTGTAATAAATGGCTTATTAATTCTACACTGTGTAAATCTAGGTTGTTGTCTTGAAATATATTTGATAAAGCTAATTATGGTTTGACTTCCAGTTGTTTCACTATTTCTTGGAATTACAAATTCCAGAAAGGCTGGAGTTTCGTACATTCCTGCCAAATGTGGAGATGTGTGCTGGGTCTGGAACAGCCCCTTCAGCAATGTGGTGAGGCACCAAGATGGTTCATGGCTAGCTTCCTAGGGGTACCACCTATATATGAGTATTAGGGTTAATTTTCAATTGCTGAAGGTTTTTTTTTTGTCCAAAGTCTGTTCCATTGATCTGGGTCATGTTCATAGCCAAAACCTCATTCAAGTTGATGTATAGGGTTGAGTGAACTCTCTTATGCACTGAGTATAATTTTATAGATTGCGAATACAGTGGTACCTTGGGTTAAGTACTTAATTCATTCCGGAGGTCTGTTCTTAACCTGAAACTGTTCTTAACCTGAAGCACCACTTTAGCTAATGGGGCCTCCCGCTGCCGCCGTGCTGCCAGAGCACGATTTCTGTTCTCATCCTGAAGCAAAGTTCTTAACCTGAGGTACTATTTCTGGGTTAGCGAAGTCTGTAACCTATAGCATCTGTAACCTGAAGTGTATGTAACCTGAGGTACCACTGTATTATACCCGGGCCTTGGACTTGTCCATATTACAAATCTTTCAGATGGGCTAGTAATCTTGTGGCTGCCTTACTGGTAATTAGGTTAGGAAAAAAAAGTGTGGATTTGATGGAGTTATAGCCAAGAGATTTGTAAGTTTCCTAGTTTAGTCCACATTTCTTGGTCTAATAGTGGTGTATTTCTGTTATAAAAGTAACATAACTAGGATAGATCTATTGCCTTCCATCTAGCCACATAAATTTGTCATAAAGTCTTGTTTGCTGAACAGCCTCAGCAAAGCCCCACTTTGCCTCCAGCTTGTGAGGAGACCCTCCCCGGAGCTTGAAGAAGACTGTAGTCAAGCCTTTCTTTAATAAAAGTGGTTTCTTGCTCAGGAGAAGAAAGGGACGATATCATCCTGCTTCTGTGGTTCATCCAAGCAAAGGCATACCAGCTTGTCTGTGAAGGGAACTGTGGACTAAATCAATAATACGTGCAGGCACAAATATATTTCAAGAAGTGTGGCCTGCCGGTAGAATTCTGCAATAGAATAGCCAACAGGGACAATAAGGGAAGTGAATATCGGTTCGAGTCTAGTTTCAGTTTTTGCTTAGAAAGTTCAAGAAAAACCAGTTCTGTTATTCAGTGTACGTACAATGCTGTGTGTGAAATAAGATTGCCTTCAGAATAGTTTAGGCAGATTTTCATTGTAAATGTATGACCACATTTTTATTTTAAAAAATATTAAAATAAATAGCTGCCTTGTTATGATATGAATTCGATTTTCTAGAATCTTTTCCAACAGTTTCTAGAAACTGTTTTTGGTATGTGTGGTTGGAATGGCAACTTCAATATATCCTGTAGATGAAAAGTTATATTGGAACACGACTTTTGCTGCAAATCTCCTTTAAAAATGAAACAGATCAACATGTGCTTCAAAAATTATAAATCTTTGGTAACCTGAATCTGTGCATATGGAGCCGTCTCTCTAGCTTTTCTGTGCAGTAACGAAAGCTGATTTTCCATCCCCCAGAAGCTAGAGCATAAGATAAGTTTAGGACAAAACTGTAACTTACTATAATAAGATGTTGGTTGGCATCTACAATGTTTACAACAATGTAGGTTGGTTCTTGAGACGGCCTCCAAAGATAATAGCCCAAACCTGATGTCGGCTGTAATGTTGTAATCATTCTTACTGAATTAGAGTGATTGCACTGAGTAACCAAAGTAACCTCTAGGTGCTTTTGTATAGGTTGATTAAGACATGTGCTTCATAAGCATTTACATCCTTTGATGTTTGATAGCTATTGAACAGGTACCAACTTACTGGATGGGGACTGAAAGATTAAAATAATTATAACAGAGTGCGTAAAAAAGGAAGTGTGGCCGGTACAGAGAAATAAATCTGATTTTTGCAGCTAGTTGGCAAGGAGGTGTAATGTAGGTATTTCAAGGGCATGTTATGGCTTTGAGGGACCTGATTCTGTCTTAATGACTAGAGTTGTCTAGGGGATTCCTGCTGAACCTAGAGTTTCCCACCATGCTGACAAGCAGTGCTGATTTATGTATAAGCTAAACAAGCAATAGCTTAGGGCCCCACTCTCTTGGGGGCCCCCAAAAAATGAAAGAAAAAAAACACACCTGGATGTACATTTCCAAAATATAAGATAAAAAACAAAATAAAACCTACATACAGCAACAGTGTTTTGTGTGGAGTAGGCTCCCATGATGTAAGTAATGGGCCCCGCCTGCTAGCCTGCTCCCTAAAATATCACTGGTTTGCTCATTTCTATATACAGTGGTACCTTGGTTCCGGAAGTCTGTTCCAAAATCAAAGTGTTCCGAAACAGTGACAATTTGTTGTTGACAAAGGACAGCTGGACATATAAAGGGCCCCATTCCTTTAAGTAGCTTAGGGTCTCATCAAACCTAAATCCGGCCCTTCTGACAAGTTAGGAACATGAACCAATATGAACATGAAGATGCTAAGATATATCCACAAACCTTTGTTTGCTTTGCTCAGTTGGCAATCATGTGAGAGCTTGTTTGTGCTTCAGCAGAGCTTTTTCTAAAAAATCCCACCCACCTACCCAATAGGAGAGGACAAATCTGTTTAATTAAAATATTGCCATGCAATTTGCTACTGAGCTCTATAGGTGGGTTTTCTTGGGGGGGGGGGGAATGAATTGAAATGTTTTGTGGAAAGTATTACTATTTAAAGTAGGTTAGTGTGGGTAGTGTAATTTGGAATGAAAAATTACAGCTTTCGCTGGAAATTTTTCTCATGCCCTAGAGCCATGGTTCCCAAACTTTCCTCTCCACAGGCCACTGGAAAATTGCTAAGGATTTTAGCAAACCACTAAATGAAGGTAGCAATTGTATCGCTCTGTGCTAGACGCTGTATTAGTTTAGATGTCTTTTTATAGCTTCTTTTATTTATTTTATGGTATTACAATTTAAATTCTAAACTGCAGTACAATAAAATACAATACATAATTTGAATTCCACAAAACTCAAATGGTATAATACAATATAAGAAATAAAAAACCAGTGAAATACAATAAGATCAATATGAATATTAAATGCATTAGATGCTCTGTCTCACATTGTCAGCCACAAATTCACAGACACACCATGGACCACCTGAATGAAGCTCATGGATCACAGTTTGGGAACCTCATGTTAATTTTTTGTCCCAGTACACTACAGATATTCAACCTGAAATATTTGAGTGAGGGAAAGTTAAAAACATCCTTAATGTGGTGTTAGGTAGAATCTTTTTGCTAAAAGACTGCTTGTAAATATTTAAAGACATTAGCGTTTACTTCCTTTACTTTGTTTACGTTGAAGAAGAAAAAAACCCTCAGCAACTGAAAACTGTTGACATACTAATAAATGTTTAGTAATCAAAGAACTGTGCATGATATGCAACTCACATACTGGTTAGGATTAATCACCTGAAAAATATTAATTACAACTTTGAAACTGCTAAGCTTGGCTAATATTGTATTTGCAACTGACATTCATTTAATCATTGCTACTAATGAATGTATGAAAAGAAAATTCTGCAGCAGAATAAAGCACTGGAGATTATATGTTTTAGCAAATTTTCAATGGAAAATTGTATGCATTACATCACTGCTGTTTGTCTCTGATAGCAATTACTTCCCTGGTGAGCGAAGAAGTAGAAAACAGGTACTCTGCTAGTGCAAGTAGCTAGAATATTTGGCCTGAGTGTGGAAATTAATGTTCAAATTCCCACTTCCCCAAGAAGCTCATTGTGTCTGTCGCCTTGGGCGTGTTGCTATCTGTCAACCTAATGTACTTCAGAAAGTTGCTGTGAGATAAAATGGGAACCCCATGTATGGTGCCTTGACTTTCTTGTTAAGAAAGGACAAGATAAACTATCATGGCCTCCTTTCCTATCTGTCTTGTGCTGCCACAGCTATTACAGGTACACATCCTATCTCTTTAAAGATTGGACCGCCAGTGTAAGTTGTTCAGTGCTTCAGTTCCTGCTTGGAAAAGCCATGCCACTAAATTGCACATGCGGCTTTTCCTTTTCCTGTTTGTTGAAAATGGCAAGCAAAAGCAGGTTGAATGCAATGTGTTGTATTTCTTTTAATGGGGAGTAGCTCTTAGGATACTGAGTTGTAGTCTGTTCTTCATCTGTTCCTATTATTATTATTATTATTATTATTATTATTATTATTACAGTGGTACCTCGGGTTACATACGCTTCAGGTTACATGTGCTTCAGGTTACACACTCTGCTAACCCAGAAATAGTGCTTCAGGTTAAGAACTTTGCTTTAGGATGAGAACAGAAATCGTGCTCTGGCAGCGCGGCAGCAGCAGGAGGCCCCGTTAGCTAAAGTGGTGCTTCAGGTTAAGAACAGTTTCAGGTTAAGTACGGACCTCCAGAACAAATTAAGCACTTAACCCGAGGTACCACTATATGTATATACTGCCCTTCATAATAAGATTTCAGGGCAGTTCACAGAAAAAATACAGGATAAAAACAAGTAAAGAATTAAAACAAAATATGTAGCAAAACAATGACCCCTCCCTTCCCACAGACACGTTTAAAAGGCTGTAGAATATTAATTAGTCAAAGGCCTGAAGAAGAAGGTTGTCTCCTGGCACCTAAAAATATATAATGAAGGTCTCTCTCTCTCTCTCTCTCTCTCTCTCTCTCTCTCTGTTTTTGTGTGTGTGTGTGTGTGTGTGTGTGTGTGTGTGTAACCAGAAGCAAGTCCTTCGATGCCTTTCTGGCTGTTCTTGTGGGACATCAGAGAACAATGAAGCAGGGGTTTAACCATATTTTTCTGGTTTGGATATAATGGAAAACTGGTTTAACAAGCCAGAATATAAACACCAAAGCTGATTGTTTGAAGGAAGGAGTATGCACATGTTGAGACCTATCTGTATCTTTTCTGTCCAGTAATGAAAGCTAATTTTCATTATGCACGTACAGAGCTAAAGAGAACATGACTCTTTCTGCCTACCTTCTGCTAAAATGGGCAAGGAAAGAGAGGAGGAAATGTGCAGACACACAGCTCCCCCCTCCCAATATTATTATTTTTACTTATTAATACAAAGAACAGCAATTAACATTCAACCATTCCATCACCACCCAAGTATCAATTTATTATAGTAAACTTTTAAGTCCTTTCAGTTTTTAAACAAATATATCATTCACAAGTTTCTATGTGCTGTTGGACTCTTGTAATCATGTTCTATCGATGTTTCATATGTAGTAAAACTATGCCACGTTGATTTTAAAAAGTTGTGTCTTGTTTTTGACCCGATAAAGCAAACCAAAGTTCTTTTATTTCATAGGACATTCTTGTTTACAAACATTGACAAGGCATACATGATTTCCCTTTCTAAATTAATATAAAGAAATAGGTATTTGGTTGCAGGCAGATTTAAGTGTTCCTGGAACAGTGTTGTTCAAATTTTTAAAAAAACCAGTGCGTTTAACTTGTTTTTAATGCAAATCAATTTTTTCTCTACCTTGATTTAGATGTAAGGATTGGTGGAGTGAATAAAGAAAGCACATATGCAAGGTCGAATGAGGGCTTCTAACCCATGTGCAAAACCAAATCCAGATTTTGTTGCTTGGATGATCTTGGCATGAGGCCACATGATGCTTTGTATTAGTTTTCAGTTTAGTTAGGCCTGTTGGCATAACACAAAGCTATGTAGCTGCACCATTATTTTCTAGAGTTAGTGGCATGGAAGGCCTTTGCCTTTTCAGTTGCTTACAAATGTAATTGGTGGAATTTATGTGAAATGGCAAAATTGCCAGAATAGCCCAACAACCTAATCAATCATGTTTCTCATACAACTTCTAAATCAGCCTTTCCCAACTTGGTACATTCCAGCTGTTTTGGGCTGTTCTGCGCTGGCTGGGTCTGATAGGAGTTAGTACCCTCCATCTGTCTTAGACCAAAAGTTGGGCAAGATTGTTCTAGAATCTAGGTAATATTGTTTTGGAAACTGATACCTTCCCAGTTTTTATGCAAAGCATGTTGATAAAAACCTGTACATGGAAATGTATGTTTATGAGATATGCCTTATGTTTGTGACTCACACTTTGGGAAAAATTGAGATGAATGGGTAGACTTGTAGACTTGATGTGTAGTTAATTTGCTCCTTCTTTCTATGCCATTTTAAAAATTAATTTATCTTCAAGCCTGGCATCTTTATGCTATATATATCTGTGGCATCACAATAATGATAATTTTGTCTCATTCAAGTTTCTGGTATATTTTTTATTTGGCTTACCTTGAAAATGGAAAAGTGTGGATTGTGTGTCCGTTTGATTCTAACGTTTTTGGCTACTATAAAGTTATATTATTCATGATTATACTATAGCAAATCTATTTTCCGTAGGGAGCTACAGATCTGGAATTACGGATTTCATAGGCAGATTTTTGCCTTAAAAGAAACTTAATGAGTGATCAATTTAGGCATTGGGTCAGGTAGGAGGATATATGGGCCAGAAAGCCTTTTCTTTCCTTTGTGTTTTTTAAGGTCAAATTCTTTTATAAATTGAGTTGCAAATGAACGCTGTATATCTGGTAGAAATGAAAGATGAATTGATATAATTAAAGAGAGGCTGTTCTAAGAGCTTCTGCTAAATGAATTCTCAAAGAAGAGCTGCGGTTTCCTGAAGTGAAAAATTAACAAGAGAGTGCTCTTTGCATTTTAATGGTGCATAGTACGGTAGAATTGTTAGCTGAAGCCAAAGGCAAGCACTCCAATATTTTGAAGGTGGGAATGGAGGGTGCCTGTACTTTGGTTTTCAGTTCTGTCTGTTGTAAGATACTGAAACAATACATGAGAATATAAGTAGTTAAATATTCTAGATTGCTTGTATTTTTGGAGCATTCTGCATGCTGGTGTTTCTATGTTTCAGCAGTATCCCTACATCTCTTCAAGTCCTCTGTTTTATTTTGCAGAGACAAATAGTATGGGAACTTTAACCAATTAATTTCTGAGCAATAAGCAGTGCTTTGGATCCTGACCTGAGCATAGCTGTCAAGTGTCCCTTATTTGAAGGGACAGTCCCTTATTCCAGCGCCATGTCCCGCTGCTGCCCCTTATTGATGGATGTCCCTTAAATGTCCCTTAAATGATGTCCCTTAAATTTCAAAGGAAGCAGCTCCTCTCCCTCCCTCCCTGCCGGCTAGGGAGGAGGGAGGCTCCAACTGTGTTGCTCACCCAATAAGAAGTCTAAGAACGACTGGGGAGTGGAGCTTGCATGTCCTTTGTGGCTAGTTAATGCAAGCTGAGGGTTTTTTTGAATGCTGGACGCCATTTTGTTGAACATGCTGCTGCAAACTTTCAGTGCAAAGCCAGGCCGGGGAGCCATCTTAAGTTGAGGCTGCATAGGCCTTGTGGTGCATGTGATTCAGATTCTATTTAGTTGAACCTCTGGTTACAAAGTTGGTTGGACAGTATTCTCGAAGCTACCAGCATGAGTTTGACCAGACTGCAGGAGGACAGGAAGACTGGAGTGCCTGGAACAGGTGAGGCTGCAGGTCCCTTATTTGGGCTGCTGGTCCCTTATTTTCAAATCTGTAAGTTGACAGCTATGGACCTGAGAATAGCATTAATGGTTTTTTTTTTACTGTTTTCTGTGGAGAAATACTGTCAAATAACTGTCCATCAAATATGATATATATGATGGATAAACATGTCATATGTTTTTCTTTCACTGATCTTATGACTTGTTCCGTTTTTCTGATTTGCAAGTTGGGTATTGTCTAAGGAAGGAGAACCAACATGCTGTACAAACCCAGAATTTTAAAGAAGGATCAAGGAATAAACAGTTTAGTGTTTGCATAGGAATTGGAAGGAGAATGATGTAAGGCAGAGGTAACTAATGATGATTACTGTTTTCCCAATCAATCTCTTTTGGGCATATTGCTGTTAATGGCTCACCATCTGAATCATAAATGTATGTATGCAAATCCTTTAAGGCTCATGGGTGATGCTCAAGCTACTTACAAACACAGGACCAATATAGAAAAGGATTAAAGATTTATCATATGTTGTTATTGGCCTTTATTGGCATAAGTTTAAACAATAAAATCATAGAAAGTCATCCAAATACATTGATAATCCAAACACTAGATAGCCACCATTGAATAAATCAGGCAACTTTAGCTTTAGCTTTAAATACCCTGAAACAATCTTGGTAGTTTCAGGAATATCATCCCTCAACAAATAGTGGATTACAGATTCTTTGTGAATCGATATTTTAAGCTGTAAAGGAGTCACTAGGAGATTTCTGTGAAGGTGTCGAGAAGAGGGCAATCCAAAATTATGTGATGCATTGTATCTGGTGTTTTCTTATTACAGGAGCAGAATCTGTTCTGGAAGGGGATTTTTTTTGAAACCTTCTGAACAAAACAGATGAAGGGAATGCATTTAGACGAGCTAGCATAAAGGCTCTGTGATACAGTGGAGTATCTAAATTGTAAAAGTAATTACCGTATATACTTGTGCATAAGCCGATTTTTTCAGCACATTTTTTATGCTGAAAAAGCCCCCCTCGGCTTATACTCGAGTGAGGTGAGGGTCCCACTTATCCAGGGTCAGCAAACTTTTTTGGGAGGGGGCCGGTTGACCATTCCCCAGACCGCGTGGCAGGCCGGACTGTGTGTGTGTGCGTGTGCGCGTGCGTGCATACACACACACACACTGGAGGGGGCTTCTCTCCCCCCCCACCCTACCTATGGTGCGAGAGGTGGCGGCAGCGGGACCAGTGGCTGGTCCCACCTGCGCCGCCCGCCTCTCACAAGGGCAGGCACAGTAGATGCAGTTGGGAGAGGCGCTGTGCTGCGCTGTGCCTCTCCCAAACACGGCTCCTATGCCTGCTTTTACGAGCGGCAGAGGCGGGCAGCGGCGGAGGAGATGGGATGAGCAGCCTGAAAGTGGTTCTTCTTTTCTCCTGCACGCCGGCCGCCTCTGTGTTGTCTGTGCCGTACTGGGCAAGAACCTGCCCGCTTCTGTGTGCTGGTGCGTGGGGCGCACCGCATCCCTGTCAAATGAATGTCGGATGCGGCCGCTGTTCTTCTCCAGGGCTGTGACCAATGACGTAGACTTTACAGTCTTACCCGTGCTTGGTTACGCCCCCTTGCTCTGCCCAAGCATTGCTGAATACAAGTACTGGTATATCTCTGGTCTTGGATATACAGTATGTTTATTTACGGTACTCAGTCTGCTATATTTTATTTTTTATTTTCTTATTAACCCCTATCTAGACCCAGTGTTGACTATGCTTGCATAGAGCAGCCTGTGTTAGGGCTCTGGAATTACAGTGGTACCTTGGTTCTCAAACGCCTTGGTATTCAAACAACTTGGAACCCAAGCACTGCAAACCCAGAAGTAAGTGTTGCGGTTTGCTAGCTTTTTTTGGAAGCCAAACATGCTCTGTTTTGAGTGTTACGCGTCTGATTTGAGTGCCACATTTCCATTTTGAGTGCCACTCTTCTGTTTTGAGTATTACGCTGAGGTCTCTGTTTTTGCTATTTATTTTGCATTTTTGCTTCTGCAGTTTTTTTGTTTTGTTTTGGTTACTGTGTGGAACCCAGTTCAGCTACTGATTGGTTGATTGTGTGACTGCAGTACATTGTTTATTGCTTTCATTTTATTGTCTCATTAGATAGTAAAATTCATGTTAAATTGCTGTTTTAGGGTTTTTTTAAAAGTCTGGAACAGATTAATCTATTTTGCATTACTTTCTATGGGAAAGTGTGCCTTGGTTTTGGAACACTTTGGTTTTGGAACGGACTTCTGGAACGGATTAAATTTGAGAACCAAGGTACCACCGTACTTATTGAAGGCTGCTTTAGAAATTAATTAAATAAACAAATATAAATGCTAAGTATTATTTCTAAAAATGAAATCCTCCCCTTCCCAAGAACTAACATTTAAGGCCTTTGCTGAGATATACAGAATAATTGTTGAAATTTGGACCCTACTGTTTGCATTCTACAGGCAGTGTCTCAGAGCTTGCTGCTAAATGATATAGATGACAACAAAAACTGGCTGTGGAACAGGGCTATAAAATTATGCATTGGATAGTTCAGTATGTGCTTCTGCTATACTACTGGCACAGGACAATATATTTTGTTTTCCAAAAGCAAAGCAGTTAGATTGGTGAGATTTAAACCATCTGCACACTAGATTAAATTGTCCAAGGATTATGGGAATATTTGCAGACGTGCTGTAAAAGCTATGAAGTAGAACAGATTATTCTGTACATAGCAAAGAGAAAAAATCTATTATATAAAGGAATTTGGCTGTAAAGTCTTCTGATGAAGTTGATTTAGTGAGTCAGATGTCCATATGCTTTTCCTGTCAGAGAGAATTCTTGATTGAAATTTGTAGTATGTGTTGTTTGTTTTGTTTTTAGAATACACAGATCAGCAGTTTTCAATTATAATCTGATATCTAGTTCAATGGCTCATGCTACTATATGCAGTAATATACAATGAGGCTCTGTGCTCTCCTTTTGACATTTATGAAACAACCTGCTGCTGGTTGAATGCTGCTTTGATCTGTGCATGATATCCTAGATACAGATGAAAATGTTGTTTGGCTGGATCAGATCTTCTGCATGGGAAAATGAGAAGAGCAGATGAAGAAGTGCTAGGCTGTTGATAATTTCTTTATTCCAGATTCACAAAAGTATCATCAGATGAACTCCTACTTGGTGTTCTGTCTATTCCTGCTCCTTATGGATGACAGCTGTTAAAAGAAATTGAAACTGAAACTTTTCAAAAATGTCACTGGTTATGAAACTGAATAATGCTGTAAGCAACATTTCATTTTAAATGGTAAAAGTATGCTGTCAGTAAAAATAATGTAGTCTTGAAAAACATGTCCTTTTACGACTTCTAAGTATTTAGTAATCAGTCAGTTTGAAACAACGCTTCCTGCCTCTTCCAGAAAATTCCTGTTCCTTGTAGATCCAAGTGGTATTTTGATTCTGATGTTGTTTAACATTAATTTAGACAGCATGGAAGAGATGTTGGCCCTGTTGAGAGATGTTACAATCCAGAAGCTCATTCTGGAGCACTTACTGTATATTTTGATCACATATTTTGTACTTGCAGTCAGGATGGCTAAAGTGTAGTTGAAAGCTGTTCCCTCTCTTCCCAGTTCCTGACACTGAGTTTTCGTATATTCAACTTTTCAGTTTTTGAGCACTCTTGTGATCAAATTTTCCACGAATTCTTCTGAATTCTTAACATGAATCTCTAACTGCCTTGGCCAAACCATTCTTAGCCACTTTGCACTGAGTGTGAATCCAGCCAAGTTGTGTTGGTTGTGTGTAGTTATTAATTGTAAGGGTAAAATTGTATCAACTTTTTATGAGCAAATCTTGTTGATGCCTTCCAGCAAATTGTCACAGAGCTCAGGCCCTATTTGGTAATTTCTACCACATGACCCGGAAGCTGTACACTGGCTCCCTCGGCCACTAAAGCGAGATGAGCGCTGCAACCCCACGACTGGACCTAATGGTCAAGGGTCCCTTTACCTTTTATTCCATCACCACCCAAGTATCAATTTATTATAGTAAACTTTTACGTCTGGACTGGACCTGATGGTTGGGGTCTCTTTACCTTTACCTATGCATTCCAGAAGTGACTTAGTCATGCTGGCCACATGACCTGGAAGCTGTATGCCAGCTCCCTCGGCCAATAAAGCGAGATGAGCCCCGCAACCCCAGAGTCGGTCACGACTGGACCTAATAGTCAGGGGTTCTAACACTTCAGAGTTGCTCACAAAAGTGAAAAATGAAGAAGAGATGATAATGTGATCAATAGCACTTCCTCCACGTTTTTTCATGCAAGTCTTAGGCATGAACTGGGTTTGGGGTAGAGAGAGAAAAAATTGTAAGACCTAGGCCAGTAGCTATCAATTTCAGCTCCTTATCTGAAAACAAAGAAGGTAAGGCTTGTAAGGCAACCAAACTAAATAAAGAGCAAACCATATGCAAAGTCTGTATAGTGATAGACAGACTCTATATGAAAACCTAAACAAATATGTAAAATCTTAAAATAATAATAATAAGGACCGAAAGTTTCAACTGGTTTCAGTCTTCCTGAGATCCAGTCTGCCCAGTTGGTTGGTACAAAGTGCTCTTCTAAAAATACAAAACAAGAAGTGAATTGTCTGTCTTTTTAAAAACAGAATGTGAATTCCTGGCTTATAGTTAGGTGGACTATAGGATTTCTCATGCGTAAATTAACAACGTTCTAACTTTGGAGAAGACTACAGGAGATTAACTTCTGGCTTATTCCTGAGTGAGTGAGTGAACTGCACTTGTGTGCTTAGATTTAGACATTCACTTGAGCAGCGCTCAGATTGGCAGGTTACCAACGCTGCATATTGGATTTAGTTTGTTTATTTGCTTGAACAGGTTTTCATATGAGAGGCCCTAAGAGAGACTTACTGAAAGAAAAAGTGGAATAAAAAACAACATGCAGGCTGAAGAATAATTAAAAGAGAAGGACTCTTCTTCCAGATGAAGAGAAAGCGTGCCCTGCCCTGTTTTGTTTACAAAGATTTTTTGAATTTAAAGAACAAAATGGGACTATTAATCTCAGATGGAAACCCAAGAGGAGTACATTTTTTAAAGTGCTAAAATATTATATAGAATTTAAAAACGTATTGAGTTTTGACTTTTTTTATATAAATGAATTCATTCCTGGGTATCCTTTCCAATCATATCCGTATGTATTTAAGTAGTTAAAAGAAGATCACATTGTGGCTAATCCTAAACTAAATAATCACAGACCTTTTAGAGATGTTTTAGAATTATATTGGACTATAATCTTATGAACTTTTAAAAGTATCCTGTACATAAATGCAGCCACAAACTTCTTGGTCTTTGTGGAGACCATGCTCTAATAGCATCTCCCTTTCTTTGTACTCCCTCCCTTTCTCAACCAGAGATAGAACTATCGAGAAATTGCTTTTGGCTCATCATCAGAGAGCATCAATCACTAAGGGTGGAATTCAGTGTTGTGCTAGTGCGATACTTCTGTCACTGCAAGTGTTACCTGACAGAATGACATCCTCTCTGCTCCCCCATCCAGTATTCTGAGGGTTCTCCTGACCCTTCAGAACAGATTTTGGGGTTGTGTGGGGTGTGTGCTAGCAGAAGTCCTTGTACTAGTTTCTTCTAGCACATCAGATTAGTTGAATCTGGTTCTCTGTTGCCACTTCAGATGCTGCAGCACAGATAAACTTGTCCCACTGAAGTTAGATTAGCATTGTACACTGAGGAAATGGTCCATAAGCTCTGTCTAATTTGTCCACGAAGGCCTATAACTTCAATTTTGCAAATAATCCCTGGTCCCGTACTGTGCTTCTATTAGTTATCTAAGGTCAGTGCCATGGTATTCCCGAAACTCATTTATTGGTCCATCAGTGGCTTGTTCAAGAATTGCCTTGCATGATGTGCTCTTAGGCAACAGACAAACCTTCTTTCCATAGCAGAGTTATGTATTGACTGGAGTACTGACATAATAGCACCAGTATGTGTGAAATAAGTTTATAACTCTGAAGTGTTAGCTAAAAGTAAATGTGCCCCTGTTCAGGGCTCCAGTCACCAATTTTTTCTGGACTTTCTCAGCATTCTATAAACTGTAGAGGGATCAAGCATGACACATCATTTTTCTAAGCTCTGGTTTTCCATTTTTTGTTCCATTGGCCCTAGAGGCCACTGATCACATTCAGTTTTTATTGGTATGGTGCCTCCCCCCCCTTTTAAATGCTTTTTATTTTTGCATACTTTGGGAACATCAGTGATGATCTCAATTGACCATAGTATGCTTCTGAAGCATCTCAGGGAGGTGGGGGTTATGGGCACTGTACTTCAGTGGTTCCACTCCTACCTCTAGAGTCGTTTCCTGAAAGTTGTCATGGGAGCACCATGGGAATTGTCCTGTGGTGTCCCACAGGATTCTATCTTGTCCCACGGGATTCTGTCTTGCTATTTAACATCTTTATGAAGCCTCTGGGAGCTGTCATTCAGATTTGAAGTGTCATGATGACATCCAGATGACAGATGACATCCAGCTCTGTCTCTCTGTTTCATCTGAATCAGGAGAGGGGGTTGAGGGGTTAGACCAGTGCTTGGAGGTGGTGATGGGTTGGATGTGGATCAATAAACTGAAGCAGAATCCTGAAAAGACAGAGGTATTATGTGTTCCAGATTCTCATGGCTGGGAGGTGGCCTCCCCTGGATGGGGTTGCACTCCCCTGGAAGGAGCAGGTTTGTAGTTTGGGTGCTCCTGGCTGGTGACCTCTGTGTCTAGGAGTACCTTTTCCAGCTCTGGTTGGTTTACCAGCTACCAGCTTGCCTTTGGGAAAGAGATAATTTGACCACTGTACTTCAGGCTCTTTTAACTTTCAGATTGGATTATTGCAGTGTACTCTGTCTGGGGCTGCCCTTGAACATCTTCAGTTGGTCCTAATTGCAGCTGCCAGGTTACAGGCTGGGGTTCCATTTAGATATCATATAACCCCTGTTTTAAAACATCTGCGCTTGGTTGCTAGTTCATTTCTGGGCTCAATTCAAGGTGTTCACATTAGTGTTTAAAACACTAAATGACTCAGGCTTCTTTACAGACCCTCCAGGGTGCTGAAATCAGCAGAGGGGACCTCTTGGTAGTCCTTCCACCTTCAGAGGCTCATGGTGTGGTGGCCCAGGAAAGGACACTCTCTGTGGCAGCCCCAAAGCTGTGGAAACCCACCCCAGAGGTACACCTGGCATTTTTATTATACAGCTTCCGGTGAATGCTGAGGATGTACATTTTACCCTAGCTTTTGGCACTTGAGATACATAGTTTTAGGACCCACCTTATTTTTGGGGATCGTAAGTTGTTTTAAATAGAGTTTAATATTGTGTTTTAATATCTGATGCTCTGATGGTGTTTTCTGCTTGGCAGGGAGTTGGACTCGATGGCCCTTGTGGTCTCTTCCAACTCTATGATTCTATGATTCTATCTGCCCCAGGACCTTGGAGGGAAGGTAAGGAAATAAATAAATAAATGAATGAATGAATGAATGAATGAATGAATGAATAAATAAATAAATAAATAAATAAATAAATAAATAAATTTTTAAAAAAATCCACTTGTCCTGCATCTGATATATGCTGGCCAGGATGACTTCCTATAATTTTTCAGAACTGTTGGCTCAGTGGGAAGGAATGACAAGTTTTAAGCACTTTAAGATAACATGGTTCATACTGTTAAGATAGCTTGACCTTCCATTATCTCCTCGACCCCTTTCCAGCACTATACCTTTTGCTTTAACATCATCAGTGCAATTGGGTTTTTCTCTTAATAAATAGCAATCAATCTTGATGTCGTGTGTTTACAGTTTTCCAGTGCAGAGGCTTACGTTAATGAACGTGATCATTTACACAGTGTCACTGTAGTATTGGCATGCTAAATAATTTAGCAGGCTGTGGCAGGTAGATAGCTGTGTAGTGTCTCTGTTACTATGGCAATACATTTCCTTAATGCAAATATTAGTCATTCTGACTATGTGGATCTCTAGACTCAGGAAATTTATTAGTGAGGATGGAGAATTTAGCCTGGAGTGATTCATTTTCCGTGCTGGCTCAGTGTTGAGTCTGGTTCTGGTGAGCCAAATTTGCTTGATAGCCATAAATGCAGACAGCAGGTAGCCTATATTCAGAATAACCTTCTTAATCTTTAACTCTTTTTTTTTAAAAAGCCGCTTCCTACCCTTGGCAATAATGGTTTTCTCTGTTTACTTTATCAACATTAGATGGAAATTGGTGACAGTGAAACAGGAAGGGAGGGAGAGCAGGTTTGGTGGACCTTTCACCCTCAACACCATACCTGATTAAATTTTCATTTAAAACTTCTACAAATGGGTGACTTACAAAATCCAGTGAGCAAGGCCCTATCTTCAGGTTTGTTGCCAAATAAACTCAAGCCATTTAGGAGAGATTGAGATTTTCATTATATATGGTTTCAGCAGTTGCCCCATACTGCTGAAACCATATATAATGAACATCTCAATCTTCAAACTGCTATGTGGCCTTTCCTAAACAAGTATAATACAGAATGGTGATGGTTAAGACTTCCTGCTGACACTTAGGTGCCCTGGTTTTGTCCATCACAGCATATAAGAAGAAGTGGTGATTTTCTAACAGTGCAGTTCTATGCATGTTTACTCACAGTATAGCCTTCTGAGTGCGGTGGGATATGCTTCTTGGTAAGTGACTATAATAAAGCAGGCTTAAGCTTCCTGCTTGTCCATGGAGCTTGTGTTTCGTTTTAGTCTTGTATCTCTTTGGGGGTTTTTCCTTGAATTGCTGCCTGCCCAGTTTTCTTGCCTACTACACGTTTTCCCTAGTTTTCCTGGGCTAGGACCTGTCTTGTTTTTGTTTCATTTTTTTTTACTTGGGATGTGATTTATACTCATCCTTGCCTTGATTCTGTGCAGACTCTTTAAGAACAGAATCTATGGAAGTATTTTTCTATATGGATGGTCTTAATCCTTTCTGGCCGCTAGTTTTTGCCCCTGAATCTTGCTTACATCATGTCTTCTGGCCTTGGGCCATGCTTCTATGTTTCTGCTACCTCTCTGTTGACTACTGCATCTACTCACATCCTGGACTAAAAATATTATTCCTAGGAAAGACCATGTCTACAAAAGACACAGCTAACCTCCCCACCCTACTAATTAATCTTTTTTTAAAAAATAATTGTTCTAATTATTCATAAAATAATCACAGGCCACTCACTCTTTCTAGTTGACCTATCTTACAAGGATAAAAGGAATTCAGAGTGAGAGAAGCAGTCTTAGCTGCTTGGAGGGCAGAAGGGGATTAAAATATAATGTATTTTCTGACATATTCTGAAAGGGCAAAACTATACATGAACTACTAGTAATAAGAAATCAAACATTATTTGGTTCTATACACTATATATGCTGTTCTGTATTCTGTATAATAATCTTGGGCATTCTTAGCAAATACTTTTAGCAAGGCACTGTCCTCCCTCCCTCCCTTCCAATAACTGCTCCATTTATTCAAGCAATAGTTGCACAAATAAGCATGATTCTAATATACTGTTCACTTGATAAAGTTTAATGTTATCCTTTTAAATTAAACTTTTCAAGCATTATTAATAGTGCTTATAATAAAGGTTACTGTGATTTGAAATTTAACATTAAAACGGAAGTGATTGCACTCTAGGCTTAACATTGAGAGAAGGTATATGTGCATATTTAACCAGCATAATGAATTGCAGGTTTCACTTATTAGTTCTAAACAGAGCTGTGCGCTGCTTGTAATGGTCCAATAATCTGCTGCTACTGTCTCTTGATACAGTAAGGAGATGAGTGCCTTAACAAACATTGTATTCCTTTATTAAATTTAAAGCTTCTTCTGGGGTAGTTAATGTTAGTGGGATCAATGAACTTATGAACAGCATAACTCCTGGGTAAGCATTCATGTCATTTTCAGGTTGCCATATTTTGAAGAGCCAAAAAGACACATTTGCCGACTTCTACTTTTAACTATGGATTGCTGTGGTGAATGTCATTTTACACACCCATGTAAAAGATGACATATGGCAACCCCGTGTCCGTTGAACTTGCATGTATCCTGGATTGCCTCAGATTTGAAACTTGTCAGCATTCATGAGAAATGGTTGTTCTGTACAGATGGAGTATTAGGCGGATATCCACAGATTTACGAATTCACATGCCAGCTTGCTAAGGGCAAGTATCTTCAGACAAGGAGGCCACCCAATATATCATAGAGCCGATATGTAACAGAGCCAGTTGCATTTATACAGGACTTGTATTCTGATTTTGTTTAATAGTTGTTTCCAACAGAAATGAACTCTTGTGCCACTGGAATTTGTAGTGCCTCCAAGTAATGAGGTAGAGTGTCCTTGAATTACAACCAATTTGTGCCCTAAAACACTTCTAGGCTGGTTTACAAGTACAGCAGTTGCTCAAATTTATTTTCTCTTGACCAGCATATTTTAACTTACTTTCAGATAAAACCCTGTTAAAAGCTATTGGGCAGTAATTCTCCTAAAGACGATAGAACAAAAGAGCATATAATAATATCCAGCGGTGATTTTCTACTGATGGAAGGGAATCAACTGGGAACAAGAAAGGAGGCAATTTTCAGCAGTGCACCATACCTCTAAAATTGCCTCCAAATGAATCTAAGGGTTAAACTGTTCTTTTACACAAGTATTCCAATGCCCTTTTAAAAAGTGGAAGTGTATAGCAATCCTTCACATCTCATAATTGTGAACATTGTTCAAAATTAAATGCTTTATGGCTATTTGTTAAAGATGACATTAATATGGGACTAGATAACATTTTATTGTGCTTTCAAGATAGATACATGTGCTATGTCTCTAGAGCAGGCTTGGCCATGGTCCTCCAGATATTGTTGGACTCTCTCATCACACCTGAGCATCAGCCATGTTTATCTGGGACTGATGGGAGTTTGAATCCACCCTTCAACCCAACTCTCAGAAAAAGTAAAGAGAGACAGAAACTTTGGATTCATGTCACCCAAACCCAGTAGATATTGTTGTTGGTTGTTGGATGAACCAAGATGGAGAGTAATGCCACAACTCTTGACAGGAATCTGAAACCAATTAAACCCAGCTTCTTTCCTTAGTTGGAGTGTGAAAGAAACTCCATTTCTTATATCAATAGTCTAAGTGGCTGATCAGACATTATTTAGAGGCTAGCTTTGACATTCAGTGCTAGTGTGGAGACTCTACGATTTTAAGACCAAGGGCACAAGCACCTATGTTATAGGGTGGACAATCTGAAACAGTAGGGCTTTTGTGGATACAGAAAGCAAACAACAGAAAGCAGCGGAAAGAACTTGAAGAGGCACATATCCAAAGATGAATGTGAGACAATGTGAAGAGAAAGAGAGTTTTGACATGCACATGTGTTTTCCTAACCCCTGTGGCACAGTGTTTCTGAATTTAGATTTATTTGTGAAAGAATTCATGCAGTTACTTGTCTTATCCTCCTAGGGGCTGCTATTTCCTTGCAAAATCTGTGTGTGCTTGTTGCTTTATTCTTGAATGTGTTGGAGAAAAACATTTCACTGAAAATGTGAACCAAATTGTAATTCATTTTAAAGCAGGTGCAGTGGCTCAAATTGGTGGATGAAACCTGCCCCCCCCCATAAACAAACTTAGTATTTTGGTAAAAGGACATACCATATGCAATTGAGTCTGCAGAACTGTAATTTTGGTTTGCACAATAAATATTCCTCAGCAGTTGTGACTGAATAAATTGAAAAGATTTTTGATTGCTGTGTTTTGATATCACAATGAACCATGGTTTATCAGGATGGGAACAGGCTACAGTGAACACATGTTTCCTGTCAAACAGCTGTGAGGAAGAGAAAATATTGTGATGTGAAGAAATGCAAAGAGTCTTGTGGCACCTTTAAAGTGAACATATGTACAGTGGTGCCTCGCAAGACGAAATTAATTCGTTCCGCGAGTTTTTTCGTCTAGCGAATTTTTCGTCTTGCGAAGCACGGTGTCGGCAAAGTTTTGGAAAAGCTTCAAAAATCACCAAAAACCTCAAAAAAGGCTACCACACCGCGTTCTATGAGTTGCTCCTCGAAGTCAAGTCGCAACTGTATTAACGGTGTTAAGAAAAAGGAAACAAACTTGCAAAAAACGCAAGATGTTTTCATTTTGCAAAGCAAGCCCATAGGGAAATTCGTCTTGCAAAGCAGCTCAAAAACCACAAAACCCTTTCGTCTAGCGAGTTTTTCGTCTTGCGAGGCATTCGTCTTGCGGGGCACCACTGTATAGTTGATTTTTTGTGTCAATCCATTTGATCAGCCTCATGATAAAGTAGACTCTAGTCCAGTAGTCCATGAAACTTTACTTTATAATAAATTTGTTAATCTCTAGAAGTGCCGTACAACTCTTATTTTTGGTTGGTTGCAGCAAATGCAACAATCACGCAAACCTTTTTGGAAACTCTGAAGGGAGGCTGTAATCCACATTCTATTTAGTTTCAAAATAACTGGGAATCTAGTGTACAGAAGGGAATTTCTCTGTTTTTGTTCTGGCTCTGAATAAGTGAAAACACTCTGCCCCTCTGTGATAAAGTTGAATTTACTTGTTAAAACAATCCCGCTCAGTAGAAGTGAGAAGAAAACCTTTTCTCTCATTGTATTCTTGCTCACCCTGCCACTGTCCAGATCACTCCTTGTTAAATTACCTGCCTCTTTCTTTCTCCAAATATTTCTGGTTGCACTTAGCTCATATGAGAATCTATTATAGTAAAAAAGAACACCATCTCCCTGAATAGATGAACTGTATACTCTCAGAACTTCCATCTAGTCGGAACTGAGCTTTTTTATTGGTCTTCATCCAACTCATTACTGATTCCAGGCACTGGTTCAGCACATTCACTGCCTTACGTTAATCTGACAAAGAGAAGTAGAGCTGGGTGCCATTAGTAAATTGATAAAATCTTCCCCCAAATTTCAGAATGACTTATCCCAGCAATATCTTAGATGTTAAAGAGCACGAAGGACAATACAGAATCCTGTGGAAATCAATAGCGCCATAAGTAGTACCAGTATCAACTGCAGAAATGGTCCTCCAAGATGAGAGCAGAACTCCCATCAGGCCCAGCAAGCATGGCCACATCTGGAAGGCCAAAGGTTTCCCACACTTGTATTAGAGAGACATATAGAATTAGTTGCAGAACGGTTTTATTATCTAACCAAATGTTGGCTGGGCAATTTTGCTGTGAAAAGTTATTTTGGGGGGATTATTAGCATGATGAGGCAATATTTACTTCCCAGCAGTTGTAAAGGTCTTTTGGTTTGTTCATAATGTCAAGCACATTTCTGAAATCAGCATAATTTGTCTTAATTCCCATACTTGTTAAGCAGCACAGTAATTAAGGTGGACCACTTCCAAGGTGGTTTACCAAGGACTATATATCGAGCAGGAGTCCTAAGATGTATTACTTTGGTAGCAAAACACATCCCTCACCCATTCCCATTAATTGCTCTGAAATGCAAAGAACCAGATAAAACTGCTGGCACCATGTGCCAAATAACAACCGAAATTGCAAGCAAGCAAGCAAGCAAGCAAGCAAGCAAGCAAGCAAATAAATAAATAAATAAATAATGTTTTGTCTTGTCTGTTGAGTCCAAGAATCTAACTCTTGTTCGTCTGTTGCAGCACCTTTGATTAATGAATTTATTGTTGCATGACCATGTGTGTGGTCAGTTTCATGGGCTATGAAGCTGATTTATTCAATAACAGTTTGTGATAAACTATGACACAACAAGCAAAGATTTTGTGAAATGAAACGCTGGCTATTTCTCCTGGCTATGTGGGAGGAGAATGGAGAGCAGGGGAGCACACTAACCCAAAGCTTGGCTCAGGCTCATTATAACTAGTGCAAAATCATGGTTTCCCATTATATGTGAATGTGACCAGGATGATGGTATGCTGTCATTTATCTGACCAAAATGATGCATTGATTACATGTAGGAACTTCTCTTTATTTTCATGGCATTTTACCATTGGTACAAACCACAGTGTGAGCACCCTGCGCTCTTTCACATCCTGTAATTTCACACAGTTTGCTCTTATTAACAACAGCAACAACAAAAAAGGTCGTGTTTCTGAATGAATAGCTGTTTTTGTCAGAAATCTTTTTAAATGGCCCTCAACCTTGCATATGTATTCAGCTTTTGTTGTTAGTATTGCTTAGTTACCAAGGATAATATAGGAAAAGGCATGATGTATTTTCACGTGTACCAAATTTAGCTTTAATTTGCTTTTGTGTTCTTCCAATTAATAGCTCCCACAGAAGCCTGTCGAAAGCTCTTTGCCTTTCTAAGCCAAGGACCCCATTCTAGTTATAAACATCCTTCACCATACTTCCCCCCCCCCCCCAGGGGAGGAATGATAACCTTTCCCACAACATACTTCTGACTATGGTGTGCTGCAAAGAGCACAGAATCAAGAAATGATCACTTTGTCAGAAACATGGGTTAATCTAGTAAAACAATAAAGTATGTAAGAGGAACCTTTCTGGGTCAAACCAAAGGCCTGCCTATCTAGTTCAGTATCCTGTATCCATAGCGTCCAATGAGATGTCTATGGGAAGCCCACTAGCAAGAGATGAATGCAATATCCCTCTTCTGCTGTTTTCTGCCAGGGACATGTAATAGTATAAAGAAATGAGAAGATGCAGACTTGTGTCGCAAGAGATCCAGGACCATGTGTATAATATCACATTATTCCCAGTACATCTTTTAAAATCTAAGTTGCTTTACATTGCTGTTAAATTCCATATGTTTTTTTCTTTATGAATTTTGATTTTGGTTTCTTTGCAGATCAAAGATGCTCTCTAGACTTGACACTTGTGATGCAGTGATCAGCAGCAGAAGAGAGCAAAGGAAATTGAATATGGCCTCATAGAATTGAACTTTGGAGAGTTTATGATGTCCACAGGTGCGAGTGGCAGGAAAAAGCATCAGGCTGTGAGCCTCGAAGGTGTTGACCCAGAAACCTGCATGATAGTGTTTAAAACTCACTGGGCACAGGTAAAGTAGCTCAGGGAAGCTTTTCTTCAATGGGTTTTTAAAGTTGGTTGCACTGGTAAGAATCCATTCCAAAACAACAACAACAATCAAGAAACAACAAAAAGATTGGAACTTGGTTTTAACTGCCAATACACAGCATGCAGTCTGTTCCCTAACACTCAAGCGCATTTTCTGTTCTTGTTCTGGAAAATGGTAGAATCTTGCTCCTCCATTACTTAGTTAACATCACATGTAATAATAAAGGGGCATAGCTCTGTTTGATGGATAGGCTAGAGAAAGAGCTGGGAGATTTAGATTTAATGAAAGGAGATAAAATTTAGAATATGAATTATCATGCTTTGACGGTCCAGTGGATTTTAAAGATAAGGCTCAATTATATATTAGTATTGGATGCAAACCTGCACATGGTTAGGCTGCTTAAATCCTATTGAAGCAGGGCTTTGTGCAGGTGTGCAGACTAAGGAGATCCATTTTACAGCACCAGGCAACGATCTCTTTTAATCCAGTTTTGTTCACATTGACTGACACATGTCTACAGTCAAGTTGCCTTCCTCTGTTTTTGTCACCTGAGATCCTCCATTGTAATGTTGGGGATTGACCTAACACACCCTCTTAGCGTTTATACAAGCAAACGATGCCACTTAATCATGGCTTCAGCTACCCAGCTCTCCCAGAAGTTGAATTAGCAAAAGACATTGTCAGTACTGAATTTGGTATTTGTAACTTGGTTGGCCAGCACTCCCAATTTTAATGTTTTTACTTACAAGGATTGTGACCAGTGGTAGCTTGCTACATAATGTTATGAGGCAATTAAAGAACCATTGGGGTTGAAGACCGGAATATAAATACGTTAAATAAATAATATTTTAACAAACCACTTAGATACAGTAGTGTGTGAGCTGTTTAAATGTGCTTTCATAAATTAATTCCTATTGCTAATTTATAAGTTGTTTGCTACTTGATTAAATTATTAATCTCTGCAATCCATTCTGAGGTCCATTTTGAGAGGCACTTCGCTGCATTTGTTCAATAGATTTTTTGTTCAGTAGATGTTTTTACATTGGGAGCTTAAAGCACTGATTCAGTCTAGCAATTTTGAAGACTGAGTTTAGTGAAAAATAGGATTTGAGTTAAAAGGTTACTTAAGAACCTCTTCAATCTGATAACGAGAATGTGTTTCACGTTTCTCTAGGTGGTGAAAATATTAGAGAAGCATGACCCTTTGAAAAATATTCAGGCAAAATATGGGGCAATTCCTCCTGATGAGGCCAGCACTGTGCAGAATTACGTAGAACACATGCTCTTCCTGTTAATCGAAGAACAAGCAAAAGATGCTGCCATGGGACCTATCCTGGAGTTTGTTGTTACCGAGAATATCATGGAGAAACTCTTCCTTTGGAGTCTCAGACGGGAGTTCACTGATGAGATGAAAATCGAACAGTTGAAGATGTATGAAATGCTTGTCACTCAGTCCCACCAGCCCTTGCTGCATCACAAGCCCATCTTGAAACCTTTGATGATGTTGCTGAGTTCTTGCTCAGGAACTACTACACCAGCCGTGGAAGCTGAGCTGGTGGTGCTTCTCAACCAGCTGTGCTCAATCCTAGCCAAAGATCCATCTATTTTAGAACTCTTTTTCCATACCAGCGAGGACCAAGGAGCTGCAAACTTCCTAATTTTCTCTCTCTTGATTCCTTTCATTCATCGAGAAGGGACTGTGGGCCAACAGGCTCGTGATGCACTGCTTTTTATAATGTCACTTTCTGCAGAAAACAATGTTGTTGCTAATCATATAGTAGAAAACACTTACTTCTGTCCGGTAAGTTGCTTCTTCTGACCCCACCCTCTAAAGAACCCCCCCCCCCTTGATATTTTCCCCATCAACAAAGCAGAACTGAATTTATTTGGTATGTTTTGTTACGGTTTTGCAGAAGTGGGAAGTGGTGACATCAGAAGGATATATCTTTCTGAACCAGTCTGTATTTAATTGTGGTCATTTTTATACTATAATTTGCTCCTCAACTGAAAACTTATCAGGAGCAAAATGAACAAATTAGGGACTAAATACATGCCATTTAGTGGGGATAATATCAAAGTATCAAAGTATGATATTTAGGTGGCCATTTGGGTCTAATTAACGTTGGTATTAGTATACCAACGTTAACATGATATTATAATGTGCCATTTGAAGATCAGACAGTTTTTTGAATAAAACATTTGCATTAGGTGTTAAAATTGTAGTGCTGAAATTTTCAAAAATCTCTCCAGTTATGCTTCAGTTAAGCTAGTTACATTTTGTTTTTAAACAAATCAAACTATTTCGCTACAACTCAATCTTACTCAACTCACAGTAGCCAAGAATTAGTTGTTTTCCTTCTGCTCCACCACCTACCTATCACAACGACACACATGCCAACTTGTATAAGTTCCTATGAGTTCGTGGAAGGTGATTCCCAAAGGAATCCTTTTTATTCTTTCAAGTCAGAAACTAGCAGCGTTCAAACCAAGCAAGTGTGAACACTTACTGCTTCTACTCCCTGCCTCCATTCAGTTCCTGCTATCCTTTGACCTGCTGCCTCATCATTTATTTATTATATGCGTATCTGGCTTTTTCAGACAAATACTTTGAAAGTGGTTCATATCAGTCAAAAAGAATTAGGCAGGGAAAGGAGCTAGAGAAGGGAGAGCACTTTGATAATGCTGGAATGAAGTGATTAATTGTGTATCTGTGTTTCTAGTGGTGGCCAGATTAGACTGATAACTGGAACAAAGTGTTGAACTGAAGATGATCCAGTGAAGACCAGACTGATCTTCCTTTGCAGTTGATCTTGCTATGATAACAGTTGGTGCAACTGCCTGATGCAGCTTGTTCCTGAGTGTCGTTAAGTTAGTTGAAATTCGTTCCTACTGCAATCCAGGGGTACCAACTTGAATGAAATATTGGGGGGCCCAGGTAGGCCCCACCCCGCATAATCGATCACAAGATGTGGCTCATGCACACAATCTGAATGACAATGCCCATCAACTTTGGTGGGTCCCGGCCCCTTCAAATATTTTAGAGGGGCGGGGCAAAGGGACCTTGTCCCCTAGGTGTTGGCTCCTATGCTGCAATCAATGGGGCAAATTGGTAATGACTTGATTTGCTTTCCGTTTCAACTATGTCTGGATCCAAACCTTCCCTCGTACTTTTTGTACCAGCCCAGCCATAAGGCAGGGTGAGACCATTGCCTCAGGTGGCAGAAGCCCCACTGCCTCCACAAGCAGCAGGGCACGTGGCACTGGCAGAGCAGGTAGGAGGTGGCAGTAGGGAAGGGAAGGTGGCACTTCCCATTTCACGTCAAGTGATGAGGCGAGACGTGGCACCCTTTATTCCAGGACAACAGGCTTTGTTTAGTCATTTAGTCGTGTCCGACTCTTCGTGACCCCATGGACCAGAGCACGCCAGGCACTCCTGTCTTCCACTGCGTCCCACAGTTTGGTCAAACTCATGTTCGTAGCTTTGAGAACACTGTCCAAGCATCTCGTCCTCTGTCGTCCCCTTCTCCTTGTGCCCTCCATCTTTCCCAACCTCAGGGTATTTTCCAGGGAGTCTTCTCTTCTCATGAGGTGGCCAAAGTATTGGAGCCTCAGCTTCAGGATCTGTCCTTCCAGTGAGCGCTCAGAGCTGATTTCCTTAAGAATGGATAGATTTGATCTTCTCAAGAGTCTCCTCTAGAACAATAATTCAAAAGCATCAATTCTTCAGCAATCAGCCTTATTTATGGTCCAGCTCTCACTTCCATACATTACTACTGGGAAAACCATAGCTTTAACTATATGGACCTTTGTTGGCAAGGACAACAGGCAAGTAGGTCCAAATATCTGAGAATGCTTTTCTTTCTCCCCCACTGCCCTGGTATAGAAAGAAATGAAATCAGATAGGCTCAAAATAAGTTGCATCGTTAAGGAAAGTTTTAGTCTAAAATTGACACAATAGTAGCCTCAGCCCTTTTTTACATCATTTTAAAGATCCTCCTGGAAGAGTGTGTGTCGAGAGTGACAATGTGGTCACAGCATGTAAACAATTGAATGGCACATTATTAAACAACTTTCTACCCTGTTTCTAATGAATCTCTTTAAATGTATATCAAGATTACCGTTTTACTTGCAAGTACTGAGCAATAAGTCTCTAGCATAGACATTTTCTTGTTGACTTCATTTAAATTGATACATCTAAAGAGTACTCATTTTTTAAAATTGTCCCCAAGGTAGATACCCTTATTAGATCCATGCTGTAACTTCCATAATTACATTTGCCAATTAATTTTTAGAATGACTTTTTACTCTGAAGATTAAAGCAAGCTGTATTAACCTTCAAACAGTTGGGGGCCTTGAGTGACAAAACACATTCCTAATTAGAATGATTGTCTTAGTGTGTAAAAGGTAGCTAGCCCAAGTCTATAATAAAATATCAGAGTCCGTTCCTGAGGGCTGCTCACTTTTTAAAGACCCATAATGTGTTGGTCTTGTGAGTTTGATCTTTGCAGTTCGGGGAGTTCTACAGTGCCTTCGCGAAAAAATCAGAATGATGCCGCAGGGATCTGGTTAGCATCCATCGTTCACTCAGGCAAAAAACACAGAATGATTAAAGGATTTCTTTCACTGCTATTTGCCCGTGAATGTAATAAAATAATCTAAATTCTGATTCAATTAAAAGAAAGCTTGGCGTGATATTGTACTGAATGTCAAAATCCCTCCCCTGTAATTAAAATAATGATAGCTAGAGTGCAGAAGCAAGCATTCAACCTTAGGCCATTCCAGAATGTGTGCCCTTATGCAAACTTCAACTAGTTGAAAAAGCAGGTCAGCCCTTCTAATGCTATGGACTTCTTAGCAGCCCCCTGTGTGCAGGGACACCCTTGAGCAGGTCTAGAGTACTGTGGATTGCAGCCATCCTGCAACACTGTATTAAATATCTGATGGATGAGCTGTGCAGATCTGGCATCATGCAAGAAACAGAGGATAAGCAGAGTGGAAGGTCAAAATTGCTGCACGGGAAGGCTGGGGGTTACCTTAACTTTTGAAGCATTTTCCTAACTGGGGAACTGCATGAGTAGGGAAGAGAAAAGCAATGTATCATACTTGGGGGAGAATTCTTTGTGTATTCTACTTTTTCTTGTTCCTTTTTAAATAACTTAAAGGTTACTTGGGGCAGGATAGGAAGAAAGTTGACAACTGTCAATAATACCACTACTGGCAAACAGTAGCTGTCTGCACTAGCTACGTTGGGGAATAAAATTGTTGTGTATTTATTGGATTGTCTATATGACTAACGTGCAACCCAACCATGCAGGATTGTTGCTATAGTTAGTCTTTCTAAAAGTTTACTCTGACAGACTATAGCTTCTTTTCACCCCCACAGTTCTGTTAATTGTAGCTTGGGTGATGGAATAAGCGAGTAAAGAACATAATAGATGCAGAGAAACACACATTGGCAGTCTTTTTATGCCTGTCAATCAAAAAAAATTAATGTTTCAACTTGGTGCCTCTAGAAAATCAGGCTTATCATCCCAGTACTCAAAATGATTTACAAGTAGAATAGCTTTAACTGGCTCTTGTAAAACTAAAGTTGCATGACTCGTAATATTTATTCTTCCCATGTCTTTGCATTGATTGTTGGAATAAGGCTAAGAACTTACATCCACCACTTCCCGTCAATAACTATAATGTTGTGTTTTTTAAAAACCCCACATAATTCCTTTTATGGCTTCTGCCTAGACTGGGTTTTAACATTCAGAGAAAAACCTGTAATGTTCCACCTAGTATTCTTTTAGTAAGTCTTGCTTGTGTTGGTCCAAGGGTCAATTGCATTCATAGTAATATAGATCGACATGTATGGTTAGTGTACTGAGCATGGATTTTGTATGTCCATTCCAGAAGTAGCACTGTTCTCTAGGCAGAAGGTGGTGGTAAGGCTGTGAGAACAAATCACATTCTCTTCTGTGAGTACATTGTTTTCATTGACACCTACAGCTTATATTTTAGAAACAGATGAAAAATACAAATTGCAGAAGCAAGCACACCTTCCGTTTTTGCGTTAAAGCAACCATATATCTCGCGAGCTGAGCTGTTACAAAAATCTAGAGCAACAAATTCTGCTATACAAACACAAAGGCAGGTGTGGAGAACCTTTGGCCCTCCAGATGTTCCAGTAGTAGATAGGTAGCCGTGTTGGTCTGCCATAGTCAAAATAAAAAAATTCCTTCCAGTAGCACCTTAAAGACCAACTAAGTTAGTTCTTGGTATGAGCTTTCGTGTGCATGCACACTTCTTCAGATACCAACATACCTCCAGATGTTGTTGAACTACAACGCTTGTCACTATTGGCCTTGCTTGCTGGGGCTGATGGGAATTGTGATTCAGCAGCATCCAGACAGTCAAAGGTTTCCCATACCTGATCTATCAGCTAACCTACATCATACTCATCAGATGTGTTTCCTGCATCTACACAGGTGCTTACATTGGAAGTGTGAATCTTACACTTTTCAAACATTCAAGCTTGCAGCAGATGCAAAGAAAGGAGCCACTTTTTTATTTCAGTGTCCTGTGTCTACTGTGTGTTGCACACATGTTGTTGATAGTTTACATACATGTGTCTCCCTTTTGATATTTAGTGCTCTTAACAACTAGTTCTCTTTGTTTGTTTACTTAACTTGTTTGTTTATATTCCAAGAAATCTCAGCTCTGTCTTAATGAAAAGCTTATCAGTGATGCAAACACTATCTTTAAATAGTTGCTTTCTCTCCCCCTCCTTTTATGTTCTTCAATTCAGGTGCTAGCCACAGGCTTAAGTGGCCTATACTCATCTTTGCCTACAAAGCTGGAAGACAAAGGAGAAGAATGGCACTGTCTGCTGAAAGACGACTGGCTTCTTTCTCCAGCTCTTGTCCAATTCATGAACTCCCTTGAGTTCTGCAATGCTGTAATACAGGTACTGGACTCAAGGAAAGAGCCTGCTTATGAAACCAGCCTTTTGAAATATGTGGATGATGTCTAGTTGTGCTCTTCCATTTGTGGGAGGATTTTTAATCCCATGTCCTCTGCTAACAAAAGGCGAGCAAAAAGCAATTTTTGCTGATTCCTTTTCTGCCCAGCATCCCTCTCCTTCCTTTCCAAATCTCCTCCAGAGAGATAGGGGACGACAGTGGGGAAGGTAGCATGGGAGAGGGAAGGAGAAATGGGTGCAAATAGTTTTCATTACCAGAGGTCTTAATGAGATCAAATGCTTTTTGATGAACAGAAGGTGTTCTGTCCACATTAAGGGCATAGTTGAATCAAACCCTATTCTGTGAATATTTACAGTTCGTATAATTAAATATTCAGTCTTGATTTCAAGAGAGAGCAAGTTTCTTGTGAGTAGAGGCAAGTATTAATAATTGTGATTTACATGACAAATATTTCTCATAAATCAGATACATATTTCTCTTTATTAACATTGCCCTCTTCCTAAAGATGGTTGACTGAACACCCTTTATTGATTCTAAAATCAAAGATTTATTTCTCAGACAGAACATTGTGGTTGTCTGGGCTAATTATGCTAGTTTATGATCAGGTTCTCATAACAGTAAGATGCATGCACACAAATGCACCCCAATAGCTGTGAACCATTTTCATTGTGGTTGAGCTGATCAGGAGGTTAAGTATGTTCCACGAATCTAAATTAAATTCTGTTTGGTCTTCTCATGTTCTTTGTTCTTGATTATTTCTTAATTAGATTTTTGCTCTTTTGAGTCTTTGTTCTTCTCCAGTCTAATGATAAAATCACATTTTATATCTCTTTGATGCTGTGCTTAGGATTCTTATTGCAGCAAGGCTGTTCAGTATCTATAGCTTTATCTGAGTTATGCAACTTTGCTCAGTTTCATTAGTGAAAATACAGGATGGAAGTGTTTGTATACGCAATATAGAAAAATTCCTGCTTTTATTCTCTTTACAAAAGTGATGCATGTAGGGGGAAAGGGTCCTCATTTTGCCTTTCTTTCGTTTTGACTTCCAAATTCAGAAAGCTGTCTGTTCTATAGCAAACATTTACAGTGGTGCCCCGCAAGACGAATGCCTCGCAAGACGGAAAACCCGCTAGACGAAAGGGTTTTCCGTTTTGGAGGTGCTTTGCAAAACGAATCTCCTATGGGCTTGCTTCGCAAGACGACAATGTCTTGCGAGTTCCTGCTGGTTTTTTTTCCTTTCCCCCCCCTTTTCTAAGCCGCTAAGCCGCTTATCAGCTGATCTGATCAGCAGATAAGCCGCTAAAAGCCGCTAATAGCGCTAATCCGCTAATCCGTCAATGGGCTTGCTTTGCAAGACGAAAAAACCGCTAGACGAAGAGAATCACAGAACGGATTCTTTTCGTCTTGCGAGGCACGACTGTATTATGAAGTTGACTAAATGTATTGTATTATAAAAAGGCTTTTGAAAAAGTGTATTTGCCAGAAAAGTCACCAGGTGCCTCACGCGGTCTGTTTCTATGTTTCTCTCACTACAGAATAGTAGTTGCGGAAAAACTGGTTTGTTTGAATTATTGAAATAATGTTGCTATGTATTGAAAAGCTGAAACATGAATAATGGTCTTTCTGTTGCTTCACTATAATTTGATAAATTTAATAGTAGCTTGGCCATTCTAAAATGACCTCAGTACGCTGTAATGTACACTTGGGTGGCTATTAATCTATCATCTTGCACCATTAAATTGTATGACATAGGGATATGAGCCTTTTGATCTTTGCTTACATATGAATTAATTTCCCTTGAATATACCGCCCAGTTCTACATATGCTTATATACACAAGTAAGCATATCTTGAATTTAATAGGGTTCTGTGCATAGGATATAAGCTATAGTTTATCTCTTCATTTATGTAAAGGACTTTATCAGAGGTTAATTATTATTAATATATAATTTTCCTGTGAACTTCAGACAAATACATTAAATCATAACTTAAGTTTGATACCATAGATGCCTTTTTGATTGAAATCCCATGATCACTCTCCCCTTCACTTCTTCAGGTAGCACATCCTTTGATTCGGATGCAGCTTGTGAATTACATTTATAATGGGTTTCTGGTACCAGTTATGGCCCCAGCATTGCATAAGGTCAGTGTTTTTCGTATGCTTTTGTTTTTTTAAAAAAAACAGCAGCCATTTTCAGTGCCTTAAGAATATTACACGTGTGATGAAGATGGACCAGTCTAAGCCTAACTACTTTAGCCTAGTTTCTTTACTTGAATTACTCATTAGACATCTGCTGATATAGCAGCAGAAGGTCACATCCCTTGAGTTGCTATTTGATCTATAATGAAATACAAAATGTTTGCCCGGCTGAAATCATAGTAATTCAGAGAAACATGGCAGGTAGTTCTGCTAGTGAAGTAAGTATATTTGAATAGTTGACTTTAAATTGACTTGCTGATAAAAGTCTTAAGGGGTCAAATGGTTGTTCACAGTGGCCAACCGGAGTCCTATCTATGGGAAACCAGTAAACAGGACCTGAACACAACAGCACTCTGCCTCTGACAGTTGGGGTAGAACATAATCACTGCAACTAGTAGTCACTGATGGTCCATTAAGTTCTAGTATGACCCAGAGTTCTAGAATCCAGTTCTTCTACACCACACACATTTTTTTTACACTTCTGTTATCTCTCCTTTTACTTGCCTTTCCTCTAAACTAAAAAGCACCCAAAATTGTAACTAGGGCTGGGCGACGTTGGGCTTTCGCCAGCCAAACATCGTGGTTTGAAAAAAGCTCCATTGATGCCGGGTGAAACTGCCGCAGCTCTCATTGTGGGAGCTGAGGTGCTTTCACCCCAGCGCCTCGCGGGCTGTGGCCAATACAGCTGGTCTCAGCCTGCTGCTCAGCCAGGGGAGATGGACAGGCTCCTGCCCCCAGCACTGGAGCAGCAAGGACCTTGGGGCTCCTTGCCAAGCTCCCTCTGTCTTCGCTGGCATGGGGGACAGGCGAGCTACCTTGTCCGCTTGCCATCCACTCCCCGAAGACGGACCAAGCAGCAGTAGCCAAGCGCATGGAACCTGTCAGGCTCCGTGCATTCGACTGCTTCGCCTTTGCCCACACGGGTGTGCAGGGGTCATTCGCCCTAGCAGGAATGACACAGCCCACCCTCCCAGGCGTGGTCTGCAAGGCGTCGCGTGCAAAGGCACCCTATCCTGCTGGAGGCTTAGTGCTCTCCAGCTGAGCAGCCTTGATCCCGCTCCTACTCGTGTACAAGCAGGGCTGGGGATCTCTCAGCTGGGGAAGTGGAGGCTTCGTACTCCCCAGCTGAGCAGCCCTGATCCCTCTCCTACTCACATGCAAGCAGGGGCCAGCTGGGGAGGGGGTGCACTTTAACGGAGCCCCCATCCTGCTGCTGCGAGCCGATGGCAGATTGGCAGCTCTGTAAAATTGCTTGGCTGAGGCAAGGGCAGCAGTTTAAAGAAGCGGAGGGAGGAAGGAACAAGCTGTATCGGCACCTCGCTGATTAGCTTGATTCTCCCTCTGCCTGGGCAGAGTGTGATGGCGGCATATTGCTGGTGAAACTGCTTCTGCTTGAGTGCCTCTAGCTCTCAGCTAGTTCTTTTCTCCCTCAGGATGCTGGAGGCAGAGGTACTCAAGAGTGGTGATGGTTTCACCAGTGGTATACCACTGAGTGAAGCTGTCATCACAGTCTGCCCCCACATACCGGTCCCGGACGATATATCAATATTGCCCAGGCGTAATTGTAACCTTTCATCATAGAGGAGTTGCTCTGTCCCCTTGGTTGCCTTTTTGGGAAACTTCTCCAGTTCTACAGTATCAGGTACACTAAGTATTCCAACCGTGGTCACACCATAGATTTGTAAAACAGCACTACGACACTGACACTTTTAGTTTCTTTCCCGTTTTAATGATCCCTAGCATGGCATTCACCTTTTCCACAGCTGTCACACGCTGGATGAGTGTTTTTATCAAACTATGTATTATGACCCCAAGGTCTCGTTCCTTGTCAGTCACGGCCAGTTCAGACCCCATGAGAGTATCCATGAAATTAGGATCTCCCTCGCAGGTGTCATTGAATTGCTTTTGCCATTTTTCTGCTCACTCGCCCAGTTTCACATTTGAATTCCTTAAGAACTCTTGAGTGGACTTGGTGATTTGTCAGTATTTGCTTTGCTCGTTTTTATTTTGTGAGGAAGGTTCTTGTTGTGACTATTTGCCTCAGTTCCTCAGATCCCCTTCCTGTGGGATTTAGTTCAGGGACAGGGATCTGCCCTATATCTTCACAGCTTCTTTCTCTGCAGCATCGATCCATGACACCCTCCCATTTTAAACATGTTTTGGATGTGTTGCCTAAATGATTGTGATATATTCCAACTGCAATCCATCATTCTTATCAAGTTATGCTTTGGCAAACTCGAGGGGGAGAACGTAACCTGGGGCCTGGCAGCACATCTGAAGCATGGAGTGGTATTTCGGCAGCGCATTGTCGCATTGCTGCAGCATGAGCACTTCAGCTGTTTAAATGAGAGATTGCTGTGACAGTCTCATTAGCATTTGAAAGGCTCTCAGTTCAGCCTGCCATGTAGATAATTAATAGAATTATTAATATTGCCGAAAAAGTGTCCTTATTTCCTTTGGATTTGTCAGTGTGTCCTGTCATCTTTACCTGTCAAGACTTTTGAGCTCTTTCTTTTCTTGTCTCATCACCATGTTGGCACAAAACAAGTACAAATAACATTAAATGTCTATGTATGTGTTTTTAAATGGTTTATGTACTTGCAGAGAAACAAAACTTTCCTTCTGGGTATGAGGAAAAATGAATAAATCCTAGGAGTGAATGTGAACCAAGGCATTAGCAGTACCTTCAAAGGACTTCCCTCTATCTGGATCAGAAATGCAGGGAGTTGAAATAGATGATCTTTGTGATCCCTCACAACTCTGCAGTTCTATGATTCTGTGTGATTTGAACACCAGAACTACCTGTTTTAAGTGGTTAAGTTCTACTAAAAAGAAAAAAGAAACATTTGAGCAGTACTTCTGGGAAGTATGTTTGAGCACTTTTTTGTTTTATATGGCCAGATGGTACAAATACCAATGCTTCTTCTAACTGAAGCTTTGGTAAATGAAGAAAGGAGGAAAAATAAGCACCAAAGTCCAAAAGGCCAGTTTGTAATGAAACTTGTGATCATTTCATTACTGGTAAGACAAATTATAGATGAAGTCGTCAAAGGGTACAGTGTCCCCTGCGAATAAAATTTGCTGTCTAGTAATTAATGTAGAATTTTAAAAGTGCCTTCTGTTTCCTTGTATTAAATATATTAACATCTGCAGAATGTCTTCAGTTAGAACTTCTGCCACTTCCAGAGATGAGCTACCACCAACCTCAGTGGTTCTTTTTCACTTCAGCATGGTGTTTGTTTTTTAAAAAAAATTACTTTTGCAGCTGTAATCATTACTTACGTGGGCGTAAGTCCTATTGAATTGGGGTTATTTCTGAGTAGACATTAGCGAGACTGCACTGTAAATGGCTTATTGTCTAATCTAGCACTAGAATTATATAACATTTATTTATCAAATTTATATCCCACGCTTCTTCCCAGAGGAGCGCAGGGAAGCAAGCAATAATTTATAAAATAAATTTAAATAAAATAAAGCATCTTATAAAAAGTTCCAGTGCATATGTAGACTGGGAAGGATCTCAACTTAAAAAGGTTTTTTTGAAAGAAGAAGGCACTGTAAAGACAACAGAGATGGTGCCCATCTAATATTCCGCGAGAGGCTATTTCAAAGCATTGGTGTCACAACACTAAAGGCCAAATTCTTATTTTGTGTGGATCAGACCTCCTGAGTTAGTGGGGGAAATAATAGAGGGATTGGTGTAAAACCTTCTCGGATGATTATGTAACCACTTCATTGGTAAGTTATTAGAACCTCCCAATAAGAATTGTTATAATAAAAAAAAATATGTTTGGGGTCCCCTCCTACCCCCCAGCCAAAACTGTAGCTGTTATCATAAAGAGACAGATGACATCAAACAGCTGATAACTCTTATCCCTTACTGGATTTAATTAAAAGTGGTGGTATTCTTAGATCATTTTTTGCCCTTGTTACCCCAGTGTATGCTGATCACATGTTAATTTTTAGCAATGTCATTTGCTGTATCTTTTTTAACATCTTGGACAGAGAAGGTTGGATTGTGCCATCTAGTGGATCTGAGGGGAAACTAAAAGAGGTGGCTGAAACCAAAATGCTCAATCAGATATAAATGAGTTAACTAAACATGCATGTGGATTCTTCACTTTATTTGCTTTTTTCATAAACTTGTGTAAAACCAAACAGGTGACACTTACACAGTAATGACCTTTGCATTCAGGACAGACAGCCTCTGGCTGACCCAGATATGGAACACCTTTTCACTATTCTGGGACAACTCTTTTTTATGTTACCAAACCATTTGTAATCACCAAGTAATTTGTACTGACTTGATGGTGTTTTCTAGCTATCTTTCTCACCCACCTGATTTTTTTTTAATATATAGAATGGATAAATAATAAAAAAGGACATTCCAGATCTCACCCAATTTCTATTTCTAGTGTCCCCCCCCCCTTCAACTTACTAAATTACCGTAAATGGAAGCACGTTATAATAGTATTCTAATCTGGTGAGGATGCACAGATTTTCAGAATACTGAATTTTGAATGACAGAGGCTGCTGTATAACTGTTAGGCCACAGTTTGTCCCATTTTTCTCTGGTACTCATTTTGCTGGTGGAGAAATATGGAGTCTCCATTCTCCCTAAATTCAGCCTACAAAATACACTTGCAGTCTTGCTTATTGTAATTACTTTATAGTTACTCCACCCTGCTCACCCACCCAGGTCTCAGTGATGCAGACCAGATCAGCCTCCTCATCCATAATCAGATCAGGGCTGAGAGTGGTCTTACATAAGAGACAGCCTGGCATTCAGCAACAGCAGCTGGAAACCAGAGGGCTGGCAGATAGCACAAAGTTTGATTTTCTTTTGGAACTTGCATGTGTTAAGTGACTTTTGAAGTGTGAACTCCTACTAGAGGTATGGTGTGTGTGAACAGATCTGGACCTTCAACTTGCTTCCATGCGCTCTTCATCTCAGCATGCTCACACAGACTATGGAGGAAAAGATGGAACCTAGTATGCTGTCTGTACTGGAATATTTGTTCATCCAGCTCAGTATTATCCAATCTGATGGATGGTCCCTCTTTGGGGTCTCAGGCAGACATCTTTCTTATCACCTACTAGCTGTCCCCTCTTAATTAGATATATCAGAGATTGAACTTGGAACTTTCTGTGAGCTTTACCAGGGAGCTTTGCTAAGCAGAAGGTACTGCAACGAACAATCTGAAAGTAGCCAGCTTCCAGTTGTACTAATACAGCACATATATGATGCCTTTTATGGGGCGACCACATCTTCATAGCTACGTAGCGAGATATTCCCTTGGCTAAAGCCATTTCTATTTCAAGGCAGGTGTCATTTTATCTAAGAAACTTTCTCATGACTGAGAGATAGAGCCCATATATTAAAAAAATTAAATACCAGTTTTGTAAAAACAAGTTACTCAGTACTAGTTTTAGCAAGAAGATAAAATTAAGCAAGTGGGAAGGGAAAAAAATCCATGCAGCCCAAGGTCCTGAAAGTTAGTGTAAAAAGCTAAAGTACTGAAAGTTGAAGCATGGACTTAAGGCTACCACAAGCTGAAAGAAAAGGTGACAGACCCAACATAATATAACAGATGACAACTTGGGCACCCTAAGCTGTACCTCCCAGGAATATAGCACTGGCTTGGGTCATCCTTGAAATATGATCCTCATTTGACAAAAGGCATGCCGCGGGTGGTGCTGTGGTCTAAACCACTGAGCCTCTTGGGCTTGCTGATCAGAAGGTCGGCTGTTCGAATCCCCACGACGTGGTGAGCTCCCGTTGCTTGTTCCCAGCTCCTGCCAACCTAGCAGTTCGAAAGCACGTCAAAGTGCAAGTAGATAAATAGGTTTTGCTCTAGTGGGAAGGTAAACTGCGTTTCTGTGTGCTGCTCTGGTTTTGGTGTTCCATTGCGCCAGTAGCAGCTTAGTCATGCTGACCACATGACCCAGACAAACGTCGGCTCCCTTGGACAATAAAGCGAGATGAGCGCCGCAACCTCAGAGTCGTTCGCGACTGGACTTAACTGTCACGGGTCCTTTACCTTTATGCCATAGCTACTCTGCATTTGAGGCTATAAGACTTCAACTTTTTGTACTTGGAAACTCGGTCCACATTATATGCTGCCTAAATTACACCCCCCCCCTGCCCTGCTGCAACAAAAAGGTAGGCAAGAGTATTCAGCATTTGCTGCAGCTTCCAGGCAGTAATCAAAGCTAGCCCTTTTATTACAATAATAAATCCTCAGGGCTGCCGGAGAATGAATATGGCAAGGTCTCCATGTAAGGGGATAGCTGGCACACCTTAGGGGATGTATCCTCCCATAGGTCCTTCCCTTTCACTGCAAACAGAGGGGGAAAGGTCTCCTCTGTTTTCAGTTCTCCACTCATGTAAAACTGTTTTGAGCAAGCATCAGTGCTATTTCCCAACAGTGCACCATCTCTATGAAACATCCTCCCAAAGGACATTTCTGATGTCATTCTGCCAGCAAGTAAAAACTCCCTTGCTTTTAAAACCATTTTTATCAGTGAGTGAGCAGAAGCTCTGTTGCTGCTGAGGTTTTTATATGGGAATGGTAGTGTTTTGCTGCAGCCTTGGTCGCATAGAGTATAGTCACTTTTATTAGCTTTTAAAGCTTGGACACTGCCTCAGGTGTGTCTGGCATAGTATACAGTGGTACCTCGGGTTACATACGCTTCAGGTTACACACGCTTCAGGTTACAGACTGCGCTAACCCAGAAATAGTGCTTCAGGTTAAGAACTTTGCTTCAGGATGAGAACAGAAATCGTGCTCCGGCAGCGTGGCAGCAGTAGGAGGCCGCATTAGCTAAAGTGGTGCTTCAGGTTAAGAACAGAATTAAGTACTTAACCCGAGGTACCACTGTAGCTTGTAAATACTGTAAGTAAATAAATGAATAGCTGCAACAAATGAAAACCATTTGTATAGACACTGTCATCACCTTAAGTCTTCAGTAGCAAAGCTGAATCCAGAGTATTCCCAGGCTGTGTACATGATCCTTCAGGTTAATTATGATCCTCTGCAGAGCAGGAGGCTCCTCCTCATCCAGAATGTCTAAACAAGCCTTCACCAATCGTGCTATCCAGATGTTTTGAACTATAGCTCCCATCAGCTACATGCAGCACAGCTAATGGTCAGGTATGATAGATATTGCAGTCCAGAAAACCTAGAGGGCACCAGACTGGTGGAAGTTGGTGTAAATCATGATTGATCAGACCTTGTAAATTAAAGTCAGCGCACTTCAGTTGTAGCCTATGTGTTGCATCCAAAGGTGCTGTTCTATGAGCCAAAAGCTTCCACTACATGTGTAAAGGATTCTCTTGACCCAGACTGTAGTTTGTGGAATATCCTTCCTAATGAGATGTGTTTGTCTCCATCATGACTAACTTTCAGGAGGAATTTGAAAACATTTCTTTTTGCCCAGGCATTTCGTGACTAAAGAATATGAAACAGGTCAATAAAACATTAGTCTATCACAATAAAAAACCCACTGCCCCCTCCCCCATCTTCCTTATGAATGTAGTTTCATAAGCTTGACCCTGCAAAAATTAAGATTTATGTATATTGTGCAAGCCTTCATAGTCCTGTCCAGGCATGTCAAAGTCCATGCTGACTGTGTGCCACACTTTGGCCACCCCCTGTCTTAAAGTGTTGGGAACAGGGCAAATTCAGCCCATTTCCTAAATCTTCCTCTCCCATGACAGCTGCTGCAGCATTTTCTGTTTCTGCTATCCCTATTGTTCTTTTCTATTAGTCCTTTGCTGTGTCAGCAGTGGTGACAAGAGCCTGGCCCGTGTTTGCATTCAATATTGCTTTTCGCTCCCCCCCCCCAATTCCCCAGTGCAAGCATTTCCATTTCAAAAGTTTTTGTAATAGATAGCCACTGTTGCAAGTTCTCTGGAAAAGTACAGTTGTACTTTAAAAAACAAGGGATGTGGGTGGCGCTGTGGGTTAAACCACAGAGCCTAGGACTTGCCAATCAGAAGGTCGGTGGTACGAATCCCTGCGACGGGGTGAGCTCCTGTTGCTCGGTCCCTGCTCCTGCCAACTTAGCAGTTCGAAAGCACGTCAAAGTGCAAGCAGATAAATAGGTACCGCTCTGGCGGGAAGGTAAATGGCGTTTCCGTGCGCTGCTCTGGTTCGCCTGAAGTGGCTTAGTCATGCTGGCCACATGACCCGGAAGCTGTACGGCGGCTCCCTCGGCCAATAAAGCGAGATGAGCACCGCAACCCCAGAGTTGTCCACGACTGGACCTAACGGTCAGGGGTTCCCTTTACCTTACTTTAAAAACGTTTATAGACAACCAGCATTTATGTATACAACCCAACTTCCTCCAAACTGTTAGCAAGTTTCTCCTGCAGAATGTCTTACCTTTTCATTATAGCCTGGTGCCCTCCAGGTGTTTAGCACTACATGTTACCTGACCATTGGCAACGCTAGCTGAGGCTGATGAGTGTTGCAGTGCAGATCTCTGGAAGGCACCAGGTTAGGAAGGCTGCCTGTATTCTGTGGTGTGTTCTTCTCTATGTACAAATAGGGTCTTGTGCAGTTTCCTGCTTAAAGATGTCCACATAGGGACTTGCTCATCTTGTAGCTGTTGACTTCTATCCCAACAAAAGTTGCATCTTACGGTCCTCTTTGAAGTTCTGGTGATTTTATTGTTCATCTTCTTCCCTTTTTTAAGGATCTTGAGTATTGTTGTTATTGCTTATTCATGTTGGAGGCAGCTTCTAATGAGGCACGTTAGTGTAGAAAACCCTTTTGTTGAGTACAGAGCATGTTGAATTTGTGGGTTATCAGGACCTCACCTGAAGTTGCATTTACAGATTTAAATGCTCTGAGGCCTCTGTAACTCCTGCTTGCCCTCTCACCTGGCTAAGTGAAATAACATCTGTTGTGTATATGAGACTATTTCAATAAGGTTTGAAACAAACACACATACACATATCTCATAGGAAACTGCTAGCAACCAAAGCCCGGGCCTGCTCAGCTCTTCATTCCTGCTTTTAAAAATGTGTATACACTGCTGTTGGAATCAAGGTTAGGCTGTAAGCTTATTTGCTCAGGAACCTGGTCCTCAAGCCAATTTGGAGAGTGCTGAGTGTACATCCCTCTCTCATAAATAATGTATTGCTGAGGACTGTCAATCTAGTATATGCAGGGTACAGAATACATTATATGGTCTTTTCCTCTCTGAAATTGCTTAAGCTGAGAAGCCTATAACGGTGGCTCTAGAGGATGAATGTAACTCGGAGGAAGACTGAGGTGATCAGGTTTTTTATGGTTGGATGTGCTTTTATTTGTTTCTATTTTGAACTTACATTAAAGGAGGTGGGGAATGCACCTATAATGAAAACTGCTCGTGTTGCATCTGTGGTAGCTTGTGGTTAATCATATGACTGTGAACGCCTAAACATGCTGCAGAAGTAATAGCACAAACTTTTGAAGCAAATGTAGTCCACAGGTTAGTTGTTAGATGCTATTTAGTATGTAAATATGGACGTAAACATAGTGTTAACAAGTAGTTTTCTTTAGTTGAGGTCTTTGATGTTAATACGTATGTTTTTGATTACAATCTTTAAACTGCTTAACAAAACAGCTAATGTGTTGCATGAAAAGACAGAGAGAGAGAGAGAGAGAGAGAGAGAGAGCGCACACATTTTATGCAAAACCATCTACTGGAGTACTTTCCAAATCCTCTTAGCTCTTAAATGACAGCTTGGAGTCTCTCCTTTACCTGATTCTTTCTTAAGGAGGGGGGGGAAAAACCCCTCCTCATTTATCCAATGAAGAATACTAAACAAAAGATGGTTAATGCTCCTTTTCATATAGGCAGACCAGTATGCATTTGTATTTGTGCTTTTAATCTTATTAAGCTTGCACGTAACTATTTTTGAAAATGCTGACTTTGCACCCTTTGGTGCACAACACAAAGGCTGGATCTAAAATATCAGACACCTACTGACGAATGATCTAGGGACTGCATTAGTAAAGAAACTTGTTTCACTAGTAGAAACCGGAACATTCACAAGAGGCTGAGGTGTAATTGAAAGTTTATAGCTAGTACATAAATTCCATTATTTGGGGTATTTACAACAAATCTGTTTTTCTTCTGGGACCAGGCACTATTGGTGTCTACAATAAACCTCAGCTGGCTGGATGTCGAAGTCTGCCGATGTCTCTTAGTGCAGCAACCAAGTGGCAACATGTAGTGGCACAATCTATGGTGGGAGGGTTTGCTACAAACAAAGTGAGCTTTCGTAGGCTACCTTGTGCTCCTTGACATCCGTAGCAGACAAAAGAAATAGGTGTGCTGTGTGACTGACTGAACTGGAAGAAACATGTTCACAAGAATTTGTTCCAGCTGATTGGAAAAGTGTGATTTTTCTTCATAACACAATATGGGCAAAGCTAGAGTCAGGAAAAGTAGAGAGCACATATAATGCAGCAGGAGGATTTTTATAAAAACCTGTATCTCTTGCAAGCACCTTCTCTGAATGTCAAATAGCAGACCTTTTGGTGTTTAGCAAACAGCATCTTCAAGAGGAAGTCAAGTACTGGAAGAGAATGTTCCAAATAACTGTGCAATGGTTCGGTTGTTTGCATCCATCTTTCCTAGCTTAGCACTGCCACTATCATTAGCTAATCAAAATACTCAAACTAGCACACCAATGTTTGTTTTTATGTATGCTGGCTTAGACCCACAGAAAACAAACAAACTGTGCTTATTATATATCCCATTGCAAGGTCGTTGTGGAGGTCACATAGACTATATAATCAGAGCTGCAAAGTTGATGTGGTCTGTAATCATTTGTGTATTCATTTCCAGGTGACTGTGGAGGAAGTAATGACTACAACTGCCTATTTGGATCTCTTCTTGCGGAGTGTTTCAGAACCAGCATTACTACAGATCTTCCTCCGATTCATCTTGCTGCACCGCCATGAGAATGTGCACATCCTGGACACCCTCACAAGCCGCATAAACACTCCATTTCGGGTGAGATGAGAATAACAGGAACATGGCCGTCTTTTACTCTGTGGGATTGTTTTAGACAACTGCAAGCTTATTTTGCTTATGCCTTTGTGAATTTAGCTACTTTAATATTCTTTAGAAAGTGCTTAAAATTTCTTGAAAAACTTCACACCTACAAACAATACTGGCCCTGTTTTCAAGCTTACAAATTAATAGACTCAATACAAAAAGAAAAATGGAGGGAAGAAGAAGAAAATAAGGAAAATTCCAGTCATCTCTTACATAATACTGCAATGACAACTACCATTTTATTTCACCAAGTGGCCCATATGATTATTATTCTTCAGGGGCATTCTGGGAATTTGTCGCAGAATTTCTCCTTACCTCAGAATGATACAACATCCAGGGCATCCACGGAATAAAATGAAATGAGCTGCAAGGCGGTGGGAGGGGGGGATAACCTGGGATGTTTGGGGGAGGAAGTGATGTACCAAAGCTCACCCAGTGAATCTACAACAGACTGGGTTCAGTTCAAATCCCCAATATAAGAATTATTCTCTCCTTAGCAGTTTCTGCACATCTAGAAAACTTTTTCCCATCTGAAGTTTGAGCTGCATAAATTCTGCTTTTGGGTGGCATATTCATTGTTATCCAGTTACTCTATCACAGGCTGTGAACCCCATACATTTAAAGCACATGACTGCTCCCCAAAAAGAATACTGGGAACTGTATTTTACTCCTCACAGATCTACAATTCCCAGGACACAACAAATTACAGTTCCCATGATTCTTTTTTTTGTGGGTGGAATGTGCTTGAAATATATGGTGTGTATGGTTCGAAAGCACACCCCAAAGTGCAAGTAGATAAATAGGTACCACTCTGGCAGGAAGGTATAACGGTGTTTCCGTACGCTGCTCTGGTTTTGGTGTTCCGTTGCGCCAGAAGCAGCTTAGTCATGCTGGCCACATGACCCGGAAAAACTGTCTGTGGACAAACGTTGGCTCCCTCGGCCAATAAAGCGAGATGAGTGCCGCAACCCCAGAGTCATTCGCGACTGGACTTAACTGTCAGGGGTCCTTTACTTTTAAGGGGACTCAGGTGGCGCTGTGGTCTAAACCACAGAGCCTAAGGCTTGCCAATCAGAAGGTTGGCAGTTCGAATCCCCGCAACGGGGTGAGCTCCCATTGCCCGGTCCCAGCTCCTGCCAACCTAGCAGTTCAAAAGCATGTCAAAGTGCAAGTAGCTAAATAGGTACCGCTCCGGCGGGAAGGTAAACGGTGTTTCCATGCGGTGTTCTGGTTCGCCAGAAGCAGCATAGTCATGCTGGCCACATGACCCAGAAGCTGTCTGTGGATAAACCTGCTCCTTCGGCCTATAGAGTGAGATGAGCGCACAACCCCTGAGTTGTATGTGACTGGACCTAATGGTCAGGGGTACCTTTACATTTACCTTTACACAGCCACAGCCTGAAGGCGTGAGAGGCAGAAACATTTCCATTGAAACAAATTTGGAGGTTCTAAAGAATTCAGCTATCTGAATATAACACTGTTTCAGATAAATCATGGAACTGGTATTAGTATTTTAAATTGCTATTTTAATGCTGGGTGTGATGTCGTGTCTGCCTCTTTGCAATTTGTTTTTGATACTTAATTTGAGTTTATTTTGTTTCTTTATTTTAAGTTTATTGCTTGTCTCTTTCGCCTATACCAAGTCCTCAAGCCAACTCCACTGCATTAGAAACAACCATAGCAATACAATAAAATTTAATTGTATAAACAATTAAAACAATAAAACTATTAATGTAAACAACAATAAAATCAATGAGTCAGCAGTAAAATCAGCCCTGCAGCAGCATAAAACCGAATTGGAGTTTTGGAGTGTTTTTCTTGCCACTTAATTGGAGTTTGTTTTTTGGTTATTCCCCGTGCGTTAAGTAATCAACTGCAGAAGTGCGTATCTCAGAAACAGGCTTTTATAAAAATTTAATGACACCATATTTTTGAGTGTTCGAAATTAACTATGCAGACTTATGAAGCAGTCACTTGCTCCCTTCCCAAAACGTTACTCACTTGTCCCCAAGCAAGCTTTCGTATTTTCATTGTCTCAGTTTAGAGAGGTAGAGTGAAGTGGCCCTCTATGCAGCATCAAAACACTTGCCTTAGTATTCAGATGTTGCTCAGTATGATGTCAATATAATGCTATCAGTGCAGCCAGCTTGATCAGCCCTTTGGTTTTTGCAACATAAAAGTATTTCTGTGGTATTGAGTGGACTGCCAAGAGCCGCTTCTGAAAATAATTGTGGCATGTTAATTAAGCCACAGAAATAGTTAATCTAATAGGAGCTTCCTTTTGCAAGCAGGTTAATCTTGAAGCACCTGCTGCGGTCTGCATTCAGCAAGCTGCACTTCTGATCCCCTCTTTGGCTGGCACTTACTCAGTATTAAATGATGGAGGATGCACTCCAGCATATGGGTGGAAAGGCAGGCAGAGCCAAATGATCAACGTGTGTATTACGTTTATGTATTAAGGACGACACCTTGCGCCAAATAAACATTTCCACGTAGTGGAGGGCATGCACATAGCTGCACGTACTCGCGGCTGTGACTCTAGCTCCAAACAGATTAACTCTCTGAAAACTCCCAAGCCGCTTCAGTCGCTTACAACTTGCTAATGTGTGTCTCTCCTGTACCATAATTATTTGTTCCACAGACAAGAGGGGGTGGGTATTGCGAAGAATTCTCCAGCCACGAGCAACTCAGGAGCGCCGCCAAAATGCATCAGTGATGCTAAATGAGTTCTCTGCTGTATAACTTAGCCAAGTATAGAAACCAGCCCCACAGCTTTCGGCACGTTACCATAGCACTGTTGTTACTGCAGAAAGGTTTTGCAATACCTGATAGGATTAAACGTGCAAGCTCTTCTGTCCACTGGGAACACATATAAAACAGCTTTCCTTTCGCCTAATGAACTAATTAAGACCCCCCGTTTCTCTCCATGAATGTTTTTGGTCACTCCCCCCAACATCCTATTCCTTTAAACTATAGGTCCATAATTTTGATCGGTGTACAGTGGTACCTTGGGTTAAGTATGTAATTCGTTCCGGAGGTCCGTTCTTAACCTGAAACTGTTCTTAACCTGAGGTACCACTTTAGCTAATGGGGCCTCCTGCTGCCGCCGCATGATTTCTGTTCTCATCCTGAAGCAAAGTGCTTAACCTGAGGTACTATTTCTGGGTTAGCGGAGTCTGTAGCCTGAAGCGTGTGTAACCTGAAGCGTATGTAACCCGAGGTACCACTGTATTCTCCACAGCTTCAACAGATTTCAGCCCTAGGCAAGAACAAAAACTGTATACCATAACAGAACCCCATTTATGACGTTCCTTTACAGAATCCAATTTTAGTGTCCTGTTAATCAATAATCTTCCCACATGAATTTTCATTTAATTCTGCCTTGCGGTCCAAACCAATGAGGTGAACCTTCTTAAAGTGCCTCAAATGGTTCTCTCAAACAAGGCTATGCATGTAATTTTGCTTGGCACTCTATTCAAAGCAGCAGTCCGCCTTCACCTCTTTGTGCAGCTGTGTAGGCAGCAGTGATTCACACAGTACAAGAATAGGAACAGAAGAGATAGTCTTGAGGATATCATGCCTAACTTCACAGGAAGAGGAAACCCTTTTTGTGCCTATAGTGCTTCAGGGCTGAAGGTCAGGCGTTTCTGTGCTCAGCCGATTTTAGAGAACTGCTGCCATTAGAGAGGCTTGAGATGCACTTCCTTGATTTAGGAAGTGGGAAAACATGACCTGAGCTGTAGATAATGTCATCCATTTGAGTATAGCACCACAGAATGCAAGCAACTTTATCCCTACCATAAGCTTTCAGCAGTTGGGGTGATTTTGAAATGTTGATGTTAATCAAGGAATGCATCGTGTGCACTGAATTATCCTAAACATCTAAAATAGACTCCAAGTCCCCAGTATTCAAACTTCCAGATGCAGCTAAACACTACCTTCAGTGAAATATAGTGGCTCTCACAATAGATCTTTCCCAATACAGTGGTACCTTGGGTTACAAACACTTCAGATTACAGACTCTGCTAACCTGGAAGTAGTACCTTGTGTTAAGAACTTTGCCCCAGGATGAGAACAGAAATAGCACACCGGCAGCGAGAGGCCTCATTAGCTAAAGTGGTACCTCAGGTTAAGAATGGTTTCAAGTTAAGAACGGACCTCCAGAACGAATTAAGTTCATAACCAGAGGTACCACTGTATTTAGTCCTTATCCTCTAGTAAACTACAGATAAAATGTATTTGGTAACATGGCATGAGTGTTAATGGTTCTATGCAAGGTGTGCATAAAAACATTAACCTTTTCCATTTTTAGGAAGCCATTTTTGATGAAAAAATATATGATGGTACCTGACTGGCCCCTGAGTTTCTCTGCATTTGTTGAGGAACAGAACCGTTTTTCTGAAAAGGCCTCCAGCTCTTTCAGAGTGTCCCAGACATATGACATGATACCATTCCAACAGAATTTGACCCTGTGTATGATGGTTGTATAATAATTCTGTCTAAGAAAGAGAAAAAAATACTTACGTGAGGGTTTGGGGTTAATCACATTTCAGTTCTCTTTAAAAATTCATATTTGACTAATTGGAATCTTCTCTCCCTTACTGCATTACTGAAAGGATTATAGTATATATCTATGCTTACATCTGGCTTTATTGGGGCATGCTAAATTAATTTGTCAGACGATGTTATCTAGGTGAACTAAAACATACATCTCATCTCTTAAAAATGCTAAAATTTAGGTTGTGAGCTGCTTTAATGCAAAATAATGTTTTACCTTAGGAAAGCATGGAGATTTACAGATTTTGACTCTGCTTATCTTCTTTTTTTTAGCTCTGTGTGGTGTCCCTGGCATTGTTCAGAACACTTATCAGCTTGCATTGTGAAGACGTGATGTTACAGCTAGTCTTAAGGTAGAATCAAACACTCTTTCTCCTGATGTTGCCCTGCTATTTCCTCCCTGATGATTAGTATCCTGTGATTGCTTCATACCTGTTGTTTTACCCATGCTGTGCATGGTGTGAGTAGGTGGAGATGTATGTGTTACACTGTTGTAGGTGAAGATCACACACTTCTGTTTTGGGATGTACAGAAAGCTCACTGTCAATCCTAGATGTCTAGTGCCGAAAAAATGAAAAACGAGAATTTTTTAAAAATCACAAACCGCTTAGAAGAATGAAAGTAGACTTTCCACAAATTTAGCAGACTGAGTGAAGGAATTTACATTCTTTCGGACTGAATTGACAGAGGCTCTTCTGCATACAGAGTGATGTGTCTTGTTTCTGAAAAGGGTCAGTACTTCCTAAGGTTTGTGAGTGCATTAGGAAGAATATGATCCATTTTTCACAAAATAGTTTTGAGGAAGCCTATTGAGTTAGCTGGCTTGGCGCTGCACTTTCACAACTTACCAGTCAGATACATCCCTGTAAGATTGGCACCTTGAGTACTTGGTTGTTGGGTAGTGCTATGCCAATTGCTAGTATTCCTATGACGATGGTGAACCAGCTTGGTTCCTTCACCATCCTGTACAAACTGGAGTCCACTCTTCCGCAGTCCTTTCTTGTTGTATTTTCCATATCCTGCAGACAAGTAACAACTCGGCAGTTCAGTCATCAGACCAGACAGCTGGTATTATAAAATTTGGCTCATCTATGTGATTTAGCTTTAAGGAATAAATGAGGGCTGGAGAATAACTTTTTTATAGGAGCTATGTCGTGGCACTTAATTAATGAAACCCTCTGTTCCTAGGTACTTGATACCCTGTAATCACATCATGTTCAGCCAAAGATGGGCTGTGAGGGAACGAGATTGGTATTCTGTATCTGCTGCTAGATTGCTTGCCTTGACTCCAGTCTGCTGCTCCAGTGGGATTACTCTGACTTTTGAAAAACAAGAAAAAGATTATATCCTGTGGAGGAAAAACATACACAGGGCAGGTAAATATTTCACCTGTTTTCTGAATGGACAAGTTGGCATCAGGCTGTTTTTCCTCTTTCGTTCCTCGTGGTGTATTCAGTGGCATTGAGTTCATGATTATCATTAAGTTTCTTAATTCCTCCCACGTGTAACATTTGGCTAGATTCATATACTACTGGACTAATGAAAGAACACACACACACACACAAACACCCTCCCTGCATCACATCCATGCTGTGCACTTAAAGCAGCGTGAGGACTTTAGTGCAGAATTTCTGTGTTCCAGGCAAATGCTTCCTTCTCTCTTACACCACTCATGAGATTTTGTGAAAACCTCTTTACTTTTGTCAGCATTTGGATTGAAAAGCTGATTATTTACTAGTACTAAAACCTGTGTGTAGGATGCTAAGTTTCTGATTACACACACCATACACTATTAGGTGTGGATTTTCCTTACCGCTAGTTAGAATCAGGAGGAGGAAGTTTCAGGAATAAATGTGTGTGTGCATGAAGATGCAGACTGTTTGCAAAAATATGGAAAACTCTTTACTTCTGAAAGGCTTTTTTAAAAAAGGGTTTTCTTTTATTTACAGTGTATAAACAACAAGAAATGTTATGGACATATTGATTGTATTTGCATTATTCACCCATAAGAGCATTCAGAATACTGTGAATTAAAGTAATTTACATTGACACACCATGCAAATAGTATACAAGAACATACTGTAATCAAGGAGATATCTCCAATGTCCACCATAAGAGGGTGGGTGGGGGAGGGGAACCCTTGTCTTTTCTTCCTACCTTATGTAAACAGTTGCTTTGCCATGTGGTGGCTTTTAATATTCCGAGAGAACATGAAAAGAGGTGCAAGTACAGTGGTACCTAGGTTTACAAACTTAATCTGTTCTGGAAGTCCGTTCTTAAACTGAAGTGCGCTTTCCCTAATGAGGCCTCCCGCCGCCGGTGCACTTTCACCATTCGGATTCCGTTCTTAGACTGAGGTAAAGTTTGCAAACCGGGACACTTCTTCCGGTTTTGCGGAGTTCGTAAACCGAATTGTTCGTAAACAAGGCTATTCTTAAACCAAGGTACCACTGTATCAGCCAGTGGTCCACATTATTACTGGGTTCACACTAGGAATGGATGGCTGTTGATTTCAGTTTCTCATTTTTCCCCAGCCTAACTTCAGTTTGTCTCATTTCTGCATCAGTTTAGCAAGTCAAAAAGAATTCATGAAAATCAATACACATTTGTGTGCATTTAAATGCTTTTTGTAGACAATATCTGGTTTCAGAGCTGCCTTGCAAAATTTGGAAAATTGCAACTTTTGAAGCATAGCTCCATTTTTAGTGAGCTAGTATTAAAATGGAAACTGAGCAAATTTCCCCCCATCCCTTGTTTGCACATGGGAAACCAGAGTTTCACACCCATGCTCAACTACATACCTCTCTAGGTACCTTTGTTCAAGCAGTTGTTTCTCAACCTAACCTGCCTGTCGGAGGTGGTTGTAACAGTAAACACAGCTAAATATGTATTATAGCACACTTGGAGTTTTTGAGATAGGAAATAAAACCTATGTAAAGGGGAGCATTGCCCCTTCTTTCAAATCCATCAAAAGTAAAACCATTCCCCATTGGAAAGAAATGTCAACTATGCAACCTAATAAAACTTGAGTCGATTGCCCCAAACTTTTGTATTTTGTCTACAAGAGCATCATAAATATCTTAGGACATCTTGGTCATAGGTCAGTTGAACAAATTTATTGGAAATTTGGTGGAAATTGCCTTTCCGGTGACCAGTGACATGATCTTTAACACTTCATTGTTTCTGTGTTTATGGCTGACAATTCAGTCAGATCGAGGAAGTATTGCAATACCAATGAAAAAATACACCTTTTTAGTGTGTGTGTGTGTGTGTGTGTGTGTGTGTGTGTGTGTGTGTGTGTGTGTGTGTGTGGAATCCATTGAACTTCTTGTTGCAAGGCAAACTGTTGTGCTAAATGTTTTAGAGCCATCCATAAAAATAAAGGACATTCCACACCACAGAGAAACGTATTACATTTTGCCAAATTCAGGCTTTCTCCACATTTGTTTCTCTGTTCTCTAAAAAATTTCAATCAGTTGGCTATTTTGTTGCTCGGTACTGCCTGTTTGATTTGTAATACATGGAGCTTCCTTGAGTCATTTAAACTTCAGCTGGATCATTGCAGGAGGATTTTCCCTTGAGCTTATAGCAAGATCTGAAATAGGAGTTCAGTAGTAGTGTTCAGTAGAGTTCCTTCAACCAGCTATGGTGAACTGATTTAGAAGAGGCTTGGCAAGGGACCTTGTTTCTTGGACCATTGAGAAGCACAAAACTGTGTGCCATTACGGACAGGACAGGGCAGGTTTCTCTCTACTGCATCTTGTGGAATCTGGCAGCCTCTAGGAGCAACATATCTCAACATTAATTTACTTTGGAGAGTTTTGTTAAAATTGAGTGGGAGAGGTCCTTCCTTTTGCCCCACTTCCCAGGGACAGGATATGAGTTTGCAGCAGTTGCATAAATCACTCTTCTGAACCGCTGCAGCTTGTTAACTGATAGCATCTTGTGGTTCAGGAGCTTACTTCCAAGTTTTAAGGACCTTTAAACTAGTCTGCATAAAACAGGGACTATCTAGTCTAGGGAAACTGGCAAATCTTCTTCCTTTGGTCTAATCTAAATAGCCACATCTCTCTCTGTAAATTTGCCTGCTTGTGGAATAGTACTATTTACTCATGTGCCACGTGACTATGATAGTTGTGTAACCAAGGTATAAGTTAGAAGCATATTCATAGGATCTTTCTATGCATGTTTGTGTTGCTGTTCGACACCCTAACTGTGACTCCCCTGCCATTCCATTCCAGGTACAACTGAAGAGTCCAGCAGCAGAGGTACTGCAGACTCCACATGTATTGTGGAATATGGGAAGACTGTTGATATCAGTTACCTGCAGTACCTTTGGGATGCTCAATCCCTCATACTCCACTGTATGAAAGACTGCCAGGTTTGGTCTGCTCCATATGATGGTGAAAGCCCTGATCCTCGTACCTTTATCCAAACACTAGCTGACGAGGATGGTAAAAACCTAGATCAGCCCATTTTCCGATTTCAGCATAGAACACCTAGTAATACAAGTTCCTCTCAGATAACTCCTTTGGGAGAAAAGTTGCAGCTGGAGCTGGAATGGGATGACAGCTATGATACGGGGATCTCTCCTGGATCTGATTCGGGCTCTCCACAGCATGATAATGCTTTAGGAAATGTAGACCCACAACCACCTGCAGCGCCACCAAAGCACATTCAGGAAATGAAGAAAAATGCAATCATGCTGATCAAAGGGTCATATATAGAAGAATCAGACTTTCAGGATGATGTCATGGTTTATAGGTTATGTGCTGAAAAGGATGCTCAGGAAGCAGACAAGGAAGCTTCGGTGTCAGAATCTCAAAGCACAGATGATCAGCAGTCGCTCCCTGCCAATGGTCCCCTTAAAAGTCCCCAGACAGACTCCAGTTTGGAGGAACACAATATGAAAAATTCAAACTTGACCCAGCACACAACAGTCAAACAAATCCATGACAGCGTTGCTGAAACCCCGCAGCCAGACTTGGAACTGAAGCTGTCTTGCCTAGAAGAAGACCGCAATGCTAACACGAGCTTGCTGAGCCCCGAAAGCGAGGATTTTATTTCCCAGTGTGATAACATCATTAAGGAGTTGGATTCTACCCCTACAGAGTTGGTAGAACTTAAATTGCTTATTCCTGAACCAATCTCTCCCGTGGAAGAGGAAGAAGACTTTGAAAATTTTTCAGCCGACACACCATCAGCAGAAAGTATGCCTTCACCTTTTGGACCAAAAGATGTATGGTCTGGCAATCCAGCAAGGACCCAGAGCATCCCATTTACAGGTGAAATTTTCTAATCAAGTCACTGAAAACTCTTTTAAACAATAATGTTCTTGGTGGGGGAGAGGCCTATGTGAATAAGAGATTTACTGATTATGTTGACATTGACTGTTAAGTGTAGAAATATTATTGGCTTGGATTTCATTCCAATGAAATCGAAGTAGACCAATATACTTCTCAATATATCCTGTACATAAATTCTCTGATAGCAGCATAATTCTAGAAAATATCCCTACATAGTTTAGGAAAAGGGATAATCAAACTTTCACAGCAGGCACTGCTAAAGAGCAATTGCCACAAAAAGATTTGACAATAGCTATTATTTCTAGTCCATCTCGTCCTCTGTCTAGGGGACGACAGAGGACGAGATGCTTGGACATTGTTCTCGAAGCTACGAACATGAGTTTGACCAAACTGTGGGGGGCAGTGGAAGACAGGAGTGCCTGGCATGCTCTGGTCCATGGGGTAATGAAGAGTCAGACACGACTAAATGACTAAACAACAACAATTATTTCTAGTAAGACAAAACAACAACACCTTGTTTATTCACTGTAAAATTAAAGTTGCAAATGTCTTAGTCACTTCTGATCACTAGATGGCAGCTCTGCCGCCATTCTGTGCATCTGCCCCATTTTACCTGCACGTTGAGACATTTTGCTCCCTACCAATTGTGAAACGCTTAGCACTGCTGAATTGAATTCATCCTGTTTTCAATATCACACTTCCCTAAAAGGATTTTATTGTAATGATGTTAGCAGGACACATTGTATTTGGGCTTAAAAACACTTTGGTATTTATTTAACTTTGGTAGCTCTTGGAACACAATCTGTTCTGAATTATCTCAGCTCCTCTGAATGACATGATATGAATATTCGCCCTATTGGGGGGGACGGAAATGATGGTGGTAAAATGGCTGGGAAATTTCAAATAATGTGCTCATAATGACAAAAGCAAATAACTAAAGCAAACTTCCATTTATTGTTACTTACTAATTTAAAATTGTATTTTTTCAGCACTTTTCTGTTCCCGTAAGGATCCAGGCAATACAACATAACTGAGAAATTGTCCAGATAATGCTTTTCAGGGAAAGGGTGGGGAAGAAGAGAATGTTAAATATGGCTACATGTCACATAACTCCATCGATCAATTAAACTGAGTAATGCAATTGAATAAGCATATTGCTATCAGATTTATTATTCTGGTCTGGAAATAATTTCCACTGGTGCAGCTGTCCGGCCACTGTGAAAAATAATCAGCTTAGCGAAAAAATTTCATAAATAGTTGGGTTTGTGTTGCTAAAAGACCAGGAGCTTTGTGGCTTCTGAACAGTAGCAGTTGGTGGTAACTTTGATATTCCAAAACCCACACGGGTCAGTCAAATTAAGAAAAGTTAACATTTCACATTACTGCTGTATTAATACATCCACAGCTCTTTGAGTGGCATCTTCCTTCTCAGTTTGCCCAGCTGGCATGTAACAGTAAACCATATTTTAACATTACTAGGATGAGCTGCAGTAAGCCTTGGGCCTCCTGGCTTGTTTTCCCGTTTATGTAAAGGAAGGAGCTGCATGTAAATGCAGAGAGCTTGTCTATATTCTGGTTTGTTAAACCACAATTTTATCATCGAAACACAGCCAGCATAAAGAATTCTGTTAATTCCTCCTTTCCCAAAGGATTGTAGCACTGAAACATAGTTTCTGTGTCAAGGAATAAGAAGATTTCTTTTGTTCAGAACTCAAGGTGGACAATGAACCGATCTTTGTACAGTGGTACCCCGCAAGACGAACGCCTCGCGAGACGAAAAACTCGCAAAACGAAAGGTTTTTTCGTTTTCGAGTTGCCTCGCAAGACGAATTTCCCTATGGGCTTGCTTCGCAAAACGAAGCTTGCCCCGGGGACAGCGGATCTTCTCTTTGAAGCAAGGGGCCGCGGGGAGATAGCGATCTCCCTGCAGCCCCTTGCTGCAAAAGACCGGGGGAAGCGGGGAAGCGAAGCGCTTCGCTTCCCGCTTCCCCCGCACCTCTTCTAAAGCAAGGGGCTGGGGGGAGATAGCGATCTCCCCGCAGCCCCTTGCAGCAAAAGATGTCGGGGGAAGCGGGAAGCGAAGCGCTTCGCTTCCCGCTTCCCCCGCACCTCTTCTAAAGCAAGGGGCTGGGGGGAGATAGCGATCTCCCCCCAGCCCCTTGCAGCGAAAGATGTCGGGGGAAGCGGGAAGCGAAGCGCTTCGCTTCCCGCTTCCCCCGCACCTCTTCTAAAGCAAGGGGCTGGGGGGAGATAGCGATCTCCCCCCAGCCCCTTGCAGCAAAAGATGTCGGGGGAAGCAGGAAGCGAAGCGCTTCGCTTCCCGCTTCCCCCGCACCTCTTCTAAAGCAAGGGGCTGGGGGGAGATAGCGATCTCCCCCCAGCCCCTTGCAGCGAAAGATGTCGGGGGAAGCGGGAAGCGAAGCGCTTCGCTTCCCGCTTCCCCCGCACCTCTTCTAAAGCAAGGGGCTGGGGGGAGATAGCGATCTCCCCCCAGCCCCTTGCAGCAAAAGATGTCGGGGGAAGCGGGAAGCGAAGCGCTTCGCTTCCCGCTTCCCCCGCACCTCTTCTAAAGCAAGGGGCTGGGGGGAGATAGCGATCTCCCCCCAGCCCCTTGCAGCGAAAGATGTCGGGGGAAGCGGGAAGCGAAGCGCTTCGCTTCCCGCTTCCCCCGCACCTCTTCTAAAGCAAGGGGCTGGGGGGAGATAGCGATCTCCCCCCAGCCCCTTGCAGCAAAAGATGTCGGGGGAAGCGGGAAGCGAAGCGCTTCGCTTCCCGCTTCCCCCGCACCTCTTCTAAAGCAAGGGGCTGGGGGGAGATAGCGATCTCCCCCCAGCCCCTTGCAGCGAAAGATGTCGGGGGAAGCGGGAAGCGAAGCGCTTCGCTTCCCGCTTCCCCCGCACCTCTTCTAAAGCAAGGGGCTGGGGGGAGATAGCGATCTCCCCCCAGCCCCTTGCAGCAAAAGATGTCGGGGGAAGCAGGAAGCGAAGCGCTTCGCTTCCCGCTTCCCCCGCACCTCTTCTAAAGCAAGGGGCTGGGGGGAGATAGCGATCTCCCCCCAGCCCCTTGCAGCGAAAGATGTCGGGGGAAGCGGGAAGCGAAGCGCTTCGCTTCCCGCTTCCCCCGCACCTCTTCTAAAGCAAGGGGCTGGGGGGAGATAGCGATCTCCCCCCAGCCCCTTGCAGCAAAAGATGTCGGGGGAAGCGGGAAGCGAAGCGCTTCGCTTCCCGCTTCCCCCGCACCTCTTCTAAAGCAAGGGGCTGGGGGGAGATAGCGATCTCCCCCCAGCCCCTTGCAGCGAAAGATGTCGGGGGAAGCGGGAAGCGAAGCGCTTCGCTTCCCGCTTCCCCCGCACCTCTTCTAAAGCAAGGGGCTGGGGGGAGATAGCGATCTCCCCCCAGCCCCTTGCAGCAAAAGATGTCGGGGGAAGCGGGAAGCGAAGCGCTTCGCTTCCCGCTTCCCCCGACATCTTTTGCTGCAAGCGGCTGAAGGGAGATCGCTTCTCCCGGTGCTCCGAAGCCGGGCGGGGGGCATGGGACACCTCCCGCTGCAGCGGGGACACCTTTTGAAGGCAGGCGGGGGGGGGCAAAGACTTTGGCCCCCCGCCCGCCTTCAGAAGAGGTCCAGGACCTCTTCTGAAGGCTGGCGGGGGGCAAAAGTCTGTGTCCCCCCTGCCTGCCTTCCCAGGGGCTTTTAAATCGCCCCGGACAGCGGAGAAGTCCTCCGCTGTCCGGGGCGATTTTAAAATGCCGCCCGCCAGCATTTTAAGATCGCCCCGCACAGCGGAGAAGTCCTCCGCTGTTCCGGGGTTTTTTAAAATGCTGGGGGTGGGAAGAAAAGCCCTTGTCCCCCCCCCCAGCCTTCAGACGAGGTCCGGGGACAGACTGTCCCCGGACCTGGTCTGAAGTCGGTTTCCCTAGGAACGCATTAATTGATTTTCTATGCATTCCTATGGGAAACCGTGCATCGCAAGACGAAAAAACCGCAAGACGAAGAGAATTGCGGAACGAATTAATTTCGTCTTGCGAGGCACCACTGTATGTGGTACTAATGTTTTGTGTTCGTTGAGAAAAAAATAGCACGCGCTCCTTCTAATAATTTATTGCGATTCAAATCCCAACTCATTCATCCCCCGTCAAGGACACAATCAGTATTTTAGTAATGGGAATGTAATGTGGCAAATAAAACTTTTATTATGAATAGGACCCCAATTAGTTTTATGTCTGCCTGCACGGTGAGTTTTGTATAACATCATTAATTTTGATCTAATTAGTCCGTGATACTCCTCTTGCAAAGCTTGTAAACCTCCACTTGTCACCTGAGATTCTTCATCTAACAAGATGCTTGAAGCTAGCTTAGTGATGACAGGGCCATTTATATGTACCATGGTTAAGTCTCTGGAAGCAACTCATCGTGCAGCAAGAACCCTTTTGCAACTAAAGCCGTTTATGTATTTCCAGAATAGTTTGCCATTCAATATCTTCCACCCCCATACTTTTCTCTTAATCTCTTGCGTAGCTTTTGCTCTTGGATCATGTCAGCAGTAATCATCAGCGCCTGAAAAAGATTGTTCCAGTAGGACAAGGGGATTAAATAAGAAGCAGCTCACAGGACAGGTCCATAATTATTAAGAACTGCAAGATTGCATGGGAGAACTTGCAGTGGTTGCAAGCAATCCTACTGCTAGTCTCTCCCAGCTCTACCTGGAGACGTCAGGGATTGAACATGGGACCTTATGTATGCTCGCCCTCTGAGTCACAGCCTTTCACAGAATAGCTCAGTTGGTTAGAGCGTGGTGCTGATAATACCAAGGTTGTAGGTTCAAAACCCCGTATGGGACAGCTGCATATTTCTACTTTGCAGGAGGTTGGACTAGATGATTCTCAGTGTCCCTTCCAACTCTACAGCTCTATGGTTCCTGTGCATTGTGCATATAGCAACATGCCTATGCTAAACAAAAGGTGTTGAGTTTTTAATACCCTTCCTTGGCAACGCAAACTTTTCTTGGCGCAGCAGAGGTTAAAAGGTCACAGTCATCTCTGATGGACTTCCTGGATTTTAACTGCTGTGTAGGAAGGCTGAGAAACCTGATTCTAATGCTATGCTGCATAGTGGCATCTTAGGCATGGCAAGTGGGGCAGCGATGTCCAGCTGTGCCCTGCTTGCCATTTCAAACCCTTTTATATCAATTAATTGGTCAAGCCTCTATGAAGTAGACACTGTGAAATGCCAGAGCTCCAAGACCATGCTAAAATAGCACGAGGCTGTCACTGTCTGTACTCCCTCCTAAGCTTAGGAAAAGGATATGTGTAAGAATGCCATTGTGCAATTCCTGGGCTGGGTGCCGGTGGTAGTTGTGTCCTCCCAAGTGAGGGGTGGGGGAGTTCTATGTTTAGAGCAGTGCAGCCTTGCATTAGTGCAGCCCATCATAGCATTGCTATGTGTGGCTGATCTCCAAGTCAGAATTCCCTTGTTTCCACAGCAGGGAGCAGGTAGAGGAGACAGGAAGTGCCCATTGTGCTGGGTTGAAAACAGGGCAGAATTCCCTTCCTGACCCCCTCCCTCTTGGCAGGTCATGTCAAGCTGCAGGGAGAGAGAATAAAGGAGGAGGGAGACTCTACTTTCTCTGAAGCATGTCAGGCTAGGCCAATGTAGTCCATGGGAAATGTAGGGCTACTTGACATTGCGTTAGCCCTGTAGAAACTGCCGTCCCCACGGGGCAGCTGCAGGATAAGAGAAGGAAGCCCTCTGTGGCTTGCTGGAGCGAGAGGGCTGCTGCCAGTCAGCCCAATAAGTGGAATGGAAGTAAATGAAGAAGGCTGAATGGGTGGGAAGGAGAGGATTTTAACCAGGGGGCTATTTGAAAGGGAAAATAAGTGATACTACTTAAGTATTTTTGGGAGAAGGAGCTTGGCTTATTTCTGTGGAAGTCTGATGCAAGCAGATGGGCCATTGTTGGACTCCACTACAGCCTGCCCTGGTAGCACTACAACCAGCACAAAATGAGCTTACCCAAAGGCCCAAATGGGCTGGAAAACAATGCTTCTTATCATTACAGCACCTTTCTTTTCTTCAGTCTTACGTTCTTTTAGCAATTAATCGCTTGTGTGTGTGCGTGTTTTTAAAACTGCAGGTCCATTTATCAGTGTGGTGCTCTCAAAGCTGGAAAACATGTTGGAGAACTCCTTGCATGTCAACTTGCTGCTCATTGGCATTGTCACTCATCTGGCAAGTTACCCACAGCCCCTCCTTCGTTCCTTTCTGCTCAATACCAACATGGTGTTCCAGCCTAGTGTGCGGTCATTGTACCAGGTACTTCATGATTGTCTGACAGAAGTCCTAATATGGTTGAAGATATAATTTGTTGTTAAACATTCTCGGTATATAGTGCCATCATTATGCATGAATGCTAGAATGACAGAATGACATAAGCAACAGCAAGGTCCTTGCTCCAAGGAGTTTATAGTCGTCCTTCTAAGAGGAAAAGGGAATAAGGAATGAATGCAAGCAAATGTGGTTGGGTTTTAGCGTCAGTTTGTTCTACACTTTATATCCCTGCGTATTTGCAGCTTAGGGACGCGAGTAGCGTTGTGGGTTAAACCACAGAGCCTAGGACTTGGTGATCAGAAGGTCGGTGGTTCAAATCCCTGTGACAGGGTGAGCTCCCATAGCTCCTGCCCACCTAGCAGTTCGAAAGCACGTCAAAGTGCAAGTAGATAAATAGGTACCGCTCCGGCGGGAAGGTAAACGGCGTTTCCGTGCGCTGCTCTGGTTCACCAGAAGTGGCTTAGTCCTGCTGGCCACATAACCCAGAAGCTGTACGCCGGCTCCCTCGGCCAATAAGTCGCAACCCCAGAGTCATCCGCGACTGGACCTAATGGTCAAGGGTCCCTTTACCTTTATTTGCAGCTTAACTCTAATTGGGCCTCACTCCACAAGGCTGCAATGAGAAATCTAGAGATCTCCCTTGTGAATTTCCATTGTTTCTAATCACACTTTAATAGAATAAGACTCCCTGTGCCACCCCCTCCTTTAAAAACAAAGAATTGCAAAATACTTTACCCTGATCTTTTTCTTTAGTTGCCACTGAATGGTGCCTTAAAGTTGATGCGTTAATAATGCTGTTGGGCAGAGCTTGGCACCACAGCTGCCTTTAATGTGATTTTGAGAGCAAAGGACACAGTAAACAGATGATTTGGGACACAACTCAAATGACAATATAAAGATTTATTGCTGCTATTGTTTTGGCAGGTGCTGGCATCTGTGAAAAACAAAATTGAGCAGTTTGCTTCCATTGAAAAGGACTTCCCTGGACTACTCATAGAAGCCCAGCAATACCTGCTTTTACGGGTGGACGTGTCAGATATTCCTCTGGAGTCATTGACTAAAGGCAAGTAACTACTATTCTTAAAAGCATAAAATTATTTTTTAAAAAACATGTATTACTACCTATTACTTATTTTTAACAAGATCTCAAATTAGTAAGATGTTCACTATGCTTATGTTCCTATGAAAGCATGTTTTGGGTTTGCTTTAACTATGTGGTAGTCTTAATATATTGGGATTAAATACAATATATTAGTTTAGATACAGAAGGTTGGAATATTTTGTGTGTTTGCTTCACACTGGGTGTATGGGTCACTCCACACTGGGCCCTGGGGTGCCTGGGCTGAGCCCTTCAGGAAGATCTATGGTACAGTATCAAAGGTGTCGGCAGAACTATCCTATCATGAGAGACCTGGGTAAGGACATACATAAAGGCTGTGGTTGCTATCTTGTAGAAGCAGGGTGAAGCAACAATCTTGCCTTGTCTGCAAGAGCAAAATCTAGATACCCTGCTAAGTTTATAGTAACTGAAGAATTTGCCTAATTAGGGCAGACTTACTTTCATATATAGCTTAGTATTGTCTACTCTGGCAGCAGCTCCCCAGTATCTGGGACAGATGTATTCCTCATCCCCTGCTATCTTATCCTTTTAACTGGTGATGCCATTGATTACACTCGGAATCTCCTGCACAGAAAGCCTGTGCTGTACATTGGAGATGTGTTCTCTTCCCCTTCCTCATCTCCTCCTCCTCCAAGCAGCTGTGGGCAATGTACCTGGTTGTCTTGGTTTATCCTCGTTACAAGGCACCAAGGTAGGGTAGGTTGAGATAGATAACTTGCCCAGGTTGACCCAGTTATCTTTATGACAACGGACCCCACTCCCTTAAAATATCTCTGTAAGGGCACAGCTGCTATTCACTATAACTTCTAACTCCTGAAGGGAGTAACCATGTTTTCTTCTTTTCAGGACTAGCAGAAGGGTAACTGGTAATATGTGTGTGAGTTGTTTTATTTTTAGAATGACCATGTGATGGGGAGTGTGGTTGCAAACATTCATTTAGGAATCCTAGTTGGGGGGGGACCTCTGCAGTTTATGCATTGTCGTGAGAGATGAGCATGTCCAACATTTCATGAATGTGCTCTCTCAAGTGGAGTTGACCACGTTAAAAATAAGTCCTTCCATAACTCTCTGGGGGTGAGGGGAGGAGTTGTTTGGTCTTATCATGAGGAACAGCTTCCCCATCTGCAGCTGCCTCCTGAATATGTTACCACCAGTTCTCATGCGTTAGCCAGTCAACTTTTATTACTGCAACCGAAGCACAAGCAGGGTCATGCGTAGTAAAGTGTATTACCTGTGACTGAGAAAGGTATGCACATTTTCTGTTATTCTCTCTCCAGACCTTCTTGCAGAGAATTCCCAGGTTGCCTACTTACAACCATGCAGTCTTGGAGATTTTTTTTTTGCACAAAAACTGTTTAAAAGGAAACTTGGGAGATAAAACTATCCATGTGCACTAGAGGTCACTTCCTTTAAACAGCTCTTGTACCAAATCTCCAAACTGCTTCTTAAATTTGGGACTTTGAGTTCCTTGTCACCCAGTTATTATTGTGCTGAATGAGTAGCTCTATTTGTCGTACTAGGATTTGGATGTCACCTGTCAAGGTAGAGCTGTTGCCACAGAGATATCAGATTTTCCTAACTAACATAAACCCATAGGCTTCAGGGGGTCTGTACTAAGCATGACAAAGTCTGGAAACAAGCCATGCTGATTGAAAGAAAAGCCTGTGCTTATTTGTTTGAGGGGGTCAGCAAACTATTCAAATAGGGACGGTGAGGTCCCTTGCAAAAGTACTGCAGAGCAGCAGCCAGCAGTTATGGGATAAGAAGCGATACCTGTTTATGGATTGTTAAGCAAAGGGTAGGAATCAACAGAAAGTTCTCAAAGTGAAGGGAAGTAAACAGCAGAGGCTCCTCAAGGATTGTTGGAACTGGTGCAATTTTACTTATTCACAAAGATGCATAGTCAGAGGTGATGATGACAGTCACAGTTTCTTGCCTACCCCAAATTAATCAGGATGGTGACATCCCAAGCAGTGTTTGAAGAGCTCTCTATAAAGAATGTCCTTGTGTTGGAGGTCTTTTTAATTGAGATGAAAGATGACCAAGAGGAAGCAAGTCACAGGTTTACAAAACTATGAAAAATGTGGGGAAAGGGTATCTCTCCTCTTCCTACACCTCACTGATGATGTCTGCTTAGTTATAGGTTGATGATAAACAAATCAAAGCACTACTTCACACTGCATTCAGTGACCATCACAAGCTGATGTGGTATAAAGACCACCAACAGATGTGGTGGTTGATTGCTCTTAGACCAATGCATAGATAATAGGTTTGGCAGCCATGCCTAAATGGAACCTCTGTCTTCAGAGACAATATACCTCCGTTTCCTGAATCATCTGGAAGTAATGTGGATGTTCCGTAGACTGAAGTTGGTCTGTGTTCTGCTTTCATAATTAAATTCCTGCCCCTTCCCCCCAGCCCTGGTTCTTATCTTGCTAGAATCACTGTATCAGAGCACTGTTCTTATGGGTATAAATTTTCATTAGAAGCTATGTTCAGGGGGTAATGGGGAAATGTGCAGAATCTGATGAGCACAGTAACCATAGTGACTAATTGCTTACCAGTAGTATGTGTAAAGAAGTCACTTATTTTGGGAAGTAAAATCCTTGCCTTTTCTGCTTGATTTAATTTGAAGCATTTCAGTAGTGCTGTGGGAAGCAGCAGAGGCCAGTGTCTCCTCCCCCTCCCTTTGAGGGTTCATCTTAATGTAGCTCCATTTATAATTGACATACTGACATCTTCTAATATACTATGGAGCTTGCAAGATCATTGCCTGCTTCTTAATGTATTATTATCCTATCATGGGTGTGTGCAGTAAATAAGATGCTTAGTAGAGGTCATAGGATTTGGGAAGCTGTTTCAGATAACTACTACAGAAAAGCTTGCTGTTGTGAGGCACTGTAGCTTGAGCTATGGATTTTGGGTTTGAAACCCAACCTCCAATGACTGGGATCAACAGTTGCTTAGGTTCCTGCCTATGGCTTCCATTGTGGCTGACTCCTAGGTTATATCATAAACTGCATTTGAATCAGGCCTAGGTTTCAAAATGAGACTTCATGGGGGCATGAGGAATGCTTTTAAAGGGGAAAAACAAGCCTCAAACGCCCTTGAGGCCATAGAATTATATTTATGTTTCCTTTGGATCCTGGCTCCCATTTTAGGTCTTCCCTTAGGGCTCACTATGAGATATTTTCCTATCGTATTCTTAACGTGACTTCATCTATCCAAAACACTTATTCATGCTGTGAGAACAAGTCCCAATATTCAGTGAATATTATTATAGTTTGGTTCATATTATTTAGTTCTTCATCTCTCCTCTCTCTCTCTCTCTCTCACACACGCGCGCGCGCACACACACACACACACACACCAGCACCTTTATTATTTAAAAAATTGGATTGATCGTTTGCAAAGATGTTGCACATTTTTTTCATAAATCTGAACACAGGCTACAGTCACTGCCTGTGCTGCCCCCCCCCCACAACATGCACAACCATATTAAGGCTTATAGAATAAACAAATGCCTGGATAGCTGCATGTTTGGCGCTTAGTCAAGCTCATAATGTCAGCAATCAAATTGCAGTGCCTGCAGCCAGTTGTCCATCAACTTGTATCATTATGTCAATTAGGGAATATAAGGTAGAAATGGCCTGTGGTAATGGTATATACAAGACTATTTGAACTGTGCCTAGGTTATGGCGGAATGCTCAGATCCAATTTTACCAATAAAATGAACACTTTTCTTCCTCGAGCTGTAAAGTAAATGTGGTTTGTATATGTATATGGGGAATTTTTTTGACACCACCTTACATTTTGAATATCGACGGATTTATATTCAGCCTTAATGACGATGATTTTGTTTAAGATTAGAGCATACAGAAAACATGTGCATGTAGGAAATGTATTTACTGGAGACTAGAAAGCTATATTGTAAGGTGTAAAGGTAAAGGACCCCTGGACAGTTAAGTCCAGTCAAGGTTGACTATGAGGTGTGGCGCTCATCTTGCTTCAGGCCGAAGAAGCCACCGCTTGTCCACAGACAGCCTTCCGGGCCTCGGTCCTGTATACCTGAAGGAGCGTCTCCACCCCTATCGTCCAGCCCCGACACTGAGGTCCAGCACCGAGGGCCTTCTAGCGGTTCCCTTGCTGCGAGAAGTGAGGTTACAGGGAACCAGGCAAAGGGCCTTCTCAGTAGTGGCGCATGCCCTATGGAAGCCCTCCCAGCAGATGTCAAGGCAATATTTTCCTTTTAACAGACAACTGAAGGTGGCCCTGTTTAGGGAAGTTTTTAATATTTGATGCTGTATTGTTTTTAATATTCGGTGGAAGCCGCCCAGGTTGGCTGGGGAAACTCAGCCAGATGGGCGGGGTATATTATATTATATTATATTATATTATATTATATTATATTATATTATATTAATTATATTATTATTCCGGGTCATGTGGCCAGCCTGACTAAACTGCTTCTGGCACAACAGAACACCGTGACATGTGCCAGAGCACACAAAAACGTGGTAAAGCCAGAATTCAGAGCCTACCAGTCCTGGTTCTCTATTGGTGGAATGAGAATACTTACGACTGAACTTCCTAGGGTGGTTATGTGGGTGAAAGAAAATGAGAATTGTAAAGCACCTGGCAGATTTTGAAAGTGCTATAGGAATTATTTAAAACTGATTCTGGGCTAGAGTTCCATGTACTAAACTTGGGTTGCAATTGTCTTTATCACTTTTGCACCAAAACAAATTTGTTTTTCTCTTTCTCCTTTTCAGACAATGCACAGCACAACCATGCTTTGGGGAAAGGCAGAAACGTTTCTGAGGCTTCCCAGGTCATCCTGCAACCTTTCTTTGGAAGCAAGGCAAAGAAAGGAACGGCTCTTCCCAGCGCCCCCCTGCACATCCGGAATGCCATCCTGGCAGCTGCCCTCTTCCCAGAGTTTCTCAAGGAGTTGGCTGCTCTTGCACAGGAACACTCCATACTCTGTTACAAAGTATTTGGTGACTTTGAGAATTTTTATTAGGTTTAAGACTTTTTTTTAAAAAAAAAGGATGTTTTAATTTAAAAACAACAACACAGAGATCTACTTATAAAGGAAAATTCTACTTTATGTTCCTGGTAATACTTGATTGGGAGAAACTGTTACACTTTTATGTTGGGCCTTATTTCCTACTGTGCAGCATAGACACTTGATGTATTAATGGAACGATTTCTTATTTTACCATATTCCCACCCTTCAACTTCCTTACCTCGAGATCCCTTCTTTTAAACTCTGCTATAGACACTTTTGGTTAAAAAGCCACAATTGTGTAACCAGCTGAAAGGTGATTTGCTTTTGTGGGTTGTTTTTTTTTTCTATCTAGGAAAGTTGGCTACTTCCTAACAGTGCTTACCAGGATGAGCATGTCAAATCTGATAAGCCTTTTATGCAAATAACGTTTTAGGTATCTATTTGCCAGGGGAGGGTCACAATTCCTTCCCTACTCTCAGCATTGTGAGTGGCTGGAGTTGTGAATCCAAATGGATTCAACAAATATAAGCCTGCGACTTGCTAGAAGCAGGTGCTGTGCTGAATACATACCATATTGCCTTACACTGTGGACAAGTCTGACACTCTCAGCTGTTGATTCCTTTGAAGTTTAAATGAAATGAGTAAATGGATGTTGAGTGCAGACTGTATGGAATTCCCTCCTCCCTCCCTGGTCATTTCTCAGCATTCTTTGAAAATGCTAGATCTCTACCTAAACTAAATGCTCAAGCCTTAAAGTTTAGTAATATTTGCACACAATGAAATGTTTCTATGCAAACCGTAGCCTTTTTTGGTAGACCATATTTGTACACTTTTATTGATAAGCTGAACACAAATACTCCAGTTATTGTTTGAGTAGTGTTAAAAGGTTACCTTCATCTGGGAGTTGTTACTATCTATTTTTTAAGTACTATTTTTTTAAACAAAATTGAAAAAAATAGCCTGCCTTTATAAGCTGTGTTTTTTTTCTTTTTAGCTTAAAATGTTATTTTGGTTCAAGGAAAGCTTTGTGGTATTGTAAAACACTAGCTGTTTATTTATGATGTATGTTGACTTGTCCTAACATTGCACTTTTGAAGGATGGCAGAAATGTTTTGCTCCCTAGTAGCAGAGAAGAGGATGTTATTTGGGACAGATACACTAGAACCTGTTGCAGCTGCTGTCCAATAGCTTAAGAACATTTTCTTTTGTGAGTAATGAGACTCATTAGAACGGGTCCAAACATGATGAATTGCTGCATTACAGCTGCATTTCAGTTTGTGCTAGTAAGAGTAATTGTTCCTCCAGTGCTGAAGTTGGCTTTGTGTTAATAGTGGCTCTGTGCTTGAAAGCCTTCATTTTCTTTTACAGTAGGTGAATATGACAAACTGCTCCAAAACCAATGAAAACAGTATCTGAAGACAAGACTTTGCTCCTCTTTGTAAATTCCACATTGAGGTACTAACAGTAGCAGTTGGGGTTTGCATGTTCTATGCTAGAACATGGCACCTGAGCAAATGGGAATTTCACAGACATCTTTCGGGAGGGTTGCCTAAAATGGTGTGTATATTTGTTTAGAAGTGCAATAATGGCAAGAGAGGGATTTCAGTGTCCCCATTTCTTGCTCCACTGGTCTACTGTGACTGGGTCCATTTGCTTAGTCTCCTCTCCCACCATCATCCATGGGCGGATTTAGAATCCTGCAGGCCATAGAAATCAAAGAGGAGAGAGCTTCTTCCTTTAGCTTCTCAAAGCATTGCAAGCTGTAAAAATCTTACGCAGGGAAGGATCTGCCAGTCCTGTTACTTGGCCCGTTCCCCATGTCTGGTGACATCTTCATAAAAAATAAAATGATCTCATAATTCTAGTCCTGCTACCTTCTCTGTGGGAAGCGATCCATCCTTTTGATTGACTGATTAATTGTGTATGTGTTAACAGTAGCATAATTTTTAAAATTGCTCTGAAAAGACATTGTATTTTCATGCTCTTATTTAAAGTTAAGATAGGTGAGGTTTTTTAAATAACGTGGGTGTGTTAATCACATAAAATGTGATTATATTTGCTGCATTTGAAAATCAGACATTTAAAACGTTGGACATTTGAAAACCAGCAAGGCTACCATAGTATGGACTATGTAGTAGTTTCATGAAATTTTGACAGCTTGTTGCTGAAAGGGAGCAATCATGTGCACACAACCTCGCAATGTTTAGGCTTGGTTCAAGGGTTAACAGAGCATTTAATAGTGGTATAGAAAAGTAATAACAGATTACTTTGTTAGAAACTATTCATCTTTTGTTTGAATCATGATTACAGCAGGAAGGGCAGATTCCACTTGTTGGTCAGTCAGTGAAATGTAGGCCCAGGACATGGCATCTTATATTAATCGGGGAAGGGCCATAGTTCAGTGGCGGAACATGTGCTTTCCACGAAAAAGGTCTCAGCATCAATCCCTGGCATCTCCAGGTAAGACTGGGAAAGATTCCTGTCTTAAACTCTGCTATTAAGTCAAGTTGCCCTCAAGCCGTTCACCAATCTTCTGAGCTGCATTCAGTGGAGATACTTTGTGCCTCTCTTATCTAAGCCACTGTTAATATTTGTGAAGTTAGGTTCTTGCTGAGAGTAGAGAGGGGATATTTTGTCTCTGTGGATTTTAATAAAATTTAAAAATATGAATTGGAGAATTACTATACACAGTCTTTAAAGTGACTTTTTGGAGGGTTAGTAATAGAAAACCACAGAATGATATACACAAATAAGTAAAAAAGACAGCTACAAATTGCTGATAAGCTTGATGATCCTTGACACATAGGAGTACAAAATACAAAGACTTTGCTATTTTGGCTTGTTTCATGTCAAAAGGCACCCAAATCTTTTTTTAAAAAAAACAACAACCACCCCTCCAAACATCTCTGAAATTGAGTGCTGCAGTCTTCTGGTGTAATTATCCAAGCCATGATTATAGCACTAATTCAAGCTGTAGTGTTGTAATTATTCCTATATAAATGCCATCTCAGGGAAAGTGAAAATTGCATCTTGCTTAATGTGGCTTTGGATTGCTTTGCATAAGTAAGCTATTTGGAATAATTTAGTGATGGGTACTAGCCCAAAAAGGCATTTAGAAAGCAAGCTAGCCCTAAAATACTTCTGCAGCGGGAATAGTTAACAGCTTTCCTTAAGTCAGCTCAAATTAAGCATTTTGCTGATTTGACTACCATTCTACTAGGGTTTGTTGTGCATCTGTTAAAGTGACTGGATCTTTGTGGCCATTGATTTAACACTCACATTAGGCCTCTGTGTTCAGGCTTGGCTTTAAAAAAAACCACCACTTTTGGTTTTAAGTAGAATATATTCCATTGCCCTGTCTCTACAGTTCTCTCTATGCGAGTACATTCTTCCCACAATTGACAGCTCATGCCACCGTCACGTTATCTGTCGTTAAGGTGCCACAGCTACTCTAATTAGTTGGACTATGTGAAAACTGACTTTTTTAAACAGTGACAAATTCTACTCCTTGCAGAATACAGGAATGTTAATCCAAAGATGCTGTATGCAGAGAAACTAATTTTTTTTAATCATTCTTTGATTTTCCAACAGCAGTTTGGGTGCTTTTTAATCAAACATAGATTTACCAAGCTAAATGTTGTCCAATCACAAAATCAATAGCAGATTTTTTTTCCACACCCAAAAACATATTTTTAAGACCCCTACTGCTTCTCAGCAATCTTACAATATTAAAGGAGGGGAAAAATTAAGTCTCTAATGTGCTTCCTGCATTTGCACCAAGATTAGTGTGTGGCATACTATGGCCTAGCTGCTGCTACAACGTAATTTTTTATATACTTAAATATTCTTTACACACCTTATCTCCTTAATTGTAGAAAATGAGGAGGACTGTACTCTCAATTTTTGTGGGTTTCATTTGTGTGTTTTCTTCCAGCTTATTTATTTGCAGCACAAAAAGACTTTAATACAATGAATCTGAATTCAGTTGTCTTTAGTTTCTCTATTCTAAGCACTTTAAAGACATTTCCCTACATCACAAAGCAACTTATGAATATACTGCTCCTCAACCTGCTGCTACATCAACTACTGTTCTCTAGAGCAGGCTTCCTCAACCTTGGGCCTCCAGATGTTTTTGGCCTACAACTCCCATGATCCCTAGCTAGCAGGACCAGTGGCCAGGAATGATGGGAACTGTAGTCTCAAAACATCTGGAGGCCCAAGGTTGAGGAAGCCTGCTCTAGAGTCTCCCTGTTGCATAGGTTCAAACATATTTAGATGTATCCTTTCACAGTTCTCTGCATCCCACTCTCCAATTAATGATTTCAACAAAACAAAATACATTCTCAACACCACCTATGGTCCATGCCTATTCCTGACAAGAGGTCATGCAAAATATAGTAGGTTGTTTACAGACTTTTAGGGTAAGGCTGAAGTTATCACAAGACAGCTATATGTTTTCTTCTCTTTGCCTCTTCATTACAATGCAAATTATAGCATTTCACCCCAGTTGCAATTCCTATGTCATCTTTCAAGGGCAGCCTTGCATCCAACATATTACTGTGGCAAGCTCTCATGCCTCTAAAAGGGGACAGAGCTTACACAGCTAAGAAAATGTATTCCTGGATACTCACACTTTGTCCAGGAGAACTGTCAGGCTCCAAACCTGTTCACCTTTAAAAACAAACAGGACAGTGATCAAGATTGGTGGGATTACTCCTTCTTGTCTTGACTCAATGTCAGTTTTTCATCCACTTGCTGCTGCTTCCAGAATAAAAGGACAATTTGTGGATACCTAGTTAATAAAATGTAGAGCTGGATGCTTCTAATTCATTGATAAAAAGTTAAAGTTACCCCGACCGTTAGTTGCGGATGACTCTGGGGTTGTGCGCTCATCTCGCTCTATAGGCCGAGCGAGCCAGTGTTTGTCCAGCAGACAGCTTCCGGGGCATGTGGCCAGCATGACTAAGCTGCTTCTGGTGAACCAGAGCAGTGCACGGAAACGCCGTTTACCTTCCTGCTAGAGCAGTATTTATTTATCTACTTGCACTTTGGCGTGCCTTTGAACTGCTAGGTGGGCAGGAACTGGGACCGAACAACGGGAGCTCACCCCATTGCGGGGATTTGAACCGCCAACCTTCTGATCGGCAAGCCCTAGGCTTTGTGGTTTAGACCACAGCGTCACCCGCGTCCCTCTAATTCATTAATACCATACTTAAATTTGGATTGATTTTCTCCAGAAACTATGCAACGTTAAACTGCAATGTCAATAAACCAGAGCCTTTCAGAACACTTCAGGTCAGTTTCTTATAGTACTGAAGTAGTCTTTCTACTAACTTACTGTTGACTTAGGTGAGATAGAAAAGATACAAGCCATTAGAGTCTTGTCTAGAGTCCCCTAGCTATAATTTAATCTATGATATTAGAGCTGCAGAGAGTACCAACTCAATCATCAGTGAGATAGTATCTTTGTTAATTTCAGAAGCAGATTACCCATTAAGTTCACTAATACCACCTTCACAGTAATGAGTCCCACAGCTAGGCCACAATTTGCAGGGGAAGAAGTTTAGTGAGGATACTATATCCAAGCATGTTTGCTCAGCTATCGCTTAAGTAGCTTTTCTAAAAAGGGGAGGCTGAATATTAGTCTTTAACTAAGAATAATACAGCCAATTATACACACCTGTATCCCCTGTCTCCTTTCTAGGGAAGTTAGCTGCATGTTTAGTTATACAGGAATAAGTGCTACAAATTATTATTACTTTTATTACTGATGGAAAAGCAGCATCCTTCTGAAGAACCCATTTATGATAGAGGATTGTTTCCCTCAAAAATTAATGCTGTTAAATGACCTTTGCTAAAATCCACTTCTGCTAGACTTGACAAGGCATAATGTATGCACATCATGCAGGCACATCATGCCTATGCTAACTTTCCAGACCCCCAAATATACTCTTGGAATAGTAGATTTTTACAACTGCAAAAAAGTGGTTCTTTCCAAAGCTCCTACTACCGTGGACACTGTATTTACAATGTGGCGTCTATGGCAGTTAAGCACATAGTATCCTTGTAATAAGGTCAGTAACCTCTACAAGATTTAGTAACACCATTGGGAACCAGGGTGATGGTACAAGGTTGGAACTAGCTCAAGGTACAATAACTCCCTGGAACTTGTAAAACAGCATTCCAAGCAAGCACTTCCTCTACACAAAGTTGATGGCCAGCACTCTCATGTTCTGGTCAAACACCAAACAAGAAAAACAACGAAGTGGCATGTTTAATTCTTAGCTTTTTAAAAAACCTGGTTGCTTGTTAACTACGCTATCTTTGTCCACAGATTTTGACAGACAAAAAGAGGCTTATGAATCTTACTGGTTGCTTTTGGTAGAAGAGTTGATGCCAAAGTTCAATTTCAATCTTAATAACTTGTTTCAAATTATTCTTATATAGCCAAAGCACCTATTGCCAGAGTTGTATTGAAAATGGTAATTCAAACACTAAAATCTGGCAAATCTATCCACCCATGATTTATTGAATGCATAGCATTGTTACATTTTGATACTATGCATAATATTCCTAATTCATTGCTACTTTCATATAGGAATATTCATTCAGATAGTTCATAGATACCTGAAAAGAGCTTCTGCCTAGGATGGAGATACTGTACATATCTAGATGCACATCTGAATCACCTACCCAACACAGAAGCCTGCTAGTATACATAGGGCACACTGGGTGATGGTTTCCATCAGTTTCATTCAAAACAGTACAAAATACCGTATTTTTTGCACCATAACACTCACTTTTTTCCTCTTAGAAAGTAAGGGGAAATGTCTGTGCGTGTTATGGAGCGAATGCCTGCGGGTGGCGGGGGGGACCTGCTGCAGTTGTGAGCAGAGGATCCATGGTTCCCCTTCCTTCCCTCCTCCGTGGTTACAAAGCATGGATCCACATGGATCCTCAGGATTTTTGCACTGGGCTACTCCAAACTCACTGTCAGATCACATGTCTGTGGCCACAGCATGAACCACAAAAATCATATATCCACTATTTTGTTTAGAATATTTTTTTTCTTGTTTTCCTCCTCTAAAAACTACGTGCGTGTTATGGTCTGGTGCGTGTTATAGAGCGAAAAATACGGTACCTACAGGGACAGACAGGTGTTCTATAGAACAGAATAGTACCTAGTTTTTATTTAAAAATAAGACACAAAAGGCTTTGTATTTAACTTGGTAAGTGTTATGGTTTCTCTAATTTTGACACTGTGATGGCTTATTATAACCAGCCAGTATGGTGTAGACACAGCATGAAAATGGCTATATAATAGGTAAAAGGTAAATGACCCCTGGGCAGTTAAGTCCAGTCAAAGGCGACTTTGGGGTGCGGGCTATATAAGACAACAAAGAGGAGTCTGGTATTATGAGTCAAATGAGGTTTTATATCACCTATGATCGTCACCATAAATGACCACTCCACTGTGCTTTCCCCCCATACATTTGTTCTGGAATTTAATTGCCACTATCTTTGTTTTGAGCGTGTTGTTTTATAACCCCTGTTACAACTACTGTATGGACCTATATACCTGCAACTGAGGAAAACACACCATGCGTCTAGCAAAGAATGCAGCTGAATTTAGTCTATGAAAGCTTATGCCGTAACATTTGTTAGTCTTTTTAAGGTGCCACAAGACTTTGTTTTTTGCTGCACATGAACCCCTCTGGAAATTGTATAAACCACAGACTGTTAATTAAAATGTAATGTGAACCAAGAGACATTAAAACACAAAGCTTTCTTTGCAGAAGTGTCTTCTACAATTTCCATTCTCATTACTTTGGGTTCCCACTTTGGCAGAAATTGATGGATTATAAACTCATGTCCACTGTCAGGTCATCACCATCACAACTAATGCTTCTACCTTAAGGCAGTGACCAGACTGGGCTGAAATCTGAGGACAACGGTGAAATGGTGAATGGTTGCACATTGCCCCTATAACTTGTATTTGGTGTTCTTACCTTTTGGAAGCATTGGTCTGTTGGATCTCATCTTTCATGTGTGTTTACTCACTTAAGCTTACATCTCAGCTGAACCAATATAGAACAAAAGGCAACTGCAATAGGCACTATGGGCCACCTGCTATTACAAAAATATATAATTCCAAACCATAAGCAACATCTGTTGCTTATAATACTTGACTTCATGGAGCCATGCAGTTCTGTTATACAAATGCAGCCTTTGACAACCCACTTTTTAAAAAAGTGTTGAAGGTGGTTTAATTCTCCCCAGCAAAAATAAGTCCATTTAAATGTTACTTTTTTTAGTGCTGATAAATAGTTATTATTATGTACAAATGTTACAATCTTCATTACTCTAGTGTCTTGAAATGCCAGGCTGTTTCCTTTAGATATTGGGGGAAACCTGCAATCTCTGAAATTTGTTTGAAGAGCATCATTTTGGCTTCAAAAGCAAAACAATTTTACTCTAGGTTGAAGCCTAGAGTAAGGGGTCATTTAGAAGGACTTAGCTTAAAATTCCAGAAACGGGCAGCTGAGCTGCTTGACAGTTATCCCTCCCCACCCAAATATATAGAACTGTGATCATTCTAAACATAAGAGATTGGCAATCCCCCCCCCCCTTTTTAATAAGGTTCTTCGTTTTGTTTATTTTCTAAATCAGAAGAACTAACTAGCTCATTCTATAGTTGTTTGTGGAACTACAGGCAGCCCTGTTTAGGGAAGTTTTTAATGTTTGATGTTTTATTCTGTTTACTACTCTGTTGGGAGCCACCCAGAGTGGCTGGGGAAACCCAGCCAGATGGGTGGGGTATAAATATATTATTATTATTATTATTATTATTATTATTATTATTATTATTTACATTAAAATGAAAAGAGTTCTTCCTCAGAGGGCATAGTTTATTACAGTCAAAAATACCCCCCCACACACACAATAAAACGAAGTTTGATGACATGTCTGGTCTGCTTAATGAAACATCAATACTGAAATAATACCTTTAATATATTATTTACATTCCCTTACTCCTATAACAAAAGGCTTGCTTTTGAACAACTGTCCATACAAGCAATTGTGGGCTTTAAGTCTCTTGAGTACTTTACAAACTTAGGAATGCTCTGCTTTGATCATTCACCCAGAAGATACCTTAAGAAGTATTTAAGCTACTTCTGAAAAATATTACTAATAAATTGGAAGAAAGAGTTCATTATATGTTACAAAACCAGAAGCTTTCATACAGAAAACTTGCACATTATACCATTTGAATTCTTTCTTTGCATACCTTATGTTCCAGTTTGACAGCCACTTAAGAGCAGGGGTCAGCAACCTTTTTCAGCCATGGGCCGGTCCACTGTCCCTCAGACCTTGTGGGGGGCCGGACTTTATTTTTTAAAAAAGAAATGAACAAATTCCTATGCCCCACAAATAACCCACAGATGCATTTTAAATAAAAGGACACAATTCTACTCATGTCAAAACACGCTGATCCCTGGACCGTCGGTGGGCTGGATTGAGAAGGCGATTGGGCCGCATCCAGCCCATGGGCCTTAGGTTGCCTACCCCTGCTTAAGGGGATGATGGCCTGAGTAAAGCTGAAAAACTACAGAAAGTGGCTGCAGTTAACTTGATACAGTAAGCAAGAAGTGAATGAAGTCAGTACAATGGCTTGATTGTGAAAGATAGAAGTATCAAGTAATTACCACTCTGATAACAGCAGCGAATATCAGATATGGAATTTTCACCGCAGGCTCCTATGATAGCAGCTTCTCTAGTATTTGTTTCACCAGGACAGGGTCTGAGCGTCCTCTTGTTGTTCTTTGAACCTGTCCAATAAGCTTATTCAGTGCTTTTTTGTTGCCCTTCTTTATGTCTGCCACCTTGAAAGAAAAATTACAAAACAAAACTCAATTTTGAGCAACATCAAACTAAAGCAAAAACACACTGAGGAGACTTGCTGCTAAATCCTGGTCTTCACGACCGGAAAAACCAGAGCAAACCTTGAGAACTGGCAGGTTATTTTCTGTTCTTGATGTGACATCATAAAACGTGACAGTTTAGCAACCCAGAAGCTTAGAATGATTTTATTTCATTATCGTAATATTAAATAGTACAATCCTTGTGTCCTTTCTCACATTTCTATAGAGCAAACTTAAGGTCTACCAGGATTTAAAGATTCTACATTTGCAAAGCAAGGTTGTTGTGCAGCACAAAATGGCAAGCTAAGCTGGACTTTCTTTTTTTGCTAACAGCAAGCTTGGTGTAGAGAGCATGCATTGTGAAATTAGATTGTTGCCCCGATCAGTCTTCACCACTAATGAGGTGAAGGAACATTACAGCACTCTACAGCAGGCTTGTAATGGAGTCGGTTACAAGAGGCAGTACATAACTTTCCGTTAGTTGGGCCAACAAGTTATCTCGCCAGTACAGCTGATATTTCTCCATTAACTTTTTTTAAAAAAGATATATACATGGTGTTTTTCAAGAGCAATAAGTGATTTCACAGATTTAAAAATATACATTAACCCATGTATGTTGTTTGTTTGTTTCTGAATTCTGAAACAAGTTCCTGCTCAGCAGGAAAACTGGTGGTGGGGGGAGTGAACTGGCTTGCTTGAGCACCTAGCAATTTAACAGTATCCCAGAAGGAGGTATGATTGGCTCGAACTCTGAACTGGAGCACTGCTATTCAGGCAGATATGGGGGACTTTTGGCTCTTCAGATGATGTTCGCCTGACCATTGGCTGTGCTGACTGGAGCTGATAGGAATTGGAATCCATCATCCTCTGGAGGACCACATGTTCCGTAGGCCTGAACTAGAGTGTCGGGATGTGCTTTTACCATTTTACTACAGGCCCCACTCGTTTGAAAGGAAGCTCTCAGCACTAAAAGAGCAGCAATGAAAGTCTTGGAAAGAATAAAGCAGGTCTGTAGAACCTGCTACTGTTATGTCAACCACAGCCCACCAGCCATGTACTCTGATCCGCCAAAAGAAATCACAGCCTTTCCTAGTCTTGTAAGGTAAGCGAAGACAAGAGTCCTATAAACCCACTAGCTGAGATGCATTTGGCTTGGTGGGTCATATGAATCCCACTTCTGCATCAGAGCAATGGTTCCTTTAGTCCAGCGGTTCTCCCCAGATGTTGTTGGACTACAACTCCCATTGTCCCTGAGCTCTGGCCTTGCTAGCTAGGGGTGATGGGAGTTGTAGTTCAACAACATCTGGGGACCCACAGGTTGAGAAAGGCTGCTTTAGTCCATCAGCTTGTTGATGGCAGTGGCCACCCAGATCTTCTGGGGAGCCCACAAGCACAACATGAAGGCAATAGCCTTATTGTTGTTCCCCAGCAGCTGGTATTCAGTAGCACCCTGACTCTGAACTTGGAAGCTGCAAGCAGACATCGTAACTAGTACCACTGGACTGGATTGAAGGGAAGCAGTGCATTCAGAACTTGCATCCTACTTTCAGGCTGAGCAGGGAGTAATCTTTGGACTAAGAAGAAGAAAAAATGCAGCTACTCAATCTCACAACTATACACTAATTCAAGGTGTGATGGGGTAGAGCTGCCCTGTGGACACTGGTTTCATTGCTTACCTGGGCAAGGGCGCCGACAGGACTGTATGGTGGCACTGGGGGACAGTCACTAATCTTGGGCAACCTCACTGGTCCCTAGGAAAGGGGAGCAGCAGTGCCTGTGGCAGGAGGGGGGCTCCAGGGCCCGACCCAAACACACCACTACTGAGTGTTTGCCAGCACTTGAATTAGTATGCAGTACTAAGAGATATGGCATCTGCTTTGTGGCTGTAACACATGCACAGCTTCTGCAACACCTAGACACTTTTCAGATGACTTATGGGACTTACTATTATGCTTAACTGAGAAGCGATCTTTCAAAACCATTCAGAATGTAAGGTATTCTTTCACTCTTCCAGTTAAAAGCTCTTATTAAAGCAAGATACCTGTTCTGTCAACAAGTGTAACCAAAGCTGAAGGGCTTATTCAAATAATTCTATAAACAATACAGTTATTGCCACAGTATTGGAAAACCAAGTAAGTTCTCTTCAGGTAATGCTTGCTTGCGGAGGGGAAAATCTAATTTTCCCAGCACCCAAAACATAGCTTTCTGTTGCTGGGGCAAAATAACATATTTCCTCAGGGCTAGCACTGCAGTTTCTAATCTGATTGCCAAAGCCACAGAGGAGGTGGTTGCAGATTTATAGCACATAGAAGGTTGCTAGATAGTCCCAGTGGCATCAGTGATACGACACAACTCTCCCTATCCTGTTTTGTGACTCTAAAATAAACATTGCTTCAAAATCACTTACAGGGGCTACGTGGCAGTATGTATCAAAAAGGGTCTTTCACCATCCCCTACTTCTATTCCCAAACATCCAGCTATGTTCTGCCGTTTTGTGGCATGATTGGTTTGCTCTTGGAACTGAATAGTTCTATCTTTGCAAAAAGACTATGGTGAGTGTTTTGTCTATTATACAGGAATTGGACACAGTGTTACTTGCCCTGGAAAAGGGCTTGCAGGATTATCCTGTTGATATTGAAGCCGTTGTGGCAAATACTTCGATTAGTTATCTGGAAAAAGTCCTAACTCATACATAAGATCTCATGGTAGTGTGAGCATAGAGTCACCAATTTAAATAGTGTCTTATAGTTTAGAAAAGCAGAATCAAAACAGCCTTTGATTTTTCATGCCCGCCTCCACTAGAATACTAGTTAAAGAATTAAATACTCAAAATCCATGTTGTTACTGAAACAAAAAACACTTGTGCTCCTTGATCTGTTCTAATGCTCAGACTGTCTCTGCTTGCGCTTCAGTACCAGCTGGAAAATACAGAGGTACTTTCATCAGCCACTGCAAATTAGTTAGCACGATGAAGGTCAGACAGACCTAGCACACACTCATTTTATTTATCAAAAGCTCTCTGCAAAGCTGTTAGCCTCCACAGAAGGGCTATGGGCGTGGGTAGTATTGTTCTCGATAGATGTTAGCATTTTCCCTACTGCATATGTAACCAGACAACATTTTACTTAACGTTAAGCCATTCATTGCTGCTTTTCCAATCTGTGCTCTGGAGAGAACGCAAAAGCACTTACTCTTTATAAAGCTAATTCTGGATCTTTGGAAGGATTTCTTTTAATTTGCAAGGATTTTTTTAATAAAAAAATTAACTGTAAAATTAGAAGCTTCAGGTGGAGATATTTTCTACTTTGCTCCTATTATTCCATGCAAATGCTATTTTGCAAGCATTCAGTCTATACAGAATATTCACATTAGCGTAGAGTTGCTGGAGTCAAGGGGACATGGATTTAAGTTGCCATCTCCTGCAGCCACTTCATGTGTCACAATGCAATTTCCCTCCCATTTTCTCTGAAGAGTTTCCAAACAAAAGGGCAACATGGAAGGAAGGTGGCAATTTAAATCTTTTATCTCCACCACCCACCCTGAAGAGTCAAAGTCTCTTGTTCCCAATTTCCCAGGGTTGCTATCAATATCACCTCTTTCTGATGGGCTCCCATCACAGTCTGACAGATGCACTCAAGCTCATTCTGATCCTGCAACAGTTCAAGCTTCTCTTCTTTAACAATCAGAGATGGAGTCTTCCCTTCCCCCTTCCACATCACTTCCAACACCTGCAGCATCAAGATAAAGGAAAATCAGCGCTTGAAACATGTCTCTCAGAAGGCAAGGATGACGTTTGCAATAAGAAGAAGGCAAAGACGTATTAACGGGCATAATGACTCCCATTCTGACACAAAATCAGAAATCAATCTACTGATGACATCCCATATCTAGATGTGCAAAGCATGTAAAGTTTCCTACTTCTCAGGTAAGTTTCCTTTAGAAAAATCATGATCGCCTCTTTCTGGACTCGCATTTCTAGTTCTCCTAGAAAGCAGGGGAATATTTAGTCTCATGTGCCAAGCAGGTATTTTTTAATTGTGGCACAGGTATGCAAGGGTATGTTACAATCCTACTGAGAAGGTATTTTTGGTGACCCTTGTCCAATCGTAAAAAGCGTCATTAGAAGAGTCCCACATGCCTGAACACAAACACCTCTACACTTTAGGGTCTACGGTATCCAGTACTACTGTAGTTACTGCCCAAAACAGTAACACTAGGCTGAACGAATACTTCTCCTGGCTCCTAATGCTGTTCGCAGGCTCCACATAATAAAGCATCTCACATTTGGGCTCATCACAGTTCAATAATGTGCCACAATAAAATGTCTATTGATCAGGCTTGGTGGAAAATCTCTCTCATATTTTCTTCCTTTATAAGGGATAATTCATGTCCATTCTTTAAGTCTGTAAAATGCAGCATCTTCCTTTTGGTTAAAAAAGGGCGCTCTTAACGGAAGTCTGGTCTCAAATGTACTGTTCAAAGTTAAGATTATTAATGCAGACTGGTTATAACTAACTGGTATGTACAAGTGTGTGTCTAATACTATGGATTGAATACATATTCCAGGTAGTTTTTGGATCTCTTTCCCTGCCCCTCAATGCTTGCTCATCTGCGTACCATGACGATTTTGACCATAACTGTGAATACCACACTGTGTTGGGACTGCATAGCTGGTAATACTTATTAAGGGTGTGGTCTTTGCATATGCACACCATCTGAACCCTATCTGTTATTCCATGGAGTATGGATAAATGAAATTGCAAAATGAGATTTAGTTGAGATGCCTGCATTGCAGGGAACACTTGGCTAGATGATCCTCAGCGTCTCTTCCAACTCTCCAATTCTATGATTCTGAATCTCCCATAGAGTTACCATTTAACCAGGCAACTGTTACTCTGCTGACTGTCAGTGGGAGAAAAAGGAGTTTAGATACATAAAGGCAGGTCATAGACCACAGAGGTGTGGAAGGTTATAATGCAGAACCCTGTGGCAGCTCTAGCCCAGTTATCCATCACTGTGAAGCACAGCTGGATGAACTTAAGTGTCTGTCTGGAATAATTATTAGTTAAAGTTACAGTGCTTTGTAGTTGGACTCTGATACCTTGGAAAAAACCCTAGAGAATGGGGCTATTTATAAAAAAGCAATTTCTTTGGGCAGTCATTTTCTGTATTCCCTCTGCTCTTATTTCAGAGATGGTGGCAGAGAGGGAGAGAGAGCGCAGAAGGAGAGAAAGAGACCTTTTAAAACAGCTGCTTCTGTTCGTTCCTGCACTGAAGACATAATTGCATGTTTGGGCAATTGCAATCTGCCAATGCAGAAATGACTGTCATGTTGGAAATTCCATGTTACTAATTCACCAAAGCTAAGAAAATGGAAGTGCTTTTTAATGTAACGCTCCCTACCACAATTAGCATTGCTTTACACAAAACAAGATTAAAATGAGATGGGGGAGAACTAACAAAGTTACAAATCTTCCGCCACAACGGATGAAATTTCTCCCAGGGCTACAAGATCACCTGGTCCAAAGTAACGGTGCAGGTATGTGGCAAACTACACACTGACACTATTTGAGCCCCTCTTCAAATTAATCTGCCTTGCACCAAGTCTCCAAGCTGTTAACTTGCAGTTGCATTTGTTTGGTCGGAGGCCACAAAATTTGCCATAACAAAGCAATCTCACATAGCCACTGTACAACTTGGTCTCATTCCTGAGACAGTCAAGGCATGTGATGGTGTTAAATATATTTAAGTAAGCATATCAGAATCTTTTGCAGGGAAGAGATAGGATAAAGACCCTGTGTTCATCAGGGTTGACAATATATAATATGCGACTAGATGGACCATTGACATTACTCAGTGTGAGGCACCTCTCTATCTATAAAAGCTGGGATTTGTGCAGCTTCCCTGTCAGAGCTCTTAATCAAGGAAAACACAACTCACCTGAAAGGTTCTGTTGTGTAGATATGAATTAATTGGCTATACAGTAAGCAAACAAGCACACACCTGGAAAGATTCTCTGGTTACTGTTTGGAAAAAGATTTGTTTGGGAGTGCTGCAATTACACAATGCAGCCATATTTCCTCTCATGGCCACAGAACATACAATTTCTAATAAGGCTCACAGCCCTTCACAATTTGAGCTTCCTGATCCGCAGAAAGCATAAACAACAACAACAACAGAAACAGCAGCAGCAGCAGCAGCAGCAGCAGCAGCAGCAGCAATAACCCTGCTGGAAGCTTCCAACAATGTGTACATGTGTTGCCTGTGTGCGTGTGTCTCAGTTTGCCTAGCCCATCAGTGCTGCAGTTCAATCACCCCACTCTCAAATGCAGCAATTCATTCACTGTTGTGAATGCGTGTATATAGCTATTTGTGCCCTCAGGCCATCCAATCTCCCTGCCTACTGCTGAGAATCGTTAGAAACATTTGTTATTCTTCAGACATCTAGCCCATCAACGTCCTCTTCTAAATGTAGCAAGGATGCTGTTTTTCACAGGATCAACCAATAATAGCCAAACAATGACATTGTTAGTTGGTGTCTTCATTATTTTGGTTATTAGATTGCATTTGTGAAGCCCACCCTGGATTTGAGGTGGGTATAAATCTTGAAGAGATTATATACGAGTTCTATTACAAACAAATATATTATAAAATACGAGTTCTATTACAAACAGATGAAAGCTAAAATGTCCTTCCCCCAACGGGTAAAAGGTAAAGGTTTGACTGGATGCTTAAGTCCAGTCAAAGGCAACTATGGGGTGCAGCACTTATCTCGCTTTCAGGCTGAGGGAACCAGTGTTTGTCCACCAACAGCTTTCCAGGTCATGTGGCCAGCATGACTAAACCACTTCTGGCGCAACGGAACATCATGATGGAAGCCAGAGCACATGGAAACACAGTTTACCTTCCTGCCACAGCGGTACCTATTTATCTACTTGCATGGGTGTGCTTTTGAACTGCTAGGTTGGCAGAAGCTGGGACAGAGCAATGGGAGCTCACCCCATTGCGTGGATTTGAACCGCCAACCTTCCGATCAGCAAGCCCAAGAAGCTCTGTGGTTCAGACCACCCGCTCTCTCCCATGAACACAGTATATATGTTTTGACAAATCGAGAAAAAAATATTAGAAATCTAAACTCTCTCTGTAAGACACTGAGCTGGTTTACAGATTTTAAAATGAACTATGCTTTAATGTGAACATAAACACAATGTGCAAGCTGATGTGCCATCTAAACCTGGGCTTGTGCTTTGTTTCTCTCCAAACAAACCATGAAAGGTAAGGTTTGTTCTTTGTTTACCACTCATGGTTTGTTTGGAAAGAAACAAACCATGAGCCTAGGTTTGGATGACACACGAGTCAGACTCTGGCTACTTTCATTAGCAGGAAGGAGTGCATAAGGAACTTTCCTGTAGTGTGCAAAGCTCAATCACATTATACCATAGTTTGTGACATGTGAAGTGGACCACTGAGAGCGTTGATAGGTGACCAAATATCAATGCATTTATGGAACTTCTGCAAAAAGCATGCAGAGGACACTGGGTAATGGTACCATGCCAACCTGCTTCATACAATACATTTTTTCAAATTCTTAGGGTTCAGTGCTCTTAAAAATACTGTCCCATCCTTTGCTAGGCTGCTACTGCAGAAGAGAACAGAGGTCATATCGCAGTGGCAATCATGGTGATTAGCTGCCAATAATGTTCATATAACTGATGCCTCTTCACAGGGACAAAAGGCAGTAAACTGCCATTCAGTCTCAGTTACAGACAAGTCCAAGATTACTGTACATGCCCCATGAACTATAGTCACAAGTTAAAAACAACCCAAACACACACACATGCTGTATAAAAATGTTTAAATTATTAGCGTTACATCATTCATTTATTAATTAAAATTATATCCCATCCCACCTTCCAAAGGAGCTCAGGGTTACAAACAGCAAACCACAAAATAACAAAAAGTTATTTACAAAACATTTTGAAGAAGCTTGCATATCTCTTATATGGGACTGAGGTTTGGAGTACACATGGTAATGATCCTGTATAGTTTTCTCCACGTCCAAACCCCCATCAATAATTTATTTTCACTTAAAGTGGCCTCTGAGGCTACAGTCTCCAATAGTAATCTAGCATTAGGGGAATATGAACTCTGGCAGCTTTTCAGCTCTAAAATGTGTCCTTCCCCCCATGCCAGCCATTTTGCGAGCCATGGAGAAAAACAAAAGGATACCTTTTATTTTCCTCTACAGAGACAAAAAGAGATTGGGTGGGCAGCTGGCTATTTGAAGGTTGATGACAGGCCAAGAAGGAAGATTTAATATTATTCCATCTCCAAAAGAAAATTTTGAGTGGGGGTGTGGAAGTAGAGAATCACTGCCACATATGATTTTCACCCAATGCTGAAATCCTACCCACATTGCTCAATAGAGCTAAGTTCAAGTGAGACTTATTTCAGAATACATACGCACAGGATCAGCCTATCAGCCTTGCACAAGTAGGCCCAAACAAAGATCCTTTTACCTTTTGTCGTTTCTTTGTAACTGATCACAAAAATGAGGATTATTGAGATAACAGATAACAGCTTTTTAAAAAAAGGGGGGCGTGTTTTCAAACTAAGGCCAAACAAGATATAACATTTTACAAATTCAAGACTCAAATGCACCGTGACACAAACAAGCTCATGGTGAAGGCAATGTTAAAAAGAGGAATGCTCACTTGTTTGGCTGCCGAGGAAGAAATCGTTCCGCTTTCCAGAAGGTTCAGAAGTTCAGCCAAAAGAAGAGGACTGACCGGACTAGACCACATAAAATGAATTGAAATAAGCAGAGATGCAGAAATACAGCACAAGCTACTCATCACATTTAATATGGTTGTATCAAAGTTGGGATGTGCAGAAAACCATCTGAGCAAAAGGCTCCAACTGTTTTGCCTGGGTTGTACATTAGGTTTCCCCATGACCATCCTAATCCAGTTCTGTTCATGCAATTTTAAACAGGAAGAGATGTGCTAGTTGCAAATGGGAACACGCATCCCACAGAGAGTACTGTAGTGCTGGCTGACATCTGTAGTCATTTGCACATTCTAATGGATGTTCACCCCTGCAAAATACTTTTCTCCTTCACCCATTGATCTCACCCCTCTTCCTTTTGCAAATTAGTAGAATCAGATAAAGAAGGTTCAGTATGATTTTTATGCATCAGTTGAACAACAGTAACTACTATGTAAGAAACTGAACCTTGAAGGTTACTGTGGCATCCTTAATCACTGAACAGTTTATTCAGATGCCCATGTGGTAACAGAGGACTACATTATTTACCATTATCGAAGACTAATATTTGTGTACAGATTTGCTTGCGCAAAAGTATAAACATTAAAAAGCCTCACCTTTCCTTTACTTCAAGGTTATACTGTTTTAAGTAGCCAAGAATATCTTTTATAATCCAGCCAACGACCTTTTTGGGAGCCATTCCTGTTGCATTCACCACAGCTTCAAAAAATTCTACTAATCCATCTTCATTCTGCTCAGAGACAAAATGGTGTGTTAAGATGGCAGCAGCCGAACCAGCTATCCATACCACCAGAAAACCAAAACCAAAAAATAAAAACTCATATCCATGAGCTTTCGGGTCTTATCACATGTGGAATATTCTTAACCTCTTGGCTTCTCAGCTATTCGCAACAGTCAATTGATCAACATGCCTCAAGTTAACTTCACAATGCTTCCAAAAACTGCCACTGCATGAGTATTCAATAGAATAGCAAGATAGGCATGACTTTAGCCTCTCCACTGCTAGTTTTGCAGAAACTGTATACCCTTACAATTCTTGAAGTTTTTTGCTTGTGTGTGTATGTTTTCACAGTTAGGCTGCTCTTTTTAGTGTTCTGAGACCACCAAATACATACACAATCAGAACGGCACGACCCACCCTGAAAGCATGCCATAGTTTTTCTTCCCTTCCCTGTGAAATCTGATGACATCACAGAAGCACGTGAGCACTCACATTATAAGGGAGTGTCCCAAGGGAGAGATGTGTAAACAGGTGGTAAAAAATTGTATCTATGTCACTAGGCAGTTAAAGAAAGGCACAGTTGTTGAGTCTAGTGGGGAAAGAGGAGCTTGGAAAAACTCCTGTTAACCCAGTATGAAAGATCAGCCAGGACTCACCCTGCTTACTGTCCAATTTCATAATACTCTATACTGATGCTTTCTAAAATGGCTGAAATAGATATGGCTACAACAGCCCACCCAACATCTGAACCAGAACTGGCACATACAGTCAGAATCAATTTCAGACAAACACAAAGCAAGAGGAAAACACACAACTCTATAATCTTTAAACAGATTATATAGAGATCCGGTAATTAAAGGCAGATCAGCAAGCATCATTAGTCACAATGTAAATGCTTCTGTCAAATGCGAGTGTGTGTTTTAAGTTGAATCAAAACTCCTCCTGAGTGACAAGCTGAATCCTTGCCTTCTAGTTCTTGCAGTTTTTGTATTGCAAGCAAGACTCGAGCAGTCGTTTGCTTCCAGACAGCTTTTACTGCCGGAAAGTTGATCAAAATGCATGGCAGACTCAAACTAGCACTCACTCAGCACAGAAGGCTGGAGTAATCCTATGACTCATAGGAGGAATATTTTTCTCTCAGACAGTTTGTCAGCTTAGGGAATAAGCTCACACACAAGGCAACCCTTGAACGGAACTTGCTTATATCCAGTGCCAAGTGCAATCGTCTCCAAAATCCTAACCCTTATCCAGTCCCATTCAGTTCAAAGCAAGTTTGTCAGGAGATTCCATTTTCTTACTGCATACATTATACACATATTCCTAAGAGCTTGATGAGATGTTCAGTCTGGTAGAAAGCCTACATATTTAACAAGTACACCGATGTGGATCTGTCTACTACTGCTGCCATTTTAAATTTCATACACACACTTGCATGCAAGTCAAAGATGTCAGGAGATGTTTGGGGAGAATGCTCGGGATGTATCGGAAATAACACCCTGGACCCACAGCAACACTAACATGCCTAGTGTCCATTCAATCGAAGGAGAGATTTCAGCAGGAGCTCAGAGCAATTACCAGCAGTGTGCAGGCAGAACCAATTGGAAGGGGGCCATTTGGTCCAGGGCCTTGAGATCAAAGGGGGCCTCACATTTAGACACCCAATGCGTCCCATAAGGCTGTAACTATCATATGTAATGTATAAAAAGCTGTTATTGTTGAAGCAGAGGCAAAAGTATGTGAACAGCTCAGTCAAATTAAAAGCATTTGGTGAAATTTTAGCAATATAAGCTAAACTTCAGAAAGTAGGTATCACTTTTCACTAGCGAAATGTGCTATTTATCAGTGGTTTGGGGAAGTGTGGGATTTTCTCACTGCTGAAAATACTGGGAGCCAAATTACTTACTGTGAGCAGAGCAAAACCAGAGCTCCTTTTATTTTTTATATTCACTGAATATGCTGGAGGTCTTGGTGGAACAGCAACCTAGTCCAAAGGATACCAAACTATATACATACATTAAAGCCTTATAACTTTAACCCTTATTTAGATCTGTGTTTCACCATACAATGCCTTATTCATACCTGCTTCAGCTACATGTACAACACTGAATTTATTGCCTTTGCTGCATATTGTTTGTTTGTTTTATGCGCAGGCTCTAATTATTTTATTTTTATTTTTATTTTTGGGGGCTCGTTACAGTTAATGTAGCCTGGTGGAAATTTAGAATACATACTTCAAAATCTCCCTAAGGATTAATGCAACACGAACTAACCAAAGAATAATAATAATATTTCATTACTGAAGTATGACTTTATTTTAATGCAATTTCCCCTCCACAATGCTTCCGCTAACAAGTTGGCAGGGAGTGTGGATCTTGCATTTTGAAGGTGTCCCAGTACCTATGCCATTTATTTAATGAGCACGCTTGGGCACTCTTAACTTGAAAGACTGCTCATTAGATTTATGCATCCTCCCCATTAGCAATCTGTTTGTATTCCTGATGTAGGCTTAAAACACCAACGGAAACTAGATGTCTCAGGTGAATTTAGATTAGCTGGACTCTCAGTAAATCAAAAGAAAAGAAATAGTGTTTGTAGAACAATACCCCGCCCCCTCCCCAAGACCTAAATGTAGAGAGAATGGATGGCAGGGAGTCATTATTGGACCAAAAACATTGATAGTACTCAACGGGTTGGCTCAATTGGCTCAGTGGGTTGGTACCATCTTCAGAATAAGCACCTGTTACTTTCTGCTCAACTATACAGGCTTCCAGAATAGGCCTGGTGTCCAAGTGTCAGAAAGATACATTAGACAGAAAGAGATGAGGAAGGAAAAAAACACAGGAGAAAAGGCTAACATTAGTCAAAGCTGAGTACTCAGCAGAATGAAAGGAATCTAAGGTTAGGCTAGGCAGTCTCATTTATTTCCACTGCTAAAAAGAAGCCCTGGAGCCAGCATATATGTTACATGAAAGGGCTTGTTCATATAGTAGGCTTATGACAGATACATGCATGATTAAATTCCAGAAAAGTGTCACAGTTTCTTTCTAGTATTTAGAGTGCATTAACGTAAGTTTATGGTAGAATAATGGATCAAATGTCATAAAGCCATATGGTGCTGTTCTTTTCTATGTTCTTTTCTCCCCCTTTAAGCTACAAGGGTGGTCCAAAGGTCATGCATCCAAGAGAAGGTTAACAAAAAATTTAAAACTGCTTGGCGTGCGACTTTTCAATATTACAGACAGCGATACTCCACGGAATATAGCCACAAGCTGAAGAATAATGTGGAAAAAGCCCTACTGGCCCAGCTCTTAAGATTGATTGAGCTGGTACATTAGGATGAGATGCACCAACTGGGCTCACAGAGCACATACTTTAATGCCAGCATTCCAGAGATAGCAGTGTTGTAGGCAAATACACTGAAAAAATTACAATACAGGAATGTTTTTAAGACAAAAAGGGTTTTGAGGCTACAATAACTAGCTATATATTTCAATTTACTATGATGCGGATGGACGCATGCCAAAAAAAAAGAAAAAAGCAGGTATAGTTTCAGAGACCCTCTTGTGTACATTATCTGAGCATAAACAGCCAAGCGTGTTGAACTCATTTTCTACGTAAGAAAAATCTATGAGAACTGACAGCTGGTTAATATGACATTTTTAGGAGTGTTTTCTGAAGCACTGAATCTTTTGATGTTTCTTGGTTTACTTGAATGTTCAGTCAATAGACCTACCAATAAGGTGAAACTGTGCTGAGGCTGAATCCCATAACATTCAACAAGCTTTGCTCTCTTCGCACTGGGGAGGTCAGGAAGCCTCTCCCGAAGCCAATCAATATTCACCACTTGCCGGTCGCTTGTGTGAGCAGGCGAAGATTTTGAATCGCGAAGAATCAATGGAGGAAGGTTCGGCTCCGGCATAAACCTGGGAGAAAAGAAAGGGAGGCTGCTCTGCTGTCCTTTTCACTTCAACCCTTTAGCCACATGCCAGCCACCTGTGATGAAGTTGCTCCTTCTCCGAACAATTATGGGACTTAACGTAAGGAAACCAAATGCTCGGAGTCCACAGCTGAGTGCAAGTCCTCTCAGCAGCAACAGATCAGCCCCTGTGCCGAGGTGCATAGCCTCAAGCGGCCTTTCTTTTTTGATGATCCGCCACTGGCTGTCAACAGCCAGCAACGGGGAGAAGGAATAAATTTAAGCCATTTTACGCCCTTCCCAAAAAACACAAACAAAATGCAGATGTCGCTTATCGTCCTCGGTGCCAAACAGGACCTGTGATTTCAGACCAACTGGGAGTACAATCTGGCAAAGGGGAAAAGGAAGAGTGACAGCCAGATGCTAGCAGTGTTCCACGCAGGTTGCAACCTCCCTCGTATTAGTCGGAGGAGTTTCAATGAAAGGAGGAAACCGCGCTAAAAGCCAAGTTGCCATCTTCAGTGGGGTGCCATGGCAAATAAATCTGAGTGACAACATCAAATGACAAGGGCTGCGCCGAAGAAGGGGCTGATTCAAGCCACCACAAAAACATGGCGATTAAAGAGCCAACTCCTGCCTTGCAGGAACAAATGATGGATTTGCAAACACAATTAAAGTGTTGCCATGTCTCTTTGCAAACAGCTGAGATGCATTCCTTGAAGAAGTTAGACTTAAGCTACACCCACTGCTTTCAAATCCAGATTTCAATAAACAAAAGCACAGTTTAAAAAGCAAATTTCACTATAGGTTTTGAATTGATTTATCCATGCTTTGTTTCTCCCCGTTTTTATTTTATTTTAAATAAAACATTCAAGTTCATCAGTTGTAGCAGTGAAACAGGCTGAGGCTAGCAGATGTGGAAAGAACTAATGAAATAGCCACAGCCCTCTCCTCACACAGTATCCTGCGATATAGGAAAATGAGGTCTAAAGAGGTTAGCACTGCATTAGCTACAGTGTTCAACTGCATTAGCTGTGGAAAAATCAAAACTCTATTGAAAAAAGTACACCCACTTTTATCCATGTAGCAAGGATATTATGATCAAATGATGATGGACAACTGGAAGTGCTATTTGTGCAGCTTTGAACATACCTGGAAGTGGGCTTTTAACAAATTTCAGCTGGTAAAAAAAATTTGTAGCACAGAATACTAAAGAGGTGGCAGCTATTTCAAATATTTGAAGGGCTGTCAGAAAACAACAAATCAGATTTATTTTCTGTTGCTCCAGAGGGGTAGGAGCTAAATCCATTGGTTCAAAGTAAAAGAAAAAGAAAGATTTTTTTAAAAGAAAAAAATCATTTAAAGAGTAAACATTAGAAAGAACTTCATGATGGTATGAGCAATCCGACAGTAGAACAGACCAGCTTGGAGTGTGATATATTCTCAACTCACTTTTACTCAGTAGACCCATAGGTCATGGCTAACTTAGTTCCATTAATTTCAATGGGTTTACTTTCGGGAATACAACTCTGTCTTCTAGCAGCCAGGGATAGATTGCAAAGTCCTGACTGATGACCAGCAAACAAGAATGAATGTTATTTTTAGCAGTGGTCTGTCTTGGGATCATTTATAGAAAATTTTCTGGTTTGCCTTTCAGCCCTCTGGGCCCTCCAAGCTTGTTTACATTTATAGCAACAAAACACTATAGTCTTGGTACAATAAAAATGAGAACAGTAAAACAGTTAGAGCATGGTGCTGATAACATCAAGGTTGTGAGTTCATACGGGCCACCTGCCTGTTGGACTAGATGACCCTTGGGTTTCCTTCCAACCCTACAGTTCTATGATTCCAAAGTAAACCGACAATAAAAATCCACCAGAAGCCTGCAGAAGCCAACATATCTTGACTAAAGGCCATTACTGAATAGGCCAGTTGAACCTGTCTTGGGAGAAGGAGGGTTGCTGCTATAGAGAAGGCCCTCTCTCATGCTACCTGCTAGTCTCAATGTGATTTGGCAGTGGAACATGGAAGCATTACAAATTATAAACTTCACTGTTAAAATATTAATAAATGCATCAGAGCAATACCCTCCCTCCCCGCACCTGATGTAAGCCAAACCGGAGGGCAGCAGGTGACTAATTCTGTTCAGCTTCCTCTCAACTCCGAGGAATCACTCTGTGAGGTAATTACCATCACCAATGACTTGTCAGGTCTGAGGAAGCCAAAAGGGAATCACAACTTACAGGTGCTCAACGAAGTGCTTCCTTCAGAAACAATCTAAAGATAATTACCGATAGTCTTGTTTTCCTTCTTTGTCTCTCATTGCTATGGTGCGCCTAAAAAAATAAGGACAAGAAGTTAGGTTGGTTGACTAGTGCCAACAGTGAGGAATCCCCTCCTGCAGCCAACCTAGCTGACTGCTCCTTGACAAGTGGGGTTCACTGACATTTTAAGCTTCAAATTCGTCCTTTGCAGCTTCATGGTTACCTGATGTCAGGTGTGGGGGCAGGTGGCCATGGTTTGGAAAAACAGCCTGCTGGATCTAATTTGGCCATAGGCCAGAGGTTCCTCATGGCCACCCTAACAGATAGTTTGGCATATTTACTGTACTCTTAGCAATTTAAATGCTTATCTCCTGAACAGGCAGCCCTGTTTAGGGAAGCTTTTAATGTTTAATAGACTATTGTATTTTAATATTCTGTTGGAAGCTGCCCAGAGTGGCTGGGGAAACCCAGCCAGATGGGCGGGGTATAAATAAATTATTATTATTATTATTATTATTATTATTATTATTATTATTATTATTCTGCCGACTTCAGCGTCTTTACATGGGAATCTTCCCACTCACAGAGGCATAATCACACAATTATCTCAGTATGTAACAGGTAGCAGGGGGTGGGGGGGAAGAAACCTAGGCGCTTTGGTGGTTGTATGCCAAGTCCACCCTCTGTAGAATTTGACTTTCAGAATTTAAACACAAAAAGGAGAATGTGTAGAAAACCAAAACTACAAATATGGCAGAAAGCCAGATTGCCACAGGCAAGAACCATCACACAGAATTTCAAAGTACTTTCCTCATAGCTACCACATGTCCAGTGGCTGTATGAACAGGCCATGGGTCCATAATTCAAAATAATTTTGTTTAGGAACTGAGCATCAGATATGTTCAGGGTGGCTCTGTGGCTAATAAAGTTGCCTTCCTCTCAGTTGAGATTTTTTTGGGGGTGGGGATGGGTATGTCCTTCCAATATGCAACAAACAATCCCCACCAACGGTAGAATGAAAAACTTGAAAAACTTACCCACGTTTAAAGTCAAAGGCTCTGGTTTCATTCAAAATAGTTCCTCCATTCTCCAGCTCTTCAATTTGCCTTTGTATTTCATAGTCTTAACAAAACAAATAAATTAAGCTTAGTTGTGATGCACCTTTGCCTATTTAAAATTTTCAAACCGGGGGGAAGGGGGGAGACACACACTTTAAAACGTTTATCGATGCCAAAGTAAGCCTAACAGAAATATTAGAGAATCACAAATAAACTGAATTGCTTTCTGACATTTAATTTATACCGTTTTTGGAAGGCATAAATTTTCAACACAATCCCATTCCAAAACACCCTGAAGACATACAGCTGAAACAGTCATTCCGCTCTCATACAGAATAAGACTGACTGCACACTTTTATCTCCACCTTTATTCAAAAGGGCCTTTGTTGGACTAATTTCTTTTGGAGATCAAGAGCAAGTTCTGTGTTTTTTGACTCACCCCGAGATGCAAAAATAACCCACATATACAGAAATATAATAAATCTGCCTTACTCCAAGTGAAACCACTGGTCCACCTGGCAGTGACTATCCAGGATTAAACTACAGTCCTTCTGGTTCTCCCTGGAGATGCCACAGACTGACCTTTATGTATGCAAAGCATGCGCTCTACCACTGAGCTACAGCCCTTCCTCTAACATATAGTGGCACTCATAAATCTTGACTGAGTCCTAGAAGACATGCTTCCCCACCTGGCCTGGGACTGACTCCAGCTACAAAAGCTTAGGCTGCTGAACAGACTCTTGGGCTGAGGTATTGTTTAGGGGTTTTTGTTGTGGGGGGGTTGTTGCTGTTATATTACTATTTTTGAGTCTCTGTTTCAGATCTTACTATGATTTATGTGGAAACTGAGCAATTTGGTGGTGTACTTTTTGATGTTTTATTGATTGTTTATGACTATTTTTGTTACGTTTTGTGATTATGGTTTCCCCCCCATGTTGTAAGTGGCCTTAAGCATGGTTGTATCTATGGAAAGGCAGCATACGAACAAAATTATGTACAGTGGAACCTCAGGTTGTGTGTGTAATCCGTGACGGAGGCACGTCCTCAACCAGCAGCGTTCGTAACCTGTAGCACCGCGTCTGCGCATGCTCGTGATGCGATTTGGCGTATCTGCGCATGCGCGAGCAGCAAAACCCAGAAGTAACCCTTTCTAGTACTTCCGAGTTTCCCTCAGTCCGCAACCTGAAAACACGTAACCCGAAGCATTTGTAACCCAAGATACCACTGTATGTATATCCCTGTATTGTAGGGGTTTCGACTAGACAGTATTTGGGCTCCCTCCCAACTCTATGATTCTATGTAAATGTTTCCTTTCTCTATACTGAGCCCAATAATTCTCTTGCATAGAAACACAGCAACATCCATGTGACACTCACATTGTAGATACACATTCTCTGTGGATCACACACTCCCCCCCCACTGTGTCTCTTGTGTCATCTAAGAGAATGTGGCCGTGCTACTATGGAACTAAAACTGTCATGGGCTAAACAGCAAGCCATTACATTTTGCTTTCTTTGTTGCAGAGGAGGCCCCGCTAACAAAAACCCACCAATCAATTGCCAGCCAAGAAATTATACTTTCCCTGTATTATAACACCACATTTCATGCATGTGTGCACACCTAATGGGCTAACATGCAATATAAGGTAATAACTTAAAACAAGGAAAACAGAATTAAGAAGAACAAATTAAACCAGCATGCTTGCATTTCAGCCAATTAAGTGCCGTTTAAGTAGTTTGCAGGCACCTGGTCCTATTGATTACAGAAGTGATGGTACAAGCAGCCATTCCAAACAAGGAAGGCAGCAAAGAAGTTATGTTCCCGGTCAAGGTCTCCTCCCCCAAAGGCTCGTTCCAATCACTGTATTTCTAGACCATCTGTGGCCAGGGGCAAAAGCTACACCCCAGTCACACAAAAGCCAAAGGTTTCTACACAGAGAGACCGCTATTAACGCAAAACATTATTACAGTTCACAATGATGGATTTCAGCTAGGCTAAAAACATCAAAACAATGCATACAACTTAGAGGTAGCAGGTTTGTATATATTATTAGCATAACCTGCCCAGTAACAGAAACTGATGTAGTTTTTTTCTGGCATGGGATTCCAAACTCCCTGTCCAGATTTTCATTTGGGAGGAAGTGCTTCACTTACCTATGGCCTTGGCAAGAAATCGGGCACTGTTGATATTCTTCACTTCAGTCCTCACTCCAAGACGTTCTCCAGGGCGATGCACGGATACATTGGCATCTACTCTCAGTTGACCCTCTAAAGAGATATCAGCAGTAGAATGAGATTTCATCAAATGGAATTAATCCCACATTATCTGCAAGTGGTTTGTACAGGGCTTCCAATAAAAAGTTTGGGACAGGGACATGGATTAGCTGTCCCTGAAGAGAATCAAAGGGCCATTTCTTCCTTCATGCCTGCATCTTTCTACACCTGAAGATCTAACAAGAAGGGATTGACAGTTCTGTCAGAGACAACACACACACACACTGGAATCTCTTCTAGAGATTTGTCCCAAGTCGACATTTCTTATCTGTGAAACAAGCACATGGACATCCCTCTCAAGATAGCAGATGCATACATCTTAAGACACAGAAGCAATTGAGAGAATACCCAACCGTTTCAGAAATCAAATGGAATGAAGCTCTTACATCATTTCCAAGCTTCTAGACTCATTTTGAATAGACTTCAAGTCATTGCTTCAGAGCTATATGGGATTTGTGTAACCATAGTTATTTTTATATATATATATATATATATATATATATATATATATATATATATATAATAGAGGACATGCCCCCCATTAAGGTTTTGTAGCTCAGATACGAATTCCTGGCAAGACTACATAGCACAGAGAACTGCGGCACAACATTTGGAATCTACTGTGCAAACTTTGTGCAATGTGACACCTCCTTTAATCAGACTTTGTTTCTTGAGGTTTTAACCAAACTAATAGTTGTACACGAAGGTCCTCTGATGATCCTCCCTAGGAAGAGAAGAGAAATCTGACCAAAGTCCCTAACGGCAAGCAGTGAAACCACAAAACGTCAAGACAGAATATGGCTTTTGTCTAGTATGAAACTATCATTTGAGGAGTTCACATAGCTCTGTCACAAAGCCAATTACTGCTCAGGGCAGATTTACTGAAGTGTCCTTGAAAATTTACGCCTCAAGGACAGGTGTCAGAAACCTGTTTTTGCCTTCCCTGCAAGGAACTGTAATCTTTGCCACAAATACAATTTCGAAGCCTTCCCAGCTGCCAAAAAGTGTCATACATATAGCCCTGTAGAAAGTGATGCAGAGGGCAATCTCCTGCAAAAGAGAAAGCTGGGGTAGAAACACCACAACAGCCTTTTCGAGTTATTATTCTTTGCTTTTCCACATCCTTTGAAAAACAGGTATCTAACAGTCTGGCAACCAATATAACACCCTCCCCAATAAATGCCATCCCGCTAAATGACACAGAACACACACTTTTGCATCTTCCTTCTTATCAACACTTAAGTTAATGCCCTTTAAAGTGAAGCAAATATTGGATATTTACACAATGCAGTAAACAGCACAGGAATTGCATTTGTAAAGGATAAAAACTGATTGTCCAGCCAGTGTTAAGTCTTCTCAAGGGCACTTTCCAAAGACACAAGTGCTCCCATTCTATATTTTTGTGAAGAACACTAGGCAAGGAAAAGTGCTGGAGGACAGCACCCTTCCTTTTAAGACGTTCTCACAAAGCACATGCACATGGATGCAGTGTGTTTTTTTCTTTAAAAATATTTAGGGGGTACTCTCATTTTGGCTCAAGAAAATCACCATTTTATAGTTCAAACTGGGGAAAAATAAATACAGTAAATGGAAAAAAGTACAAATATTCACAAAATGTTTAGGGGCATGCGTACCCCTGCATCCCCCCAGGGGGAAAAAACACTGCATGGATGCAGTGAAATCTCATTGCCAGAATGATGGATGACTGCATGCTGCTGGTTTAGTTGTGGGTATGGATCTGTTTCTCCTCTGATCAGCAGCTTCTGGCATACTTCACACATGGCGATTTTTGTATTATAGTAAAGTATGAATACTGTAAGTGTGAAGTATGAAAATGCATGAATACAACAAACTTGTGTTTGAAAGCAGGTCTATCAAACAAGCACATTTGTCAGAGAGCTAGACTGCTCAATAAACTGACTGACTCAATAAATTGATTGGCTAATTTATGAATAAAGGAAAATATGAAGTTTCACCTAGCTCAGTATTGTCCACTCAACATAGTTTCAGGCAGGCCTATCTGGAGATGTTCATGAGCCGACACATACAGGAGTTTCTCAGTAGGCTTGTTAATGTGAAAAAGGTTCCCTCAAGACAAAGGCCTGAACATCACTGACTGAAGCCATTGGACCTCTTGCTTATATTGAGAGCTATATACACAACCAATTCTGTGGTTGTGTATGTATTGCACAAGTGCAGGAACCCAAACACAGAACCAACCAAGCAGACAAAAAAATCTGCATATTGTCCTTGAGACACATTTCATACTCCTATGATTCTACAAAATATCTATATGTAAATAAAGGTAAAGGTAAAGGGACCCCTGACCGTTAGGTACAGTCGCGGATGACTCTGGGGTTGTGGTGCTCATCTTGCTTTATTGGCCGAGGGAGCCGGTGTACAGTTTCCAGGTCATGTGGCCAGCATGATTAAGCCACTTCTGGCAAACCAGAGCAGCGCACAGAAACACCGTTTACCTTCCCGCCGGAGCGGTACCTATTTATCTACTTGTACTTCGTGCTTTTGAACTGCTAGGTTGGCAGGAGCTATATGTAAGTACATTTCCCCAAATCCTGAGGACTAGAAATATTTCTCTTTAAAAAAAGGCAAATATTGTCAGATATTCTATGCCCAGGACCCAGTTCCACAGGGCAATAATGAAACTGCAGAGTAACAGAAACTCTGCCTGTATTCCCTAAGACTTGAAATTGTATTTGTATTGAGTGGAAGTGAATCTCTACTACCTGTTCCCTTGGCCCACAGCTCATTTGTAGTTCTGATATGTCCTTTCTCACAATGCTCTTTCTGGTTTAAGGGTCCATTAAGCAACTGCATGTTCTTAGACTCCTAGCTGCAGATGAACTACTTATTGCTTACCCTTTGACAGTTCATACCTTCACCTTCATTTTTAAGTGACTTCAAAGTCCCACTCTTGTAGGTAGCAACCATGTGCTCAATCTACTCCTAGAGACTCTCATAGACCCTAGGGCACGGCATGGCAACCGGACAGCTAGCATCTCCCCCCAAATGCCTTCACCTTTTCCGATTATCTTGCAATGAAGCCATGTACCTGATCTAGGCACACTGCAGGTACCTGCTATTGAAAGGATGGATGTTGAATTCAGCCTTTGTCTCCACACTCAATTGGAAGATAGATAAGGCAGGAAGGGGCAAACTTATCCTCAATGAGAAATAGCTCAGATAATACAAAAGTAGCCTCTGTATCACTGGCTGAAAAATGAATGTGGCTGAATCTGATAAGACTGCAGGAAAAAAATACCACTAGCAGACAGAGGAGCAAATGGTGCAAGCCCCACAAGAATTTCACAGCCAAAAATCCGCCATTGGAAAAAAAGGATGCAAATTATTGTGCATTCCCTGAAAATTATATCTTAAGGAATATGCTCCGTGTCAAGGCTTATGGGTGCTTGCTCCTTCAGTTAAGTGTTGAAAATAAAAAAGAAGTCATCACAAAGAATACCTAAAAAGATGCCTTGGGCACCATTCAATACAAAAGCAGGAAACAAATGGAAACAAATAAATAATAAAAAAGATAAAAATCAATGAAACCTCTTCCAGGTTAAGGCTGCTTTCCTGAAAAAGTTCTTAGAAGCAACTGACACCAGCAGCAGCAGGAACTATTGCAACGGTAAGCAGAGGAATTGGTGTTAGAGAAGGCAGCAGAAAGCAAGGTAAACCTCAAGTAAACTGACAAGGAGTGGCAGGCGCCATCATCCACTCCATGCCCCACTGAGGGTTTATTTGGAAGGCAGCTGCCCTATTTAAGTGGCTACAATTTTTCTCTGCTGATGATTTCTGAACAGGAGGGGCGGAAATAAGCAACGCTGCTGTCCACTGTTCAGAAGCGCAGAGCCCACAGCAGACAGCGTGTTTCCTCCTAAATAATTATTGCTGCTTTCAGCAACTGTGAGGCTGCATGCAAAGATGAGAATATGAAGGAAAGGGGGAGGTGCCAAGATGCACACAATATAATAAGGAATTGAGTGTGAGAGATGTTGATGCTTATTCATGTCCTCCACTATAGTAGTTTGTGGAGATCTTGATCTAGAATGAATTCTGAGGTGCTGGACGAATCCTAATATGCAATTGGTATATGTACACATAGACATATACTGTACCATGTTAAGTGTTTGATATCAAACCATCCACTTCTACCCCCATCGCTTGATCCTCCCTCCAAACCCTCCCAGGATTGCTCCCACATAGCTGAGGTGAGCCCAGAGATTAACAATCGGGTTGCAACTGCAGTTGTTCAAAGATTCTGCATCACAGCATCACTTGGAAGGAAGGCAAGCAGGCAAGGGGAGGGGGAGGGAGAAGCAGCACAGAAGCCATCAGTCATTCCCTTCCTGCTAAGATTTATTATGTAAAATTTAGAAAGGCCTAGGAGTACAAAAGAATCTGAGCTGAAGATGAGGCAGCTGGGCCCCTCTCAGGCACCAGAGGCGCAAGTGACCTTAATTCAGAATCAGAAGATTTTGACGAAGGAAAAAAGAAACCAAAACACAACACGGCACCACAACAATACTGAACGATAAGCAGCTGGAAGGCAAAGTAAGTAAGATGCCGTGAAAGTGCCTTTGTGAGAGGAAAATTACAGCTGAGGAATGATAAACATGCCCTCCTAGGTCTCTACCTGCCATGTTTGCTTGGCTGCTCCCAAGAGCCTGCAGGATAAGCTGAAGCTCTCTCACTGCTGCAGCCGCCTCTTCCCCACAGCACATGTCGGGCTCCATGACAACCTCCATGAGGCCAACTCCTACCAGAGACAGACAAGAAATTCTGAACAGCAGCTTTTGATCTCATGTAAACAGTTCAGACATTAAAAAAGAAGAGCCCACGTGAAAAGTGCTTAAGCTTTTGTGTGAGGAGAAACTGGTAATCATTTATTATTTAATCACTGTCAAAACACTTGGATCTGCAGAACCGGCACACGAACGCTCATTTCCCTCTATCACCAAGAGAAAAAAAGAGGTCCAACATTTTTCAAGAGGAAAGCAGACAGCTCAAAAGCAGCGTTGAGTTGATTTAATATTTGTATCCCGCTTTTCCAGCAACAAATGTTGAGCACAGTGGCTCACAATAATCGCAGTAGCATTAAAAAAAACAACAAAAAACATTGCAATCACTGTAAAATCAAACACATTGGCATGTAAAAGCAAATGACGAGAACAAATTCATCAAGTAATAAAATTCAAAAAAGTCATAGCGACCCATAGTATTGCCAAGACACTACCTAATTTGGGCTAGGAGAAGGTTCTGAGACAGCAAATCCTCTCTATTGTGTTTGGCAAAAAATAAAATAAAAAAAATCAGGCCTAGCAGCACAGGCCACTGAAAAACAGAATTGGCAAGCAAGACCCAGCAGGTGGAAGGTGCTTAAACTTCCCCCAACAAACCTCAATCTTTCCCCTACTCAAAATAGTAAGCATGTATGTATGGGCTGAGGTGTTATGGTTCAGCATCTAGGCCATATCGTGTCACACTCAAGATATTGTATCAATCAGTCGTCTCACACTTTCCCATTCAGTTCATGTCTAAAGCCACATTCTTCCATTCACACTAATGTCTGGAAGAACCTGGGCTTGAAGAAAAGCTCTCTCTGTGTGTGCCTGAGTGTGTATGAAGGATCCAGATTCACCTTAGAAAATGGCAAACACAGCTATCATCTAGAGTCCCATCCCTGGATTTACTGCCAGACATGCAGACCAGCTGTAAGAAAGGCATTCTCTTGATGCCTTGATCAAGCCAGCCTTTCAGTTTGTGTTTGTGTGTGTAGAACAACTTGCAACAGGAGGTTACACTGACAGCCTCAGACAGAAGCACAGAATGCTGCTGCTTTTTCCCTTTTAAAAAATATAAATAATAGTTACATAGACAAAAGAGTATCAAACTTACCTGCCCTGTTCAAATCCACAAGGGTCTGGCTCCTTAAATCATCATGAAGACTCTTTCCACTGTCTTGCTCCAACTGTATCTGCTTGATCCTCACACTCCTGGTTACCATTTCATTCTGGTTTTTCCCCATGCGCAGAATGTATGACAAGTTCCCATTCACAGCAATGGGAAGCCTTTGCTGAGTGATCTGATAGCCAGCCTGCATTTAAAATTGTAGCAATCAACAATTTTAAAATGGTCATATATCAGCTTTATATTCCAATAGATGGCCCTTTTCTCTAAGCAATTATTAACAACAAATTCATGCAATACACATTAAAGACTCAGTGTAATCTTTCCCCTTTGCTTTCCCCTCCACCATTCCCCATTAAAATGATTACTTTTTAAACCTAACAGATGACAAGTGACAAGAAGTAACAGGCATTCCATTTTCTGTCTGAAGCCCCATTTTTCATATCCAACCGTCCAAAGATCTCCAAAGTAGCATTTATCTTATCTACATGTGTAATAAAACTATGAATCTCATTACAGGCTCTGATAATGCTAGCTTAGGGCAGTTTTGCATGAGAAAAACCACCTTGGGGAGTAGGATTGAACTGGCTGACAGAAGGGTCAAGTATCCTCTCCCGCCTGCTATCTCTCCCCTTCACATAAGTCACACCCTGCGTCAGTCTTCTACCCCATTTCCCCCTCATAACAAACTGGGCATTGCACACTTAACACACTGTATGGCAAGAGAAAAGGGGCAGACTGCATGTGTTTTGAGCTAACAAAATGTGACTTCTATTGTTTTGTTACAGTGTAATAATACTTTATTATCCTTTTGTGTGTCATATGTGAATGTACTGAATATAGATTGTGGGGCTAAATTATAGGGAGCCCTGGCTAAAATTAAGGCTTGTGTGCGTGAACCTCAAAGGGAAACTCCAAACCCTAATGAATGGCTTGATAGTTCTTCTATTTCAAGTTGAACCACAAGAAGAACCCCTTTTAAAATGCTCAAAAAATAACAAACAGAATTGGCAGTCAACCTCTCTTTAATCAACACCCAGAATGGAATTTTGTTGTTTATTTTCATATGGTCTTTGTATTCGGTACCATGAACACACTTTCAAATTCCCACTCACATATAAACTTGCAACAGTCAAAGTAGACAATCATGGACCCCCACCCACTTGCTAAGGTTTAAGAGGAACCGCATGGCTTCCCGCCCCCCGTTGTTTTTAGGCTAAAAACCACTTGTGGTCTCTGCATGTGCATACTGCACCTCTTCCCAGTGGAGCCCTCATCAGCCTCAGGACCAGTAGTTCTGACTGAGAAAACAGCATAGCAAGAAAGGCTAATCACCTTTTCCCCAGCTCCACAACTCTTCCCCATGGAAGATTTTATACTTTTAAAAAGGCCAGGTGATTTGATTAGAGATCTCCCACATCATGTTTAGTTTGGCCTAGGTGACCTTTGGCAACCTCTATCTCTTAATCTAATCTACCTTGGTTTATTTACAGGTGTCGAAGTGAACAATGACAGCAACTTAGTAGGGGGTTTCTTACTAAGGAGATACTCCCTTCCTGCCATTGCATCCCATCCCCAGAATATGGGGCAGGGGTGCGGAACCTATCCTGGCCAAATTTGCCAAGTAGGTGAGGCCAACCACTTGTCAATCACCTCACCTTATAGTGATATCAGGTGATGCTGCCCTCTGAATACCATATTGGTAGGACTTTCAAACAGTCCTTAGTAAACAATCCACACTGCTCGCAGGAATGTTTACAAAGGGGTTTCAAAGAGCCCTTGTGCTCTTCCTTCAAACTTCCACAAAATGGAGGTTTGAAGGCACACTGCAGTGCACATATCCAAACTGCTTCTTCAAATGGATGCCTGATATTAGGTGGGTCATGGCTTCCCTAAAATGGCCAGGTGGGCACAGGCTGGCTGGAGGTTCTCCACTCCTGATGCAGGTATTTTCTGCAGAGAGCAGAAAAAACTGTCATGGATCTTTAGCATTACAATTGTGGCTTCAAGGAAAAACAAAGGCCCCTATTTAAATTTTAAAACGATAAATCCTGAGTGTTTGATGAATTTAAATGGACGGGTTTCACTTTAGATCTGAGCTTTGCCTCATTACGTTTGAAAAAGCAAGTCTGGTCCTAATATAAGCGTCATCTGTAATATCAGCAGGTAATACTGCATGATTTTTTAAAGTCTTCCTCATTTGCTTTTGCGATCAGCGACGTGTAAAAACAGGATGTTGCATTTCAGATCCTTTAAAGTAATGAGAACCAATGCCTGTGATGTCTACAGGACCATAATGCAGATTTGTAATACATTCGTTTCAAACACAAAGATCAATATCAGACTGTTTGTCTTAACCCTAACAGACAATTAGAGGGAATAGAGGAAGTCTGGCCCTAGCAGCGCCTTCTCTCAATTTAATTATCCGAAGCCATTGGAAACATGAGGCGCAGGACTGCAGTCAGCAATCAGGACAATCACCTTCAATCAGAAAGAGCCTGGCTACAGCTGCCTATTCATCAGGGCTCAGTGCTTGGATGGGCAAAACAGTGGCAGAGAACAAAAAACCATCTCTTCTCCCAGCCTGTTTTCCCCATCAGTTCTCCAGGCTTGCCCCTCATCCGATTTGCCGAGGGACAAAGCTCAATACATACTCACAGGCAGATCTGCATAGAAATAGTGTTTCCTGTCAAACAAGGACTTCTTGTTTATGGTGCAGTTCAGCGCAAGGCCTGTCATCACTGCGGCTTCTACACATCTCCTGTTGAGAACCTAAAGAAACATGACAGATGACTTCACTCAGATACCCAGTATGAAACAAATGCCTCTCCCACACATTGCCTTTTAAACAGCGCACATTCCACTTTGCTTGCCTTCAAGAAGCATTATCTGTCTTTTTCGTGCGTGGGAAGCTCAGCCTCAGCAGCAAGACGCTGGAGCATTATGCATGTATCTTCCCATGCCAGAGTGAGTGGGGTGGAAGCGGCTGCTCAGGGACAGAAACATGCTTTGAACATATGGCACATCCCAGGTTTAAGGTTTTGGTTCCCACCCTTGCCAGCTACTGATGTAAGTGAAAAACAGGCAAGAGTCAACTCACAGGAAGGGGTTCCTATAGCGCTACAGTAAAGCTCAGGTGCTTCAGAAGGCAATTGAGGACCAGAGCAACATGGGACATCTTTCCAGGCATTCTCTTTGTGTCATTTGGATTTGAAAGACCAAGGAAAAGTGTGGATACACAGAGGGTAAGAGGCAAGCAAGTGTAATTTCTGACACTGCACAAAATCATTTCTGATCATGGGGCACAGATAAGCCTCACAACATGCAATAAATAAAAGTGAAATCCAGCGTCGAAACCTAGGTCTTATCCACACCATATATTTAAAGCCGTTTTATCAAGCACGGCTTCCTCCAAAGAATTCTGTGAAATGTAGCTGTTAAGGGTGCTGGGAACCGTAGCTCTGTGAGGGGCCTCCTGACAACTCTCAGCACCCTTAAAGTACAGTTTCTGGGATTCTCGGAGGGAAGCCATGACTGTTAAAGTTGTATAACAGTGCTTTCAGTGTATGCTGTGGGCATGGCCCTACTCTCCATTCTCATGCCAAGGGGTGTCAATTTATTTATGTGCCAACTCACCTTCCAAATCCTCATGATTTGGAGTGGAAGGGGAGGGGGACACTCAGACTGACTATTTGATAACGCTCAAAATCAGATTTCCAAAATTCTTCTAATATAAGGACAGGGGTATTTATTTGTTCAGGCCAGGTTAATACAGCTTTAAGTCAGGCTTGGGGAACCTGCGGCCCTCCAGATGTTGTTGCGCTCCAATTCTGTTGTCGGCCCCAGCTGACATGGTCAATGGTCCAACGTTGTTGCCGTTGTATCCGGAGGGCCATAAGTTCTCCATCCTTCCCTTAAATTAAACGGAAAGAAATCACCAAGCTTCCTTTAATATGGAGCTTCAATGTGTGCCTATGGTCACCGATTTCAAATGGCAACTGAACTGCCATTATTCTGTGCTCCTTCATAGTATAGGTGTCTGGAATAGCAAGATGAAGAAATTATTGCTGTTCTGCAAGGAACTTCCTCCACTTCAAACATTTTCTTTCCTCCTCTCCTCTGCCATGGCTTTCTTCGTGGAGGATGTAATGCCCGTGCTTTCTAGGACAGGAGCGTCAATGTGTAGAAATGTAAGAAGCTGTGTTGTATTTAGTCAGATCATTGGTCCATATAATAAAATAATGTCTACACTGACTGGCAGTGGTTCTTCGGAGTTTTAGACTTTTGCAGCCGTACTCAGTGGCACCGAGAATTAAACCTGGGATTTTCTGCATATGCAAAGCAGATGCTCTACCATTGAGCAATGGCCCTTTCCAAACAGAAAGCCAGTCTATAAACAGGATGCACAGTTCCAAATCTTTCCTGAGATATATACCACTTGGCTATGATATGGGTCAAGTCTTAGTCCCCTGCCCCAAGGAATTCAATGATTTGGCTTTAGAATTAACTCAGTCCTAGAAGCAAGGTCCGTATAGTTAAAACTATGGTTTTCCCAGTAGTGATGTATGGAAGTGAGTGCTGGACCATAAAGAAGGCTGATCGCCAAAGAATTGATGCTTTTGAATTATGGTGCTGGAGGAGACTCTTGAGAGGCCCACGGACTGCAAGAAGATCAAACCTCTCCATTCTTAAGAAAATCAGCCCTGAGTGCTCACTGGAAGGACAGATCCTGAAGCTGAGGCTCCAATACTTTGGCCACCTTCATGAGAAGAGAAGACTCCTTGGAAAAGACCCTGATGTTGGGAAAGCTTGAGGGCACAAGGAGAAGGGGATGACAGAGGACGAGATGGTTGGACAGTGTTCTCGAAGCTACCAGCATGAATTTCACCAAACTGCAGGAGGCAGTGGAAGACAGGAGTGCCTGGAGTGCTCTTGTCCATGGGGTCACGAAGAGTCGGACATGACTAAACGACTAAACAACAACAGAAGCAACCCAAAATCTGAATCTAGTAAGGTAATGAGATACAGACATACACTTGAAGGAAAGATGGCATATAACAAACAAACAAACAAATAACTAGGATGCTGTTAAACCTTTTGTGTAACTGGTATGGCTTCTTGGGTGTTCGCTATACATTTGAGGAAACTGTTGAGCCTAAAATAAAAATGTGTAAAATACAGCAGAAATGTTTAAAGAGCAGCAGAACGGGATCTAATTAGTCCTGACTTGTAGACCAAAATGAGAGATTGCCAACACTGTTGAAGTATTAAATTGTTTTAGTGTCAAAATAATAGTTTCCTATGCAGGAAGTGTTTCTGGTGTCAGTTGTAAATTTTCTCTTCTACAAAATAAAAGAATATCCACAATTGTCTCTCTCCTGGCATTTTACATTGGTTTTTAACTGTTCAGCTATCTTAAGTATCTGCATGAAACTGGAGCCTTTTTTTTGCCACTTGGGTTTCATCACTGTTCTGTTTAAAAGTATTTCTAGAGTTGTAAATGGTAAAACTTATGTAGAACTTAGCTGAAAGCTTCTGACCACTTGTGTGGGTTTCAGTGAAAACAGTGCTTCCACACCAACAGCACACATCCCTGGGAACCATAATTTATTAATTTGGGGGGAAGTAAGCAGTAAAAGGTATGTAAACAATATGTCTGCTAGTGGCACAAGCAAGCACATTTGGGCAGCTGCTATACTGATCCTACAAGAAAAGAAGGACAACAATATGCAATTGTTTATACATGTGTGTGTTTAGGGTAGGCCAATGGGTTATTTTGGCAAAGTAGCTTGATGCCAAACGTGTGTGTTTGTGTATCTGTGGAGAGGAGAGGAGATGAGATCTTTAATCCCAGACTGGATGAACTTCCAATTTGGGATTCCCAAAATCCACGGTTTTACAGAAAAAAACTAAAACACCAAAAAAAAGCAAACTTAAATCTAATATAGATGTTTAGGAGCTATTACAAGTTTATTGATTCACTAATCTACCACAACTGTGTTGTTAGAAAGCAGCTCTTGCATAATAAAGCCCTCAAATATTGGCGTTTGTGGAAAAGAGAAATTCAATAAAGGCAGTCCTGCATTACCAGCACAAATTGGAAAAAGAGATGTTCTCAGTGCTAATCACCAATGTGCATGTATTGGTTTAGTTCAGTGAATGGGCTGGATCCTTCTTCCAGATAAATAACCCATCACATTCAATCCCTTGCTACCTCAAATGAGGTGCCATTAATAATTACATAAGGGATTTGCCAAAGTTAATAATGAACTGTCCTCTTTATTTTTTATTCTGCCAATGCAAAACTAATTTAAGACAGATCAAAGAAATATTTAGATGCTGTAGTACAGAATAATGAAGACCACAAAAAATCCCTATGCAGACACAAGACCTTTTCCAGTAAACAAAGTGATTCTTCCTCAACGTTCAGCTGTAGAAATCATTCCCCAGGTGACAGATTAATCTAAATTAATTAACTATTGATATGGAACTTCAGGTTCAAAATAATTAAGCTCTACACTCTCCTGGTTTAACTTTTCCCCAGCTATAAAAAATGTTGGCACACAACTAGGATTGCAAAAGTCTCAGTGTTGACCTCATTTGGCACCTACTGAAGTTGAAATCAATATAAAATTCATAGTAACCGAGCGAGTAGATTTAAGCTGGCTAAATATTATACACCCATTTCATGAAAGACCCTGCTTGCTACTTCAAGCAGGAACATCAAATTCATGGCACGAATGACCAAACTCTCATTCCAGCAAATGCCCAGTGGCCATATGCAATTTTTAAAAAGCAAAACAGCCAACTTGGTAAAGTGTAGCCAAACCAGGGATTAATTTAATGGTATAGCGAAATTCAAGCTGGAGACACCCCAATCTGTAGCACTCTCTCACTTTGTGTGCATCAGGCGTCGTCAGTGTACCATTGCTACTAATACCCAACCAGTGGGCATATATCTCTGTGTGAGCTGTATGACTTTTTGGGAAACATATGGGCTGCCCTTCTGGCAAAAATGCCTCCCAAGACCCATATAAAGTAAAACATAACATAACATTAAAGGCATTAAAATCACTTAAAACAATCCCTTCTTGTGTGTCCTTGAGTTCTCCATTTTGTTTCGGTCTGTCTGAGAGTACAATGAAGTTTAAAGCAGAAGAGATGCACGATGTATGTTCTCTCACCACCCACCCCTCCTATGGGGATAATAGCTTTGAATGAGTGATCTAGATTAGGACAATGATGCAGGTAAAGTGTTAAATCTCATCTTTTCCAGCATCAGTCTCAATTGCCTCTCCTGCATGACTGCTTTTAATGCCCACCTCCCCAAAAGTGATTAGTTAGAAGATCTCCTGGTGTCTGTTTTCCAACCTTCAACAGTGTTGGGAAACATGTTGTTTGAATCTGCTATAAGAAAGTTTGGCAATTACTGCATAAATATAAACAGTCTTGTGTTTAAAACAACTGAAATTTTCATATGCAGATAAAGTATCTAAAGGACTACTTCTTCCATCTGTTAACTTTAAAGCAGACAGAATTTTAAGCCTAAAACAGATGCCAAATCACATCTGGAATAATATTCCATTAACTAAATTGTGCAACCATTAAGATGTTCATGCACACTAAAGTACCCTGTTAAAACGAGGAAGGTACCATTACTCTTGCCTAAAACCATAAAATAAAATAAAACCTATGAAGCAGTAATACTAATAAATAAAAATAGAATTCCGTATCACATTCTGACACTCAAGTACTAACATTTTTAAATATCCACTTTCAACTTATCTACCAAAAACTGCAAAGGAAAATATATTTTTTTCTTTCCCTCTCCTTGCACAGATAAAAGCCTCTGCTGGAGGTGAACAAGAGCAGATCACGAATTTTTCATTAGGTTAGCCATCAAGCTGACTACTAATCAGGAGCTCTTATCTCAAAGGAAGGCTGTTTCAGCTTAGGCTCAAGATTTCTCACTAGGGAACAACTGTAAAAGGAACAACCATTTCTCCTTAAAATGTACAGAAATCCAGAAGAATATGGCAAGATGCATGCAGGCTGCTCTCACACATATCCCGTGTGTGCTTAGGGACAATCTTCACATGTAACTTTATTTTGCTTTATTTATTTATCTAGGCCAGGGGTCTGCAACCTTTAAGACAAAAAGAGCCACTTGGACCCGTTTCCGAAGGGAAATAAACTGGGAGCCGCAAAACCATTGCGACATTTAAAACAAATATATCTCCGGAGCCGCGATCTGACAGCGGGCGGGAAGGTGACGTCGGGACGGTGAGTGACTAACGCACGCACTGCCCCCATGCGACGTCACAGCCAGTACAGCGCCCGCCACAGTGGGGAGTGTCAGGGCGCACAATGCGCCTCCTCCCCTCACTAGTATCCGCCCTGGAGCCGTGGCAAAGGTGTAAAAGAGCCACATGCGGCTCCGGAGCCGCGGGTTGCTGACCCCTGATCTAGGCACTTCTAAGGTATTGTGTACGTTTATATTTATCAGGGCTAACCCTCCCAAGGTAGCTCACAGCATACAACTTTATTGGTATAGATACAGCAAAAATAGACTGTACCACAACACACACTCATTTTTGACCGATGTAGGCAATTCTGATGGACAACAGCTCTACAACACTTCAGATGGGGTGTTCCTCAGTCATAACCCAGGACCCTGCTACAAGACACATCAACAGCTGCATCCAGGAATTTTTGTTTGTATAGCACAGGCTGTTACAAATAAAAAATAGCATAAAGGTCATCTTTGCTTCCCAGAAGAGGTCCAACTACATTTAACTGTCATACACGTACAACAAAACCATCAATGGGTTTTATCCATTTATGCCCTTAGTGGAAAATGATACCAATTTCTTGCCAATCCCTCCTACTTACTGCAGCCCTCTCTGCTGTATCCCATTCTGGGTTCAACCATCATTAGCAACTAGAAGGGAGAGAACAGTTGGCTTAATTGGGTTAGGGGAAGACGGCTGAAGATGGGGGTGTCCCAACTTACGTGAATGGAAGCACTTTATGCAAAGGCAAAAGGCACCATTGGATACCACCCGTAGGGTTAAGGCTTTTTCTTCATGCGTACTTAGTCTGTCCAAAATAACAGTATATATGTCCAATATAACAATACTACACTATGCTGAAAGCTGATTGGCCACACCTAGCAGTATCTCTCTCCACATGCAACTTGTTCAATATCCAATAATCTCATTGCAGCAGATGCCAGTCTCTTGTTGAGGGACATGGCTCAGCAGTACAGCAAAAGGTCCCAAGTTCAACTCCCAGCATCTCCAGTAAGGACTGGGGAAAAGTAGGCCAAGCAGACAATGGTGAGCTAGCTGGCTCAATGGTCTGGCTTGATGTAAGGCAGTTTCCTATATTTCTATACATACCTACAGATAAAGGTATGTATAGAAGAACCTATGCTGGAGCACTAAAAGGCCAGAACCTAATATTGCGTATTAAAATAAGTCAATAATTTCAAACTGCTTGGCCAAATTCTATACTTTGGTTAGGAAATCAGCCAGGAAGGCTCACAATCTTCCACTCACTTGCAGGCATAGGGCAAGTTTCGAAGTAAGCATTCAGATGGCAAACTACCCGAAGCTCATGTTGTAGAGTGCTATGGCAGCAGGGAAACACCACCTTGCCGTAAAAGGCCAGCAGTGTTTAAAGCTGAAGGAAAATCAGAGCCTGATGTGGAGACAGTGGCTCTACCAAGTCCAGAGAACCAAACCCATATTACTTTCCCTGTTGTAGCAGGAGAAGCAAAGGAACAACTTCTATTAAGTCTTGGGGGTGCATGTGAGTCAGCTGTAAGGACAGTTGTCCTTTTTTTGTTATTAAGCTTCTTGTAAGTACATGTAACATGGATGGTGCTCTGTTAAATAATGGTCATTTATCTGAAGTGGTTATATTTGTATCCTGCTTTTTAGACAAATATTGTATGCTAAACCAGCTCATACTAATATTAAAAAAAGAAAGTGAGACAAGAGGCATGCCCTCTAGTTTACAAATTTAAAAAGGCAAGATTACACAAAAAGGAATCAATGTGGAGGGGAAAGGTAGAGGGAAATTAAGTAGCCAGTTGCAAGCTGCTTGTTCCTTCTTAGATAGAAGTGTTTCAACCGTCTAGTATCCCTTTTAAACATTACCTGAAGAATTAATGGTGGCTACCTGTTCCTGTTTGATAAGACAGACTTTGTTGTTGAAAATTCAATACTAATATAAGAATTCAATTCAAACTTACAGGTAGAGTTCCAGGTAGAGAAGCATCAAAAAAAGATACTAAGGAGTTAGGTGCTGCTGCAAACTGGACTTGTGAACCAGAGAAAAGCTTTGAGTTGGAGCAGATCTGTGCATGAATTTCCAGGCCTACCACTGCTGCCCAGGGAACATTCCTAAAAGAAAGTCAAAAGAAATATTCACTAGCTGGGTTGATGCAATTCAAATTTCTAAAACAGCTGGGGTGTGGTGTGGTGGAGAATACAAATGTCAAAAGTATCAGAGTTCAACAGTATGCTGGAGCACACTACATGCCCACAACTGCTGTATAATGAACATTGAAAGATGTTGTGAAATGTTTTCATAAACAGCTGAAAATTGTACAAAAAGCAACATGTTAGAAGGCAAAAAGAAACCCACATCCTGAAAGCCTTACATTGATTTAAAGTGCATTTCAGAAGTTAATTTTATCCAGAAAGGGTTTGTTGGACAGGTATCCAATTTTGTACCCAGCGGAGATTATGAAATAGAAAATAAATATTAATTGATATCCTTCTATGTATGAGAAATCTCCAACAGACAGGTGGCATATTCAATTATGCATATGCTGTCAGATGGTCACTTTCAAGCTGGGAAAGGTGGGTCTACAGAGCACTATTAGTACTGGATTAGCATAAACATCAGTAGTCTAGCAATAGAGAAATCATCTTTTCAACTCAAGAGATGGTTCTCTGAACAGGAAGAACAAGCACCTTCCTATCTGCTGAAAAGTAATTGCAGCTCTCACATCCATAATCTTTATATGAGCAAGAGAACAGTCACCTTTACTGCCTGAACCGCTTGACAGGTTCTGGAAGTAATTATCTGGACTTGTACAAAGAAAAGACACAAATATCATATTTCACTGGTGAAGTCAAGCTTACGCCGTAGCTATGACAGAAGTACTTAGATCAAGATGGGAGATTAGGAAAGCAGAAAAGCTCTAAGCAAATACATCAAATATAGTGCTTCTTTCAAACATTAAAACACTTAAAAAACCCCAACCAAGACCAAAGTTCTGTTTCTCTATAATGGAATTATTCAAACAAAGTGAGCTTCCCATTCTCACCTCATTTATTATGAAATAATTAGGAGTTAATGTTGAATATTGTTTTAAGTTACTATTCTGCTTAAATTCAAAACATATTGGTGGGGGGAAAGGATGCAAAAGATATATATCTGGGTGGGGTACCTGTGGCCCTGCAGGTGTTACCAGATTCTCACTCCCATCACCCCTGACTACTGACCAGGCTGGCTCAGATTTATAGGAGCTGAAATCCAACAATAGCTGGAGGGCCACAGGTTCCCCATCCCTGGGATATTTATTCAACAGAACTTCACAGAATAAATTATGGAACAACATGCATTTAGAAAACATTAGAACTAAAATGGCATATTTTGCCACAAAGGTTACACAGGAGTCAGCAAATGTTTCCAGCAGGGGGCCGGTCCACTGTCCCTCAGAGCTCCCCCCCTTGTGGGGGGCCTCACTATTTGGGGGGGGGGGGAGAGAATGAATTCCTACGCCCCACAAATAACCCAGAGATGCATTTTAAATAAAAGGACACATTCAAAGGCCCACGGACGCTGATTCCCAGACCGTCCGTGGGCCAGATTTAAAAGGCGATTGGGCCGGATTCGGGGCCTGGGCCTTAGTTTGCCTACCCATGGGTTACAGGTTGGGGTGGGAATCCCAAATTGTACCTTCTGTAAAAGAGCACCATGATCTTGGCATGATGTCTGTCTTAGTGTAATTTCCAGAGGGATAGCTACGCTTGTGGTTTCTACTGCAACATCAACTAAGACTCTCATGGCACTTTGAAGACCAACAAATTTATTGTTTTATTAGCTTTTGTGGACTGGAGTTGACTTTATTGACTGAATGATACTCTGGTGACACATCTGATGAAGTAAACTCTAGTCCACAAAAAACTGGTGCTTGTATTTTAATCTTTAAATATGCCACAAGACTCTTTGTTGTATTGTTGATGGCTTAAAAACCACAACAAGCTGATTTTAATGAAACAGTTTCTCATGTGTGCTTGAAACTGCAATTAAAGGCTGCTCCAAACATGTCATTTATTATACAGTTATAGGAAAAGAAGGCAGTGTAGATGTACAGACATCATAATCCAATGTGCACGTACTGTATATTTATTTTTTGTGATGCATGCATAGGAACATAGGAACCTTACACTGAATCGGACAATTGCTTCATCTAGGTCAGTACTACTTTCATTAATTGGTAGTGGTCCTCTAGGGTTTCTAATGGGGTATTCCCAGTCCTACCTGGAGACTTGAAGCCAATACCTTCTGCATGCAAAGCAGATGCTCTACCACTGAATTAAGAACCGTCTCCTCTAGGCCAGGTGATGCACATTTCGCCCTCCCCAAACTTGTGCCACTGGTAAAAGGAACACTTGCACTTTTTTAAAAAAACAATAGTATTGGGTTTTTAAAAATGGGTAAGAAATGTATACTTTTTGACACGGTCCTCAGTCTATTTGTATAAACCTTCATTTTATTTTAAACTTGGAGAAACAAGCTTTTTGTGTGTGGAGCAGTGGGTGGGGGGAGGCCAGGGATTGCGGTTTGTTAGCTACCTTATTCTACTACCGCTCCTATCCAGACCTTTGCGACAGTCAGATTAAAAATTGCTCTGCGTCGTGAAAGGGGGGCGGGGAGAGAACGGGGAAGGCTGACAAAAATGTAGAATATCACCCTAGGGAGACGAACTGCATGAAGCACAAATAAACATTGCAAGAGATGGAAGCGAAAATATGCGGCAGGAGTCCTTCCTCTACCCAGCCCGGTTACTACTCCTCCCTGTCGTACCGTTTCTGCTTCTCTGTCATCTCTTTCGCACTCCGGCAGAGCGCGCTAGCGGCCACCGGACCCTCCGGGCCGCGCAGTTCGGCGACATTCTCGACGCTGCGATGCCCAGCCCCGAGCCAAACCCGGCAGCGCCGCAGCACGGGCGCCGCCATTTTGCTCGGAGTTTGCGAGGCGTCAGGTGACCCACCTCCTCTTGCGGCGCCTCCTGGGAAATGCAGTCCCGACCGCGCGCGGACTAGAGGAAACGAAGGCAAGCAAAAAAAACATTTCCCGTGGTGCACCGGGACGGATCCCTTCCAAGTCCAATGGGGAGAGTAGTACGGAGAGAGGGCGAGCTGATCTGTTGCAGCCATTCCTGCCGATGGATATAGGCCGATGGTTCACGCTCCCTCTGGTGGCAGGTGGGCGGGTGGGGTGCAAAATTAGGTGCCTGTGGTCTGGCATCAAAAGGAACCTAGGGCAGTACAGTATTCTGTAGTCTGCCTGTTCCACTGGTTCACCTCTCTCTCTGTACCCAGTTCACGTACAGAATCCTCTTTCCTATGTCCGTTGCTCCTTATCTGACTGTGCATTTATTTTTCAAGTGAGATATAATCTTACAAGGTACTCAGTAAACGTGAAAGCACGGAAATTATACTTTTTAAGATGCATGCACCAGACGAGTCCGGCTTGCACAAAAAATTATGCAATGGAAAGTTCAGTAATTTATCTGGAAATTCTATTCTTTAGCACCGGAGCATCTCCCTGTAATGTGAGCAAAACAATTTCATGCTGAAATGGTGATATGCTCAAGATTATTTATAGCTGTTGTGGGATGATTTCATTTTTGTTTAAATCTTTTCAGGGTTTGGTCTGGTATTGTTTCATGGTGGAAGTGTCTGTTCCATCACAAAAATATGTGCATAATCATTGTGGTATGTTGTCAGTCACTTGTAGGTGTTTTATTATAGGAGCAGCTGGGATACTTTAATAGGCAGGCTCCTATAAATGAAATACATTATTCTCTCTGTCATTTACCCTAAGGGAGTGAATCGCTGTTTCTTTTCCGTAAGTGGATATCTTGAGGCTTGATCTCTTGTATGTCCTTGAAAAGATGGACATTCAATAGGTAAGGTACAAGTTGTGCTAGCGCTTCCTCTCTCAGTCTGTTACACAGCTATTACACTCTCATTATATTACACAGCTTATTATACTATTGCTGTATTGCCGTTGCTAACTTATTTCTTGCCTATTTGCTACCCTGAGACTTTCCCCCCCAAGACCACATGCAAACGAAAGAGCTTGTGGACCTTATCTCAGTTCAAAACAACAGGATGAGGCTGGGTCTACATATGCAGCAGAATGAGGTGGGAGGTCTGCCTGGACTGTGTGACTTCAGACAACAGATTGGAAATCACATTTTGTAATGCTCCCTTGTGTGAACAAATAATGTAAGAAGAAAACTAGAACAACTCGGTTAGAACCTTGCTCCCCGATATGCTAGCTTTTTACCTGCAATGAACTTTTTGTTGTCATCAAATGTAGGATAATAATAAGAAATGACATACTCTACCTGCAGCCCAAAGTGGTGGTACAGCCCACACTAAATACCCCCCCCAGGTGTCCCACAAATAATTCTGTGGCATGTATAGCATATATATTGACTAGACTTGATTGTGAAGATTTTGGCTAGCACCTGGATCAGTGTCTAGAATGTACTTGGCAAAACGGGGTTGCGGTTTTACAGTTGGGACTGAAGGCAGTTATAGACACTAGTTTAATATTGTACAAACAAATGTGCAAGCATATACCACAGGTGCCAGCTGAACAGGTAAATGGCATAAAGAACAGAACAAACAGTCCTGTGATCTACATTCCCAGCCCCCTGAGGCTTCACTTGAATGTGCACTAGATGCTGTTTGTGTCATCTTTGTAGGACACTTGCTTAAAAAGATGATGAGTCATGGGCACTTTGAGTCAGTAGCTGTGATATTATCCAGTAGAGGACACAAGGCCCCAGCCAATATTTTACATTCCCCGAACCATAAATAAGCTGCAGAAAACAGGGTAGGACACTTTTTCCCCCTTTAGAAAAGGGCACAGTGCTCTATAGAATAATTGCCCAAGTTTTCTGCTTTTGGCCGCAAATAATTATGAAGTATATGAAATTAACGTGGCGTATAGAAAGCGAGGGACATAAGGTATGGATTGTAAAGCATTCTTCATATTAAAAGTGCTATAGAAATGATAAATGCATGCTTATAATTCTCCATAAATTACTGGTGCTCCTTACCAGACCGGGAGTTAAATGCAGCAGATACTTGTTTACATTTAACTGTTCCATCCAGACTTCAAGTTGATGATTGTTTGTTTTCTGAAATTCTCTCATCCTGCGCAGGATGAACCAAACTGTTCTTGCAGCAATAAAAGGATTGGAAGCAATCCCTCAGTGACACTTCTGGAAGGGAAAAAAGGGCCATTTTGGATCTTATATCATCTGCTGTTGCAGAGCCTTGAAAGGTTTATTAGAGTTTCTGGGTTTTTGTTTTTTTTTATTGTGCGAAAAGCTCTGTGTCCAGCACAGCAGAGACATCTATACAGCATCCAGGTCTCATCACATCCAGTTTATCACAGGATTGAGTATTAGTGTAAAAATATGTTATTCTGATAAAAAAGAATCCTTTGCCAATTGTAAACATGAAATTAGCATTGTGTAGGGAGATACAAGTAAAACCAACACATTCATAAATATGCAGGGCAATCCTATGCATTTCTACTTGGAGGTAAGCTGCACTGAGTTCAATAGGAGTTACTCTTGGATAAGTGTGTATAGAACTGCAGCCATTGTTCTTCATTTTAATTTAGGCAGCATAATGGTATAGAATGGGGAACTATCACTTTATTTTCAAGTTTAATATTACATTACAACCACAGAGGTTCTGCAGTAGAATATTATTGGGGAATGCAGAAGAAATCATAAAGCTGTATTTCCTAAATTCTACATGGTATTTGCCCTGTTCTTTCCTGTGTCTGGGTTAGTGTTGCATCAGATGATGTGTGCCTTTTGCATTGTGTTGTGAATCAGTTCTACAAGATATGCACAAACACATTTATTCAGCATAGGGACAGGGCTGTGTTTGTGCGTTCATCACAAAAGAGGCCCAGTATGTGTGTTAGCCTTTGCCAGCCTGTATCCTTAGCTGGTTTGGTCTGCGTCTCCCATCAGTCCCAGCCACCAGGGACTAGGTTGGGAAACAGTAATCTACTGCATCTATTTCAACATTGGAAATAACTTAGGGTTCAACTACTGCTGGATGAAGTCTACCAACTGGAACAGAGACTTTCTTTGCCAAGGTATGGGGGTCTTCTGTCAGTTTAGGTCAGGAGGTGAGGAATGTTAGGCATTTATTTTATTTATTTATGTAAAATGTTTCTATTCCGCCGTCCTAGTGTCTCTGCACCACTAAGGGTGGTTTATGCCAATTTAAAATCAAAATAGGGGGGGAATGAGTTTAAGTCAATGGGATTTGCAGGGAGATGAGTTAGTCAAGCACCTATCAAACTAGGACACAGCTAGTTCAGTTACTTCCAAAGGAGAACTGGTATTATCTGCATTCTGTATATCTACATTGAATCCTATGGTGGCTTTTCCTCATTGGGAAAGCATTTTCTAATAACAATCCTTATTATAATTTATTGCACTTAATAGTCAATTTTTAATGAAAAGTGAACCCAGAGCAGATTATACAACAGAATACAAAAAGCTAGCCAATATAAAACTAAAACAAAAGCTGAAAACATTCATATACACAGAAGGCACAGTAACACATCCAACCCACTAAAGGAGAGCACTTCAAGTAAAGGCCAAATGCCGGCTCACTTAACCCTTTCTTGTCCTTTTCTCTGCATGCATAAACCCTTATACATTAACATATATAATAGACCTCCCAAGTGTTGGGCATTAGGAAATGTATGAAATGTATTTTTCAAATTATTGTTTTCCACATAACTTTAAATTTGGGGCTAAACTGGGATTTGCTTGGTAGTATTGTTTCTACTGTTGCGGGGATTTATTTTTTTAGAGCATCTTCTCAGGATACTTAATAACATCAAGATGTAATTTTAGTTCCTCTAAAAAGTGATTTATATTTTTTCTCTTGTTTCCCTAACTATACTAAATACCAAAAAGTTGCCTCATAAAGTCATAGAACTGTAGTGTTGGAGGAACATCTAGTCCAACCCCCTGCAAGGCAGGAATCACAATTAAAGAATTCCTGACAGATGGCCAGTCAACCTCTGTTTAAAAACCTCTAGTGAAGGAGAGTCCACCTTCTGAGGGAAGTCCATTCCACTGTCAAAGAGCTCTGACTGTCAGAAAGTTCTTCTTGATATTTAGTCAAAATCTGTTTTCTTGTGATTTGAACCCACTGGTTGCCATCATCTCAAGGTTCCTCCTTTGCGTTAGGGTTAGGGCAAATGAGCGAGCGAGAGAGAGAGAGATTCCTCCCTTGTACAGTATACTTCATAAAACTGAATGTTAGATGCTTGGGTGCCATTTTGAAAATTCAGAGTGTATTCATAAAAACCATTCCAAGCATGCAATTCAAGAAGAGAGCAGCATGTTTGTAAAAGAAATACATAGATTACATTGGACTAGCAAAGGATCAATATTTGTAATGTAATTAATTGCAACTAGAGTAGTGTTATAGTCATAGATTAGTGGGAAGACCACCTCACTCCTGAGAGCAGTATCTTGGGACTGGTGGAGCCTCTCTAAGTGTGCTCCTGAAGAATAATGTGCTATGAGAAAAATGTGAATGGAATGCAGCAGTACTAAAGCAAATAGTCAAGATTGTCCACATTCTTGTCAGCTGTTAGTCTTAGGAAAGCCTTAGAAATAGAAGGGGCGGAGAGGACAGAGATCTACTTACAAATTTCTGCCCTGGCTGATTGTACTAATTGGTCCTGCTAATGAATTATCAAATTAGGCCAATGCATTTGATCAGTGTCTGTGTGCGTTTAGCGGGGGTTATGGTTGGAGATACCACTAAGCATCTGTTAGAAAGCTTTAAATCCTATTTTAGAACTGGAGATGTGTAAACCTTTCAATGCTGGGATCATTCCCAGAGATACTAAATACCCAACTAAAAACTCAGTGAGCACACTCCTGTTATAGCTGTAGATAACGGGATGTCTGGATAAAAGGGAATGTTGTCAACTTTAAGATGGGGGTCACACGAGGATATATCGTGAAATAGGATTAGCGTGGAGTTTTAGGTGACAAAGATGCACATAACTGGAGTTCTTTCCAGGAACAGCAGGCGGTTTCAAATATTGTAGGAGGACTATTATGAAATATGTGGAAACTGTAGGCATAACTACTTGGGCAGGGCACAAAGTGCATGTTGTAGTGAATCTGAGCTGGTCAGTTTTGGATTTCACAAAAATGCCTAAGAGGTAAATTGGGATTTGATGTAGGACGAAAGTTCTGTTATTTAATGTAATGGTCTAAACCATACGGTCTCATTCATATGAAAGAAGACCTTGAATTTCACTTGATGGTGTTAGAGGGAAACCTCTAAAGTCATGTTTCTTGAAAGCTATGTTTAGCACACATACTTATCATTTTTTGTGGGAGTTCTGTGTGCAGCATTCAGAGTGTAAGGTATGCTTCCTGAGTGTTTTGTTTCAGCATATGGGATAAGGATAGGCTTGGACCTCTGTTAGATTTTGAAAGGGAGAGTATAGCTTTGGGACAAATCCCATCATATTAAAAGCCAAGTGTGTGTGTGTGTGTTTGTGTGTGTGTGTGTGTGTGTGTCTTTTAAGGAAGAATAATGGGGACTGTTTTTAAACATTAAGAGATGTTTTCAAGCTCCTAGATGATTAGTATTTATTAAAACCATTAATTGTTTTAATTGCAATGGCAACATTAATGAAAAGAATGTACCAGATTATTCTACTGTTATGTCTGTATTCTTTTAATCATTAGTACATGTATGAGATTGTAGACTGGGAAAATGTTAAAAAGCCAACTATTTCCCAAAACAGCACCACCTGCCATCTTCTTTCCTTTGCCCCCACCCCACCTCTTTCTCATCAACTTCTTATTCCAGGACAAGCAGAGATAGTGGGGGCGAGACACTAAGGTTGTTTGCAGAGCAGATCACTCCTGGTGATGCAATTTGAGAGCCAAGTCAAACATTGCAGGCAACAACAAAAAGGCAGATGAGGCCAGTCTCCTGGCTTCTGTAACAGCCTTTTGCTCATGGCAAATATTGGCTCTTCAGAATATGGCAACCAACTTTGCTTGACTGAAAAGACAAATATGAGGTTGTCTGATGATATCATGTAGATGGCCCCTTTTTTTGTCCTTTCAATTGACAGCCTTCCTCGATCCCAGTATTAGATTTGTACATGGCAAGGAAAAGGCAAGCAATAAAATTGATAGCCTGATTTGATGCTTCTCACCAAGAGAAGCAAAAATAAAAACAAACCAAACAAACAAACATTTTGGCTTCCCAATGTAAAACAAAACAAAACAAATGCAATGGGTGTGGTTTAACAGCTGTAAGTTGCCAGTTTAAATCTCAGCTGACCTTTAAATCTCAGCTCAACTTGAGTCACAGTTTCTGTACACCTGGGAGTAAATCCTATTCAACTCAGTGGGGTTTATTTCTGAGTAGTAGTCATGTATAGGACTTATCACACTGTTAGTGACTTGCTCAAGGCTGTAGACAAGTGGTAGTCAGCCTCTTCTCTAGATGTTGTTGGACTACAATTCCCATCATTTCTCACCGTTGGACTTGCTAGCTAGGGCTGATGGGAGTTAGAGCCCAATAACACCTAGAGGACACAATGTTGGCTACCTTGTTTATAGCCTGAGTCACAAAGGTACATGTAAAAAGTGCATGAGTGACTGTAAAAAAAGGTAAAGGACCACTGACAGTTAAGTCCAGTCACAAACAACTCTGGGGTTGCAGCACACATCTTGCTTTACTGGCCAAAGGAGCCGACGTTTGTCCATGGACAATTTTGTCCAGGTCATGACTAAGCCACTTCTGGCGAAACCAGAGCAGCGCATGGAAATGCCGTTTTTCTCCATATCCAGCCCAATACCAAAAACAAAAGTTCAGTGTCATGATGTGCACTTTATGGCTCTAAACTGAAAAAAACATTTTTTCCAGGAATACAGCATAGCCCAATTATAAGCAGAGAGTGACTCTACTGGGCCACCTAATTTTCTATAAACACAAACAGGAACCTGCGACAGTCAGGGAGGAATGCATACCTTTTAAGAGAGGCCCTTCTTGGCCAATATGTTATTAAAGTACAGCAATCTGAATAGCAAGAAGCAAAAGTCTATTATTTATTGGGTTGTTGCTTGCTACTGATTTTGTTTCTATTTAATCCAAGTAATATCACTGATCATAAAAATATTCAAGCTCAATTGCTCCTCAAAAATCGAATAAAAGTATATTACCCATCAAATTATGCGGCACAAAATACACAAAAAATGCAGCAAACCAACAGAAGCAAGGAAGAGATTAAGACAAGGAGCTATCCTGGGATCACTAGGAGAATGTTAATCTAAGCAAGATTTCTTTATCTCACAGTGCCTGCTATTGCATTCCTTAAAAATACCCAGTCACAGAGACACGTCCGGACAACAATCATATATACCGTAGAAGCTTAACAAATGAAGCTTTCTTCGTTGCTCCGTCTCAGGGCATACACTTAAAGCACATGACTTCCCCCACAGAATCCTGGGAACTGTGGTTTGATCAGGATGCTGGCAATTGTAAATCTGTGAGAGGGAAACTGAAGATTATTTGGGGGAAGGCATGTGCTTTAAATGTGCGTTGAATGCACTTCAAATAATTCGTGTGGATTTGCCTGGAGGGTCATGGTAAATTGCTGGATTTCTGGACTTCTGGGTTGGTGCCTCCGGCAATGGCGGAGTTCCTCTTATCGGGAGGAACTTGCCCCGTGGGAATTTGGGTCTGTACCGCTGCGGCAAAGGCGGAGACCCATAAAAATCTCAGGCGGGAGAAGCCTGTGAACGTGGGATTCGGAGGGCACCTTTTGCGCCTCCCCTACTCGCGGGGGAACCCGATTTCGGGGACCCGGAGCGACGTGGGGTGAGGGGCGCGGTGCTTCGAATTGTCTGCTTTTTCCACGGAGCGAAGCCGCATAGCTGTTGCCGGAGAGCACTGACTTTTTCCTGTGGACAATTGGACTCTAAAGTAATTACCCGTGAGTAGAGCTGATACGGGAGAATCAGATTTTAAAAGTTTAATTTGGCATCAAAACGGGGAGGTTCAAAACAGGAAGTCCGCCTTCCCTATTTGTAAATAGACTGAGGCAAGGAGTCTGTAAGCTGAAGTCTTGGAAAGCCTTTTGTAAAAGATTAAATTTCCATCGGTAAAGAGTATAAAACCCCCCTTGGAGGCAGGAGTAGAGGGGGGGGGGAGCTGTGGACTGAATATGCCTGCAGGAGAGAGTAAAGAGAGTTAAAATACTGCCGCTCTGACCCTGGAAACGGGCTGCTAGTAGGACTGACGTTTTGGAATGTCCATTGACAGCACTTAGAACGTTCCTTGACAGCTAGAAGAATAAGAGAGAGATATTGTTTCTACTGTCTCCGGCTGCTTCTAAAAAGGAGTAATAAAGTAACTGAAAACTGAAACTAACTTTGGATTGTACGAGTTGCGCTTAAAGGTGACATTCTTGCTATTATAAATAGAAACTGTTTCCCCCTAGTGGAAGTTTCTGAAAATGGTTACTTCATAAGAGCTGGGCTAGGGGAGTTTCCAGCTGCAAGATAAAAACTGTGTGACTCTGGGATTGACCTTGAATCTCTTAAGTGTTATGGCAAACGAAAAGGAAAGAACAAATGAAATGTCAACAGAAGAGGCCTTAGTGGTCGCATTATTGAAAATAAATGACTCGCTGGAACAGCTTCACAAGAAAACAGAAGTGATGAAAGTGAAAGTGGAGGCTGCAAATAATAAAATTGATTTAATTGTAGAAAGTTTAAATAATCTGGGACAAAAGGTGAACACCAACACAGAAACCACCCAGAAATTGACACAGGAATCTACTTTAATACGGCAAACTGCGGATGAAGTCAGGGAGAAAACCTTTGCTGCTGAATGTAAAACAACACAATTGGAGTGTGAGAGAGCCCCATACATTCAAAAGCAACTTGACGAATATAAGCTGACATTTGCTAGGATGGAGTTTAAAGAAAAACAGATGAATTTGAGGATCAGAACCCCACCAGAAGTGGGAAAGGAAAGCTTGACAGAGCTTCAGGAGGAGATAGGATCAACATCGGCTGAGAAAGAGATTTTTGGGGGTCAATAGGACCGCCAAAAATGTGAATTTACTTAAGGGTAACTGTGAAGGATGTTGGATTGAAGAGAAGGGGGATTGGGAAATATGGACAAATCTGAAGTTGTTATGCTTGGGCCGAGCTGTTGTGGTGGGGATGAGGGTTGCTGTGTTGCCGGGGATGTTGCTTTTGTGCCAAAAAGTGCAAGCTTTGGATGGGAGGGATTGTTTCAGGAGGTGGCAGAGGGATGTTCCTGGATTGGTTTGGCAGGCAGAAAGCCTCGAGTAAAACTTAAGATATTGACGGATGCTAAAGAAGGAGGTGGACCTGCCCTGCCAGACACCTAAACTTTGTTGTGAATCATCTGCTTTTTGCTGGCTGAGAGAATGGCTGTTTTTTAAAAGCACTGAAGTGCTGGATAATGGCAGATGAAGTTGATGGACTAGACGGAATTGGCGGAAAAGACTGGCAAGATCTGAGACCAGGGAGAAGGGTCGGTGGAAGAACACTGGGAAAAGTTTAAAGACTATTTATAGAAATATTGTAAAATTAGTGAATGTTAGAAGAATGTTGGAATGAAATTATATGGCTTCAGTAGAAATGTTATAAGGAATTAAGTATAAATAGACTAATAGAGTAATAAAGGAAAATAAGGTTAAAAGGTGTTAAGATAATTATAGGATAGAAAACAGGGGAAGATGGTAAAGAATTGCTGAAATAATTAATAGAAGTGGAATACAAAAAAGGAGGTGTGAGGAGGCCGTGGAAATATGGGAAAGAAAGATAAGATATTGGAAGTTTTTTCTTTTTTCTTTTTCTTTTTTTTGGATGTGTTTTTAAAGTGTTTTTGTTTTGTTTTGTTAATTTTTATGTAGTGTTTTTGTACTATAATGTATTGGTTTTTTTTCTTTTGTAAGTGTTTAAATTGTTGTAAAAGTAATAAATATTATTATATTTAAAAAAATTGCTGGATTTCTGCAGGTGGGTTGTTGTTTAGTCCTTTAGTCGTGTCTGACTCTTTGTGACCCCATGGACCAGAGCACGCCAGGCACTCCTGTCTTCCACTGCCTCCCGCAGTTTGGTCAAACTCATGCTGGTAGCTTCGAGAACACTGTCCAACCATCTCGTCCTCCATCATCCCCTTCTCCTTGTGCCCTCAATCTTCTTGCAGTCCATGGGACTCTCAAGAGTCTCCTCCAGCACCATAATTCATAAGCATCAATTCTTCGATGATCAGCCTTTATGGTCCAGCTCTCACTTCTGTACATCACTACTGGGAAAACCATAGCTTTAACTATACGGACCTTTGTTGACAAGGTGATGTCTCGGCTTTTTAAGATGCAGGTGGGAACCCTATTCAAATAAGCGGGGAGAAGGGAAGGTTTGCAATTGGGCTGCAATGGGGAAGGGAGATACAGGCTTGATGAACAATTCTGCAAGTGCTTCTTACCTGGGCTACTAAATGCAGCATATTTCCAATCCCCCTGCATCCCTCTGAAATCCATTTTAGGTAATCAACAGTAGGCTGGTTGCTGTTCAATGCCCAATCTTCCAAACTGCAGTTGAGAAAAATGTTTGTTAATTAGCTAAGTGCTAACCTAGGTATTAGTGAGGACTTTAATATGTTTGAATCCTAGCCATTTCTAGCATATAGTGACACTAAGAAAATCCCCACCCCCCTTTAACAAGGCAATTTCCTAGGCTTTTTGCTTCCACTAATTCTGGTGACTGTATTCTTAAGGGGTTGGAATTCTCAAATTATTATTCTAATCTGTATGAAAGGGAACCCAAACTAACCTTGCAGCTATTGCCCCATCAGTTAATGCAACTTTAATGCGTTTTTTAATGATACAGGCTGGGAAATTGGGGTGCAAATAACCATTTTATTATTTTGCTAAGATCCAGGTAAATTTAGGTCAGGATGCTTCACAATTAACAATTCTCATTTTAGAGCATTTAATTTGCAAAATGCTCAAGGCAGAGTAATGACATCTCTATCCTGCCTTTGTGGATCTGAAGCTAATAGTTGAATCAGTAGGATGATACGAACTCTGCAGAGTAAATTCAGATCATAGACTTGGCCATGATATCAAATATTGTGATACCATTGTTCAGTTATGATGACAGCCTGAAACAATGATGTATTTGGCCACCTTTTCTTTGTAATTTTTTATTTTAAGTTAGTTACAGAATCCAACCAGTCCTTCGTTTCTGTTGCCAATACCATACATACTTATACTATGTTATCTTAATCCCAAAAGGACTTGCGGTGTTTGTTGGCAGCCTTAGGAAATTTACAAATTGCTGTCAATGAATGATGACAAAACAAGCATTTATATTCAGAAGCAGACCTAAGAAACCTACCTGATGAGTTAAAGATCGCTAACTGCAAAACCCTGTACAAGTATACTCAACACAGTATGTCCTTTTTGAGCTCTGAGGGGCTTGCTACTAAGTATGGGATTGTAGACTAAATCAGATGTAGACTAAATCTTATTGTTACCTGGAAACAATATTTTCTGAAACTAGTGGTTGAGAGAATAACTTACAATCTATGAAATAGATAAAAAAAACCTAACTACCAAATGGTTTACTTAAGTCTTGGAACCAAAGTTTTCCCCAAAACGAAAATATTAAAAGGTAAACTGTACCTACAAATATATGGACATATGTGGACATCATTGGTGCCGCAGAACTGCAAAGACTTCAGAAGAAAATCACATTCATCTACCTTAGTATACTCCTATGGTGTTAGTTTGGTCTGAACAGGTAACATACCAGTTAAAGTGAGAGTTCACATATGTATTTTAAACTGTTGAATTAAAATTCAATGTATGATACACAGCATACTACCTAAATTGTGTTTTCAAGAACTAATGGCTAAGGGGTAATGATTAAAAGACACCTGACTGCTTAAGATGAAGCATTTAATTCAGTCATATGGCTTTTAATTATTTTACTTTAACAGGGCTAGAATATCAGTGGTTAAACCCCGCTCAAAAATAGACAAAATGAGGTTGTACATTCCGATTTAGAAGAGCTCTCTACTACAAGATCAGCAGCGGAGACTGGTGCTCATGAGGACCAGGGAGGCCAACAATAGGTGGAGCCAAAACCAATGAAAAATGGAGAAAACTAACTCTAGTCCTGGCGTTATCCTCCTCCGTGCTGAGTTCTACACAAGGGCAAAACTGAGACTAAGGGGGAGGAAGCTGATAGCCAGGGCCACTCCATGGGTTGGTTGTATGTAATGGGGGAGTGTTTGCTGAAACTGAGGTTGGTGGGGCAGTGCCCTGTTTGCCTTAATGGAACAGCCTACACCGAAGGCCATTCAAGTTGGTGACCATCAGTCCCTCTGGGAGTGAATTTCATGGCTCAGCTATGCATTATGGTACTGCTCAGAAATGATAGATCTGTTTTTGAAAAAGTTGTGTTTTTAAGTTGTTATAGGTAAGCATCAATAGTTCATATCTGAGTTTGTAACTAACAGTTTTTATGGTTCCCCTTGATTTTAGAGGATTTAACTATCTTTAAAAATGGGCTTGGATTTCTTGCTGTTTTAGAGCTCAGACATTTGTATTTTGTCAAAATCTTTTGATTTTAATAATCTGGTTCTGGTTGCACAGATAACATGTTCTAGTGGAAAGTCGGTATGTTGTGAATCCACAGAAATTATTCTGTGGATACAAAACGTTATTTCGGAACAGGCTATGTGGCAGAGATCTAATATTTCCAAAGTTAAGAGCATCACCTCTTGTTACAACTCTTGTTTCAGACTATCTATGACTGCATATGTAAGGTCAGAGCTATCAAATTTCCTCTGTGTATAGTTTCACATAACATGGGTCCAGATTGAGAACTTAATTACCATGACTCCAAATTCAGAGGGCATGCTAAGAGCCATTATTCAAGCGCAGCTTAGATATTGTTCATTTATTGTTTCTAAAGCCAATGCGTCGTACTGTTGTGGTTCACTGTGAGAATTCACTTACGATGTAAAAGTTACATCAGACACAGAAGTTGCTCATAAAGGTATCCCTTTCCTAGTATGATGCTTCAGTTCCACAGATTCATTGGCAGTTTTAAGATTCCAGCTGGCAAATCCACCAAAAGCAAAAATAGATACAAAGAAGATTGTTTAAAGGGGTGCGGAATTCTCTGATCTGTGACGCACACATCAAAGTGATTTGTCTGAATGCCACAACATTAATGATCAGCCACATTTTTCAATTAACATTGACACTCAAATCATATGAGAAGCTTCAGTGAGAGGAACTGATCGAGAATGGTGTTGAACAATATAAAGCTTGTATTAAGGCCATTATAATGTTAGTCTAAAATTAATTTTTTAATCAAACACATTTTAAAAATAGTCTCAAGTGTTAAATTCCAGCAGGGCACTGTTTTTCATAGCGGGATTTCTGCAAAATGCAGGATTATTTATAGGTTACCAGCAATTTAATGAGGTTACATTATAAAAGAAAATGATACTCCAGAGCTTTAGTGCTGCGTGGTTCAGAGCCGCCATTGCTGAGCTCCCCACACAGCAGATTGCTTTTAATCTTCTGAAGCAACAAGAGTTGTGAGTTAAAAGGTCTCGTCAGATAGCTGTTCAGTTGTTTTTGCTGAGCTTGGGTGGAACAAAGATGCATGAAGGCAAAGAGAGATACGATGCTGGCTCTTAGGCAGGGCTGGCCCTGTCATAGGAGGAGAGAAGACTTGTGGCTTTGGGCTGACCACATACCTTCTTGATCCCTGCTGATCTTGGCTGGTGAAAGCCAGGCAAGGTGGTGTGACTAGTCGAGTTCAGGGTCTGGGAAACACTTTTGTGAGATAGGGTGGTGCCTGCCATCCTAAAAGAGCAGGCCTGGAGTGTCTTCAGGCATGGGGGCTAAATGAATCCCTCTAATATCACACCTCCTCTTCTCATGCCATACAGCAGTCACGAGTCCTCAGTGCTCTCCTTAATATTTATGTTGAAACTGTTGTTGTTTTGCTACCCTGGGCCCTTTTGGGTGGAAGGGGAGAATATAAATTTAATAAATAATACCACCATGTTAGGATCATAACCATTGCTATTTCTGTAGCAGGGTCCCTGACTCCAGGGACTTAGAGCATGAAAGGGGGGATTTTTGGCCACAGAGAAGACATATTTTCCACACTTTGTGCTGATTGGCGCCAATCAGACTGAAAGGAGGTGAATCAGCCACTGAGGACTGGCTCCTAGGATCACTCTGGAGAAGGTATGTGGGAAGAACACCAAGGAGCTGTTCTACATGTTCTAAAGCTCAGCATTTAGGAAGGCCCAAAACACAAGATGCTTCCGTTTCACGAGAATGGCGTGCAAGTTCTGTCTCATACAAGAAAGCTTCAAGGAAAATACAACTTAAGTAACTCTGGAAGATAAATACTGGAGCGCTCCAAAATCATTTGCCCATGTACACGCACAGAAAACAGTTGGTCCAGCTGAAAGGCAGCACATTGATCATTGCTATGCATCTTTCATCACTATTATTGAATAAAGTATTATTGTATAACCTTAGGTAAAGGTAAAGGGACCCCTGACCATTACGTCCAGTCGTGGCCGACTCTGGGGTTGCAGCGCTCATCTCGTTTTATTGGCCGAGGGAGTCGGCGTACAGCTTCCGGGTCATGTGGCCAGCATAACTAAGCCGCTTCTGGCGAACCGGAGCAGCGCATGGAAACGCTGTTTACCTTCCCGCTGGAGCGGTACCTATTTATCTACTTGCACTTTGATGTGCTTTCGAACTGCTAAGTTGGCAGGAGCAGGGACCAAGCAACGGGAGCTCACCCTGTCGCGGGGATTCGAACCACCGACCTTCTGATTGGCAAGTCCTAGGGTCTGTGGTTTAACCCACAGCGCCACCCGCATCCCTTTGTATAACCTTAGAAGGTTGCATAATCTTAGAAGAGAGTATGGCAGTGAGCAGACATGGCTGAATTTGCCACTAAACTACTTTTCACAGGAGCTGAGTGAGGTTCTGTTGTCCAGTCTCCTGGCCAATGCAGGAACTGCACTTCAGGATTCAACCACAGCATCCGTGGCAGATATGATGGTCCAGTCTCTGCTTAAATACCTCTGGTGATGGAGAGCCCACTACCTCCCAAAGCAGTCTGTTCTGGCTGTGCTTTATCTGTTAATTGAGAGAAGAAAGTGCAGAATATTATGAATACTCCAAGTATCATGATACATTTGGTACCTAATAATCCCAGCAGTAATAATTCTTGATTTAAAAGGCTACTGTGTGAACTAGAAGGTGCTCCCGCCAGCATCCATCCCTGCTTAGTTTCATTGTTGAGAGGAAAATAACTTTGTTAAAAGGAAAACTTTAGCAGTAAGCATTTCTCTTAAAGAACTCACAAGAGGTAGGAAGTTTATATCTCCCAGTTATTCTGAAACTTGTAATAAATAGGACCCTAAGCAAAACAATTCCTAGGCTGCACTAAATTAAATTACGAAAAAGGTCAAACCCAGGGAACAACATTTCTCATGCATAGAGAGATTGACAAATTTGAGGTAATGTCACACCGCACCTCAAGAGATGCTGAATGTTTAATTGCATTGTTGCTCCAGTATCTTGAATACATCAAATATAATAAACCAAATTACAACAAACTCAGGTCTCTCAATTGCCTTTTTGCAATTGATGCGGCCTGCATGGTTAAGCAACAGATACTTATGCATTGTTAGGCATTAGATACAACCTTGTATGTGGGAGACTGTAAAGCCAGAATAATAGATTGAAGAATCTGCTCAGTTTCTTTGCCCGTTCATAATTCTAGTTACATGCCATGATCCAGATATGCCCACGTAATGTGCTTCTTCCCCATGGCAACGCTTTGCTGCTAATAAAAAGATAAGGCAAAGGACCCCTGGACAGTTAAGTCCCGTCAAAGGTGACTATGGCATGCAGTGCTCATCTCGCTTTTCAGGCTGAGGGAGCCGGGGTTTGTCCACACACAGACAGCTTTCTGGGTCACATAGCCAGCATTATGAAACCACTATTGGTGCATGAAGGGCCGTGACAAGTGCCAGAGTGCACAGAAACAAAGTTTACCTTCCCGACACAGTGGTACCTATTTATCTACTTGAACTGGTGTGCTTCAAACTGCTATAGCGTGATGCTCAGGAGGGCCTTTGACCTTTGAGGGGCACATCTCAGGAACTGATGCTGAAACGGAAGAACTGGGGGGGGGACTTCATAAATATACAAAATACTGCACACAGCACTTTTCACCCTTGCGTATAGGGTATGAGTGGCTATTGTGTTCCCTTGTAGAAAGAATGAAAAGGCATGTTCTGGTCTGCACTCTGCATTGTTTTCAGGGCAAATGCAACACCTAAGTTCTGTTGATTGCAGCTGGTTCATACAACTATCACTTCCAACTATCACGTTTTATGGGTTTTTGCAGCTTTTCGGCAAAACAATGCAGCGGAAGAAATAAAGTGTGTGGATAGAAGGCTTGTGGTACCTCTATTATTTCTGACTCTAGGCAATGGGTCTATTCCCTCAGGTTAGACTAATGCACTGATGAACATTTCTTGGAATTAATACATGCTGCAGGCTGCAAAAAAGAAACTTGTCAACATAGTCCCATAAGACGTGTGACTGCAATTGGGCCATGACAGATCTCTGTCCTCCAATTTCTCCAGCAATGTGGAGGCAGTTAAAATGGCCCACCACCATAAGCCCCTGGAAAACAGCAGGAAAACAGAATGATTTTTGCCCCTGTTAAAATAGTACAGGAACTATCATATTACAGTGGCCAACTGCAGATTCTAGTCACTGGCAAATAATCTCGGGTTTACAGCCCCAATGAGTGTGGCATTTTCTTTCACATATGCTTGGTCTTTAGCCTTTTTCCTACTGGGGGTGACGCAAACACCTTACTTTCGAGGCCACAGAGCTATTAAAACAGTCGGGGAAATTTCTCTATCCAACGATTAAGCATTATTAAGCTGATTCTTTTGTCCCCCACACAAACACCTGACTGTACAAACCACATTCAAGCCCTTCATATACCAGTAATTCCCTGTTTTGTATGTCTCCTATTGTTCTCCTTGCCACAGAGACTAATTATTTTCAAAGCTCCTTTGGGTCCATGGCATCTGACCTACTCATATTTACCAGCCTTGATCTTCTTTGCCTTTTTTGCATTAAGAATCTCTGCATCCTTTGTTTCTTAGCAACTACCTGCACTGCTTCCATCAGTTTCCCACCTTATTTCTGCTCTAATTTGGATATCCCTAGTGTCTGCTTGTATCTAGTGCAACCAGCTTCTCTGGACTTGAACCCTTTAGTGAGCTGTCTTATCCTTACCTGAACTTCTGTAATAATCCCTGCATACATATTCTGAAGTTAGCTTGACCCCTGGCACTTGGTGCTTCTTTTGACTTCATCCCCACCTGGTCCTACAGCTCAGTCCTGTCACTGACCCAGTACATAACAATGACATGAAAAATACCTCGCTGGAGATAACTGGAAAAAGATAAAGCGATCCTTTTGCAGAGCTTATGCTGTTTGCCACTCATACTGAATTCCTTTCCCATGCTGCAGTTAAAAAAAAGAAAGAGCCAGTCTAAATTTAAGAGATTATCCAATTTATTAAAATTTTATGATCCAGGGTCTTGGCATATGCAAAGCTGGCAGGAAGCTTTTAAATGTGTAGATATAAATGGCAATTTACTAACCAGTTAGTGGTGCTGAAAGAAATTCCATACTATCTTTGATTAATAGGTAAATAAATTTTTCTACGCAGGGACCCATAAAAGGAGATTTAAGGAGGAATCTCAGCTTACACTGAAATAAGACTGATTGTAACTATCCTAAGTGATATAAAAGAAAGCATGCTGGTATGCATTTTGCTTTGTGTGTTTTATATAGGAAAGCCTAATTCGCAGATGAAAACAGTAGAGTAGGCGGCAACTTAAATGCTTGACATAACAAGTTTTTTTGTAAAGTTGCTTTCCACACTGTTCCATTGATTTTTAGCATACACAGTGCAAACCTTCGATAGCTGGTTTCTGATGGCATAGCAAAAATCACAAGAACCTCTTGGAGAATTTAACTCAGTATTAGTCATTACATATGTATTTTATGATTTTATGACAATTTAATGTCTATATTGGTTGAGAAAAAAATGATTCTATCCAAACAGATATGAAACAACAAGTTTGGATCAAGACTTGAGTCATGTAGACTTGCCCAAAAATCCAATGAAAACAATTTTCTAGAAGAAATGTGAATAATATGTAAATGATATACTGTATCTACTATATGTACTATATGCCCATTTGTTCAGTCATCTTTCAAGTTACTGGTGCTAATCTGGGCACAAGGTTTCCCGAGGTGGGAGTGGCAGTCTTTGTCAAAGTTTGGATGCCACCCATCATTTTGAATCATTTCTCCCAGGTCAAAAAGGCTAGAGTTTAGAAGTGAAGAAATGGAGTTCAAACTGGGAGTTTTTTACTCTGAAGCACCACCTATGTACACTCTCTTCTGTTCTGGTGAGATGGGGGGGGGGGTGTTTCTGAATGCCAGCCAGGAACTGGTGTGGGGACAGCTGTATGTTGTTGCAGAAGTTTGTTAGGAGAGACGGTCCCCTTCACCATCACAGTGGAGGGAATTCTTCTTAGAATGGCATGTACGTACAGTTTTGTTTGAGTGGAAGGACATTCTGAGTGGCAGCCCCAGCACTCAAGGTTGTGGAATGCTCTCCCCTCTGAGGTGCTTCCATTGGTTGATGAAGGCACACCTCTTTTACTAGGCTTTTGGAGGGGTGGGTTGAAGTGATATTTAGTCAGTGACTATTGTCCTGACGCACTGCTCTCTTTGTTGTGATGCTCAATTTTGTACAGTGGTACCTCAGGTTAAGTACTTAATTTGTTCCGGAGGTCTGTACTTAACCTGAAACTGTTTTTAACCTGAAGCACCACATTAGCTAATGGGGCCTCCTGCTGCTGCCGCACCGCCAGAGCACAATTTCTGTTCTCATCCTGAAGCAAAGTTCTTAACCTGAAGCACTATTTCTGGGTTAGTGGAGTCTGTAACCTGAAGCGTATGTAACCTGAAGCATATGTAACCCGAGGTACCACAGTATTTTTTATTTTTATGTAACCAGCCCTGGGACCTTTAGGTGAAGGGCATACTTGTTAAATATAATTTAAAATGTGCTGTATGATTAATTGGTGGCACCTTTTAGTTGATCAAGATGTTTTAATCAATTAAACACTGCAACCCTACTTAATTTGAAGCTATAATTTTTTTTAATTGTGAAATCAGGCCTCTGGTAATCATGGTGAGAAATGTACTGGATGAAATGACCATTCAGAAAGATTGGAAAAGAACAATTACTTTGCAAAAATAAGGGTCACAATGAAATATTAATGCTTCTGGCTCCTTTATTTCCATGTAGCCTGTAAAAAAATCTGTTGGTTTGGATTATTTTTATGCTGCTGATTTCTCCATATGCAGGAAAAATTAAAAAATCAGTATACATTAAGACTACAAGAGAACAAATAGAATCAAAACACCATGAAACACCGCTCCCCTGCACAGTGCCATATACTCGCTCTCTTTCCTGTCTGCATTGAGCAGAACAAATAACAACTCATTATTTTTTATTTCAGACAGCCAAGCCATTAGCAATTTATGGGAGACAAAATAGATCAACCAAAATCAGATGGCCACATAAAGATCATGTAACTCATATTTATTGTTAACGAGAAAAAATTAACAGCTTTCCCATATATACTCTGCAATCCAACATAGTTTCCCATTTTGTTTCTATAATACTGTTATGAATTTTGGGGGTGGGAGGAAGTAGGCTGTATGCAAGATCCCTCTTAGCTCCTGGATCCAGCAACCACTGGACTCCATCTTCCCAGTCTGAAATCCTGTGTGTTTTCATGTGACCTGCATGAGATATTGGACCCAGAAAAAGCACTTTGAGGGCATGGCACCCTAAAAACACCATACAACCCCAGGATCAATACATAATATAAAGTCACAAGTGTTGGAAATCAGTAAAATATAAGAGGCAAGAGAATGGCAGCACAGATCATACCTTTAGAGAAAAGATCAATTGTGCTCAGCAAAGCAAAAGTATTCCATAATAAAGACATCCACACAAGTAAGTGGATGATGATAATAGGCCATCCAAGTTCTACAATTTGGGTGCAGCCCCCAAGAAGGTGCTCACTCATGCCAACAAAATGGTCCTTCCCCATTCGATGGGATAGAGAGAAAGGCCTCTCCCCATGATCTTAGAGGGCAGGCTGGTACAGGAGACAGCAGTCCCTTTGGTATCCTGAACCCAAGCCATTCAGGGCTTTAGCCTCGTGGCAGTTTTTAAGCCCCAAAGCATTTCTCAAAGCCACCATCAGTTGAAATAAGTGTGCAGCATGGTGTGAGTGAATTCAGAATTCTATGGCTCACAGTATAGGGTCTGAAACTGATGGTTTTGGAACAAGGCTAATATGCTTCTATAGGCTTTAGACTTACAACCAAGTCCATTAACAAATCAAAGAGCCTCACAGCAGGTGATGAAGTTTCTCATGACTTGCACCTAACTCCTGGAGCTTTACTGCAATGTGCAGATGTCCCACGTACAAGTTCTGCTGTTGGTGCTGTGTACTCAGTTGTCAACTAATGCAGGACAAAAGACAAAATACCACAGTACAGGCAAAAGCAGATTGCATTTGAGACAACAGATGTGTCTATCCTACAAGCTTTTCTGGTTTAAATGTCATGGTTCCCACAAGCAACCGTGGGAACTGGAATTGGCTGGAATTTACAGGGTTCTGTGGAAGTATCAGTAATAGCTGAACTGCAGTATAGATATGTCCAGCAGCTGAGACAGGAGATGTGGGCTAAGGGGACATGCCACAAATAACAGCATATGGCCTTTGGCCTGAACAGAATATATTCTATGCTTAACAGCGTGAGTTGCTATGATATAGGAACCTATGGGACTGGGGAGTTTGTACAATCCCAGTCCCAGCACTGGAATAGCTTCATCAAATAACAGGCTTGGAAAATTAGAATTGCTGCTTTCCAGTCACAGGGTGGGTGGCTTCCATCTCCCAGGAGTGACTCTTGGGTTAAACAGCCAGCAGACTGGGAAATTCTCTGACTGGCCATTGGGATCAGCGGGCTTTCCCGCCAGCTGCTTGATTGGGTGGGTGAGGTTTGGGACCCCTAAAGGCAAGCTGTGCCCAACCCCAGGGAGGACTGCAGTCCTCCCTTCCCATCCTATTTAGTAATGCTGTGGGTTTTTGTCTGCTAACCTTTTCCTTCCTAGGGCATTGTGCTTATTGGCTTTGCTGTGGTTCTAGAATGGTTGCCGTATTCAGAGCTGGCAAGGAATTTGCCGGCAAACAGATTGGCCTGTTTGCAGGTTTTGCCTTTCCCATACCAATGGTCACAACTTTGGCAAATAAGGCATTGGGTGGAATCCTTCTAGTCTAACATCAGGTGTGGTGTGGTGTGGTGTGTGTGTGGGTGTGTGTGAAGTGGTGCATCACCCCACCTCAGAACAGTGCAATAACAGGGTACCCCGTTAGAGGAGTCTCGTTGGAAGTCTGTCCCCAAGCCGAAGCGTGCAGCAGATGGGCCACAGAGCTTCCTTCAGCGGCTTGGGAAAGCTGTCCATTTAAACCTGCATCTTACAAAGGACCCATTAATCCTAGCCTCAACCCTGTCATGCATCAGCCCTCCACCAAGGGGTCTGAGAGGGAAACACACCCAATGCCCAAGCCCAAACCTTCCTACATCTGGAATCAAAGTTGTGGCCAATTTTAAGTCACACAACTTTGTCCTGTCCAGTTTGTTCTCCCTCACAGGCTAGGCCTTGCTCCTTTGGGAGGGGTCACTGCGAGCGGGTCTACAACACAAAACACATAATTTAGCACAAACAAACCATTAACACCCCACTTCCCACAAGCACATTTAAAAAGCCATATAATGTTAACCAGCCCAGGGCCTGGTTATAGAGAAACGTTTTCTCCTGCAGTTTTAGGTAAGGAGATCAGGGAATGCTGCTCTAAACAGGTGTGTCTTCAGGAGCTGGCAGAATACCAAGCCGATTGGCTCCTCTTGTGTTTCGACAGATAGAACTGTGAAAAATCAGATAATCCCCAGTGTGTGCATGGCCAAACTAAGCAGGTTCCATTTGTTGAAATCTGCTGAGAACACCTCCACAAATCACAGGACTGCTTCTGCAAGTCACCTCAATTTTTTTTTAAAAAAACCAGCAATTTTATATTGAGAAATCTATTCCTAAGTCGCAAGCACTAAGAAATCTATACCAGAGATATCAGTGCCTAAGTTCTGGGATTGCCTTGGCAACACACAGGTGCTATATATGTATAATCCCCTGGCACATCAAGATTTTAGCAGCTCTTTAAGAGGCCTTGCGGGAAGGTGAAACTTAGAAGAGGCCTTGGGCTACTGCATGTTGTACTGAACCTCAACCTGCCCTTTAGCACCCTAGAGAGTGGAAAGTAGTTTAATGCCCCGAAGCAGCTGAGGATTTAACCCACAGATTCCGACTTGAGTGAAATTGACGTAATTTAGGAGAGCCTCCGGCAAAGTCAGCGAAACAACGCCCATATAAAACATGTGTGTGCTCAACCTCAGGAGGGCCCAGGGAAGCCAGTTATGGGGTAAGGGATTCCATCTCAGTACTTACACCTGCTATAAAATCTGGTGCCAGCTCGGCAACAGCTGGTTCCCTTAAACTTTGGGTCACACCCAGTTGGATTGCAGACTTGCAATGCAATAATACAATACTAACACAGCTGCAGCCAAGCCATGGCAATGGCTGCTGTTTCAGGAGCAAGAATTTGCAGCCCTTTCCTATGCAAAGTTCTCTCCTTCCCCTCCCCGCCCCCGGCCGCTTAAATATCAGTTTTCACAGTTTAGTCACACGTTCCCTTATATACAATAATAATATTTAGCACTTCCACAGCACTTTACAGCTTCAAAGCACAGCACAAGCATTTGACTAATTAATCAGCAATTTGTTAGTTAAATAATCATTAGCATATATAAATATCCCAGGCTGGATTCGTTGTCCATGTAATGGAAGGAGTAATGATTTCCATGTGAGTAAAACATTTCGTGAGTGTATTTACGTCAGGCAAAGTATAATTCTCACCTCCACACTATATCACTATTTGACGCTCTTGGGAACATGACTGTCATTCTCAGAGAGGACTGGGAGCCGGGGCAGAGATGCAGACAAACAAGGCAGGTGAAAGGACTTGAACTGCATCTGTTAAATCACAATTAATTTAAAGGTATCTAAATTAAAGATTCACATAATGCAATCCTGCAAATGCCTACTCAGAAGTAAACCAAAGTGAATTGAGTTGGGCTCACTTCCAGGTAGGGGTGTTGGGAAATTTCAATGAAAACGGAGAGCAGGAGCAGAAATTGCCAATGTTTACTTATTTGTCCCATGTCTGGAATGGAAATCAATCCAGAAAATGCAGTATTCGCTGTCGGTGCTTTCAGTCTGCAGGCATTATGTAATTGATTACGTTTCCCTCCCACTGCCACCATTTGCACCGAGTTTCCTTTGCATTACTTATGACTTATTCACACATTAGTCAAGAGTGGGACATTTATATGTTGACTGCAGAGCAGGGCCATACTTTTAGCCTCATCCCAACATTGTCTTATGCCTGGTTCTCTGCAGAGAAATCTATAGGCGCTTCATGTGACTGGGACACTCTTGAAGCACAGTTGTTGCAGGTGGGGCTAAAAGCCCACCTTCATCCTCAGCCAGCCCAGAAATACCCTACAGTGCACTCAAGTGACTAGGGCTATCGTTTGGCTCCAGCCCTATACCCACTTACCTAGGAGTAAGTCCAATTAAGACCAACGGGACTCCCTTTCTGAGTACATATGTTTAGGATTGCACTGTTAGTCTGCAGGTTCAGAAGCATCTTTCCCCAGATGTTCATCAAAATCCGAGCCTCAGTCCATTGGAAGTGTTTGGTTTCCTGAAACCAAAAAGCTTGAATTAACTTGAATAATTATAATTATATAATTTATAATAATAAATTAACATTAATTGAATACTAGCAGAGATTTCAGACTGGTCTGCTTTTGGCAAACTGCACATGCTGCTTCAATGCATCCAGTCCCTGGAGAACATGAAAGTAGGTGCTTTAGCATTTTCCTGGACAGACTGGTGTGGTTTAGGCAACCTATTTGCCTGGCTTCCTAAGGAACATGTCCTTACAGCCCCACAGGACTGATTCGTACAGCAATGTTGCATACAGTGGATGCAGATTCACTCACACTTTAGTTCCATTGAAATCAATAGGAGAACTAAGGCATGACTAATAAGTACCATTGATTTTTCACACCACTGCAGACTTGTTTTGAGCATTTGACAATGTGTGCTGAATTCAGTACATGGCAGTGTATGTGCATTACTGGGTGTCTCAGGAATACACTTCAAGGAGTTATAGTCAAACGACCTACATTGCAGGGGCTGGAAAAGATGACCTTTGGTGTCCAATCGAACCCTACAATTCTATGATTCTATGACCACCATGTTCTGACTCACACTGGAACAATGAGAATCTTTTGGATATACCTTAACATCAATGGTATACATTTTTAAAGTAGTGGCATTGCGATTGTATGCACACTTGCTTTGGAGCAAGCCCTGCTGAAATCAATGGGAGATTTTTGCTGAGCATACATGCCATGCAATTTGACCATACATTTCACATGTATGCATGCATCTTAAGTAATTAAGCAGGTGTTCCCAAGTCCACATGAAAATTCACAAACTCCTGTAGGGTCCCTATATGTACCTGCACAATGGCCACTCACCTACACAGCCCTGGGCAGGGGTGATTTGCGTCCTGGTGCAGGTGCAGCCCAGACTGGGGCCTTTGTTCTCCATGTCTCCATTTGGGGTGTCACGGACTGGCCGGATGCAGAGGAGTGTTGGGAGCCACCAGCGGGGAAAACCTCCAAGGGAACCCTCGAGGGAAGGCAGCTCAGGGCCAGGGGACTGGTGGTGGGATGACAAGAAGTGGTCAGAGAGAGAAGAGGAAGCAGATTGGGAGGAGCAGATTGCCCCCTCAGCCTGCCCTCCATTGTTGCACGATCTGCAGAATGGAAGGAGTTGTTTACTCAGTGAGGCTGTCTGTTTCCCCAGTGATCTGTTGGTGAGTGGCTGTTCCCCTTTCTCCCTAAAAATGGCCAACAGCTTAGCCTCAAACTCCCTAATAAAAGTGTTTGATCTAGGGAAGGGTTTGCACCAACACCTGACCAATGAGGAATTTGTCAGCAAATGGCAGAAAACCATGGCTAAAAAAGCCACCTCTATTGGTCCGTCACGCCCCCCAACTGTATTACCTGGGTTATGAAGGCGCCCTAAAGACGTTAAAGCAAAGATTATGGGATAATGCACACAGTGACTTGCTATCTCGATCACACAAAGTCTGTAGTCCGCTGGCAGTAGGAGTACAATATGGGCATGTCTATAAGTTAACATTTTACATTAAAAACCTGAAAGTACCAAATTATCAAAGGCTTTTCACCAAAGCCAGACTAAACGTCTTTCCTTCTGCAGTGTTGGATGGCAGGTTGAGAGGAGTTCTCTACCAGGACAGACTTTGCTCATGTGCTCAAGACATCAATTCCATAAAACATATTTTGTTGCACTGTGCAAAATATGAGCAAGCCAGGGCTGAACTGATATTACCCTTGCTGGTACCTTTCCTGGGAAAATCAGAGGCTCACTATGTCAGGTTCCTATTGGAAGACCGGACAAACGCCTAGAACATTAGCAGTGGCAAAGTAGATCTGATTGGGGGGGGGGGTAGATCACTGCCAGTTTTTAATTCTGTGAGTAGATCACAGTCTCTTGGGAGTTGGCCACCCCTGAAGTTGTAGTCTGTTTCAACCCAAACACTGATGTAATGCGTCTTATTTCACCTCTTCTCTGTGCTTCCTGCAACTGGGTCCACAAAGACTCTTCCAATATGGGATTACAGATATTGCTCAAACCTGTCCTGACTTTCCAGACATTACTTAGGGGCTGCAATATTCTTGGATTCATTTCCATCTGTCCCCCAGGATATGGGTACTGATTTTTGTTACATGATTTAATTCAAGACTGTCAACATTATTTAGAATATATGTTTAAATATATGTTTGTATTTATTTCCCTTCCCCCTCACCTCCAAAGAATCTAAGTGACAGTAATACAGTGCATTGGTGAACATACTCTAGTTTATGTGGGTCCAATTTAGTAACATCAGATCTCATTATCTTCATGCTTAATAGAACCTGCAGGCAACATTTTGAGCAAAATCGCTACTGAAGTGAAAAATAACTAAAGTTAAAACAGTAAGGGGTTAATCAGGGCTGTTGTGCAGCAGGAGCAGCAGCTAACTCACAAAGAATATTCCTCAGAAACTTCAATTGATGCACTGCACTTTCTCTTCATTCTTTCAGTATGCTGTTATTAAAGCATCAGTCCCACATTGTGCACTGTAAGAGCACTTAATGATAGCAAACAAGGAAAAAAGACTGTGCAGACTCCAGCATCACATCCTGTACATAAGTATAAATGGAAACTAAGCAGAATACCACTGAAGATAAATGCAATTCTTAATTTTTCTTGAGAAAAGGTGGTTTTGGCAGCTTCTACATAGAAGGCAAGAAACACGGGTGGCGCTGTGGGTTAAACCACAAAGCCTAGGACTTGCCGATCAGAAGGTTGGCGGTTCGAATCCCTGCGACGGGGTGAGCTCCCGTTGCTCAGTCCCAGCTCCTGCCAACCTAGCAGTTCGAAAGCACGTCAGAGTGCAAGTAGATAAATAGGTACTGCTCCAGCAGGAAGGTAAACAGCGTTTCCGTGTGCTGCTCTGGTTCGCCAGAAGCAGCTTAGTCATGCTGGCCACATGACCCGGAAGCTGTATGCCGGCTCCCTTGGCCAATAAAGCGAGATGAGTGCCGCAACCCCAGAGTCAGCCATGACTGGACCTAATGGTCAGGGGTCCCTTTACCTTTACCTAGAAGGCAGTGGCATAGCTAGCCGCTTGGGTGCCCAGTGCAGCGCATGTGTCCAGCCAGGGACAGGACGAGCCGCCCATGGGGGCAGGGCGGGCTGCGTGGAGCCTCTCCACAGCCTCCCCCCTCAGCTGTAGGGTGGCTGAGGGAGAAGCTGTGGACAGACGCAAGCTCCATGCTGCCGTTTAAGGCTGTGCCGAGCCTGCAGGTGCTCAAGCCACCACGCCACTCCCAGGAGAGATGCGTAGCTCAGGCATGCTGCAGGCCCCATGGTAAGTGCCAGCCCCTGCAGTGTGGCCCCCAGTGCCAGCCGTGTTTCATTGAGTTTGTTGACTGAACTAAAAAGTTTCATGAGCCCATTTTATCTCATATTTTTTGTCATTTCGTCAGCCCCTCAGTGATGACATCTGGGGTGACCCGCCCTGCCACACCCCCTTCCTCCACCACTGATAGGTCAGTTCAGAAGAACCAGGTTACACGTGGTTTGGAGTAACAGGTGGGAGCCTGGGGCTTATGCACTTCCTCCACATTGTGCACACTCCTTGTGTGACAAACCATGGTTTTTCAATCCTGGTTTGAAGGGAGAGCTCAAAGCATATTTTGCCATTATAGATGTAATGTAAAACTTTGGTTTGCCACGAAAGGGAGAAAATAGGACTATGCCAAGGGAGGAGGGAGTGGTAAGGTAAAAAGAGGTGCAAATGCCCAAGTCTCACTCACACAACGTGAAGCCACGGTTTGGTATTTCATGTGTATATGAAGGGTATACCTGGACTTATAAGCCATGATTAATTGCATAAGTTTTTCATTCCCCTGAAGTACAAAAGTGCTTCTCATGTTTTCTTTTTTCTTAAAAAATGTTTAGGGGATACTCTCATTTTGACTCAAGAAAACCAGCATTTTACAGTTCAGATCGCGGGAAATAAATACAGTAAATGAACAAAAGTACAAAGATTCACAAAATGTTTACGGGTATGCATACCCCTGTGTAACCCAAGAAAAAGCACTGCTTGTGTGTAAGATGTATTAAATGCAGTGTAGAAGTGCAGCAATGGTTAATTCCTATATTGGGGATTCAAGTGTGTGTGTTTTGCTTTGGTCTGTAATTAGCTGAGTGGGGTGTTTGGGGGTTTTTTTTAGCAACAGTGTGGCGTTTCCTTTAAAGTAGTAAGCCAGATATCCACGATATAATAATGGTGACTCAATAACCAATTACTGTTCTTTTAAATAACTGTTGAAATTGCAATAGCAGATGAGCAACTGGTCTTTTTAAAAGAGTTTTCTGAAGCAGAATGACATTTTAGACCACTCATCTTCTCTTTACTGCATCACAACAGTTCCTTGTCTCATTTAAATGGAACAAGTGGAAATGTGTGCTCCTTCCCTACTGCTTGTTGTTATCAGAGGCATATGCTAAAGGGAGTTATATTAAAAAAAAAAAGTATTTACCATTACAAGAAATCTGTTCCAAATACTATAGTTAAGATTGCAATCCTATACACACTTATCTGGGATGAAGGCTCACTGAAGACAGTAGGAGCTTTGCTTCTGAGTTGGCATGCATATGATCACATGGTAAGTGAACCGTAAGTGCTGAGAACATAAAAACATAATAGCCTGCTGAAGGAGGCAATGCTCTGCATAGGGCAGCATCCTGTTCTCACAGTGGCCACCCAGGTAGCTGTGGGAAACTCAAGCAGGACCCGAAAACAAGAGCACTCTCCCCTCCTACAGCTTCCAGCAACATGTCCAGAAGCATTATTGCCTCTGGCCATGAAGGTTGAGCATAGCCATAATGGCCAGTAGCCATTCATAGCCCTTACCCTCCATGAATTTGCCTAATCCTCTTTTAAAGCCATCACTGTCTCCTGTGGGAGCCAGTTCCAACTATGCACTGCATGAAGAAGAAACTCTCTTTTATCTGTCCTGAATCTTCCAACATTCAGCTTCATTGACCCTTTTTGGGCCTCCTTCATGAAAGGTCCAGAGGGTGGCAACAGGAGAACAGGCCTTTTCTGCAGTGGCTCCCCGCCTGTGGAATAATGCTCCTCCCCAAGGAGGTTTGCTTGGTGCCTTCATTATATACCTTTAGGCTCCAGGCGAAAACGCTCCTCTTTAACCAGGCCTTGGGTTGATTGACATCCTATGCCCTTTTAAAATGTGTTGGGGGTGTGTGTTATTGGGTTGTTTTGGTTCTTATTTTGATTATGTATTTTGTGGTTTTATATTCTGATTTTATCCTGTGAACTGCCCTGAGACCTGTGGATATAGGGCGGCACACTCATACCTCGGGTTGAAGTAGCTTCAGGTTGAGTGTTTTCGGGTTGCGCTCCGCGGCGACCCGGAAGTAACGGAACGCGTTCCTTCTGGGTTTCACCGCTCGCGCATGCACAGGTGCTCAAAATGACGTCACGCACATGCACGGAAGCGGCAAATCGTGGCTTGCGCAGACGTGGGTTGTGTTCGCTTCAGGATGTGAACGGGGCTCCGGAACGGATCCCATTCGCATCCAGAGGTACCACTGTACATAATTTTAACAACAACAATGTCCACGACTTCTAGTGTTATGAGAGAGGAAGAACTTGTTTTCCTCTCTCCACGTTCCCCACACCATGCATAATTATATGCTGCTACTCCTCTTGGTCACCTTTTCTCTAAACTAAAAAGTCCTGAATGCTGCAACCTTTTCTTCATAGGTGAGCCACTCACATTTGAGGCCAAGGTTTGTCTGTACCAAATCACACTGTCTTTTCCATTTGACGGAGAAACACACAGTTGTTACATCTCCGCTGAATTTGTTTTTCGCCACCACTGTAATTTTCCGGCGTTCATCACCTGCTGTTTTACTGTGGTTAATCTGATAATTGATATGACTGTTTTAATGGTTTTCATTTTGTTAGCCACCTGGGGAACCATGATTCTGAAGGGTGGCATAGATTTTCCCCTAAGTAAATGAACGAACGAATGAATAAAACTGCCTACCTTACAATGTGGTAGTCGGGGTAAAATAAGAAAACAAAACAAAACCCAAGAACATTGTCCCAAACTTCTGGAAAGAAAAAGTGGGAGAAATGAATGACTAAGAAATACACACCAGAACACAGCAAGAAGACAGATTCTTCCTTATTAAATGGCTTTTGCTGAGAGGAATGCTGCACAATACAATGAGTTATATATGTTGTCCTTCCATTCACAGAAGACTCTTTGTTTCAGTGGAGGCTTCTTGGAACAGAAGAGCAAGAATCAATTTTCGAAATATCCTTCTTACCCCAGCATACCCCACAAAACTTGCTCCACAGTAAGGGTCCCAGGATATGTAGGAAGGTACATGAGGTCACCACATTGCTAAAGCTAAGCAACCCTGGGTCTTGCCTGTGACTAGACATTTCCAGATGAGTTTGTGGTTGTTATTTTAATATGCATTTTTTACTCAATACAGTGGAACCTTGGTTTTTGAAAGTAATCTGTTCTGGAAGACCGTTCGACTTCCGAAACATCCCAAAACTGAAAGCTGGAGCCTCAATTCAATAGGGAAACTCAAAATGAAAGCTGCATAACACGTTCAGCTTCTGAAAATCGTTCGAAAACCAAAGCAGTCACTTCCGGCTTTTTGGCGTTCGGGTTCCAAAACGTTCTTCAATGGAGACGTTCGAGAACCGAGGTTCCACTGTATGCCCCTTTTTGCAAAGCAATTTTGCCAAACAGAATATATATAAATATAAATAATTATTAAATGCTATTTTCACCAGCATATGCATTTACACGCCAGTATGCTTCAGCTGTTTTGCACAGGGAATGTAGCAGAAAGGAAGAAACCCACCGGCCCCGCCCCTCCTCAAATCTCCTTCTCTATTTTCAGTGTTCCAATCACACTATGACACCCTGCTCTGGCTACCAAAGGGCTAATTGACTCTGCTTGCTACTTGATCTCTGCCCAGTGGTAAGATTGTACTGGAGAACCTGGGCTTGCTCTGTACATGTCTCTTGCTGATTATGTGTGTTTCCCCCACCAATGCACTCCCTCCCTTTTCTTTTGAGCTGCCTGAAATCACTCTGAGGTAGAGTGCCTGTTATGTGCCAGTTTTGCAGGGGAAACATCACAGGAGGAGGTAAATGAGCTTCTAATGTCAGCTGCATAAATGAGTTCAACTGAATCAGTTTCAACTTCACAGGAATCAGATTAAGCATGTAAGAAGAGCCCTGCTGGAACAAACATGTAGTCTGTCTAGTCCAGCATCCTGCCTCCGGTAGAGGCCAGCTAAAAACTCTTGGGATTTTACAAGTATTTACATTAAGGCTGCAATCCTATGCACACATAGCTGAGAATAAGAAGGGCTTCCTTCTGAATACACAAGCAAAGGACTGCACCTACAGTCTTATTGTCTGATGTTGTTAGATTGCCTTTAACATGTTGGGAGCCATCTTGAGAGGGACAATCCAAATTAAATGATTTTGCACTCTTTTGCTGCCTGCTCACTTGGTTTATACAGATCTCTGGAGTTCTTTACAGCCTGTTTGGGTTTACACAATCCTGAATAATTAGGAGTCAACCTTGGCTACCTCACTGCTCACCCCTGACTCAAAATCAATGGAATAATTAAATAGCAATATTCTCAATGCAGAACCTTGTGGGATCATCCTTCAGCTTACTTCCCTCCATTGTGAGAACTGTCCCTCTGCTTTCTGTTCTTTAATGAGTTACCAGTTCGTAAGGGGAAAGGCCATTTATCACCTTGGTTTAATCAGGAAACTCTACTGTTTTTGTCACAAGCTTTTGGGAAGTTCAGGTATGTTGTGTCTACTGGATATTTACGTGCTTATTGGCACTCTTAAATAAACCTAGAAGGTTGCTGAGGCAGGACTTGCATTTGCAGAAACTATGCTGTTCCTTCTTCAGCAAGTCTTTGATAAGCTGAATAATTTTAGTTTTTATAATGCTTTCCACCAAATTGCCAAGGACGGACATTAGACTAATGAGGTTGCAATTGCCAGGAATGTAACTATCAATCATACTTTGAAATATTTCCTAGAATGGCCTAACAGATCCATTATCGTATCTGTGACATCTATTTAGTATTTAATGTAAACTGAAATTCTGGGAGAGAAAGCAACAACAAAGCGGGTCAGTCTACATGAAGTTAACTCAGTGGTTCTCAAAGGGTGTGGCAGAAGGGGATGGTAAGTGTAGTAGGAAGATTCAAAGACATCAGAGAAACATTTAAAAATTTCAGTATAGTATAGTATCAATTTTTTTATTTATTTGCAGAATATGGATAGGTATCTTTTCAAAATGAGAGCAAGAGTGATACCGCAAGCTCACACTGAGTTTGTATACATCCTTAAGGTACATATTGTGAAGCTCATTTATAATTATCAGTATATTTTGGGAATGATTCCTGTTCTTATGTAGCTGCATTGTTTTGTACTTCATGTCCTATGATTGTGGTGAGGCATGAGGAAATTTTTATTCTGAAAGTGTGGCCCAGAGAAAAAAAGCTTGAGAACTACCGAGTTAATGGCATAGTTCTGTCTTCTTACCCATAGATTGCCAGAACAGGGAATCTAATTCAGATTGGTACTCTAGTGTAAAGGTAGTGGGGGGCTTTAACCCTTTCTTTCCCACTCTGTATGCCCCCCATGAGCTGTTTGCATTGCAAAAAAAAGAAGAAAAGTTTGATGGAAATGAATGGGACTTTTCCCCAATGCAAATTGACTGTGTGTTTATGCATGTGTGGGGATTCAGATTAGGACTACCCTGAGGACAATGGTTAACGCTTCCCTACCCGCACACCATCCTAAAGACTGAATCCAGGACTGACTATTTGGAAACAACCACTCAGCGCGTTTAACTACACGGTTAAGGTTGCATGTAGTTCGGATATTACGGCTGTTCTTTCGGCTCTTGGATTCCTTCTGCTTCCCCTCATGATGTTCTTGTATTCCTGCCTGCAGCTATATTTCCTGTCCTGGGGTCCTGTCTACATTGCTCATATGCAAGTGTTAATTCATTCCAATGCAAACACCTTTTACAATGCCAAATTCTGAAGCCAAAATATAAATGGGCCTATTGATTGGTTTAAAATAACCAGAGGCAGCTCTAGCAGTATTGCATAAAGAGATTATAGCTCTTATATTCCAAATAAATGAGACAGCCTGACCAATTCATATATGCACCCATACAAATATGTGAGTAATTATGAATGCATGCTGTTTATAGCCAAACTGGAGCGGCAACTGGATTATATAGGCATTGTAGGGTACTCCCTGTTTAGCTGCTGTGAGATTTCAAGTTCTTGAGAACAATTTAGTTAAAAGGCATATGCCAAGAGAAGCTTGAAGTGATGGATTTACACTTTTCTTGACTCAGTGCCTTTCCCATGCCAACAGTGACATCCTGGGATAAAGCACAAAAAAGGAGAAGCAGTATGTTCCCATTATCCCAGGATTTGCCATTATCCCCTCTTCAAAGGAGAGCGATGTCAAAAGGGATTAAAACTCTCCCCCCCCCCCCCGCCCCCAGAATCCTACTTTTGGCACACATACACAAAAACCTCCACTCCATCTCTTTTCAGTAAAGGAAAACCAACCATCCGCTACTTGTGAGAAAATGATGCAGTTGTAATTGTTGGATAAATATTATCAGTAAATAGAAATGCATTCTTTGTGGTTGAGGATTGGTTAGGTTATTGATTACTGTATTCACAATTATTCCTTCATGAAATGTCTCCAGAGTTGTTGACAATGGTCAGACTAAATGAAGTATATGCATTCTTAACTGAGGCAGACAACTTCTTAGTCCTAAAGTATTCATGTGGCTATAAATACCACTGACTTTATTAATCAGAAAAAAGTATTTTTGTAATTTTCCATTGTAACAATTTCCAGAGGGATAGCTGTGGTAGCCAGTGGTAGCAAGAAAAAGCAAAATTTGTTAAATTTCCTCATCTTTAAGGTGACAAGGCTTTTTGTTGTTTTTTGGGCTGTTCACCCATCACTTGAAATCCCATTTCATTACTGTAATTCATTTTTCTTCTCTTTTGGGGGCGTATTTTTTATTCAGCTACAAAATTGTTATCTGTCTTATTTGACAAAATCTTCCAGAATTTTATTAGGAGCATACTTTCTTCTGTTTATGCCCTCAGGTCACCATTGGACTTACTTGAATCTAAGCTTGAAAACTGAATCTGAAACTGTTCTGTTTTTCAAAGGAATGGATGACATAGCGCAAAATCTGTATAATAAGATCAAAGACTTGAATGACCAGAATGAAAATACGAAGGCTCTTAAAGGAATCCTTATTAAAGATAGCATCTCTTTGTATAGCAGAACTGAACTAGTAAATTGTTCAGTGAAACATTATATAGAACAGTAAATTATTCTAGACATCTTTCATGTAACATTTATTTTTAAGTTTTAAAAACAACGGTAGAACATTTTTGGGCCTTTGTCCCTCAAAGACTTAACACTGGGAACCATTCTAAAAATCAGTGCAGTGCTCAGTTTAGTAGAAAATAATCTATCGTTTTTCAGTGGTCTTGGACTAAGGGCCAAAGTACACATGGATGCTAAAAGTGTCCGTTCAAGTTATGCGAATCAACATTTCTCTCTAAATAGCAGCTATGGAGGCCCTGATCATAACTGGAAGCATGGTAGATGGAGGATGGAGGTAATAGAGTAAAATTTGTTGGGGCCATTACAGGGAAGGAAAGGGTTAACTACTCCCTCATGCTTTATGGTCCTGATTAGGGATAGAAGTTTTGGTCCCCACAATTCCTCATTTTTTCCAGTCTTCAGTTCATTCTTCACATGTCTGCAGCAATTTTTTAAAAAATAAAAATCCTCATTTTAGTGGGAATTTCTCTTAATAAATATATTTAGTATGCGGCTTTAGCTAATGCACACATTTTTGCAATCCGCTTCTCTTAACATAATGTATCTTTGTGTGTTATTTTCACAAATAATATTCCTTTTTATACACCTTTCCCTCTAATGTATGCATTGTTCGTAAACATTGGTTTATTGGTGAATAACATTGCAAAGTTCAGATTAAGTGTGACTTTTGAAAGATGGTGGCGTTTCAGTCCTCATATTTCCTGGAGATTGTACATTTGATCAATTCAGATTTAGATGTAAAGTGAATCAAATTTCCCCTTGTCATGATCCTTATAACACGCGTGTGCGCACACACACACACACACCTTACTCAGAGATACACATCAGTTTATGTTTTATTTCCATGGACAGCTCTCATTTCCATCCCTGGTGACATTTAAAAATAGCTTCTCAGTATGAACCAGAAATGACCTGCCCAAACAATGAGAAGACTCTCTTCATTGTATTTTTTTAAAAAATAAAATACACCTACTTTTTTGTATCAATGTGTCTGTTCCTCTGTCCTCCTTTTCCAGAATAATCCATTCCGCCCTGCTCCCAATTTTTTGCCGCTGTCCATTCCATGCCGCTAGCCAAGCTTATACCCTCTTATGCATGGAAAATGCTATTTTGGCTCTACGTAAGGACTGGAACTTAACGAACTGAGATCACAATGTGGTGTTCTGTATGTGTGTTACAATTATAACCCCCCCAAATTGTACAATTTTATTTAACCGTTGTAATTACAAATGTTTCTATTGCAAGTGGTATTTTCCCTTAGACACCACTTTGTGCCTCTGGGTAAGGACTAACTTCAAACTATGAATGATACCAAATCATTCTATAACTGCCGATTTTAAATTAAAGAAAAAAATGAATGAAAATGTTGCTACTTGTAAATTTCATTGTATATTTTTTGCAATTTTTATGTAGTCCCTGCACCCCCCTCAGTTTAAATACAGTACTATCTAATGTTGGTGGCATTATTCATTGATTTAAATTGTCCATTACTTGTCTTTTTACTTTTTGTGTTTTGTATGTTTACCTCTCTGCTTACATGATCTATAGGTATTTTTTATAAACACATTCTGAGTTTGAAGGCAAATGGGGATTAAACAGATTTATAGTTTTTTAAAGTAAGTCTTTGTATATTGTTTGCCATGCAAGATTGCTTCCATATTAAGAAGGAAGTAGGACACATCTACTGGCAGGAATGCTGCCTGCCATCTGATATAGGCCTTGAGCGGTTGGGCAGCATGGTCCAATACACAAACAGCAGCAGACCATGTCAACAGGCTTATATTGCCAGTGCTTTCTCTTAAGGTGACTTGTAAAAAAACAAAAACCCACAACTAAAAACACTGAAAGCACTGATATGAAGGCATTAGCTTGCAAACCTCACAATGTAGAGAACCACATGTGACAACTGCGCATATAATTTTGCAATATGCAGCCACATTTAAATTAATTTATTTAAACATTTATACTTTGGGTGGTGTGTTTTTTTTTAGGAACTTCCTCCATAGTGTGGCTTACAATAAAACCAATTCCACCTAACCAAACAATGACAAATACAATGCACTTAACAGATAAACCAGCATTAATTAAAAAAAACACCATTAATAAATCCAGCAAGCTTTCCAGCTATGACCCTCACCCTTATTCTGCATTTAAAGCCAAAGTGAAAAGATAACTTTTTAAAGCTTTTTGAAAAGATTCAAATGACAAGAGTTATCCTGATCTCTGTTGGAAGTGAATTCCAATGCTGAAAAAGGCCAAATTTTGTGTGCCCATCAGTCAGTTGTCGGCACTGCAACAGACTCTCTGACACTGATGTTAAGATATGTACAGGAGAAGATGGGCAATTCTGTAGATATTCTAGTCCAAACCCATTCAGGGCTTTAAAGCAGCACGAGGGTGAATCAGGCACTGCCACACCAACCTCAGTTGGCCTTCAGCCAGCCCCTGCTTGCCTGCCTTCTTTCAACCAGTCAGAGGGCAACATTGCCTATTGGCTTTTCCTTCCTTATTCTCAGTGTTGACATTATAGAACAGGGGTCAGCAAACTTTTTCAGCAGGGGGCTGGTCTACTGTCCCTCAGACCTTGTGGGGGGACGGACTATATTTTGAAAAAAAAAATAATGAATTTCTATGCCCCACAAATAACCCAGAGATGCATTTTAAATAAAAGGACACATTCTACTCATGTAAAAACACGCTGATTCCCAGACCTTCCGTGGGTCGGATTTAGAAGGCGATTGGGCCTGTTCTGGCCCCCGGGCCTTAGTTTGCCTACCCATGTCATAGAACTAAGGATGACGGAAGATGGGAACAAATCTGGAACTACCGTAGTTGGCTCTGCCTACGATTCCCTCTGGCTTCTCTTACTGTTGGTATCCCTGCCTTCCACCTTACCACTCCCAATGGGCACCAAGCACCACAATTTAAAAGTAATAACCAGCACCAGGAGTGCACATGTTCTTGTGCATTTCTGGGTTCAATTCAAAGTGTTGGTTTTGACTGGGCTCTGTAAATGATTGTCTGCTTCCATAGGAACTTGGCTGCCTATTAAGATAATCTTCAAAGGCCCTTCTTCAGGTGCCTTCACAGGCAATAACTAAAAACAGAACCTTTAATATGGTGGCACCACTGTTATGGAATACTCTCCTCACAGTTTTGCCTGCAAATGAAGCTATTGAGTTTCAGGTGCCAGGTTAAAACTGTTTTATTTCACCAACCTATCTGTAAGAAAGGATTTCTGTGCTTTATTGCTGACGTCTGTTTTGATTTACTGTATTAATATTTGTTGTGGTTTCTGGGTTTCTCACTGAAATATCCTTGCAAATTAACTCGGTTTAAAAGCAGGATAGATATGTATTCAGTGGGTAAGCAAATAAATAAAATATGCTGGGAAGTTATTGTTCCCTGGAATACACAGATTCTCCAAAATGCATTCATGTGCGGCCATAAGGTGAGACAAAACCATGGGGGGCAGGGGCGGGTAGTCTCACATTATGTGAAAGTGCTTTTCTGTATTTTGGAACATTTGGAATGGCCCCCATTTATGAAACAGTTTGGGTTTCCCTGGTGCGTGACACCTCTAGGCTGTGTATTTTTACCCTTGTTACAATGTCTGGATTGCTCAGTAGTAGTGGTAAGACAATAGTTTGCTTAAGGGCAATATGTCATCTTCCATTTATTCATTAAATGGAACGATGAAGTGAAATGTTGAATCGTCTTATGCTTGGTTTCTAAATAATTTCTCCACGTTTAAGATAAAGGAAGGATATTTTATAATTGAATAATTTATCCAAGTTTAAGATAAAGGAAATTATTTTACCTTCATCATTGCCAGTTAAACCCAGAGTATCATTCAGACTGCAAATCTGAAGCTTTGTTTGTATGGCTCTGGCCGTCTTGCCCTAGGTCTGTGCTGCCAGCCATGGCAGAGCTCAGTGGAGGGAGAAGCCAGTCAGCCTGCCAAGTTTCAGGGGGGTACTTGCCTGGAGGCAGAGTCCATATACAAGGTCCAGTCCAGTCTTAAGGTCAGAAGTATCTCAGTTCAGTAGTCAGATGATTCAGGGGTCAAGAAAGCTGAGGGTCCAGGAAGCAGCAAGTTCTGGTCAAGAATGACAATTACCATATTGTTTCCAGCAACTGACTGAGGCTGGAAGCCCTGCTTAAGAAAGCTGGAGCCAGCTGGTTCTCATCAGGAGCAAGAAGGCTGATCAACACCAGGTGGAGTCACTTTGATTTCTGCTCCTTCAGGCTGCTGCTCAGCAGGTGAAGCTGACTCCTGGTCCATGACAAGTCTTACATTACTATGTCTGGAGATTTTCCTGCATCTGTGTCTGGCATTTTCCTTTGGGCCAAAGAAGGGTAATAGCACTTCAGGCATCTGAGCTGAGTGCCCAAATATGTCTTAAGTCACAGAGTCCAGTACATGTGCAGGCAATCTTCCCTGTCACAGTTCAGTCAATACCAGCTTGGCTTCTCTAGCACAGCATCAGAATGGTGATATGACAACTCCAGCTAAGCAACCATTTCCTTAGGATGAAAATGAAGAGGGACAGGATGCTGGAACCCGTCAAGTATTGCTTTAAGATACAAAATACCTGAAAAAACTTCCTATGGGCTGAATGAAATGACACAAAAGATGCATGAATGCACCTTCCAACATTTTAAATTTTGCTAAAAGAAGCTGCTGGGGGGATTTAAATTGGAGTTGTGACATGATGGGGTGCACTTAACCCTCTCCTTCCATGATGATCAGAATTGCCTGCACTGGAACTGTGCAGGGAAAAAACATACAGGCACTCATATTGCAGCTGGTTTTAGGAAGAGGACAAGGTTTTGGGAGATCCACTGGCATATCTCCTGTGTCATGTTTAGTTAGGTCCTTTGAGTGTAGGTGATAAAGATACTGTGTGCTGCTTAATATTATTCACATCATTGGCATTATCCATTAAGCACTTATGACACTCAAGCAGCTAAGTTCCACCCAGCAATTTCAATATAAATGGTTGTGATACCTGGGGAAATAATCACATTTTTCCACAAGTGATGACCCAGGAGATTTTGCTGCCTGAGATATAACATCCAAATGTTCTTCCATAATGGTAAAAATATTATAATAGCTAAATAATTGGAAATTTAATGGTACCCCTGAAGTGAGTGATCTCACCCTGTCTAATGGCAGAACTGTCCATGTTTCCTAGCTACAAAATAGAGTGCATCTATTGCTAGAAAAAAAATCATATGAATTGCAATACAGAGGGAAGATATCTAGACTTTGAACTACAAATGGGAAATAAATGTGCATGTGTTGTGCTAAAAACTGATTTCGGAAAGGCTGTGGGTTTGATCATGCAGTTATGGGCTTCTTCATGTAAGGAGCCACAGCTTCACTCCCCAATCCACAACCACATAAAGAAAAGTTAAAGCTACAGCATTTCCCACAAGTGGGATCCAAAGGTTCCCTTCTACACAACAGAAAAGGCTTTTTTCTCCAGTGGAGAAAGTTCGTGTTAGAGGAAGCTTCCCTACTGGCAGAAATAACCAACCCCATGTTTGTGGTAGCTGGGGGGGGGGGGAGTGGTTTCAGACTTGTAGACGTTGTTGCAGGCTGTATCTGTGCACAGCCCAGTTCACACCGCGAGCTTCAGACGCTTCCATGGAGACAGCAAAATAACAGTTTCTGAACCAATCCTATGTTTCTGTCAAGGTTAAAGCCAGCCCAAAATACAATTCACATTGTGTTCCCAGTTGGCATCTTTAACCAAGATACAGAAAACGCATAAAGACAGATATCTTCTGAGAGCACATTTTTTTTCTTGCTTAAATTGCTGGAGGTGGGGACTCCTGTCTTTTTCACTCTTTGCTGAAGGTGTAGAAAAGAATTGTGTTTGGAAGTTGTTTCCTTATTTTCTCCTGGGTAGGGCGAATGCGGTGTATGGAAGAGAGCAGAATTTCTAACCCAGTTTGGAATTTCTTGAGTGCACAGCTATTTATACCGCAGTGTTCTCTCTCACTCTCTCTCTGCTTCTCCTGAGCTCTCAATAGTTTACAGGTTTCTACACTGATGAGATCCATTACTTAGAAAAATTACCATAATCCAATGACAGCCCTAAAGAAAGCCGTCGTAAGACTGATAACAACGTGTCAGTTCAGAGAACTATGATATTTTAGTACTTCACTGCTTTCTACTGCAAATCTTTTCAGAGTTCTGTTGATATAACTAAATCTTCATAAAGGAAAATCTGCTGCCTGCGCTATATTTAATAACACTTACTATGCCCCTGGGAAGGAGAGCTAAAATATGCACCTGTTTACATAGGAATTTAGATGTTTCAGTCTTACTAAAGCTATATAGTTTAACTACAAATAGGAGGACTTGAGCTTCTTCTTTCATCAGCTGACATGAGGATGCCTGGGAGGGAGGGACAGTAGAGGTGGTTCTTTGTAGGCTCACCTTATTTACTGTTTACCTCAATGCTACACATCCTGTAGGAATTCAAGTCTGTCAGAGTTGGAAATAAAGTGTTGCTTTCTGGATCCCCCCGCCCCTGTAGTCCGGACCTACAGATTTCAGCCAGAAATAAGTACAACAGACCTGGATATTTCAATCTGGATTCTGTTAAATTTGTGGGATGCATACAGAAACTGTTCTAGATTCCAATGCTGGTGATGAATCGATTGGAATCTGATGGTTTTCAGTGATTCCAGAAGTTTTCCTTTTGCTGTGCATGTTCAAAGGCCTACAGGCTACTCCCCATTTCCATGGGTGTTGCGTTTTAGGTCAAAGCGCACATTGCATAAGCCCATACCACCCATTCTGTCCCCGTTCTATTTCGTCCCCGTTCCGCCCTGTTCTTCCCTCTGTTCTTCCCCTTTCCTTCCTCAGTACCTCGGTCTTATCTGGATTGAGCTTCAGTTTGTTGGTTCTCACCCAGTCCTTTACCAAGGCAAGGCAACAGTCCAGCACAGCCACTGCCTCACCTGCATATGTAAAGGAGAAGTAGAGCTGTGTGACATCAGCATATTGCTGACATCACACTCCAAACCTCTGGGTAATCCCACTCAGCTATTTCATGTAGAGGTTAAACAGCTTGGGGAGTAAAATTGAATCCTGAAGAACCCAACATTGAAGGCTCCATGGGGCCCTAGCATCACCCTCTGGAAATGACCATCCAAGTAGGACCAGAACTACCACAAAGCAAAAGCCGCTGAGAGTTTGAGAATTAATAAGGACATATTTCTTCTGTCTCTCATCCTCATACAAGGAAACCAAAGCAATTTCTATGCCAAAACCAGACCTAAACCCCATTTCAAATGGATCTAGAAAATCAGTTTCCTTCAAGAGTGCCTGGATCTTGTTTCTGACCACCCACTCAGGAACCTTGCCCAAGAAGGGGAGATTGACAACTGGCCAGTAATTACTTAGATTTTCTAAATCCAGGGAGAGTTTCTTGAGGAATAGTTTTACCAGTGCCTCCTTTAAGCAGACAGGGACCACCCGCACTAGTAAGTAGGCGTTAATCGCCACTCTGGCCCAGCCAGCTGTCCCCTCCCTGCTTGATTTTATCAGCCAAGAGGGGCAAGGGTCCGAGTGCAAGTGGTCACCCTAACCAATCCAAGCACCTTGTTCACATCCTTGAGCCTTGAGTAACTGAAACACAACCATCTATGCCCTAGGATGAGCTGAGGTGGCCCTGTTGGTGCTGCTGCCATGGGGGCTCTCTGGGTGGTGCTGACCAATGACAGATCCACCTCAGTGGTGGTTCTCTTTTTGTGGAATGCTCACCTACTGAGGTGTATCTGTCACTAAATATTAACATTCAGGAGGAATGTACGGTATAAACATTCCTGTTTACCGAGGCATTTGATAACTGGAAAATACTGCTCTTGAAGTTATTTGTTATGAGGGTATGTGGCTGTTATTAATTATTTTTAGATTGTCTTTAATTGTTTTGAAAAAGGTTTTAAATGGATTTCTTATTTTTAATTGCATTGTTTTACTACTTTGCTGTTTGACACTTTGAGCCCCATTTGGAAGGGCAAGATAGAAATTTGATGATGAATAATTTAGAATTCTTTTTATTATCTCTAGTCATTTGTAGTTAACTGATGTTTCTCTGCAGCTATAATTTTGGTTTGGTGTATTTTATTGCTATTTTAAAAACATGCTTGTTCTAGCTGGTGAAAACAAGGGAAGGTTCTAGGGTGTTTGTGTGGCTAATATATAATTGTTTGATGGCTGCTCAAAATGCCAGTGCTAGATTTGGATTCCCTGCCCAGACAGTGCCTGAATTCCAGTTTTTCATTGCTGGGGTGATGATGAATAAAATTAGCCATCATACAACACAGGGGGCAAGCAGGTTACAACTCCAGGGAACAAGACTGAAGTAAGCCTTAGTTATTATGATTAGGGAGTATAAAAGTGAAGTCAGGTGGCTTGGAAGTTTTTCAGAAGTCCTACTTGTTATAATTTGAAACCATTTTTATTATATTCAAAAGTGTGTGAAGTATAGAAGAGATATAATTCAAAACAAGACCACCATCTAGGTTCTGTACTTAAGTGTTTGGATACAAAAGCTAGAACAAATGTCAAAGCGCAACACTTCAAATTTCACAGATGGTGGATGAATTTGCACTCTCACCATATCCAGTGAATAGGTTGTATGCAAAGCTGTCAGTGCATGAGTAGAATGCACTCCTACTCACACAAGGGGACTTCGCCTCCCTCTCTTCCCTTATGCAATTCCCTGCTCCCCCAACCTGCTCCTGAATGTTGGGACCCCCCCGAAGCTGATTATAGGGTGTGCAGAGGGCTTCAGGGGAGAAGTGAAGAAAGTGAAGTCTCTTTATGTGAGTGAAAGCTTGTTCAATGGTGGATTATTACCCAATGTGATTTTAAAATAATGATGTGCTTTTATTCAAGTGTGGGATCTTTCACATAATGGTGGCTAATGTACAATGTTGTTAGCTACAATAATATTTTCAGATCTCCCCTTTCCTTGTTCCTTTCACTGACATTCTCATCTCTCCAAGATGTTTTCCTTTGGCTCTCTCTGTGTGGGTATATTACTCCCTGTAGCTTTCACTGATTACTTTGTATTCTGGTATTAGTAACAGATAACATTTTGTAAAAAAAGAAAAAAAGACTTCAGATATCTATCCAGGCCTTTTGTAGTATGAAAAGAGGAATATAGCTGTGGCTGAACACATTTGTGCATTGGACTGAAAACACAGATCAAAGATGGGACTATTTTTCAAATCTCTCCTACCACTACAGTCTTCAGACTTGAACAGCTAGGCAATTTTAGCCAAGCTTTCAGTGGAATACTTTGCAAAATACCATGTATTCTGCTTGCTTTCAAATACAGTTCTCCCTATTTGTTGAGCACTCTGTGATTCCAAGTTAGCAATAGTCTTCATTCAGTGAAGGGGAGAGCTCAATTCAAAAGAATATTTGTGCAGAGCAGCCCCTTCTGCTGAAATGAGCAGGAAAGTCCATGCATAGGTAGAAGGAGGAGTGGAGAAATCTGTCAATTTGTCCCATGCTGTGATTTTTTCACATGTGTTTTTGTACACAATTTAAAGGGCAGTTTCTGCTAATATAATGTTACGTTATTTTCACTAATATATACGTCTTGGGTACCATGTCCCATAATATATTTACAGTGTCCCATGTGTGCAATTTTTCTGCTCTGTTTTTGGTTGGAGAACGGCATCATGAAATGCAAAGTGCAAATTTTGAATGATAACTTTTTTGGGGGGGTCTCTATTGGTTTTGGTAGTGTAAATTAGGTAGATCTGCATTAATATGTGAGTAAAAAAAACCACCCCCATTGTCCAATCCCTAGGTAGGAATTCTGCTTCTGCACAAGTTTTGTTTTTGCAGATGCACATGCAAAGTGTGAAAGATTGAGACAATTCTCCATTATTCAGTTGCAGTCTGTGCAGTCAGCCAACGGTAGGCCCTTGTTTGCAGCAAAACGACAAAGAACCTTTTGGCACCTTAAAAGAGTAACAAATTTTGTTGTGGCACAAGCTTTTGTGCATTAGAGTCCACTTCATCAGATGCCTGAAGTGTTACTCTCAGTTGCAGCTGACACATGGTGAGGAGTTGTAAGCAGTGAGGTCAGAGGGAAATGAAATGCAAAAAGTACAGACTGACAGTTCAAACAGAGTCTCTTGCTCTCTCTGGCAAGTTAGAAGGGACAGATTAAACAAAGAGTTGTTATGGGCGGTTGCCATGCAGTACTGGAACTCCCTCTTTCACAGGACATATGTAGGCTTAAGCCTGAGTAGAATAAAGCATTGTGACAATAGAAAGACTGGAAAAGCCACTGGAAGGTTTCATGAAAGGCCTATAGCAACACCTTATAGAACAGTGCAGGTAGCTGCAGAGTAATGCTTGTTTGAAAGCCAGAAGTGCTATTTCGGAAGAATCACAGAATAGAATTGTTGGAAGGGACCCTGAGGGTCTTCTGTTCCAACCCCCTGCAATGCAGGAATCTCAGCTAAAGCATCCATAATAGATGGCCATCCAACCTCTGCTTAAAAATCTCCAATGAAGAAGAGCAAGAAGATTAGGTCTGGAAGATTCACAAAGGCACCAAGTTCTGCAGTATGGCCAATGAGCACATGCCTACTGAGAGTGCATTAAGTCATAAACAGGAAGTGATATGAACGTAAGAACAGCCCTGCTAGATCAGGCCTATGTCCATATCATCCAGTGCCCTATTCCCACAGTGGCCAATGGGAAGTGTGAAAGCAGTATCCAAGTGCAACAGTGCTCTCCCTACTTGTGATTGTCAACAACAGTTCTATGCACTGTGTGCCTGCTCCCGTCTTTATTGCAGCTTACACGAGGAAGAATTGTGTCCATAGTCTTTGCATTGGCAGTACAGACTTTCTAACCTTGGCCACTGCGTATAAAAAGCAGACTTCTGGAGTACATATTTCTGCTGCACTCACTTTGCTCCCCTTCACGATCGTCCATCTGTCAATGCCCCTATCAATTTGCAGTCACCGTTAGCTTCCTTGGCTGTATCAGACAGCCAAATTGGGGCTGCGGCACATTTTAGTCTCTAATCTATTTCTGCACTGTTCTCTGTATCTGCTAATTTCCCACATTGTTTAGCTACCTAGTGTATGTTACTAGAAATTTGAATGGTATTCCATACACGTACAGCAGCAGCTGAAGCATGCCAGACATCGGCATAGGTTAGGCATTCTGGCACACACCCTGAAAAAAAATTCAAATATAAGATCACTTTGAGGTCATCAAAGTGTCACCAGTAGCAGCACAGCTAGAAGATACCATTCAATTAACATCAATTGCTCACAACTCATTCAATGGCTCGTAAAAGAATTTGACAGATAAAACATAACTTCTGTCTTTTTTTGTTAAAAAAAAGAAGATTTTAGGATGACATGTCTCATGAGCTAAAATGTTGTGGAGATCTGTTTTCTTCCTCTTCTTCAGTATAGTCACAGAGCTATATTCCTGAAGGTCATTTTACCCAGCCTTCTGGATTAAAACATATTCAATACATTAAGCTCAGTGGCACCATCAAAGTAGGACTTTGGGGCGTATATCCAGGGTCCCATCAAGGAGAAAGAGTAACAGGAGCCCCCAAAACACAGCAGGACTGATTTACCACATTTTGAAGTAAGTGAAGTAATGCACATTACCATCTCAAAAGTGCCCCCCACCAAAGACCAGTAAGTGTAGGGTCTAAAATTACCTAACTGCACCACTGATTAACCCATTTCCTCATCTCATATCACACATCATTTAAGCATCTGCAGAGAAACACCGAGGAGTGGTGGAGGTCAAGAGTGGTGCTCTCAAGATTGGAAAGCAGCAGAGGCAGATTTAGGGCAGTGCAGCCATTTCCACTACTCTGGGTACTGAACCTAGGGGGCATCGCAGAGTATCACAACTATGATGTAGTGAATTGAGCAGAACGGAAGGTGAGAGGCGGGTGTGTGCACTGAAGTTTGGCCTCGTGCAAGGTGCCGCTGAAATTTCAAAGACCAAAGCCCACCCCTAAGGGCAAGGGGATTCAAGATGGAATGAGACAGCCAAACTGGACAGGTTTGCATAACCTGCAACCCATCAAGTTAATCACAGTGAACCAACCTTGTTTCTCTCTTACCTGCCACCAGCATACAGGTTTTGTAACATAAGGCAGGCCACTAATAAGGATGGGGGAGAAATTTGATTCAGTTCACATTTAAAGATGAACTTACTAATTTGCACTTATTGAAACAATACAAAAACCAAAATACAGTCATCCTTTGATTTCCCCCCCTTCTTCTCTGAATTTTTCAAAGCAGTTTTCTAGCCATGTAATATGTACAAAAATGCATATGAATGCGCATAATATTGAAAATAGCATACAGAATTATATTAGAAGAAAATCCTTTTCAATGTGTAGATCAGGCAAAACTGCATACAAAATGTGGCTATTAGGAGAAAATCGAACTAAAATGTTGATGAATTTTCATGAGAAGTTTTTTATAACAAAAATTGCAAACTGGTGTGGAAATGTAGGGAACGGAACTTTAAGATTGGAAAAATGAGAAACTGAAACTGATACATATGTTCATCCCCAGCTATTAGTTTGCTGTCTAACCCATCCTTGGCTTGAAAGCTCACCAGTTGTGCAAGACTGATATAGAAAAATACATTCATTTGCCTCAAGCTACTGGACAATGTGATCTGAGGAAACTGCCTTCTGATTCCAAATATAACACTTATGGCCAATTCAAATGGCCACTGTCAATAGGGCTGAGAGAACACAAGTTGTCTTTTTCAATGGATACGGATGTGTTTAACAGGTCTTATAAATGTGCCAATGTGTGACTAGTTAGTTGTATCCTGGTTTAAAAATAGCACCTTTTTAGTATGTGAAGTGCTGTGCAGTACAATCCTGACTGTGTTTATTCAGTAAATAAAATTTCACTTATAAAGATAAGCTGAAAGAAATGTGAAAAAGGAAGAGGAAGGGAGAAGTTGTGAATCTCAATCAATCATGTTTGTTCAAACACTATTCTATTCTGCTGCTATTCAATTAAAAAAAAGTAAACTCCTAAACTGCACAGAAAGTGTGGAAACGGTGTGGTTTTTTTACATTCAGTATCCCATATAGTAAATGGAACTGTCGCCCAGGTAACTGTGATTAAGCCATTCATCTGCACTTCTCTTATAGACACTCTCCATTTTAACTGTAACTGAGGCTGAAAACAATGACTTGCCCAAGGCCATCTAGCGATTTGAAGTCAGGATTCCTCAATACAAACTCTATAGTCTATAATGTATCCCCTCCACATCACGCTGAGTCTTAGGTTTTGGGAATAATTTCCAGGATGCGATGGATCATGTGACAGATGTGGCTTCAGCCCTTCACGAGATCAGTTCAGCACTTAAAAACCAGTAAAATGGGGACCAATCTCGCCTTTGAATAGTGAACTGAGGCACTGAGTGCTAAGGGCTGTGCTGATGCTTCAGATGATTTTTAATTAAGCCCTTCAAAGGTGGTGGGAGCAAAAGTTTTAAAGGAGGGAATAGAAATTTGTTTTTAAAGGATACATTTTGATGGAAGGAGCAGGGAAGAGTGGGCTGACAAGGATGGGGAATCATCCCTGACCATTTTTCATGCTGGCTGTGGCTAATGTGAGTTGGAGTCCAATAATATTTGGAGGACCATTGGCTCTCTGCAGGGGTGGAGTTTGGTCTTTCAAATTTCAATGGCCCCAGTGCAAGGCCCAAATTCAGTGCCCCCCACCCTCTGTTCTACTCAATTCACTATATGTCATACTTGTGGTGCCTTGCAGCACCCTCTAGGCTCAGCACCCAATGTGGTGAAACCAGTCTCTCTACCCTAAATCTGCCTCTGCTCCCTATCCATGAGCTTAGGAACTATACAAAGGTGTTTGAGAGCTGTTTTTATTTAGTTCAATGAAAAACAACACCTCCAGTGCTTTCCTTCAGTAGTGCAGGGCCCTTTAAAATCAACATTCCAGAAAGCAAGGTTTTCTGGAATGATTATATGGCCACACATGATGTCAAGCTCCAGCACCGATTTGTAGAGTTTATAGAACATTTCAATCAAGACTCGGAAATGAAGCTCTCTACTCAACATTTGGTAACATCTCATTATTTCAAATATAATGTGTCGACAACAACCCAGCTAGCCAGAAGGCCCAAGAGGAATAGCTTACATGCTTCTCTATATTCCAGGAATTGTTTTCTAGAATAAAAAGTGACACCCAAAGTGGGGATTCAAGGAAGGGGAGAAAGCTCCGGTGCCATTGTGCTAAAGCTTGTCCCATAAGCATGCAAATTGTGTGCAGATTTTGCCACTTAAATGCAGAGAAATATGTGAACATTTGCTGTGGCCCTCCATGCTCGAATAAGCAGCTCACCTCCGCCCCGTGATGTAAAAGAATGAGGCTGATTAACGACATGGTGAAAAAGGGGAGACGAGATTATGAGAATAATGCATAACAAAAGACATAATGTTACTCATGGTAATGCTGCCGATTCTTATACTACAACAGGAAGGATCTGCCCCATAACCATTAATACCCCTTTTTCATTCTACCCTGCTAATTATATTTTCAACTAGATATATTATTCGTAAGTACTCTAAGTGCTTTTCTCTGATTGCATTGGTGCAGTTAGGTGAGCCATTACCTATCATTACCTTTATTTCAAATTGTCAATTCTTTTTCTCCGTAGCCAGCATCCTTGGAAAGGCACGTGAGAGAAGAGTCGGAGTCTTGATCAGAAAATAAAATCTCTCTGTAAAAAATGAGGTGATAGAAATGTGAGCAAGGAAAAGGAAGAGAGGAGATGTGAATCTTTATAAATCATCTTTGTCCAAAGGTCATTCTATTCTGCGGCTATAAAAAACCCCAACACCCTTCATAGCAAGCGTGGAGATGGTTTTGTCAGCGACTCCTTTCCCTCCTTTGTGCTTACAGCCTCAAACGTTGTTTACATAGTATTTATCAATGCCGTATGGTTACATTATATATCCTTAGAAGAGACAAGGAACAAAAGAGGCAAGGAACGGATTCATCTATGAAAATTCCTTAGCTGAAGTCCATTAACATCAGGAAAGGTAATTGCATCCCCCTTCCCAAATATCTTTTAAAATTCTGGACAAAGCAATCCCTGGCTGGCAGGGACTGGGCTTAATGGAGCAGCCACTACCTCACTAGACAGGCTTGGAAATGCTCTTGTACTAGACCAGCTTCTGGGCCGGTGCAGAGAAGAGGCCCAGATTGGGCCCACTGCTAACACATGACAGCAGCAGGATCCTGTACAGACTCTGCTCTTGTCCCCTAAATGCCCCATATTGGTAGTTTCTGATTGGCACTTCCAGCAGGGACACAACCAGCAGTAGCTTTTGCCCGTCCACTTTGGGCAACAGAAAATCACTTGGACCCATGCCTAGAAAGCATGCGACAAGCAGAAAACCGCGCTGACTCGTGTTTTCTAGGCACATGATAACTGGATGAGCCCTTGGCTGGGGTTTCATTTCAACTGTGAATTTCATCTGGATGGTATTTGTCCTTGGGGGCTGCAGCTGATACACCTTTATTGGACAGAAAGTAATGCAGCAATTCAGCCGCAGTTCCTCCATTTTAGATATTGTTCTCCTGAAAATAAATCACTTTGTCTGTACGTGGTTTCTGGTTTTGTTTCTTGGTAATCTAGAATCTTTCCCCTTCTAATCATTGTACTATATGATTGTTCCATTTGGTACAGTTTCCCCAACCAATTATTTAACATTCTTTTCCACTAAATTGCATTAGCCATCTGCCAGCTTAATTACCTAAATTATCCAAATCCTCCTGAATCCATTTACATTACTTGTCATCATTTGCTCTAAGTATCAGCAATGAATTTGATGGTGTTATTCCCCACCCTGCTATTATTGCAATCACAGGCATAGGTCATCAGTAATAGCATTTGGTATCGAGCCTTTATGTCACCCACTCTTCTTTCATCCAAAACCAACCTGGCCTGGGACACTGAAGGTCCACATCCACCATTTCAGTTCTGAAGAACTTTACAATTCCTGCTGAACATGGCCTAGCAAAACTGATCTTAAAATTTTATATCAAAGCATCCTACATTTCCCCAAACATGCTATAGTGGTCCTGATCTTTTTAATGAGGAAGTTTGAAGTGGCTTCTTCAGTAAGGTCTTCCTAGTACCCTTCTTTTCTTATTACTATAATAGCAATAAAAATACTTTTACTTTTTTTAAAAAGAGCATCTGTTGTACTTGCAATGTGATGGATACTATACAGAAAGCACACACACTTACATCCCTTTCCTAGAAAGCTGGTGGTCCATGCCAGCTGAACAGTAAAGGAAAAAGGTCCCCTAAGCACCACAACATTGAATGCAGGGTGGGAGAGATTGCTGGGGCAGGAAAGAGGCAGCATAGGATGCCGTGTGGCAGGGAAGACGCAGGACTGCATTGTTTCAGGGTATTTCAGAGCTGTGCAAGAGAGGCGGCAATGAGGCTCAGAATAACAGAATCACAAATTGTAGAGTTGAAAGAGGCTCAAAGCATCATCTACTTCACCCTGTACAATGCAGTAGTCCCAGCTAAAGGGTGTTGCCTGGGCAGGCCAAAGAACATCACAACCCATTTTCCTGCTACTTTTTGGACTGAGGAGCACGTTGGACTTTGGGTGGTCATTTTTCTAACTGGGAAGGGACTTTTGTCCTGGTCCTGATTGGCTGATGGTCCCCCCCCCTTCCTGGGGTGCTGGTGTTGTTATTTATATTTACTGCTTGCTTTCCTCTCCACAAAGGTGAACTCACAGTGACTTAGGGTTCTTCGATACTTGTGCCATGCCTAGAAAGCATGGGGCCAAGTGGTTTTCTGCTTGACCCACACTTTCTAAGCATGGGTCTGAGTGATATCTCCTTTGGCCTGCTCCTTTCCAAGGGAAAATCTGCTCTTTAGTGATAGATTGGAACAAATGGCAATCCCCGGGGGGAAGCAGTGGGGCAAGCCCTTACAGAAATAAACATAAAAAACAAGTACAAGACAAAACACCCAGTAATAATTAGTATAAAAGAGCAGCATAGTTAGTGAGAGTTCACATGCTTTGGTTTATTTGGTTCTATTTTGCTTTGTCTAAAGTGCTTCCCTTTCGCTCTTGGGTTAGCTGGCTCTGTTGAAAGAGGAGAAGGAAGAAATAGAGGGGTGGGGGACTGGATGGTGAGAATGGCCGCTCACCGCTTCCACGGGGGGGGGGGGGGGACAGTTGCTGCGCCTCGTGCTCTGCCTTCATCCCTGGTAGTCAGAACAGGCTCACCCGCAGGCTGTTGTTGGGAAATTCCCTTCCGCCGGCGGTATTAAGGGGCAGTCTTCTCGCACAAAGGTGCAACTTTGATTGGGCCAATTGGATGGCTGGCCAGGCATTTGCTGCTGCCTTTCCGAACGCTTGAAAAGCCAGCTGTGTGAGGCTTCCACAGCAGTGAACCTTCTGTTCCCTGGTCCCAACTTCATTCGGTTTGGAAGAGAGAGCCAAGTTTGCTGGCTCTCCCAATACAATCTTCCTGCAGACTGTAGAGTCTCAGTGGAAGCTGGGGAGGACTTTGAGCAGGCTGAACAGAAAGAGGTGTCTGAACTGGAGCCAGAACAGGAAGGTGCAGTCTTGTCACCTGGAACCATCTGCCCTGACACAGCACACACTTGCAATCTTGGCATTTCCACAAGGTGAGACAGCCTCACGACTAAGCAGGCCACACCTTTAAAAGCATGATAGAAGTGGTGGGAAACCTTGTTGGGGCATCTCTTTCACTTCCATCCAGATCTGAACTTCTTCCCTTCCTCCTGAGTTCCCAACTTCTAAGCATTGTTTCAGCTGCCGAGCATCTACTGTTACTTGCCTGAATGGAGCTATCTTTCTTACTCATAAGTAAAAGCTTCTGCCTGCATATGCTGGGCAGAAGCTAGGACAGGTGGTTGGTAATATTATGATGGAAAAACCTATAAATTAGATTGGCTTTGATTCTTCTTTTGTTTAGTTTTCTGCTACCTAAGTGGCTTAATTAAAATTTCAATTTTATTCAGAGCTCAGTTTGTGATAGCAGATTGGGGTGATGCATTTGGCAAAATTTCTTTCTGTCGTGTTTCCGCACTCAGTAATCTGATGTACATCCCCAAATGAGAAACAAGAAAGGTTCACGACAAAGAGAATTTATATTATATTCCTTTCATTCCAGGATATGAGTCATGGGGAAGACAAATGACCTTTATCAGATTGGAATTTAATTTGAGATTCCTTTTGAATGAACATTTGTCATGCTTTATTTACTGATGCATGGTGGATTGCAGGTTGTTTGAACTTAATATAAAACTACAGTTTAGTATTGAGTTATTCATTTTCTAAGGATCAACTTTTCTTCTGCCTGCATGTCTCTAAAGCTACAAAAGGGGACAAAGAAATTAAAAATTGTTCTGTAATTTTTTTTGTTTCTTTCTAACAAATTCTCTGTTTAAATATATTTTCAAAGTTTTGGGATGTGAGTTCTGACAATTTTTTTGCTATGAGTCCTTGCTTCAGATTTAAGACCCAGGAGACAAAGTCGTATTCTAGGATGGCTCCAAACCAGGTTGTTATTCGTGTGTGTGTGTGTGTGTGTGTGTGCGCGCGTGTGTGTGTGTTAGCTTGGTTTGATTCAGCACATGGCAACTGGTTGTGCGAATGTGTTCATTCTTAACACAACTTACTGTACTGTTCATTAGTGAGCTCTGTAAACTCTTCAGTCGCAGCCATTGTTAGATGTTAAGTCTATGCTGTTGCATCTCTGCCCATACTTGAAGCTATTCACATGAGCAATCACTCTGTAGTGATTCATAGTGAGTTGCCTACAAAACCAGATTAACTGAAATATAGCTGAAAAAAGGCCTTGAAGTTGGCATTCCTGTTCTCTCCTGAACCTGTTTGGTAGACAAAATATCTAAGTCAGGGCCAGCCAAAACAAACAAACAAAACCTATTATAGCCCTTGACCAGCTTGTCCAAACTAAAACTCAAAAAGGAACATCAAGTGAGAGACGTCAAAGAAAGACATTCCAGGTAGTCTATGGGTAGATCTACACACAGGGGGAAAAAACTATAAATAAGTCAGAAATTAAATCGTTATAACAAAAGAAAAAAAATGCTATGGAAAAACTGCAAAGAATTTTTTTTTGCTCTCCAGCGCCATTTAGTTTTGCATTCAAAACACTTTTTTGACTAATGTAGCTGAGTCCTAGGTTGCTTCTACATCAGATTAGCATTCCAGTTATCAATTAAATGGTGCTACAGTATTTTGTATTTGGTTTATTGTCACTGGATGCCCAGCATCTAGGAATGCTTATTTCCAGCTCTAGTTGGCTCACCAGATGTGGCTCTGTTTGGGCAGAGAGTACTAGGCCATTGTTCTCCATGCTCAGGCGACATCCAGATTGGATTATTGCAGCATGCTCTGTGTGAGGCTGCCTTTGAAGACAACTCAGAAATTTCAACTGTTCTGAAATTCAGCAGCCAGATTATTGTATGGGGTTCAATTTAGAACCCACATCACACAACCCTTCTTTGACAACAGCTGCACTCCTTGCCAGTTAATTTTCAGGCCCAATTTGTATTAGTGTTCAAAGTGCTAAAGAACTTAGACTCCAAATATCTGAAATACAGTCATACCTCGGGTTACAGGCGCTTCAGGTTGTGCGTTTTTGGATTGCGCACCGTGCCAAACCTGAAAGTACTGGAACGGGTTACTTCCAGGTTTCGACACTTGCACATGCACAAAAGCGCTAAATTGCACTTTGTGCATGCGCAGGAGTGCCAAATTGTGACCCGCACATGCGCAGATGCTGCACTGCGGGTTGCGAATGTGCCTCCCGCATGGATCACATTCGCAACCCGAGCATCCACTGTACTGCCTACAGACCCTACTAAATTTAAATATAAATTCAATGCAGCTCACCCATAGTGGGGAGGACCATGGTCAGAGAACCTATGTGCTTGCTCAGTCTGTTGTTCTACTGTTGGTGGGGTCCCTGGTCTCCCTTCTTTTGATTTCTTATCTTTAAGACAGATTTCATTTTAAGCTGTTGCCAGAGACACTTTGAGAGCCTGGAGAGGTGGGAGCATAAAATAGTTCAAATAAATAATTGAATTCTATTTTCTTACAATGTTTCTAATTTCAAAAATTTAGGGCCTTAATTCCTTTGAGTTGCTTTTGTTTTCCTTTTTCCATTTCCCTTTAAAGCTCCCCACCCCCTCTAAAGCAAAGATTATGTGAAACGTGTATGTGAAACACGGCTGCAGGCAAACCTAAGCTGGCATTTCCAAAAGAAGAATGGTTCATAAACTCCCCTTACCCCCTTTCCATTTATTTATTTATCTACACTTATTGCCCACAGCATCTGTGGCAGTGAAGCAGCAAATGCGCATTACAAGAGAGGCTAAGAATCATCAGAACAAAACACGAGCGAAGCCCAAACATCTGTTAGGAGCAGTAGAAAGAACAACAAAGTTTTAAAATGATTCCCGTTACAGAAACACTTTTGTCTTGGGTTTCCTAATGTTTTCTTTATTGGTTGGTTATTCAGTTGACTATTCAGGCACCATCTGCACTTTAACGCAGCATCATACCACTTTTAAAAAGCCCTGACTTCTCCAAAGAATCCTGCAAATCGTAATTTGTTAAGGATACTGAGAGTTGTTCGGAGACCCATATTCCCATCAGCGAGCTACACATTCTGGGGAAGAGGAATTGATTGCCAAACCACCGTGCAGACTGTAGCTCTGTGAGGGGACTAGGGACCTCCTAGCATCTCCCAGCACCTGTCAGGGACTGGGCAGAGGAGGAATGGTGGGGACAGGAAGACAATATAGATTTACAACAGTGGTTTGCAGGAGGTCACAGCTCAGAGGCAGATGAGGGGGAAAGTTGGGGAATCGTGGGAGAGCCAGAACAGCTGGCTGACATGTTGTCATTAGAAAACATTCCTGACCCTCCATCTCCCAGAACCTGTTGAGCCTTAAAAGTAGGAGAGCAAAGAGCTCAAAGACAGAGAGCACATAGCAGCACCCGTAGAGATGATGAGAATGATGAATGAGGAAGTGGGAGAGACGGGATGGGTGGGTGGAGAGTCATTCGGGACAATGCCATTACACAAGAGGCTCGGTTCTATAGCCTCTCTCTGTAAAGATTGGAATAAAAAAGGACTGTAAGAAACTTGTATTTATAATTTCCTGGGCAACTAGCTGGGAGCTGCTGACAGCATCATGACAGCACCCTTAACAAACTGTAGTTCCTAGGATTCTTCAAGAGGAGCCACGACTGCTTAAAGTGGTACAATATGGCTTTAAATGTATAGAACAGATAAGGCCCCAGGTTCTAAACTAGGGGTGGACAACCTCTGCACCCTTCCTCTCCTGTTTGGGCTGCATTCTCTCAGTGGTAATCTCTGGAGCTCAAAGTGGATGGAGCTGGAGCCCGTGGTGGGTTGGTGGGGCCATTCCTTCTCATTAACCCTGCAATGTAACAGCAGTAGTCAAAATAATAATGAATGCTAATATAGTGAAATAATTAAGTGAAATATTGTGCAAAAAACCCCAATGTTTTAAATCAAAGCAAGCCTCTGAAATACATAAACCACGGTCTGCAGTGATTTATGGAAAACACCCTCTCCTGTATTTGAAAACATGGGCTATAAAAACTATTGTGAATGAATTACTTTATGGTTGGTAGAAAGAATTAAGATAATCTCAAAGATTTACCCAGACTGAAAATACTCCTGGTCATATGAAGGAAAGCCAGCATGAGAATGCACAATCTAAAGTTAATGGAAGCAGATGTTCTAATGCGCGCAGAAGAAAATAATGGCTACTCAAAACAAGTGTTTTTGCTGATTTGGGGCAGCAAATCGTCATTTATTTTGTTTTTACTGCTAGGGAGCGGTGAAAATGTTTTATTCTGCCTCTGCTGTTAAAACAACCTGGCTGGATCTGGATACTGTGGGGTCAGGGGGGCAGGGGGCAGAGTTCCACTTTAAGCAGTAAAAATAAAATAAAATGTATTGGATCAGTCCTTCTGTTAGAATATAGGATAAATACAGATGAACATTTACCAAGTGTTGAGTTACCATGACGGACATACAGTCATCATATTCGTAGTGTCCTCTCATGTTGTGAGGAGAATTTTCCTCCACACTTACACCCAGTCGCAATACCAGCTAACAAGAGGATAAGTGAAACTCTCTTATCCATGAAAGAAGATAATCAACTCTCTGTGTGGCCCTAGCAACTTTAAGTGTGAGTCCTCCCTCTGTAATGAAAGCAAACAGAGATATTTCCTTCATATTTCTTTAGGTACATTTGCAAATGCACTTTCAGTGCAATCACGTATAGGTCCTGCTGAATTCACTGAGGCTTATTTGCAGGTGTGCCCATTAAATTTCTCCTAAATAATTAGAGAAGGTATTGAATACTCAATGAAGTTTATTGTTGTGCTCAGTATGAAACTCATGTCCAGTAGCACAAGCTGTTGTACTAGCACGTATGAATGTAAAATGGGCTGGGGGTGGGGACAATGACAACTGCTGTGCTAGCACACTGTCATAATGTGCAACATTGCTCTGGCTGTCTTGCTAGGCATTCAAGGGTGTTTTCAAAACCCAGTATTGTTACCTTAGAGACTGCCTCTCTCCTTGCGCAACACCACAGAACTGCCTGAGATTGCTTGAGTATGTGTTGCCCTTGTGTAGCTGCAAGGGCTTTAAGGAGTTTCTGTAGAATTTATGCCTCTTATGACATTGGTTCAGTAAATCCCAATGGCCTTCTAGTAACACTGGGACTGATTAGACATTATATTAAGCGTCATATTGAGTAGTGGTGAAGCCAAAATGTGAAGAATTCATTTAGTGTTGCCACATTAGTCTCAAATCAATGTCTCTAAACTTTCTCCAGAGACTGGTATTTTTCTCACAGTTGTAAGCCATACTACTTGCTTCTTATAACAGCGTTCACAACACTGTCAGTTTGATTGTTGTGAGGTACATCTTGATAAATCAAACATTTCTAGTCAGAAACATAACAAATGAAATAGTTACTGTGGCCCATTTTGCCCTGTACATTTAAAGCTGTATCGTACTCCTTTAAACAATCATGACTTCCCCCAAAGAATCCTGGGAACTATCGCTCACAGACCTTCAATTCACAAAGTTCCCTAAACCACTTTGTTAAACCACTCTGAGAATTGTAGTTCTGTGAAGGAAATAGGGATCTCCAAACAACTCTCAGCACTCTTAAGAAACTACAGTTCCCAGAATTCTTTGGAGGAAGCCATGACTAATCTAGCATGATACTGCTTTAAATGCAAAGTGCAGATGGGGCTTAGATGCCTGGTGGGGTGCCCTCTCTATTCCTGGAGGCCTTCAAGCAGAGACTGAACCTGCAGCCTTCTGCTTGGGATGACCTGAACGGGATCACAAGTCTGAGTGGGTAAGACCCCGCTACCATGTCCAGCAGCTATGCCTTACCAAATTTGCTTGGAGCATGTGAGAAAGGGCCCTACTCCCATACACCAATGGATATAGATTCATAGAGCCCTTTCTTCAATGCCTTAATGTCCTTCACTTGTCTTCTCATTGCATGAGAGGGTTGTCTGAAGCCATGCATTATACCAGTTTAAAGAAGAGCAAGTATATTTGTTCCCATGAAAATATAGGTAAAACAAAGTCTTTCTGGACCCCCAAACAAGGAGCTCTGTCTACGAATTGCCTGTTCAAAGTACATTTGATATATTTACATCTACAACAGCTGGATGCAGGGACAGATTGATGTGTAGTGGATTTCTTACAGGCAATATCTAGCTTCTTATTAGGGAATTGGGAAAATTGTGTGTTAGCCATTCTCTGATGACAAAATGGGACAGAAGCCTTGTGTTCAGTTCAAGGATTTAGTTGTCATGGTTTTTGAGAAAACATCAAGATTTGGCTTAAAGATGGCACAAATTCTCTGTTGAAAAGAGTTGGATTCTGTATAGCTAATTAAAAGTGTTTGCTTGTTTTGCATAATTTTATGAACTTACGCTAACCATGGGGAAAGGAAATGAACTATGCAAGACATTGAGGGCCATATCCAATCTGCTGATCCACCAGCGCAGTAGAGTTCAGTTGACACAACAGAACTTTTCCCTCCTTGCCACTGCAGGCCCCTGCACACTCAAAATCTGATCTAGAGGTTAGGAAGACCTTCTGGAAGAGATTTTTAGGACACACAGAGAGAGGAGAGTAAATGAAGTCCTCTTCCTTGAGTGGAACTTTGTGCATACAGCAGTGGATGTAAACCTGAGACCCTGGAAATGTCATTCAACCATCTTCTACAATTTAGTGGATGTTACCTATACATATTCAAGCATAGTACTAAGGTGCGGAAATTAGTCCTTCCCCTCATAATAATCCTTCACAAGCTAAATTTAACAGCCATGCCACTTTCTAAACTTTTTTTTTTTTTTGTATACAGTGGTACCTCGGGTTACATACACTTCAGGTTACATACGCTTCACGTTACAGACTCCGCTAACCCAGAAATAGTGCTTCAGGTTAAGAACTTTGCTTCAGGATGAGAACAGAAATCGTGCTCCGGCAGCAGCGGGAGGCCCCATTAGCTAAAGTGGTGCTTCAGGTTAAGAACAGTTTCAGGTTAAGAACGGACCTGCGGAATGAATTAAGTACTTAACCTGAGGTACCACCTTATATACAAAAATCACATAATAAACATAGTCTTGCCAATGGTGTTTTATCACTTTATATACTGCGGAAGATTCATGTCAAGATTAAGTGGGATATGGGTGGGCTTCTTCCTTTTGTGGAAATGATAGGTAAGGGGTGCATGTATTGTGTATGATATCTGAGTTAGAATTCATATGAAATATGGATCAGAGAGATGGTGTGGGTGCCACGCAGCATTCTGTCTTTCATCCAGAGAGACTGGGCAGACCAAGCCATTTTCCTGAGATTTTTTCTCATATAAATTTCACTTCAGCCTTTAAGTTCTAACCCCATAAACCTGACCGAGGGGGACATCATCCCAAGCTTTCAAGTCCTCATGATATGTGCACATAAGAACCCCAGAATATTCAGAATATGTTAAGTTTCATGGTTTGCTTGTTTATTTGAGTTATACTCTGTGCTTTAACAGGTCGGGGGGGGGAGTTAAATTTGCTTGCAGATGGCTTGCAAAACGTTCAATTGCAACACAACAAAATTAAAACAAAAACATTAAAACAAGAATATCAGAACATTGCTTTTATACCACTCTTTTACATTGCAATCAGTGGAACCAAAAGAAAACAAAGACAAACAAACATTAAGAGTAGCCAAATAACCTTTCTGGAAGTCTAGGCATGAAGTCTGACTGATTGTTTCTCTTCTACTTACAGTTTCTTCTCTCTGTCTTGCCTCTCTAACTTGTCTCTCATGCCTTGGATATATTAAAGTTAACATGCTTTAGTTCTGGTTATTCCCTTCGAACAGCATGGAATGATGCTTATGCGCTCTGAAGAAGCAACTGAGCAGCACATTTAAAAGGTCCACAACTTTGTGGGTATTTGGAGAGGAAATGTAATTTTGTTTTCTTACTAACTCTGCAGGCATGCACCCACTGGCAGAAACCACATCTAAAGAATGCTGCACCAGCAAGCACCGGAGACAGCATGCTGCAACATCAGAGCCATTGCTTTTGTATTACCAATTACAGTTTTAAATTTGGTTTGGAAGTTTCAGCAGGTGGCTAAAGTATGCAGATATCTAATTAATTATATAGATGAGGCTTACTCTGAAAGGGGGAAATTTTGATAATAAGCAGTCTACCCTTTCACTCATTTATAGCAAATTAGATGGTACCAAAATACATCAAATCACAGAGCATTCTGTACGATTCTAAGAACTGCCACACAGCAGACCTGGAAAAGGAGCGATGTTAAGGGAATCCCGTGGTGCCCAAACACACTGACATTGCAGATAAATCTTGAAGGAAAGACAAGAGAGTTAATTCAGTTGCAACAGTACATAATCTCATGAATGGCTCTCTGGTGAAGTCATAATTAAGCGCCTACATGCATGGGGGTGCCCAGTAATATTTTCCAGAAGCTCTTGCTGTCAACAAGGACCTGGAAATTTGGCTGTTAGAATGGTCCTACACAGACCTGTTAGAAACTGTAATATTCATCAGTTGCTACACCACTTTTGTCAGTTCCGATTAGGAACAACACTTGTTTTCAAGCTTAAGATGTAGTGACAAGTGTCAAATTAAATTTTTCATCTTTCAGCATATTCAAGTGTTGCTCCTCTTGGATCTGTGTAGAAAAAGAGTGGGGGTGGGGGGGGGAGCTCACAATCCTACTGTAACAGAATAAGGACAGACATAATTGTCATTTATAATATCCTTGGCTGCCGGCTGGCAGACCTGAAAGCCTGGTAATTTGATTTGCTTGATCTGTGATTTCTCCCCTTGTTACAGGGATTGAACAAGTATTTGTTTTCTCACAGCTTGCAAAGGATCTTAATTTTGCATATTGCTTTTCAGGTATATTACAGCTGATATACCTATAACAACAAAGGAGACCAGGGTTTGTGGGGAACTCACAAGATGGAAGCTTTTCAGTTTCTTCACAATCTACAAACAGAATAAAAAAAGGGGGAAACAATGTGGTAACTAGTTCAAAGATAATCCCTTTAGTTATCGTGTGAAATTTAGGCTTTCATATGAATGTGCACATGAAATGCCTTCAGATCTCAGCCTGCACATTACAATCTACTATTTTGTTTTGAATGAATAGTGCCGTGACTAGCTGCTTAAGTAGTAGCAATAGATAAGCTTCAACTTAACAGTCTAATGATATCCTCTTTCAGGCTGGTAAGTAGAAATGATATTTTCTTTGGCTTTCCCTGGGTCCAGTGAGAATATGATTAAAATTCCCTTTACATAAAAGCAAGGAACACATGGTGAACAGAAAAGCATATCTTTAATCAAAAGGGATGCATCCTCAAGCCTCCAGCATGTTATTCACCGTTGTGTGTGGTGGAACCTATCTTTCTTGATCTTCAGAAATTCAAAATTAATGCTTTGAACATATTCCAGCTATGCAAACCTTTTGCATTTCTTTGTAGCTGTGTAAGAAAATTATTTTTTTATAGTTATTTGTTTTTGGCGTCCCAGCAAGCTATATTTTAAAGACGGTGACCTTTATTCCATATTTGTTTACACTTTCACCTAATATGAATACACTGAAATACACAAATGGCAGAGATAATGGAAGAGGTTAATTGTTGAGTCAATGCTGATGGTTTGGACCTGAGGTACAAATCTTCTGTCTTACTTTTTTCTGCGCCTGTCTTTCATTTCACCAAGAGACGACTTCATAGACTTCAGTGGGACTTTTGCCTGGATATAGGAACATGGCAGCCTTATACCAAGTAAAACTAATGGTCCAGATAGTTCAGTCTTCCCAACCTGGTGACCGCAAGATAGTTTGGACTACAATTCCCATCAGCCCCAACGAGCATGGTTGCATTCGCTGAGGCTGATGGGAGCTATAGACCAAAAGGTGGAGGGCACCAGGTTTGGGAACACTGAACTAGTTCACTAAGAACTATAGGCAGCTGCCTTATACTGAGTCTGACTATAGGTCCATCTAGCTCCATATTGTCTACAATAATGGGCAGTGGCTCTCAAGAGTTTCAGACTGGGGTCTCACTGATAAATATTCCATTATAATTGGGATTTTGAAAGCAGCTTCCCAGAGCTTGCCAAATGACACAGCCAACCAGGCAAAGCATGACACAGGATGAAATAGTCTCCCAAAACACTGTGGCTGAGTGAGAGTGGCCAAATATTGCTGTTGGCAGCATGCAACAAAGAGATCTGCAGTTTAAAGGTGCAAAAAGACCCAAATCCAAGATAATGCAGTTGTATATTTGAGGATAAAAAAACCACCCTTGGTCTGCAAATGCTGGGCAGGTCCATCTCCTTATTGGCTGGGCAGGTCCATCTCCTTGCATGGATTGGCTGGCTCAGACACATATCAGAAAACTGCTGGGTGATTCCTGCTGTTATTCATCCCTCAGCCTGCTTCCTGCAAAGTCCTGTAGTTGGGTGATAACTTGCCACCTGTCTCCACCACCCACAATTGCACACACACACTGATATTCCCTCTGCTTATGGCCTGAATGTCCTTGTTTGGTTTAAGCATCCATCTACAAAAGGTACAGGGCAAGCTTATTTTTGATTAGAAGAAAAATCTTTTTTAAATTATTTTAAAAAGTTCTTACACTGCAATAGGTATATATGACAGAGGTAGGGAAGGTTGTACAATATATTCTTATCCTAGATGTATTGCCCCGAAAATCCTCAAAGGGGATTTTAAAAAACGATAAAGCAATCCTAAGAAATTATCCTTATCTTCTCAGATATTAAACTTCAGCTGTAGCTGCTGGGAAGATCAGCTTTTCTCCTGATTGCCTTATTCTTCCTACTGGCTCATAGTCATCAAAGCTATAAATCGATATGGAGTGTCAGTGGGAGGTTTCTGTTGTGTTGTTACAGGAAAGGAGCCACCGACATTTAAGGAATCGCCTTTCACGAATCAAGCTGTTAGCCAATAGAAAATCGGACTGCTTCATGGAGCAGAATAGCAGAATCAGCTATTTTGTAGGGTGGCAGTATATCTACACTTGTTAACACATAAACATTTATCCAATATCCAGGAATAAAATGTGAGCAGAAAGCAATTGCATCTGAATAGCTCTGTTATATTTTTTAATAATTGCAATACACTAAACAGCCTTTGATTAAGCTCCTATTTCTACTTGCTAATCTTTCAGTTTTCTGTATTTTCCAATAGAATTCCCCTTCAAGATGAAGAAGTGGTGCTTTACATCTACTGGTTAATACATGCAGTTAAGATTTTTGACACGAATCTTTCATTAAGGGCTGCCCTACCCAGAGAGAGACAACATGGTCTAGTGCTTAGTGGTGGACCAGGACTTGGGGTACCAGGGTTCAAATATCCACTCATCTGCTGATGCTCATTGGGACCAGACCCTGTCCCTCAATTTAGTTTACTTCACAGGGTTGTTGTGATGATAATTTGGTGAGGGGCAGAATTATGCATGCCACCTTGAGCTCCTTCGATGGAATTACTGGGGTATAAATGCAATAAATAAAAAGACTAACAGCACAATCTCGTGGCATGAGATAGGATTGCTCTATAAATTAAGGTTACCAGATGTCCCCATTTCCCAGGGACAGTTCCCGGATTTACAAATAAGTTGTAAATCAATTGAAGTTGAAAAGTGTCCCCGGATTCATTGAAAAAAAATCTGGTAACCTTACTATAAATGTATGTAAATACCCTGCATCATGCATAAACAAGTCACTGTTAAGAAAAAGAGTTGTGATTTCATAGTTGCATGTCCCAATGACTATATTCTTTTCATGGTAACACCATATTGAACTGTTGTTCAGGACCATTAATGGAGAGGTACACTGAAGAGTTTGGCCCTGTGGGTCCAGAAGGTAGAGGTCAGCCCAGAGACATTGTGGATAAACTCTTTCCCCCTGTAGCTCCAAGGGACCTATCACTTCTTACTCTTTAAGATCACCCATTGTGGAAAATGCTAGTGAATGACCTTTTTTTGTGGGGCAGACGTTGAAGATCTTGCCACCCAAAGGCTGCAGTGCTAGATGTAATACTCAGTTGCCCTGGGAGTAGCCTGAGAAACTCAACACCCAGAATCACAAAAAATATAGGAGTGCTTTCTCCTTTAAACATTGTTATATATTTATTCTGAAAATTTAGAAAACTTGCTTGAGAAAAAAAATTAAAGGAAAAGAGGTTTCTCTTGCGTGTTGGGTATATGGACCTGCTAAGCTTCAGTTCTTTAAGTATGTACAATCCTATAGATAGCCTGGATAACATTTAGCCCTCTTGTATAGTTTGTTCATTGCTGTGACTCTGTGTAAAGTGTTCTACATACAATAAAATTGTATAACCAGTTTTGAGCTGCCCCAGGTGTGGGTGGATGGATATAGCACTTAGCTTGCAAAATTCTATCAAGATGGATTGATTTCTAATTTATAGCAGAACAGGGTATTCACACCACAAAGCCAGCTGAGGCTTCTAGTTGCACATGAAATATCTGATGAGTATTTTGTTGTCTAATGAGAGCACAAAAGTCACGGAGAGTTTATGAATCTTTCATGCATGCCAAGTACAAAACAAAAAGGATGTTTATGTGATGCGAATGATTTATGTGTTTTCTGTAAATAATGCACTCTCCCTGTGTTTAGCAATTTATCTGTTTTTAATTTTTCCCTCACAGTAATAAAATGAAAACACACACACACACACGTTGCTTTACCCACCCCAGTAGTGACATATTCTAGGTGTCTGCAGCTTTAAAAGGAGATAAACTAATCATACAGCATTCATAGTCTAGAGCTGAGAACTGCTCATCATTCCAGTTCTCTGATTAGATGTAGCCCTAAGAATAGAGAATCATTTCAGTAATATGCCAAAAAAAATTTTTTTAAAAAATAACTGAGTCATAGGTCTAAGAAGAATGATATCTGGGACACAGTGATTAATTTGGCATATTACTATTGTAATTTTATAGCAATTGTTAAGTTGTTAAGTTCTTATCTAATATAACAGGGTTAATCACTTTGTAGGTCCAGAACAAGAGGCTGTTTATTGAAGAACAAGTCATCACACAACTGCATAGGAAACAAAGTAATTACCAGGACAAACTAAAAGGTGCAGTCTTAGAGTGTGTTCACATTACTGCCTTAAGAGTGAAGTGAAGCGAAGTGAAGTTCCTCACCCACTGGTGCATTTCAGAACCCTTTGTCCCCTGGCTGTTCACAGCAACACAGCGTCAATTTATTTCTGTTTGTGTACACAACATGGATGTGGCAGGGCAGGGATGTCTTTACGCTATGCAAAGGTGTTCGCACCTTGGCTAAAATGAAAAGCTTAATAACTCCAATTAATGCGAAACTGGTTTGAGAAACAATGCATCTGACAGTTGTATCATATAACAAAGAACAGAATGCATATACATTTTGGATAGCATCACATGAAGATTAAAAATCCAGCATTGGAAACTGCAGTGAGTGCACAGTATATGATAGCATGAACAAAGCCTTAGTTCCAACCCATAATAACTGGAGACAATATTTAACTTTGTCAGTACCCATTACCACACAGGGGTTTGAAGTTGTAGGGAATTATGCAATTGTAGTATCCAAATAAGTCATTTTAGAAATCTAATCTTAACGAAAAGAAAAAGATTAACAGCACAATGCTAACCATGTCTACTTGGAAGTAAGTTCTGTTGACTCCAGTGTGGTTTACTTCCAGGCAAGTGGGGTTAGGATTGCAGCCTTAAACAGTTTTCTTTGAGGCTTCTTCTTCTTTCTTCTTTGGCGATCACTCATAGCTGAGTAAGATTGTCTTCCATAAAAATGGTTTTAACAATGAGTCCGTAAGTGACTGTGGAGGCCAATTCTGGATGCACACGTCCTTCCACAGTGAAACATTGGTTTCCGGGCAGGAGTTGATCACGGTGTGGATTTGCCAAGTGTGCCTTCCTCCTAGCACGTTTCTCCCTTGCATCCTGAGTTCGAGTGTCTTCCAAGCCCATGACACCTTTGGTAAAGGCTGTTCTCCAACTGGAGCACTCGCAGGCCAGTGTTTCCCAGTTGTCAGTGTTTATACTACATTTTGAAAGATTTGCCTTGAGACAGTCTTTAAACCTCTTTTGTTGACCACCAGCATTATGCTTTCCATTTTAAAGTTCAGAATAGAGTAGTTGCTTTGGAAGACGATCATCAGGCATCTGCACAACATGACCAGTCCAACAAAGTTGATGTTGAAGAATCATTGCTTCAACACTGGTGATCTTTGCTTCTTCCAGTACAGTGGTATTAGTTTGCCTGTCTTCCCAAGTGATGTGTAACACTGGAGGAAGTGAGGAAGCTAGTGTCTAACATGGCTGTGGGAATGCAAATACCTTCCACCTGAAGACTGCCCACCTTGCAAGAGCTAAAAATGTGCACCTCCGTAAAGGTAAAGGGACCCCTGACCATTAGGTCCAGTTGTGACCAACTCTGGGGTTGCGGCGCTCATCTCGCTTTATTGGCCGAGGGAGCCGGCGTACAGCTTCTGGGTCATGTGGCCAGCATGACTAAGCCGCTTCTGGCGAACCAGAGCAGCGCACGGAAACGCAATTGACCTTCCTGCCGGAGTGGTATCTATTTATCTACTTGCACTTTGATGTGCTTTCGAACTGCTAGGTTGGCAGGAGCTGGGACCAAGCAATGGGAGCTCACCCCGTCGTGGGGATTCGAACCGCCGACCTTCTGATTGGCAAGTCCTAGGCTCTGTGGTTTAACCCACAGTGCCACCTGCGTCCCTTGTACACCTCCATACAGGCCCCTAAATCCAGTTGCTTCTTTTTGACAACACTTTTTCAGAAGGAGACCCATAAAGTTTTCCCCACTTGACGATTCAAAGTTGGATCCAGGTAGATTCTGCTCAAACCAACTACCCAGCTGTGTAATTTAGTTACCTATGTTTGTTAGGTTTTGTTGATTTTACCTGTGTTTTACTGATAATTATATTTGGAGAGTCTTCTGGTTAGGTGCTCTTTAAATTGCTCTAAATACAAAAAAATATAAATGAAATAAAATCTTATGGATCACAACAGGAAGGGTTAGTCTAAAGAATGCAAACTATTTTGTTTTGTTTGTTTTGTTCACATACTTTGTTCACATACATAGTAATAACCCACTTCTTCTCTCCTAAACCTCTCTTAGGTTCCCTGTGCTAGCCATTACCTATGTTAGTTTAGTTTTGCAGCATTTAATAATGTCAGTAATCTGTTTCATATCTTTGTGATGCATGACCACAACAAGAGCTGATAAAAGAAGCAATGCCATGCATATCATGGCATGTCAACCCCGTAAGTTACAGGTTAAAGGACATAATATTCTAGAGTCCAATATGCAGAACATTATGAGGTATTAGAGATGAGCAATGCACATGTGGCAGTAATATAATTTATTATCTATTATCTATTATTTATTATTAATAATACCTCACCCATCTGGCTGGGTTTCCCTAGCCCTTCTGGGCGGCTCCCAACAGAAGATTTAACAGAATAAAACATCAAACATTATCAAGGCTGGGAGTTGCACACAGCAGGAGCACTTCTATCCAACTCAGATCATCCCCCTTCATCGCCAGCCTTCCCAGGCAGAGGACCCTGGGGTGTTCTCCACCCAGGTGGACATTGGAGGGACGGCTTGCAACCAAAGGATGCTGCATGCAGGCACCTGCTGGGAGATGCTGCCATGCTCAGGCTGGAGAGCGGGCGGGCATTTCCAGCCCGCAGCAAGAGGGGGGGGGGAGCAGTCAGGTCTAAGGAAGGGCCTCCCTTCCTGCTGGGAATGTGCAGAGTTGAGGCTGGCTGGTAGCACCTGCTTACATCTCCCACTGGCAGCAGCACAGCGGCCTCAGTCTGGAGGATTGGCTGCCCGCTGTCAAGTGATAACTCGGGTTCCTCGATGAGTCGCAGAGGCCTCTGCTACCACCAGGAAAAGAAGGGCTTGCGGCTCTGGAAGCTTTGCGTGTACGACTCACTGGCAGAGCGCTGGTGGGAGCAATCTGTCTCTACAATTACAGGGGGCATCTGGAGCAGGTGAAGGGGGCTCTTCCCATCTTTCAAGGCCTGGGTCAAATTCAGGATCTGGCCACGCATGACGGCAATCTGCTTGTGGAACTGGCCCCTGTCAAAGCCTGGATCTTTCTTGAAGAGTTCATAGAGGTCTTCTTCTAAATCCTTGATAAAATTAGGGTCTGAAATCTTTGGCAGTATCAGATCCTTGATCTCCTGGGAAAAGGGCACCTTGGCCAAACATTAAAAACTTCCCTAAACAGGGCTGCCTTCAGATGTCTCCTAAAGGTCAGATACTGCAGCTGTTTGTCTCCTTGACATCTAATGGTAGGGTGTTCCACAAGGTGGGCAACACCACCAAGAAGGCCCTCTGCCTGGTTCAATATGTTGACTGACTGCCACTGTCTGCAACAGCTGTGGCCTCACTTGTCAGTAACAGCACTACACAAAATTCTTTTGAGGACATAATAAATATAAATAATAGTTGGCTAAAGTTCTTAATGCTTCAAAGCATCAAACATTTTGTGTGCTTGAGTTAAATGTTTATCTTACAGTCTCAGCCCAAAAGCTCAAATTTTGCTGTTTTTCTATCATATTATTCTATTCCTGCCCAATTCCACACTATAGCTGAGATCCCATTCATTTTCCACTTGCTGTTTGAAGCCCTAGACTAATGAGCAGACACAGGTCAATGAGCTGCAAACCTTTGTGACCAGAGGAAACACTACCCAGTGCACTGTAGTTTCCTGATTTATCATTAATGAGTACTAATAATTGCATATTATATTCCAAGTATAATTTTCATAATTTATGTTTTGTTTAAATTAGATAAGCTTAATTAGAGTACATTTTATTTTGAACTTCAGGGGTCCTTTAACTGTTGAGAGGAAAGTCCTCTTTATTAAACATACAGCAGTGATTAGTAGCACTACTATCTCGATTGTTGTCAGATTATGTTAAGGCGCCTTGCAAATCATTCTGTCTGTCATGTTTTCTCTACTGGTTTCAGGGAAATTCTGATATTGCTATCTTTAGGAAGAAAGATAAAAAACAAGTTAACTTGCACTCACATTTGGGGTTAGCATATTTGATGTAAGGATGAGAGAGGGACATTACATTTGTGGCAGATTGATTCTGCCAACAGGTAGATGAAAATAACAACACAGGAAGAAAAATTGCTGCTATTATAAGGGATGCAAGTATGTGGGCCTTGTGCATTCCAGCTCATTTCTCTGATGACTTAGGAGATATGAATGATACGTCTCAAGCATCACTTGTCTTGTGCTTGCACATGTTGATTCTATTTATGCAAGCAAATTAGGGAATGTAGAAGAAGAAAAAGGGAGATCACAATTTAAGTTGCGTTATAATAAAAAGTGTAGGTAAATGTATGGAAGGTATTTGTGTCAGTGGCTATTGCCCATAATAATCAAAACTGAAATGTCTGTTTTAAGAGAGGGTATGTCCCTGACTACTAATAAATGCTGAGGGCTAATAGCAGGACACTGATGTTGTCGTCATACCCTGATTCTGAACTTCCCTGTGGGCTCCTGCTTTATGGATGTTATTGGACTCCACTCTTATCAGCCCCCAGATAGTATGATTATTGGTCAGGGATAATGGGAACTGGAGTTCAACAATAGCTGAAGGACTGCAGGTTCCCTATCCCTGAAGAAGATAGAGATAGACATTTGACGTGGTTGAACATGGACCACTGTTCATTTGTTCTTCGTATCTAACAATGTAATTCCTGACATTATTATTCAGAGCTGAATTGTGGACTGTACTGTAATGCCTGAAGGAATGATCTACATAAGGAATTTACATATGCCCAACCACCCGTGATGGAGCAAATGAAAAGTTATTGGAGGCAGGGGTGCTGAAAAATCTTGAGCAGAGCAAAGATGACAGATTACAGAACACATAAAATAAAAATGTATCAAACTTGTAAGCATAGCTTTTGTTATTTTAATAAGACCACTTTTCCTTGGGAGCTTCAGCAAAGAATCACTGTAGTAACTTAGGTAGGCTAATAATATTTACAAATGAAGCATCTGAATTCACAACCGTTCCTGTGTGTGTGTGTGTGTGTGTGTGTGTGTGTGTGTGTGAGAGAGAGAGAGAGAGAGAGAGAGAGAGAGAGAGAGAGAGAGAGAGCTAGTATATACATTATAAGTGGCATAGTACTTGGATTAGGTTGACTTCATTTTGTCTCCTATAATATATGAAATGGTAAAAGTAATAGCTTTATTTAGTGCCTTCTGTGAAAAATGGGTTCTAGTTCAAAAGGCAGCATGAAGCAGATGTGCACTATAAAAGTTGACTGCTGATGGTTGATTTGCTTTATAAACCAGCAATTTCCATACTCCTGGGTTGGAAGAACATGTAAATGGGTGGGTATCAACTTGTTGGAAGTAGATGCTCCTGATAAAGTGGTAAGCGGCTCTAATGAAGATGCATGGCTGGAACTCAAGCAAAGGAAACATCCCATTGGTAGTTTCTCTTAGTCAAATAATATTAGAAATGTGTTTAGCCACAATCATTCCCACGTTTCAGGAGAGGGAACTGAGTCTGTGAAGCTGTACTGGGGCTGAGTGAGTTAATAGCTGAGCTGGGAAATGGCTTGCTTTTCCAAGTCCAGGCTGTGTCCATTGCAGAGCAGGCCCATTTTATGGAGCCTGCATAAAGCATCTGGAGCTTAGTTTGAAATAATTGAACTTGCTATGCATCAACTAGTGATGAACTCAATGGGAAGCTGCTTTGGGGGAAAACAACAACATTCAGTAGCAATGAAAAGTATCCTTCCATTTGGAAACTTTTCATTATTGACCTTATTCTTAGGTGGCTTTAAGACATTGCCACACAGCCAAATCTGACTTGCTACCTAGTACAGTGGTAACTCGGGTTACATACGCTTCAGGTTACAGACTCCGCTAACCCAGAAATAGGTTAAGAACTTTGCTTCAGGATGAGAACAGAAATTGTTTTCCTGCAGCGCGGCAGCAGCAGCAGGAGGCCCCATTAGCTAAAGTGGTGCTTCAGGTTAAGAACAGTTTCAGGTTAAGAACGGACCTCCAGAATGAATTAAGTACTTAACCTGAGGTACCACTGTATGTTGATGCCATTGCACTCAATTTAGCCTCTTTCAGACCTCCCCCTGCTAACAGTGAATGGGTGGAGGTGGCGGTAGAAGCCAGGATTGCATCTCCTGGCCCCGTCCAGACCCTTGTGTATTGAGCTGAAGGTCTGAAAGGGGGTGTCAGTGCACATACACCTGTGAACCCATGCACTTCATGGGATTAGGAGCCCATCATGTGCACAGGTATATGTGCATGGGATCTCTTTTCAGCCTTCAGTTCTACATGCAGAGGACACCACCAAGTGCAGAACAAATGGTGCAACCCCACTTCTGCCTGCTCTATGCATTTTCACTGAATGTGTGGAATAAGATTTGGATGGCACATATGTGTTCATTGATTTGGGTAAAACAATTGTTCGCTGGAATAAAACTTTCAAGTTTTCATGCAAAAATAGGGCCAAAGTAGCAGCTGATCAGGGGATGAACGATAAACAAGGTAGGGTGATTGTGGATTTTTTGTCTTGCTCCAAAAGCACTACTTTCCTTCGCAGAATCAATACAGGGAAACATTTATTGCAGCTCTAGTATCAACATAAATAATGTTCTAAAACTGAGAAGGTGCTCACTATACATCTCTTAGCAATCTCAAGTTATTTTTCTCCCTTTTGCCATCAGCTTCTTGCTATTTTTTTCACTTCTCTCACTCCTGAAATACCAACATGTTTTGCTGTTTGATGTTCAATTCTGCTATATTCCCAAGACAATTTTTTTTTTTTGCCTTAGGCAAGAGGTTCTTCTGGGCAAATTCAAAGAAAAAGCATAAAGCTATTTGTTACAAAATATGATGACTGGTTCCATTACTGCTTCCTATACTTCCCCAAATGTAAGTAGCAGCAATTGCCAAGCAATTAGAATGCCAATATATTAAATTCCAGCAACAGAGTTCAAATGCAGTATACCGTTACAATGTGAACTTGTTCTCTGAATTTCTTGGTTATTCAAATAAATATTACACACTCCATCTCAAAATGAGTCTCATTTCTCTAAATGTTTTGTAGCCCCCACTTTACCATTTGAAGTGCTGTACTTTAATATCATTTGTATTTTCTACACAGTTTGCATAGGGGCAGGGCTTCAGAGCTCTTCTCTGTCAGGCTTTGCTCCTGGATATAAGATGGCAGCCAAGGCCTACTTCAGGTTTTCTGGAGAAAACAAATCTTGCCACAGATACACATACATAATTTATTTTTAAAACTTGCTTCTTTTTTCCTCAAAAATTACTCAAAATGGCTTACAATAACAAAATATACATACAATGAAACCCAACCTGTTATGTATTGAAGTTCTCACCCTGGCCACCAGGAGTATTGTGTATGTAGTTTTCACTCAGGTCCACGTCAGTTATTTTAGGCCGGAAACCCTGGGTTGTTGTTGCTACAATGTTGACAGCCGGCTGCCTATAAAAGCAGGCCGGCTGAGCTGTTTGCTGTTCAGTTCTGTGACAGCTTACAAATAAAGAGCTGCTTTGGAGAAATCGCTGTGTCGTCTGCTATGTCTACCCACTATTCAACACTGGCGACAAGGATGGGATCGATGGACAACAACCCAAAATGCTTATTAAAACCATTCCAAAATCAACAAAACCATCTTGTTTATGGCCATATCAAAATATATCTACTTCAGTGGGTTGTGTTTACTTTCTGAGTTCAATCCAATGTGCAGGTTTGATCTTGTTTGGGGCCCTGGGTATGCAAAGGACTACCCCGTACCCTTAAATCCAGGAGCAGTCCAAGCTATTTTGCTGCCTGAAGTGAAGGACAAGATGCATTGGTTTTAGAATGAATTGATTTTAGAATGTATTTCAATTAATTGATTGTGTTTTTATGTAAACTGTGTTACTTTTATTGTTGTTAGCCTCTCTGAGCCCAGCTTCGGCTGGGGAGGGCAGGATATAAAGAAAATTTTAATTCCCCTTTCAGTGAACAAAATCTGACTAGACCGGTAGTTGATTTTTACACCAGCACTAGTGTCAGAACAGAGCCCTCCACCACACCCTTAGGGCAGCAAGCTATCTTATAGAGGCTGCAGGGCAGACCACATAGCACACATTTCTAGCCACTTTCTGCCCCTCAGAATGTGCCTCCTGAGGCAGCTGCCTCACTCTCCCTCATGGAAGGGCCAGCCCTACTTATCTCTTTTTTAAAAAAGAGGTCCTCTGCATTCCACCATCATCTGAGTAACTGATGGGTAAAGGGACATGGCCTTGTCTGTAACTGTGGGCAAATTCAGGGAGGCAGGAGAGGATATATTGTTTAATGATATCCTTCCTAACTTGCGTTAGCAAGTTCTATGTCTTAGCAGAGTTTAAACATTCCCCTTTAAACACAAAGTGGTTTGCTTCTTGCAGGTTCGTCCGAACCTCTCTCTATAAGATTCCTGGTAAGATCCCTTCTTGTCCCTCTTAAAAAGAATATACACGACAATCTTATTAAAGTCAATATAAAAGTAGTTTACTCACATTCATTCAGTTCACAGTTAGATCCCTGAAGGCAGACTTAGGTTACAAATATATATATACATGTGGAACTATCCCATAAGGGAGTTAGTCCCAAGTGACTGCAGACAGGCAGTCACTTTTGCTCTCACATGGAGAAAAACAGAATGGAGAAGAGAAAGGAGCAAAAGAAGATGGTGTGCTCCTCTTCCCCAGATTAGGCCACACCCAACATCTAGTTACATGGAGAGAGGAAGTCTGTCCCAGCTCAGGAAGAAACAGGAAGCTTTCTCCTGGCTGGTACAAAGCATCTCCTAGCATGTCCATTCTACAAACGCTGTACTTGACTGCTATGTGTTTCACATCCCACAGTATCTTGGACTGGAAACATTTTCCAGACTGGGGGCCCACAAGACCTCATGAACAACATTCCAGGGGCTTCATGCCAGTCGGTGGGTGGGCCTGAAGATGACAAATGGGTGAAACTTCTTTTCAGCAGACTATATTCTAGTCACACAGATGTAGAGGCTTTTTTCTTTCTTTCTTTCTTTTTACACATACATACCTCACATCACTCCATCATCCTTCCAGCTAAGCAAAAGGTATTATCAGGTTCCAAGGGGAAGGTGAAGAGCAGGGCCAGTGGGGAATGTGGCATGGGGAGAGTCGTGGAGGCTACACTGAGGGATGTGGAGACTTTTGGCCCCTGCACCTGAAGTTCCCCTGCACTGCTGCTGTAACAGTTCCCAAGTTATGGGACATTTTAGTTACAGGATATCTAATGTTTTGTGCTCATGTATGTTTCCCAGTGTGTATATATCATCTGGCTCAACTACATGCTGTAGTTTGGTTCGCCTCATTTTGTTGTGGAAGGGTTGCTTTCCTAAAGCATGAAATACAGTGGTACCTCGGGTTACATACTCTTCAGGTTACATACGCTTCAGGTTACAGACTCCACTAACCCAGAAATAGTGCTTCAGGTTAAGAACTTTGCTTCAGGATGAGAACAGAAATCGTGCTCCGGCAGCGCGGCGGCAGCAGGAGGCCCCATTAGCTAAAGTGGTGCTTCAGGTTAAGAACAGTTTCAAGGTTAAGAATGGACCTCCAGAACGAATTAAGTACTTAACCTGAGGTACCACTGTAATTACTTTCTACCATAGCTGTAACTTATCCCAGTACACATATGCTTGGATGCCATCTTCCCCTAGCTAAGTTGTGTATGCAGATCATAATTCTAGAATTACTTTACTTTTTTAAAAAAATAATGAATTTGGTCACCTTTAAACATCTAACTTACTCTAATTAATTTCCTCCTCCAAGGCATTCACCGGCTGCTATTCCCTCTCCTCATGATGTTGGCTGCTGCTTTTTATTTTCCTTTCGAGAAGCATGCAAATTCAGCACTCGTCAATGTATGCGAGTTGCTTAGTTTATTATTATTATTATTTTACTTTTCACCAGTGTGAAGTTCTTTAATTCATCCAAGTTAAATTTCCATTACTGGTGTGTTGTTTGATTCCCACAGCGTTTAAATCCATTTGTAGTTTCTCAAAAACCCATTTTCTTTCATAAAGAAAATAAGAATGAATCAATCAAAATGCTTTGGTGTCATCAGGAATTTGTAAGAAGGGATTGAGTGACAATTATATGCCAATTATTCATATAATCTATTATATAATTAGGGAAGGAGGTACAATGCATGCTAAACTCAGGATCATTTTGGAGCTTGCTTTCCCAAAAGCAGAGCAAAAGCTTCAAGGGAGCTTCAGGGATGCATAAAAACTTCCAGTGTATCTTTACTGCAACACAGCCTCTGTGCAAATGGGACGTCTTCCATGTTGCTGGGGATGAAAGTGGGTGGCATGCAATATTATGACAGTGATGTGCTGGAGGCAGCAGGGAAGTCGAAGGTATTTCTTCCATGGTAAGTAATGGGATTAAATGAAAAATGCTGCATTCAGGGGTGGGGTGGGACGGGCATACTTTCAAATTAGCTTTCTTAAGAGCATTGCAGTCTAACACTATTTGTCCTGATCTAGTGAGGGAGGTCTAGAAAAGGGAAAGCAGGCCCTGCCTTTCCCATCCATGCAAAAACATGCTGCAGATGCGATAGGAGAGAAGCCTTAGACTTAGGCTGCATATACACACCATGCAATTGAAACACACACCCTAAAGAATCCTGGGAACTGTAGCTTGTTAAGGTGCTGTGAACTGTTGCTCTGTGAGGTCAACTACAGTTCCCAGGATTCTTTGGAGGAATTGTTTCAATTGTATGGTGTGTATACATGTGGTGTGTGTGTGTAGTAGTAGTAGTAGTAGTAGCCTCAGTATCCAGGGTTCTCCCTTCCCCTGGAAGTTTGTTGTTAGAGGAGAAAGTAGAAAGGAGCAGAGGAGATCCTCTTGGACTGCTTGGTCAATAAGGACCAAGTGTGAAATGTTGGGAGAATTCAACTAGGCGAAGCAACCTGGTCAGCTCAGCAAACACGCAAATGTCACCATTGCTGGAAGGTTGGCTTAGGAGGACAGGAAGTGGCGTGGTGGGGAGGCTGGAGTCAAATGGCTGGAGATGGAGGGGGCTGCTGCCACATCTTCCCAGTATCCAATGCCTGAAACAATCTCCCCACTCTGCCTAATGCTAGGACTGGCCCTGCTTCTGGTGAATATGGTTGCTCCCTGCTTGATGCTTAGATTTTAAATATATATTTGTACTTGCGCACACCATCAACCCCATTCAAAAATGAGCAAACATATGTACAAGAGTCCTCATACTATTTTCTCCTTGTGTGAGCCACATATATTGTCAAGGGGGCCCACAGATTCCCTCTGAAGGCATGATTCCCTTTTGCCCTCTATCACTGGATGCCCATGGTGACAAGGCCTTCCAGAAAGTGGTGTCCTGATTGCGTATGACAGGATCAGGCAAAGACTGCTGCTGTTTGTAGCCTGTTGTGTAGCCTTTGCCGACAGGATATGGAAGCCAATAATTAAGCCTACATATGGTCGTTAATTAAACCTTGTTAACTAATTTGCCTTCTTAAAAATAAAACATGTCACTATTTGGACGGCATCACAAGTCGTATCTTTAAATCCTAAATTATTTCTTTCACTTCAGCATTATGAGGTCAGGAACACGTGCTATTCAGTGTTTCCACGTGAGGTGAGAACAGGAAACACTTCGCAGGGCTACACCCTCAGTCTGCTCACTGTCACTCTGTATAAATGTGAACGATGCATATTGTTTGCTTTTGACAGATGATCTCCCAGGGAAAACCTGTCTGACTTCCAGGAATGCATCTCCTCTGATTCCAAATAATCATACTATGCATTTCAAATGTTGTGTCTGTTAATTATATCTGCATATTAATGAGACCTGGAGCTGTTCCCCTGATATACTTTGAAGAAGGCATAAAGACACAATGACTCAGGAAAAATTTTTGCTCTGATTTAGGATATGTTTGCACTAGATAGATGACTTGGTGAGTTCCTTGTGGAGGGTTTTGGGTTGGGTTGTTGTTGTTGTTGTTTTGCATGCTTTGTCGAGTAAATGCTGCTGTGATTGCTTGCCAGTGAAGTGAAAAAGTTCCACCATCACAGGAAATGCACAGTAGGAGAACTGATGCAGGTTTATTTGACAAAAGACCAATGGCCATTGAGGAACCCAACCCATCACAGTCCTAGAGATGACACAGATTTATACAGAAGCATCACTTCGCCTTGGCTTTACACAGATGTAGAAATTAAGTCACGTTCACAGGAAGGTGCCTGATTCAGAGAGGCAAACAGGATATTGACTCTTATCAGGCTGAGCATTTCCTGCACAAACATTCTTGACACATCCTTAATACTGTCTGGTAAGGGGAATTAGCAGACTCCCCTTACACCAGCCATATCCTTTGTTAGGGAAATAGCGTGTTGATTGACTATGATATTCCACATGCGGGCTTAATAATGAGAACAAATTGTTGGGAACAGGATTTCTTCATGCCTCCTTTTTAAAAGTATTGTATAGGTTTTTCTATGAAAAATACAGATTTTGATTAAATGGAAGAGAGAATATTGACTTTCAATTTGATGGTGGTGGTGCTTGATGGAAGCGGGGGGAAATGTACATGTCTGAGCAGCCATAGCGGAAAGGGTGCACAGCCTCAGTCCACCTATCTTCTTCCCACCTCACATTGCAGCCTGTACAGGCTAATTTTGGCTTTAAAAAACAAAAACAAATAAACACACACAAATGGGGAAATCGCACCCATTAAGCATGGTTTCCTTATATGCTTATTTTTAGTTTAGTTTAGTTTCCTTTAGTTTTGAAATACCATCATTGGTTATCTTGAGACTTTCAGTACTTTATGGGAAGTATTTCGTTGCATACAAAAAAATTAGGGTTTTGCAAGTACAGTGCATTAAAGCATTTTGCAGCAACAAATCTACTCTCTCTCTCTCTTTTTTTAAACTGGACCTACAGGGAAATACACTAAAATGAGTGGGATAAACAATAGATTGATGGAAAGACGTATGACCTATGTGCAAGCAAATCAAGATGAATGCTCATTGTTGTATAATATCTCTGCAAACAAATATGAACAAATGCTCAGTAAACCGTGGACATCGTATAACCTCCTTGTAATCTTTGTGCAAGCAAACCAGGATGAAAGCTAAATGAACCAGTCTGGAGGAGTCCCTTTGTTTATTCACTTATTTCAAAGCATCTGGCAATGTTATTGTTATCAACCCTATGCATTCTAGTGTTACTGGAGTTCCTGCAAACAGAATCTTTGGGACAAATATCAGGTGCGTATGATATTTGAGAAGAAGCATGTGGGGGGCGGAGCTAGTCTGGACCAGGATTGTGATTCATATTGCTCAACTGCTTCTTCTTCTTTTTTTTGGGGGGGGGGAGTGGCATGTTAACATAAAGTGTACTTTGGTCCCAATAAAGACACAGGAGCCCTTCCAGAAAGAAAGTTGGCAACCCAACTCTTCAGGACATCAGTAGCATTTGGTTTAGTTTTAATTCTCTACAGGGGTGGGGAGCCTGTGGAACTCCAGATGTTGTTGGATTCCAGGTCTTACCATCCCTCACCATTGGCCATGCTGGCCAGGGCTGACGGGACAAAGTCCAGCAACATTTTGGGGGTCACAAGTTCTTTATCTCTCATGTAATGGTTGGTCTTGAAGATGAGTTCGACATTGTTGCCCTATACATGTGCACTCTGAAGGAAGTACAGTTGAGTTCAGTGGGGCTTCCTCTCACATAAGTATCTATCGGCTTGCAATCTTAACAAATAATGTTGGTTTTATTCTTGTATTTGGAAATCCATCCTGTAGAACAAAGTTAAATATGGTGGTTTCTCTCAAGCCATCATTAATGAGAGCACTGGAGTTTTCACATTAGATAATGAAAAAGATAATGACTCTGCTTTTTGAGGGTAAAACAGTAGCATCACTAATTACGTTCTACTCTCCTCTTTTTAAGATTTCCAGGCTAAGTGCCATACAATGAAAGTGATTTAAAAGATAAGTCATCTGTCTATCCCAATATCCTCTGCCAAATCGCCCCCCCCGCCCTGCATGCAATGATTTGTGGTCCAAAAGAGAGGTATTTATAATCTTGAATGGTATAAAAGTAGCATTACGACGAATTGGGCTGTGAGAAACATATTTATTACTTGACCACGGAAATGCAGGGAACACATTTACACTCTGAACTTTCTTGCCTGGGAGGGGAAAAATATCACCAGGAAAATTAGTTTTTCAGAGACCCTGAAAAATTAATGGCAGGTTAGCCTACACCAGTGAGTTATTCAGAAACAAGGCTAACATCTATCTCGAGAAATTGAACAAGCTGCACCATCTGGGAAGTGCAGGGGAAAGGGTAGTTTAAGAAAATCTACAGTTCACTGATTCACATGTAGAATATACAGGTTTATAAGGATGGATGACAAGCAGCTTTCTCTAAGCACATTGGCAGAATTGCAGCACTTTCAAAGGCAGTATTTAGGGCCAAATCCTCATATTTTTATGTAGGCTGCATTTTGTTCATGGTCATGCCATGTTTCGGCTCAGGGGCAGCCTTCTACCTTTCAACTTACCATATTTTTCGTCCCATAGGACGCTCCGTTCCATAGGATGCACCTAGGGGTTTTTTTTGGGGGGGGGGGAATAAAGGGGAAAAAAATCCTTTATTTCCCCCTCCCCCCAAACCAGGTCGGGGAAACCAAACCAGGTCGGGGAACAGCGGTATGGCGGCGCTCCACCTCCCCGCTGTCCCCCGATCTTGTGGCTCCCTAGACTGCAGATAACAGCCTGCTGCCCGGCACGCGGGGCACCCTGAAGCAGAGCGCCCCAAGCGCGGGGCAGACATCTGCTTCGCATAAAAAATTACAGACACACACACAGCTCCCATAGAAGTCAGGCACACAGCACACAGAGAGAGAGACTATAAAAGAGAAACTGGAAGTGAGAACTAATGGCTAGAACATAGGAAGCAAAGGGCAGGAGGAGAAACTTAACACTGCCCCTTGAATACCATTGGATGGTGATCAGTGTTTGAATGCAGAAAAAAAGGTAAAACACTACAAAATTATTAAAATGAAGTGATATAACAGACAAGGTAATAACACATTAATTATAGCAGAACACAGTTTGCCCTTATGCATGTTATAAACATTCCTTAACAATCCCTTAACGTTGTGAAACAACAGGTGTAGATGAGTCCACAGTATGGTACATACAGAAGTCCAATTCTCCACTGACCATCTCTACATTCATACTAGGAGTATGTCCCAAAGCCTAGCTGAAAGAAAATGGTCATGTTGTTGTTTAAACCAAAAAGTCAGTTTCACAAAATGTTTGTTCCCCCCCCCCCACCAATAAGTTTAATAACAAGGAAGCAAGCATCCTCTGGAAAACGCTGCACAAAACATTTTGAAGATGATCCTGGCACATCTGCAATGCACACACTTACGAAAGTTATGAATATTCATCTGGGAGACATGTCACGTTTTCTATGTGCAAGATAATATAAGGTATTCTCTGCTCAGAAAATGTCATATGCTTCAAATGCAAAGGAAATATTTCAAGTTGTGCACCACATAAGAAAAAAGCTTAACACTTTTTTCTCCCCCCCCTTCCCAGAATAAGTAGAGGGGGAGTTTTCTCTAAAATATTAATTATAGCTTAGTATGTGCCCTTGCAAAGCTCCATGTCAAAGATGCCCTGTATAAACATCACTCGTATTTACCTGATTTTTTTTAAAAAAAATTAATATGGGTTGAAATTCAGAGCTGGTCAAGGAAATAATTGACTTGTGGGCATTTGATGACCATGATGCTCAATGGTCTGTATGAAGTGAATTGCTGCTCTCACATCATTTCCCATAAACATTCCAGCTGGCACAATACTACTGCCAAGAACTACTTAGGCAAAATGGAGCCTAGAGTGAGAACAACACTACCATGGCGAAATTGAGATAAAATTGGTATCAGGTTTGTTTTGGAACTGCCTAGTGTTTGTCAGTATTTCGTGTGGCCAGTATCTCCCCTTGCATGAGTACAAACATGATTTTATTAAGTTATATTTATGTTGCCAAGGTGATGCTGCTGTATCACAAAGACAAATTATTCTGTACCAAATAGTGCTGGTGAGCCATTTTGTATTGTGGAGGTGGGGAGGAGGGATGTTCACAGATGCCCAAAGGCCTGCAGCTCTGGGCATTCAAAGACAAACTAGGTGTGCATGTGTGTGGAGGGGGAAAGAGAAATGGTCTGGATCTTAACACCTCTCCTGCCCCCTGTTTGTTCTGCTGAGTGGTGCCATATACCGTATTTTTCCATGTATAACACAACCCCACGTTGTTGAGCTTCTTTTGTAAGTTCGCTGAGCTGTTGGGCAGCTTTTCCTCGACCTCCTACTCTGGCTGATGGAATTGGTGCCATAATACACCACATACTGGCACTCATCTAATATTCCTCCTAAGCTGGGAAGAGTGGGTAAGCAGCCTCCTCTCTGATATTTCCCTGCTACCGCCACCGCACCAGCCCTTGCTTACTTAGCATGTGAAGAAGAAGAAGAAGAAGAAGAAGGGGAGGAGTTTGGATTTGATATCCCACTTTATCACTACCCAAAGGAGTCTCAAAGCGGCTACCATTCTCCTTTCCCTTCCTCCCCCACAACAAACACTCTGTGAGGTGAGTGGGGCTGAGAGACTTCAGAGAAGTGTGACTAGCCCAAGGTCACCCAGCAGCTGCATGTGGAGAAGCGGAGACGCAAACCCGGTTCACCAGATTACAAGTCTACCGCTCTTAACCACTACACCACACTGGCTCGTGTATAAGATGACCCTCAATTTATCTAAAAATAATAATAATCAGAAAAAGGTCGTCTTATACATGGGAAAATATGGTACTTCTGCCCCCCAAGTCCTACCTTGATGTCACTCACTAATGCTATAAATACTTCATCCTATCCCTGTTTTTGTTCTATGTGTGGTCTCTAAACAAATGACAAGATAACACAAGCAATGTGCAGTTTTCCAGCAAGTTACTTCAGAAAATCAAAATAGTTAAGGCAACTATCTGCTTACTATATAAAAAATGAAAAAACGTTGTACCTTGGGATGTCAACCAATTCACATTTCCTGATGGGAGAGACCCATTCTGCTGTATTATTAGCAAGGTGACCATTCTTCCCTGTCGATCTCTGTAAGACATACTTAAGGGCTTAGTGTGATTTAAAGGGAAATTGGATTAGGCAAAGCATGAAAAATCAGAGGTTCTGAATAGCGCTAGAAGAGAATGGTAGAGCAAAACAGGAACAAAAATGAGAAAAGGAAATAGGTTGAAGGCATTCCTAGTTTAGAACATCATTCACCCACAAAAAATACCACAGAAGGTCAGGGTCTGTACGATGATTTGATGTTTTTACAGTGCAATGTTTTCTTTACGTCTCATTTTTAACCTCTTCATATTTGATCAGGATAGTGGGATTTGCAGAAAGCATTCACATCTTATTGAACAAGAATTACTTGACAGACAGCTGGCTTCTTGCTGACTTGAATAGTCACACTTAATAGAAGACCTTGTTAATGACTAGTGGAGGGAATCACTTCTAGAAGCAGTTACCAGATCTACTGTGCTTGAAACACAAAGGACAGGGTGAGCAGCACAGGCTGGAGAACCAGGCATTTCTCAAGTTCAGCCTGAGTAATTATAGAGCAGCAAATATATAAGAAAGTGTGCCAGATCCTTTCTGAAAGAGAAGATTCCCTAATTTTTTGCATTTACATACAGCTTACAACACAAGGTGGTTCACATAATGAAACAAATAAAAATAATGAAATGTGTATTTCACAATAACAGTTTATAACCCACTTGCACAGGGACCTCTTCAATTTATTACTTGGAGTGCTTAGGAACTTTTATCAATAATAAATGATAACTGCTGCTTTTTTATGCATGAAATGCATATTCCATCAAGGTAGAACTTTTGTTTCTGAGACTTCTTATTTTCCCAGCACTCAAATTTATGCTGCTAGGATAATGAGATCTTGAGTGTTCCATCACTGTTCTACTGTTCCATCACTGCATGGAACTTGGGTGCAAGGGAGTCTCAGGCATCTATTATATATTGTGTTGTGTTGTGTTGTGTTGTACTAGACTGGTGACTGGGAAAGGCTGTCGAGACCACATAACACCGGTCTTGAAAGACCTACATTGGCTCTGAGTACATTTCCAAGCACAATTCAAAGTGTTGGTGCGGACCTTTAAAGCCCTAAACGGCCTCGGCTCAGTATACCTGAAGGAGCATCTCTACTCCCATTGTTCTGCCCGGACACTGAGATCCAGCGCCGAGGGCCTTCTGGCGGTTCTCTCACTGTGAGAAGTGAAATGAAGTGAAGAACCAGGAAGAGGGCCTTCTCGGTAGTGGCGCTTGCCTTGTGGAACGCTCTCCCATCAGATGTCAAAGAAATAAACAACTATCTGATGTTCAGAAGACATCTGAAGGCAGCCCTGTTTAGGGAAGTTTTTAATGACTGATGTTTTAATGTATTTTTAATCTTTTGTTGAAAGCCGCCCAGAGTGGCTGAGGAAACCCAGCCAGATGGGCGGGGTATGTATGTTTGTATGAATGAATGAATGAATGAATAAATAAATAAAGTAAGTTGGATGGGGCTCTCTAGGTCAGTGTTTCCCAAACGTTTTTGGGCAACGGCACACCTGTTTACCGGGAAAAAATCTCGCGGCACACCACCATTAAAGCCCCGCCCCGTGACGTCAGCGCGCAGCGTCACGCCGGGAAGGACGCACAAAAGTGAAAGTTTTTTCCCTTCCCCTTGCCGGGGTGGGAGGAGGCAGCAGAGCGAGGGATTGAGGGACGGCGGCAGCTGAGGCGGCGGCGGCTGTTGTGGTGGTGGCGGCGATAGCGGGCGGAGGAGGAGCCGTCGCCGGGAGTTGCTGCTGCTGCTGTTGCTGCTGCTGCCCGGACATGCCGGCCTCCTCCTCCTCCGCTGTCTCGCGCTCCTCCCTTTTGCGCGCGCTGCCCCGCCGCTCGGCACCAGCACCGCGGAGCCGCCCCCGGCTCGACGCGGATCCTCGCCGCCGCCGCCTCTCGCCGCCCGACTCGCCCGCCTCCCTCCCACGGCACACCAGCCGGTGTCTCACGGCACACTAGTGTGCCGCGGAACACCGGTTGGGAAACACTGCTCTAGGTCATCGAAACCAGCTTCATCTTTGAACTTAGATAGTTCCTGTATCATTGCCAGTGATTACCAGCACAGTTCTTCCCTTTATGTGTAATACGGTTGTACCTTGGTTTTCGAACAGCTTAGTTCTCGAATGTTTTGGTTCCCGAACGCCGCAAACCTGGAAGTGACTGTTCTGGTTTGCGAACTATTTTTGGAAGCCAAACTTCCGACAGGGCTTCTGTGGCTTTTGAATGGCTGCAGGAGCTTCTTGCAGCCATTCAGAAGCTGTCCTTTGGTTTCCGAAAGTTTTGGAAGTCATATGGATTCCATTCCAATGTATGACTGTACTACATTTTTGGTAAGTCAGAGACTTTTTTGTAGTGAGAAACTAATAGGTAATGATGATGTGCAAGGCCAGTTCCAGACCAAATGGTGCTCTGGCTGCAGAGAATCTTTGCCACCCCCCTCCCCCATTTGTTTAACTATTGAATACCTTGTTTTTAAAATTTTACCTATAGAATGGTTTTGATGTACAATTTCCATGTGTGATTTATCCCTGTCATGTACTGTGATAAATTTGCACACATGGATCCATCACTCAGACATATACCACTTGCTGAATGCGCACTGATTATATGATTTTTTCCTGCAAATGATGAAAAAGAAGGTTAGCACAAAGCTGGCTAAGCAGGTCAGTGTTGCCAACATTACAAGTGAAAATGAACTATTGTGACCCCCCTCAGTGGTTGAATAGATAGCACTGGGCAACAATTTTTTACTTTTTGAATGTTGTCTAGATTTCTACAACTGATTTAGGGTATTTTTGCACTGCTGAATCAGGAAATGGCATCCATTTCTCTCCATCAGGTCAGGTTTGCTGTAAACTGAATGGTGGGCATTGATAAAGGTAAGTACACGTAAATTGCATGTTGCTTCACCATTTTTCAAACTTCAGGGCTTGAACTTCTGTTTCTTGGAACTCCTGGAATGCTCAGCAGCAGGGAGGTCTCTCTTCAGAGTCTCTCTTCAGAGTACAACAGTAGTCAGCCATCATGACTGCATCCCAGCGACCCTGATACCTGGTCTCCATCTCTTTCATGTCCTGATGGAATCTCTCCCCCTGCTCGTCACTCATTGAACCCAGGTTCTCAGGAAACCGGTCCAGATGTGAAAATAGGTAGTGCATCTTGATGCTCATGTTGCAGTCCAGGTTTCTGAAAGCAGTCAGCATGTTGTTGACAAGTTCTGCATAGTTTCTGGCCTTATTGTTGCCAAGAAAGTTCTTCACTACCAGAACAAATGCCTTCCACGGTTCCAGTTCCACTTCGTTCACTGACTTTCCGAACTCTGGATCTCTGATGAGCTGACGGACCTGAAGACTGTCAAAGATGCCAGCTTTCAACTTCTCCATGGTCAATCCTGGAAAAGCCTGGCACAAGTAAGTGAAGCAGTCACCATCCTTGTCCAGAGCCTTGGTGAACTGCTTGATTAAGCCGAGCTTGATGTGCAGCGGTGGGAAGAGTATTCTGTCTCTGTCCACCAGAGGGTAATTGATGACGTTCCTTTCTTTGCAAGGCACCAGTTCCTCCCGCACAGGCCAGTCCTTCTTCGTGTAATGCTGAGCACAGTCCCTACTATCCCACATGCACAGAAAACATGGGTACTTGGTGAAGCCAGACTGTTGTCCCAACAAAAAGTTCACCATCTTCAGGTCAATACAAATAAACCACTTATGCTGATCATAACCAATTTTCTCCAGCACATACTTCACCGCTTCATAGTTCTTCATCAGTGTACTCAAGTTAGCCAGGGGTATAGAGGCAAACTGGTTGTCGTTGTGTAGCAGAACACATTTCAGTGATCGCTTGCTGCTGTCAATGAACAGTCTCCAATCTTTGGGTTCGTACTGTGGCACTCTAAGCTTGAGCAGAAGCTGCGCAATATCTGCACAGTACACCAAGTCCTTCTCTTCCGAGAAAAAACGGAGGTGCTCTTGATGCCTGTTGCGGAAGAAGCTGATGCGAGCACTGTCAGAGAGGAGGTTTTTTTTCTTCAATCTGGATGCCAACAGTTCGGCAGAGTCCTTTGACAAGCTGAGGTCGCAAACTAGATTATTCAACTCCTTTTGGGAAAATGGATGTGGAGCATCATCTTCAAGAACCACTTCTTCTTCTTCTTCTTCTTCATGTCCTTCAACACTGGAGGCCTCTTCCTCACTAATGTCAGAAAGTTCTCCTAAGATAGGCACTGGAATTTCATCACAATGAGCTACAGAGCGACGTGCTGATTGAAGATCAGGATACTTCGTGGGGCGGCTGCCCCATTAACTTAGTTTTGATCCCCCAACTTTATGCTTTCCCTCACCAATTTATGGAAGATTTCGAGGTTTTATGACTTCAAACTGATCCCTTTTCGACATAATCACCCAGAACTATCGGACCTGAATACTTCTTGTCATTAAAATAATCATTTCCAATCAAAACAATTATTCGACATGGCATTTTACCCCCACCAACTTCTTCTAAAATGCTCCACACAAGCGTACATGTGAACAAAAACGTAAAAAAAGACATGTGGCCATAGCTCAAAAACTTGACCTGATTGAGCAAAACCAATGTGATTTTTGGATTCAGCGCATCAGATTCGTCCTAAATCAACTGAAAAAATGCAGACAACAAATTTGTTGTTGACCAGTGTAGCCCATGATAGCAGCGACTCCACAAAAGTGGGGACAGAGGGAACTAGAGCTGCCCCCTATAATGAGTAGGCAGAAGAACCCACCACCACACAGCTGTCCCTCCTAGACTTAGCTGGAGATACTGGGATTGAATCCGGGACCTTCTGAATGAGAAGATGTTCTACTACTGAACTACATCCTTTCCCCAAGGGGAAGCTATTCAAGGATGAGCCACGGAAGACTATTTGACAGAAGAGAGGGAAAGGTACAACACTAGGACCCGGCAACTGGCAGCATCATCTCACCTGTTGTACCTGGGAGAAGAGCTTAGCTCTGAATGAAGAAACTGTGCCAAGAGTTAAGGTGCGGACAGTGAGGTGGTAAGCAGCCTACAGCTGAGAATGGAAAGGCTGAACCATGAACAACGTGTTTCTGGTTTTGCTCTATCCACTTCCTCCATGCCATGCAGAATTCCATAAAGTTCTATCATGTTGCCACAAAAAGTCTCAAATGCAGCAACCTTTCTTTATTGTGGGGCAGCGGGGTGAGGGCCACCCTTGATCATTTGGGTGGCCCTTTCAGAACCTTTGACAACTCAGCAATATCCTTTGTGAGGTGAGACAACCAGAACTGTACGCAGTACCCCAAATACATTCGCACTATAGATTTGTATAATGACATGATATTGGCAGTTTTATTTTCAATGCCTTTCCTAATGATCCCAAGCATGGATTTTGCCTTTTCACAACCACTACATGGGTCGACATCTTCATCGAGTTATCTACAATGACCTCAATTTCCCGCCCACTCCTGCCCCGTGATTCAGGAGACAAAAGATGATGAGCCCTGAAATTGAAATGGACCAAACTGCCACATCCTTTCAGCAACTTTTTCTAGGGTTTTCATCCCATGCTACTAAGGCGCCCCTCTTTCTTTCTCTCAATCTCTCCCCCCCTGGTGCCCCTCCTCTGACACAAAGCTTATTCCCCACCACAACTTTTAGGTTAAAGATGCATACTGTGCCATTGCTTACTGAACTGATGTGATGCAAGTACAGGGGAAGCTGAGGGCAGAAATATGTTTAGAAACATCTTCTGGAAGCCCCATCAATGAGATTTTATGCCTTGAAATGGAAAGAAAAGCATTAAAAAGCTGAGAGTTGGCAGGTATGCTTGTTAACCAGAAGAGGAGGGGGAGGCCTGTACCACCCCTGCTACCAGTGGAATGCAGTACTTGTGACTAGCCCACAATGCATATATATCTGTGAAAAAGGAAGTTTTTAAGGCCTGCTGTGTGAGCAAAGTACATTAGTTTGATAGACAACTCTTTGTTCTTCAACTAGGAGGAAACAATGGCAGCTGGAATAAAGGGAGTTACGGTGAAAGTCATCTTAAGTGCATCACAAATGCATCACAAATATAGAAAGAATGGATCAGAAGACTGTTTGAAAAGAACATACAGCCATGAGTTTTATAAGAACCTAGTACTTTAGGGCCTTCATTCATCTTGCATCAATGCAAATTGAAAGTATCACATTTACTTCAGCAGGGCTTGGATAATACCGCAAAATCCCTGCAATAGCAACATCCAGTAACCCACTGACAAGGAAGGAGTCGGAAGAGGGGGTGGTGAGGGAAGGTGTGGATCTTATTCAAAAGTCACTCATTTCCCCCCTGGAGAAAATTCTCATTGAGTCTATTGAAATTGGGGCAGAAAGAAAGCTGAATAGGGTTCTACTGTGGCAGACTAGAATGGTACCAGTTATGTAACCCCCATGAAAAGCTTCTTTAGAAACCTGGGCATTACTGTAAAAAAAGAGAGAGAGAAAAGGGAAAAGATTAATAAAAAAACTCTCTTTAACATGTACTGTGGAACCAGATGATGAGATTAATCTTTTCCTTTACCCTTCCAGTTTTGAAACTGGGATCGAGACAGACTGTGAGAAGTAGAAGCTTGTTTGGCTGACAAACTTTAAAAATCCAATGCAGTTGGATACAAATCTGCACCCCTTCAACTAAGTTATTTAGATGTACCATGCAGGTGAGAAGGGCAAAAGAGATATTTCAACAATTACCTGTGCAAAAGTGTGGGAAAGCTGTGGCTTTCAAAATATTGTTGGACTACAAGTTTTATCATCTGGAGTCCAGTACAGTGGTACCTCGGGTTACATACGCTTCAGGTTACAGACTCCGGTAACCCAGAAATAGTGCTTCAGGTTAAGAACTTTGCTTCAGGATGAGAACAGAAATCGTGCTCCGGCGGCGTGGCGGCAGCAGGAGGCCCCATTAGCTAGAGTGGTGCTTCAGGTTAAGAACAGTTTCAGATTAAGAACGGACCTCCGGAATGAATTAAGTACTTAACCTGAGGTACCACTGTAGTTATAATTACTGCAATTTAAATACATCTTACCACAGTGAGGAAAAACTCTGGCCTGTAGTGCCTGCTCAGCTCGGCTTACAGAATCTAACTGTCGGCTTACAGAATCTAACTGTCGATGGGCAACTTCAAAGCCCATTCCACCCTTCCTTCTTATAGTTCTTTATCTTTAAATCTCAACTTGGACCAGACAGTGCTTCAGACTGAGAACTCTTTCAAATAGACTGCCTTCCGTACAGTAGGGCATATCGACAACCTAACTAACTTTTCCTACCACTAAGATGCTCTTACTGCTTCTGCCGTTCCAGTATATTTTTGATGTCTTACATTGCTTTTATTAACTGATAGCTACATTGAGAGCAGAATACTGAAGGATGGTGTCTAACTAATAATAAATGCATCACCAGGTGAGTGAGTGAGTGAGTAAGTGAACAAGGTGGGGGAAACATGGAAAAGGCAGGCTAGATGCTTGGATGCTGTCAGCAAAAGTTAACAGAAGTAAAATGAACTAAAGTGACTTACACCAGATGAGGATACATCCATTAGATTTCAATTTCAGATGTCCCATTGCATATGCATTTCTCAGCACTGTGCTTCCATTTTATTAATGCTCCTCATTTTGTTATGTTATCCCAGCATTTGGCAACCCGTTCTAGAATCCAAATATTTAACGTAATCTGTGGTTAAGTGTATGTGAAGCTTTAGCAGAAGTCAGCGCTTGATTCATAAAACTTGTTTTGAGGATGCAATTCTGTTGGTGATCTCTCATCTATAGCAGCTGGGCTACATGCAGAATGTCTGATTTGGAAGTGAGAGTTTGCTGCAAGGCAGGACTGGGAAATGCTGTTAAAGCGACGGCAGCTCCATACAAAACTGAATCGTGGTTATAGGGAAATATCCCATTTTGTCCTCTAAAAGATTTAATAACTCCATCTTTGGGGACTTTTGTGTGAATTAAATGCTGCCTGAGGAAGACCAGCAGGAAAGGGGGGGGGATCACTCGTTTTCTGTTCGTTCATCATATGGATGAAAAATTCGTGGAATGAGCAGGAAATCTGACCCAAGGGTTATTTTCACAAGTGGCTTAGAATACCTTTGAGTGTGCAATGAGGCACTAGTGAATAGTATTGTGGGATGGAAAGTGGAAGGGCACCATTAAAAATATTTTTGCATCAATGACTCCTTTCCAGGCTTGGAGAGAAAAATAAAAACTCACCACACTTTCAGTGTTGTTGGCATCCATCTGTCTTGAGAGATAATGTCGTGTGCCTCTGGGGGTGAAATCAAATTGCTGCATTAGTAGCACTGAAGTGCAAGCCTGGGCAGTGTGTATGGGGGTCCCGGATGGTAAGCCATCGCTGATATGGTCTGAAGGAAAGCAGAGCAATACATTTGGCACCAGTTTGGCTGCAGTAATTGCTGGAAGGAGGCGTACAAGGTGCCATTCAACTGTCTTAAGGACTCCACTCTGAAATTGTGTAGGATTTACTCCTTAGCCTTTTCTCCTGCCAAAGATATCCAGCAAGGGAGCAGGGGTTTAGGATCAGAGTTTTCCTTCCCCTAGATTGGCTACCTTCTCAGGTTTATAAGCCCCATCTGCCCCTAGCTTCCCTCTACAGCAGGCTTCCTCAATCTCAGCCCTCCAGATGTTTTGAGACTACAATTCCCATCATCCCTGAACACTGGTCCTGCTAGCTAGGGATCATGGGAGTTGTAGGCCAAAAACATCTGGAGGGCCGAGGTTGAAGAAGCCTGCTCTACAGCATGTGCAGAAAGCTTCTTGACTGTTGGACCTACTTGTCTACTCAATCCACTGGAGCCTGTCTTCACATGTAGGGGAAGTCCCTAATGCACTAAGGGTTTGAGACTACCCTCACCTCATTTAGTGGCCAGTCGAAGCTGTTTCCCAGGGTGTGGCTGCTGTCTCATGCTGACAGCTTCTAGGAGCCACAGGTGATTGCTAAATACAGGGTGGAGACCAAAGGTGGACAAACTACCCCAGAAAGAGCATGACATGTCCCCCCCCCCGATATACTCCACCCCATACACCCCTCTTAATGTAGGTAGGGACATTGAATGTGTATGTATGGGAACTGAATTGTGATTGAAAGTCCTGCCCACATGCGTTTCGTTGAAGGTAAGAAATGACCCTCCATGTGTACAAACTGTGTGTGTACCTGTGGGCTCAGTGCATAAAGTGGGAAACTGTGAAAACGGTACTCCTGTAAGGACACTTCCTATCTTCAGATGAAAGTACGTATGTTTTGTCAATGGCCCTCCATTGTGATCCTGACTTTTCACATGTGTTCAGTGCACCAATTTTGAATGTGTGAAGACTCGTTAGTCTCCCTTTAAAATATGAACTCGCTATCCCTGCAATGGTGGTGCGTGAAGAGACATTCAATCTTAAGCAGATCTGCTGTCCAGGAGGGCTCCAGTCTTCTGCTTCAGCTGGAGCTCTCCTCATCTGGCAGATCAACTGCTTCAGCAGATGGGTCAGCCTACTCTGTTTCAAGAGGGAGGCTGGAGGCCTCCCAAGCAGCAGATGCATTGCTGAGTTAGCTGCCCTGGCTGGAATCTTGCTCCTGAGTATTATTGACAGTCCTCTTTGTTGTGGAATAGAATGGTTTGCCCAACCACCCAGCTTAAAATCTCTTTCTTTTGAGATGGATCATAGTGTGAGGGGTTCTTGCCATCCTTTTTGGAACAGGGATGTGGTAGGCAATGAAGGCAAGACATAGAGCTGTAGTGCTGGACAGAGCACAAGCCCAAAGGACGCTGATTGAACACTATCGACCCAAAGGCTGCAGCATATATTCACTTATCCTATCATCTAACCAACTCAGTGACTCACAGGCAAAAAGATGCTGCACCAGGGACTGCTATAGGTTGTGAGTTCCAAAGTGACCCAGCAAGTGAACAAAGCAGCAACAACCAATACACAACAAAACCTTCCAGAATCTCTTCTAGCCAATCTGAACTGGGGAGGAAATATCTTCTGGACCACCACCAGTCATGCTGTGTACACATAATAAATTTAAAGCACATGACTTCCCCAAAACAATCTTGAAAACTGTGTGGTAGACAGCTATTTTTTTTACTCAGCATAGACCCATTGAAATGAAGGAACATGACTAAGTTAGGTCCATTAATTCCAATGATCTAATATGAATAAAACTTCACTGGATACCACTCTGTAGTTTGTTAAGGGTGCTAGGAGTTGTAGCTCGTTGAGAGCTTCCCAGGATTCTTTGCAGGGAGCCATGTGTTTCAAAAGTGTTTTAAATGTATGGTGTGCACACAGGCTCAATCAAACCTTGAAAAAGAACAAAACAAATCATGTTATGTGCAGGAAATAGTATGGGATGATTCAAGGTACAAACAAACTCCTGTTTTTGGTTGAAATAATTGGTGGTGCTCTGTAGGAAGGATGTAAAAAGCAGAAGGAAAACAAGACCATTCCTGATCCCAAACAGAATGACCTATTCGCTCTATTGGAGCCATGTTTGAGTACCATAAAACATCAGGACTCTACAAAAGACTCAATCACATGTCTTCTTTCCTCCTGTAGTGTTTGATGTTATAGTTATTTAGAAACAGGGTTTTCAAAGTCACATTGGTTTATGACTGCTCATATGTCTAAAAACTAATTAACTATGACAAGTTGACCATTAGAAAAAAAAATGTTCCTAACCATGACAAGATGACAGATGTTTTAATGCCAGAAAAATGGCATCCTTTAAAAGGATGTGATGACTTTAAGTTTCAATTAATTAGATGGGGTCTGGAATACAATAGTAATTTGCAAATCATTGAACCTGTTTGGCTAGGATAAGAGTATATCTTATTTTAAAGGTGCCATTCAACACAAATGTGGTCTGACTGTATGGGGGAATTTCACTTTTACTCTACAAATCTACACTTTTTACAATTCAGTATTTAGTAGTTGAGCTAACATCATTTGCTTTCATATAGGTAAAGAGGTCTGCATCCTTTCCCTCCATTTGGTCATTTTCCAGAAAAGTGAATCACAAATTAAGATTTCCAGATGAAAGGAAGACTGGGTGATTCAGAAGTGAAGATTTTTAAGACAATTGTTCTGTTAAACTAAAAAGAATATTTGTTAAAAACATTTGATATGCTAGTTATCATACAAAGCAGGCAACTTCTATATTTTCCATCTGAGGTAAACAACAGTTTTGAGAGGAGGGCAATTTAGATCAAGAAAATGGTGTGGGACAAAAGAGTTTACTCTGCCTCCCCCAACATATCAACACCAGTTTGATTCCTCTTTCCCTGGTTGTTTTAAGTTTTAAATAAACCAAGGGAGATCTGGTCATGGCTCTCTGAAGTTAATGTCTAGCTTGACCTCTGCAGCAAAAGAAGGAAGCTGGCTTGGCTAGGTTTCATCTTGTTGCAAATACATTCCTTCTTTTTTGTGCTCAGACATAATCTAAACAGCCCTTGGTGTAAATGTTTAGGAGGTACAAAGTAGTGTATCTTTCCAAGTTATGCCTATTCCAATTTGTTTCTACAGTTTGGTATTAAACAGATTAAATTTTGTTACTACACAGATCCTCTGATCCATTACCCAGGAGCCTCCTTGAGGACAGTAATTTACTTGTTGGATAATAGTGTGTAAATTATAACACACATTTACAGCCTTTAATAGAAATGAGAGTAACACCACATAGGCAGCTATCATAGATGGATAAGTGTTTATTCACTAGATCAACACTTTGAAATTTCGATCATACTGTGGCTACAGCATCTTTTTCAGGGATGCACATGCACATACACTGAGGGAATGGAGTGATAGGTTCTGTCACTTTCTTGTTTCCCCCTTCCATCTTGCAAACACACTTTTCGCTGGCTTGAATTCGTCACAAAATTTATTTGCTCTTGGAATCTTGCTGAGTCACGGCAGTGAAATGCTTCCTTTGCGCAGAAGATAAGGCAATTCCTGTAACACAAGGCAACAGACAGGAATGGAATTAAAGTACCCCTGCAATAAATACACGCTGTTTGACTTTAATGAACCTCAGGACTAAGCATATCAGAACTCTCTGTACGGCACTGGCTATTCAAATGTGCTTAACTCAAAAGCAGGGTATGATGGAGACAACACTCCAACGTATGTTTACCTCCATCCTGATAAGAGGTAAACCTCCTCAAAGATTCCATGCTGTGCTGTTGTCACCAATAGATGAACTGGGCCAAGTCTACAAATCAATTTCAGTAGATGAATTCTAGGTCCAGTGACCCAGAGTTTTAATTGGCTATTATTTTCCCAGAGGACCCTGGCATCGATCAATATGTATGGGGTGCTTTTCTCTTGCACTTCCTATTCAGACTGCACAGCTGAAGCCCAAACCAACCAGGGCTGCCGTTTCATATCTGGAGAGGAGACGAGAGATCTGGGGTCTAAAGACCACTCTCAGATATATTCAAGAAGATAAAGAACATTTCCCTAGTATTTAGTACTTACTTTTAAAATTCCTCTGAATAACAATGTCAAATGGCAGGCGATCAGTACAGTTCAACCAGTGACCCTTCCTTTGTTTTCCAGGCAAAATGATTTGAATAATTATTTCTATAGATTAAAAATAGTATATGCAAATGTTCTGCAATTTTGTGCCCTCTGATGTTCCTCTTTTTTGATGATGTGTAAGTGGCCACTCTGCAAGACATGTCTAATCAGAAGAGAATCTCATTTAATTCCTTTAATCCCTGGTATGTGGGCATTGCTAAAGTAAGCATCACTCATGAAAGTATAAACAAAGTATGATTTGGTCAAGGAAACATAATTCACTTCATCCTGTGACTGGAGTTTCTGCTACCATCATATGGAATATATTAATTAGGTAGGAAGAAAACATAAATCCAATGAATAAATTAATGCCAATTATATAAATTCCACAAGATTTCGAGAAAATTGCTCTTCAACAGGAAAGGAAATGGCCCACTCCAATTTGTGATTTCTTCTATATTTATCCCAACATGAACTATGACCCTTGATTCCAACAATGGTAGCTGACAATGTGAAGACCCAGACAGAGAGTTAGGGCCAATGAGGGACACTGAGCTAGACCTCAATAGAGACAATCCAGGAGGTGGTATTCAACAAAACAGTTGCACATACAACTGGACATCTCTCCTTCCCCAATGCCACTGATGGCCAAACTTGGCCCTCCAGCTGCTTTGGGACTACAGTTCACACCATCCCTGACCACTGGTCCTGTTAGCTAGGGATGATGGGAGTTGCAGTCCAGAAACAGCTGGAGGGCCTAGTTTGGCCACCACTGCCCTATGCAGATTTAGGGGATGCACAGCAGGAAGAAAATCTTCAGCTTAGCTGTAGCACTACATTGAATGCAATCTAGGAGGACCTAACAGCCAGCCAAGGGTCACAGTGGTCTTTTGACCTTCATTTATAAACAGTAAATGAACAGCTGACAATGACAAGGTGAGCCCCAACTACAACACTGAGATATTGAGGGAAGACTCCTGAAGCCTCTTAGGAGTATGGTTGATCTAGACTGGGTACTCTTACTATGCTCAGCCCCTAGCCCTGATAGCTGTAGCTGGATGATTGACTCCTGCCAGCTCAGAAAAGAAGCCATATATACTGTAGATCTAGATGATATAGATATAATAAATAAGGAAAAAATTCTGCTTGGGGTGTCCTAGCGTTTTACTTTTTGAAATACGGCAACCCTACCTTACAATAATCTTTTAAGGTAAGTCAAACTTAAAATCCCTGTTCTTAAGTTTGGGCCTGAGGTTTAGAGATAGAATCTTGCCTAAGGTTACCTAAGGAGTTCATAGCTATGGTAAAATTTGAACTGAGGACTTCCTAGATAATGCCTTTGCACTTTTACCATGTCTCTTCCACTTCCAAGTTGATTTGCAAGTACTTGCATTCACTCCATAGACTGAAAGGTCATGTGAGCTGGCCTTTAGGGAAGAGAATTCAGGGATCAAGGCATAAACCACTCATCATAGTTTATGGGTGCTCTCACAAGCATTTCATATGCTGGCTCATTACTCTCATCTTTTGAAGTCATGGTGAGACAGCTGGTCTATAAAACAATTCCCTCTCTGTTAGGTCTGATTTATTGTCTCAGGTTACAACCGCATGATGTTCACAGTTATACTTTGGGTATAGTGTCTCAAGGATTAGCATTTATAGGTCTTCCTCACAAGGTCTGGAGCTGTCCCAACCTTCTCCACATGAAGATCACTTTCCCTTCCCCTCTTGCTAATTCTGCTTTGAGTTTCTATTTTCTTCTTCGTCTTTCATTTTCCATTTATAATAATAATTATTTTTTGGAAAAATATGGAATATTTGTACTTGTCCTTTTTATTTTTTGTCATATTTTAGATCATACTTTTTGTTTTGTCTTGCTATTGTTAGGTCCTAAATATTTTTCTTAATCAATTTCAGACTATTGATTGAACTTCTATATAGCTTGGTAATGTTTTCTGCGCTGAAATCCAGGCTGCCATTCATCTTTTGCAATATATGTCATTTATGATTTCCTACTCTAATGTAGTTGAAAATGTGATGGCATAATTGTACAGAAAGGGTCCCCAATATGCAAAGTAATGCTTCCAGGTATGGATGATTTAGTAGCATCCATCATTGCTCTACTGGTGTAAGCTGTAACTGAAATAGCAATTCTTCTAGACTTCTGGGATTCAGATAACAATCTGTAGCCAACTTCTCTAATACCAAATGTTGAGGTGGTGATTTTCAATGGGCCTAGGGGGTGAAAGGATAAAAAACTTCCCTCTCTACTTGCTGAACTCCTGATCATGATTTTCTGTTCACTACAATTAAGGGGAGGGGGGAGGGGAGAGAGAAAAGAAACTGATATAAGACCTATACCTTTTCCTACTTGGAAATGGGTTAGAGCTGCTTTCTAGAGAAGCAAGAGGGACCATGTGAAGAAGATACCAAGAGTGATTGGCAGTGGCCATAACTCACTTAAATCTCACAGAACAACTGCAAAATGGGCTATCTACACTTAGTGATGAATGAATCTTGCCAGTCATAGCTTTTCACAGTTTCTCCCTCCCCCCGCTCCCATCTTAAGTTTGCCCAACTTCTGCATACATGTCTGAGTTAGGGAAAAAAGTTCACATGAGAATTTGTAGCATTTTCATGTGTGTTCCTCTTAATATACACACAATTTTGCCTAGTTTGTATCCAATTTCTCCTCAGTAGAAATAATTTTTGTATGTGTTTTTTAACTGACGACCTAAAAATTAGATCACAAAATTAGAAGAACTTCAATTTCAAATGAGTGCTCTGGTTTGGTTTGCATGGTGGTTAATGAAGCATGAATTTTGTAGGTTTGAAGTAAACTCCACACTGAATGAGTTTCTCCCCCATTCCTATCCACATCTGTGGAAATGGTTTGAGCTTTGGGTGGGGAAAATACACGCCAAACTGAACAACTTGTTTTGTGATCAAAGTGTGGTTGTTCCCAGTGTGGAAGAAGCACCGTGCAAAAGATTGTTCATGAGGAGAATCTTCCATTCTGTAAAGGGTGCCTACAGCTTTACTTGGTCCATTGTTAGTCAATTCACGCTTGCTTTTTCCATTGCAGGGTTGGATCACAATTTGCCCTGACATCTACACACATCCTGTAGTAAAACATCATTGAGAGCAAAATGCAGTTATATAACTGTGATCTCCTGGGAAGACAGGGTGTACATTTCATCAACAGCAAAGATGCATAGTTATTATTTGGAGATACAAGGGCACAGTGAAAATGAAAAATAAAATAAAATCCCTGACAGTAAACCAACAAACAGGCTAGAATTTCTCAGATATCTGCTGGCAGCCATCCCCTGCAAGGGATATTTATCAAAGGGATAAAAGAAACCTTTCCCTTCATTGAACGAAGCAAAATTTAAAGTCTTTTACTTCCCTTTCTACATTTAAAATGTACTTTTTAGTTAATGGGACACTTTGTGCTGGAATCAGGAGGGGGAGAGTTTTGTTCATTGAGCGAAGCATACTTCTATTAGGATCAAAACATGCCTTCAACAAAAGCCACTGGATTTTACATCACACCAGTGAATACTTGCCAGTTCTTGAAGCAGTGCAGACACTGTCCACTATACACAACCACATATACATATGTGGCTCCCTGGCACACTTAAATCTGTGGTGGCAGGTGCTGGATACATGTCAGAGGTTTTCTACTGGGAAGAGCTAGGTTGAATGAAGTACATATTAGTGGTGTGCATCAGTTCTGTTTGTACTCTGAATAAAGAGGTGAAATGAATGATTCAAGTAATGATTTCACATCCCTACCTCAAATCATACTATTAACAAGGCATGCTTAGGTGGATCACGTACCCCCCTATGCTTCCAAGGCACTCTGACCTTGCCCCCCCCCAAAAAAGAGATAAACACACGTTATTCCCCACATTTTATTTTCTGAGAGGTAGAGTAGATCAGAGCATAGGTGTGAGCACCTTTCATTTTGACAGACAAGTCGGGCTTTTACTCACATTTTCTGAGGCCACTCCAGTCAAAGTGATTTGGGCGAGGGATGTTGAATTAAATAGAGTTGTTCTTCACACTTATCAGCTTCTGGATAGCTCAGCTGGTGAGAGCACGGTGCTGATAACACCAAGGTGGCAGGTTCAATCCCCTTATGGGGCAGCTGAATATTCCTGCATTGCAGGGGGTCGGACTGGACAATCCTCAGGGTCTCTTCCAGCTCTACAATTCCATGATTCTATGTGGATCATCATTCTCCAAGTTCAGGCCAGTAGAGTGTAATGAATAGAATTAGACTATGGGGTGACTATACATGTAAAGGAGTATATTTAACTCCGGGTCCTCTTTGTCTCCTTTTCACTCTTTCTTTCTTTCTTTCTTTCTTTCTTTCTTTCTTTCTTTCTTTCTTTTTTGCATTTTCCTTTAAAAAGCTAAACAACTTTCGGGGTGTCCTGGTTTTTACTTTTTTAAATATGGCAAACCTTCCTAAGCAGTAAAGACTGTCCTTCTGGAAGAACCCCTGCACCCATCTTTCTGAAACATTCTGAGGGGCCTCGTCCCCTCAGAAGTGCCCATGCCTGCAATTTGCAGCCAATTCTGGCAAAAAAGTTTCAGACTTCCTTCACACACACACACACACACACACACACACACACACACCGCAAGTCTCTGCAAGAAAAACTGAGGGGCTTAATCCACTCTGGAAGGCCTCCTTTGAAAATTTCAACTACTTAGACAGAAAGGAAAAAAGGTATAGCCACTTTTTTAGTTTGCTCATTACAGTGGTACCTTGGGTTAAGTACTTAATTCGTTCCGGAGGTCCGTACTTAACCTGAAACTGTTCTTAACCTGAAGCACCACTTGAGCTAATGGGGCCTCCTGCTGCTGCCGCGCTGCCGGAGCCCTATTTCTGTTCTCATTCTGAAGCAAAGTTCTTAACCTGAAGCACTATTTCTGGGTTAGTGGAGTCTTTAACCTGAAACGTATGTAACCTGAAGCGTATGTAACCTGAGGTACCACTGTATAGTTAATGGGGCAGAATGGAGCTCTGGATTTAACAGATCAGATTCAGATCTGAATAACAAATTGAACTGTAGCAACACAATATAGATCTGAAACAGATTGGACTGCTCCCAAATGCTACAAATACTGGAGGAATGTTGTAGTCATTGCACACACCTAGCATAAATGCTGACTTCCCTTTACTCTGTCAATTCTCCAGGCACTCTGTTAAATATACTTTGATTCCTCTCATTGCCTTCTCAGCTTCCACCCCACACTTCTATTGTCTACAGAATGAATGCAATTAGTGACCTGACTTCAAATCACCTGAAAACATTTATATTTAAAAATTTCTGCAGTTGTCTGCATTGCTCTGCTTCCAGCTCTACCCAACCTATTTACCTGCAAGACTAAAATTTGGTGGAAGTGTGTAATACATACCAATGGCAGCATACAGGTGAACTGGAAACCTGTTTCACTTATTGAGAAGGCATTTTAGCTGCCTCAGTGTGTGTGTGTTTTAATATCACAGCAGGGCTTTTAAGGTGTTTCATTTTTTGAGGTCAATAGGAAAACATATTTTTCACATATTCTTTTGGAGACTGGAATATGTTTATACTCCCCACACAGAGCTCTAAGTCATCATATTTTGGGTTTTTAAAGCAGCATGAAGGGAAATTCTGCACGAATGGGTGTTTTCAGACAAGAAGTTTAAATTACTGTTTAGCCTCTCCAGTGCTATTGTGATTATTGATAGCAGAGGTTAAAACATGGAAAGGAGGCATGCATAATTTGAAGCAGCATTCTAGCCAATGTAGGTTTTGTAGTTACATGGGTTAGGGAGTGGAATTTATTGCTTCGTGTGTAAAAAGGTCTTATGGGTGCACGTCTACTATGGCAGGAATCACCAACATGACACCTGTGGGTGCTTGTGCCCACTTATACCACTTATGGTGCCTGTGAAAAGTCTAAATAAATATCACCTCAAAAACCCACAATACAGAATAGACTGCATTCCTGCTCAGTTCCTTTCTGCGCTATCTCAGCCTCTCCTTCATTTAAATTGCCCCCTTAAACAGCCCACCTTTCAGTGAATGATTAGATGCCCCCCCCCATCCCTTTCATCCTAGACAGAGATGAAGGAAAAAGAGATTTTCTCTGTCGCAGTGGCTAATGTGGCACATGGCTTTCTTCGACTGATGGAATAGCTGATACAGTGGTACCTCGGGTTAAGTACTTAATTCGTTCCGGAGGTCCGTTCTTAACCTGAAGCACCACTTTAGCTAATGGGGCCTCCTCCTGCTGCTGCGCCACCGGAGCATGATTTCTGTTCTCATCCTGAAGCAAAGTTCTTAACCTGAAGCACTATTTCTGGGTTAGCGGAGTGTGTAACCTGAAGCGTATGTAACCTGAAGCATATGTAACCTGAGGTACCACTGTACTGCTTTTCCTAATCTTTTAGATGTTGCATCAACTATGCCATGCCCTCTGACTGCCGGATAGCATGGATCATTTAACAGTGAAGAATCAACTAAGTTAGAAAGTTGAAGATGTGCTTGATACATGGTGGTCCACACAACTCCCATATTATGCCTCTTGGAGAGGAGCTTAGAGCTGCTTTGCTCCTTCTCAGCCTTAATTATTATTATTTTTTTTTTTTACTGCAGCACCATGAACCAGAACTCAACCAGATCTCATGTTAAATGCTCTCCTTACCATAGCCAAGAAGAAACCCTTTTTTTTACCTCACTATGTTTAACACATTTGGTGAAGAAAATCTGGAATGACCACTTGGCAGGGAGAAACCTGCTAGGGTTAGGGACAATGTACTTTTATGAAACTAAGAAGTTGTGTACATATTACATATTAAAACACATATTAAAACACTTCAAATTAATTATTCCCCCAACACAGACAATGTTATGATATGGGAGGCCTCATAAAGGAGACATTACGTTTCAAATAGAATCATGTTATACCAAAATAAAAAAAGAGCCTGAATGGCTGCTGCTGGTGGTGGAATATAAATGATCTCCCTACACAAATTTACCAGCTGGAGCTAGAGCATGAAGAAGCATGCTCAGTGAAAATATATATAAAACATTTAAGGCTGTAAGGAAATAATTGGACTTAATTAATTGTACTCAGATGGAAACAGATGGGGAGAGTTTACTTTTTTGAAACAGGAGTATCCAGTGGGATACTCTTCAGAAGTTTTTGGACTACAGTGCCCATCATTCCTAACCATTGACTATGCTGGTTGGGGCTGATGGGACTCCAAATTACCTACATTTGTCTTAAAAACAATGAACGTTTGAGAGAGACAATAAACTAGGTAGGCTTTTAGAATCATTGCTAAAACACACACACAATAATTGGGCTGAAGGAGGGAAATAAGATACAGTGGTACCTCGCAAGACGAATGCCTCGCAAGACGAAAAACGCGCAAGACGAAAGAGTTTTCCGTTTTTTGAGTCGTTCTGCAAGACGAATTTCCCTATGGGCTTGCTTCACAAGACGAAACGTCTTGCGAGTTCTTGTGAGTTTGTTTCCTTTTTCTTAAAGCCGCTAAGCCGTTAATAGCCGCTAAGCCGCTAAGCCGTTAATAGCCGTGCTTCGCAAGACGAAAAAACCGCAAGATGAAGAGACTCGTGGAACGGATTAATTTCGTCTTGCGAGGCACCACTGTACTTACTGTGTTACGTCCTCTAAGTATGTATAACTATACTTTGGAGAACCTACACAAAGAAGGAAATAAATATTTCTGAGAGAAAATTGATTTGAATGCCCACCTCTAACTACAGAGGACACTGAAAATTTGCCAGATACAATCACAACAGAAGAATTGCTAAATCATCGTAGCATTTGGGGGGAAAGTAAGCCTGTGGGTGTTCTGCTCAATTTTTAAAAAGTATTCCTAAATGTATTATCACATCTCTGCTTAACTGCACTGAATAAACAATGCAAAAGCATATTCCCCCCCCCCAAAAAAAAACTTGGGAAGATGCAAAAATAATTGATAGTCTGAAACAGGGCATAGCTGAATGTAATTAATGATGAATATATTTCCAGAAGATCAGGCAAGCTTTATTAGAAATCATAAATTATCACTGTACATACAAAACCTCTTGGTCATAATTCACATAAAAATAAAGTTTTTTAAAAAGGCATTTGAGCTATTATTCCTTTATGTGGAAAAAGCTTTCAGAAATTTAGAGTGTGATCATCTGTCAGGTTTTAAGTAAAATAGGTATGGCATGAAATGGATCAAGATTTTAGTTGCTAATCCAATTTCATTAATCTCATTAACAGTGCAATCTAGTACCTGTCTACTCATAAGTAAGATCCACTGACTTCACCAGAATCTGCTCCCAGGTGAGTGTGTGTAGCCTAGATGGGGCAGATTCAGATATATTCTACTTTTGTAGAGGAACACATGGCAGGGATATGAATGAATGAAACTTTATTTGCGTCTGCCGTCAGCCATAGCAACAAAAGAACATTGTGATATACACAAAACAAAATAAAAAGTCAATTATAAAACACTGTTTAGGGTCCTGAATCAGCAGCCAAATAGTGGACCTTATTCTGGTTGCCCCAGCTAGAAACCTTGCAACTTTTGCTGTCATCTGTTCCTCTTGATCTGCCAGGAGGAAAGACACTGTGGGCGACCCGGAATGGACAATAAAAGAGGGGTGATAATCTCATTCCTCAGGTCTTTATAAAGGCAGGGATATTTTATCACCTTTGTTGTTTACTTCAGGTGCAGCAGTAAACCATGCTCTCTGACATAATGGCTGATCGTGCAAATACATGTTGCTTGTGTGCACCCATCAGTTTTCATGCAGAAACAAAAATAATCCCAGCTACCGTTAAATAAAGTTTGAGGCTCAAGATAGCTTCTAAAATGGGGCACAACACTGCTGGCATAGTTCAAATTCAAATTTGTTTGTTGTAGCTTCAAGATAGTGGTTTTCAACAGTTGGAAGATATGTCTTTTTATGGAGCTACAAACCTAGATGATAAGTAGAGTCCATTTTATGTTTCATTTATACATGTAGGACAGAAGAAAAGTTGTTCTTCATAAAGTTGTGATTACAAATGGACATATCCCATATTCTGAAGAATTGTCCTGTTTTGAATTACATTCTGGTTATGTACAGGCTCTAGATTGCTTTGAGGTACCTCATACCAATCTTTGAAATCAATGAAATTATTTAAAAGAATCTTTCCTTCACTCCTTCTGTGCCCTGGAAGCAGAGACACATCTACCAAGTGGCACTACAGCAGGAGAGGCCTTTCCTCTTGCTTCCAGATGCTCTTAATTAGTGCAGATGTATTGACTAAAATAAGCTGCACAGTGGTACCTCAGGTTACATACACTTCAGGTTACAGACTCCACTAAGCCAGAAATAGTGCTTCAGGTTAAGAACTTTGCTTCAGGATGAGAACAGAAATCGGGCTCCGGCGGCGTGGCAACAGCAGCAGGCCCCATTAGCTAAAGTGGTGCTTCAGGTTAAGAACAGTTTCAGGTTAAGTACGGACCTCCGGAACGAATTAAGTACTTAATCCGAGGTACCACTGTATTTGACAAATTTCTTGGGTGGGTGGGACAGTGGTTAGGGAGGGATGGAAATAAATAAAACATACTTCTATTTATTTCCATTACAACTTCATGTTCTTTGACTGTCCTCTAGGTTGGTTTTTTCCTCGTAATGTTAAATTAATTAAATGATAGTTAAGCCAAGTGGCACAAGGGTTGCAGACAGCTTCTAATAAGGAAATGTCTTGTATTTCTTGTATTTCAAGTGAGAACTGTTTTCCCCCTCCTCCAAGACAAAATTAATGTCTGGCTGCTCCTAGAGTTTACTGAGCATGGTTTTAATTTAAGGTTCTAAATTTGTTTAGTGTTCCCTCTTCAGAATTCAGGTGATGCCTCGGAGGGGATGGAGTGAGGAAGAGAAACAATCCTGACTATCTTACACCATGAATATTTCTTTGCTGATTCACAGGCAGGTGACAAATACTACAAGAGAATGTATCAGTTCTTTTTCTCTCTCTCTGCCCTGCCCAACCACCAGCACTTATTTTTGGGTAGGGTATGTATTAGGAGGGCACAAAAACCTGTACCAGCAAATTACATTAAACCAACCCCAAGAATGCATTAGCAGAAATATTTAGGACAGTGCTGCCAGCCTTGCTGAAATGTAACTTCGCAATTGTAATTATATTTTTCCGCTTTATTGTAAATATATTCTCATCATTAATGTATTTTTGTTAAAGTCGTGCACACCTTTCAGCACTTTTTGTTATATAGAGCTGTGCCCTTGTATGCAACTCTGCAATCATACATACAATATAGAATTAATGTAAATATGACATAATATGTATTATTTTATACATTACTTATTGGATGTTGAAGAGCTCCAGACACAAACAGAACCATTTTTCTTTGATGATTGGATTGAATCTGTCTATGATAGCTAAGGTTTAGTTAACTCTTTTACAATGTGATTCTATCCATCCCATGTGGTTTCTCCATTACTATCTTACCAGACCAGTGTGGAAAGCTGCCTCAGGGAAGCTGCTACCACACCATTTTCTAATGTGTGCACAGTTCTTCTCACATTGTTCCGAGTAGGCGTTTTGTCATGTACTCCTAGCCTGAAGTGCTAATCTCTTGAATACTTTATAGGAACACATGCCTTACTGGTTAGATGTGCTTCCTGTGGTTCAGATGCAATCAGCAAACCACTTACCCTAGACATATGGTTCCTCCAAAACTCTACTGGGATTTACGCTAGTCCTTCAATAAATAGTTCATGCATGCTAGTCTGTATCTAGAGACAGGAGCTATGTGGACAAATGGTTAGCCCTTTTCTTATGGCTTCTAGCAGTCCATGCTTTGGGTCAATAACAAGTTGGTTTCTTTAGGCAACTCTAAAAGAAAAAGAAAAAACAGGCTTGCACTTGAGAAATGGCAGCTTTGTCTTTTGAGATCTTTAAAAGAAATCCTAACTTCTTTTCAAAAATTCAGTTTTATAATACCAGTAAAGATTTTGATGGCAATTCTTTAGAAGTCAGATAAGAATGAATTGCACCATCAGCCTTGCCTGAGGATCATAACTACTATACTTGCTCTTTATTTGACAGATAAATGGCTACTATAATGCCCATTATTGCTTCATTTTAAATGCTGCTCAGAAAAGATGGGAAGGGGAAAACTCGGTATGAACTTGCATCTAGATCAAGTGCAGCCAAACAGTCCTTCAAGGTACAGTCCCCTTTACTCAGACCATGGCTGGTTGGACGATCCCAAAAATCTCCAGCAGGTTTGGGGAAACACCAGTTCCACAGGCTCAATTAACAGAATACATTTCCCCATCACTTTATGTAACCCAGTTGCTGCTTCACGCCAAAATGTTTTGGGTCAAAGCTACGTACACCTCTGTTTCTATATTTTTGCACTCTCAAGGTGACCTCGTAAGCACAACCTTCAATGGCTCAGGACCACAATACCTGGAGGACTGCATCTCCCAGTAGGAACCAACCTAGACCCTGCAGTCATCATCTGAAACCTAACTTTGTGTGCCTCCTCCACGAGAGGTCCAGAGGGTGGCATCACAAGAAATGTATTTTTCTGCAGCAGTTCACTGTTTGTGGAATGCTCTTCCCAGGCAGCCTCACCAGGCGTCATCTTTAGGTGCAGCAGGCAAAATATTTCCTCTGTAACCGGGCTTTCGGCTTTCAGCCATCTATTAGCCTTTTAGAAATGGGTGGGATGTTTTTGATATATTTCTCTTTCCTTTCCCTTTTAATGTGGTGTTTATTGTCTGTTTGGTTGTGAGTCACTTTGGGTTGCCCTGGGCAACAGAGATGGAGGCAGGCAGGCAGGTGGGGAGCGGGAAGCTGGGGGGGGGAGTAAGATGAAGGGGTCACTTTGGTGAGGAGTAAGAGGAGGAATGAGAGGTGGCCGTGGTGAAGTGTAAATAGGGGTGGGTGACTTTGACAAGTGGGGTGGGTGGTGGTTGATGAGTAGAAAGGATTGGTGGTTGGTGGGGTTGGTGAGCAAAGAAAGCAGGTGTGCAGTCCTTAGTCTCTCTCTCTCCCTCTTATTATTTACAAATCAAACAATCATGACATAACTTATTAATATAGATTTAACCACCACTTCTTCCATTTCCTAGCACTTATCAACTAGCTATTTACTCACTCACTCACTCACTCACTCACTCACTTCCAAGGTAGTTAGTAAGCTCACCTCCATTGGTGCTGGTTGCTTTCACACAATAACAAAGCTTTCTTAATAATGCATACCTGTGACAGGGTCATGTTGCATTTCAGCACACAGCTTGTTGTAGGAAAAACTTAGTTGTGTAGAGTGAACAGTGGGATTAATTAGAAAGGGAAAAGATGGATAAGCCACCTTCTTTGCACTGTTGTGAATACTAAGGTGAATAACCTCATAAATGGAGGTTATGAAGGGGAGAAGGGATAAAGGTTCAGAAAAACTTATAATATGTGCTGAGACAAGGCAATAAATACTAACCTCCCTCCCCCCCACTCCACCGCATAGACATGCACATTCATCTTCATTCCAACTCATGGAAAAAATGATTAAGGGATTGTCAACAAAGCTAACACTCAATCTCTTTAGCTTTAGATTTAGCTTATTACGTGTATTGGGAAGATAATAGCCTTAGCTCAGATTAAAAAAACATTGAAGGTAATGAAAACCTAGACATTCAACAATTGGAGAAGAGATTGCTGTTTGTTGATCAAAATGTTTTTTGACATAAATATTTGTGAAAGTAGGCCTAGGCATCCTTTGTTTCTGTTTTTGTGTGATTTCCCTTAAGAGAGATTTCCCATTCTGTGAATACCAGAGCTGACCAGATACTAGCATTCAGTTTCTGAAATATTATCTTGCTTTGAACTTTCCACAAAAGATTCTGGTTGTTTGATGAGCCTTTCCATAAAGCAGGCATAGGGAACTAGTAGCCCTCCAAGAGCTGTTGAATTCCATCTCCATCAGTCCTAGATAGGCCAGACAGTCCTCAGGGTTGCTGAGAGTTTCAGTCCATAACATCCAGACGGTCACAGGTTTCACCCCTGCTATGAAGACTCTGAGATGACTAAAAATAATTAAAACTAATAGAAGTAATATCACAGCAGATAAAATCTACAATGACCACTTCTAGAAATAGAACATCGTTTAATTAAAAATTTGGTTTGGCAGTTGGATTCTCCATCAAAGAAAGAAGCAAGAAAAGAAGTTTGGGTGGATTTTTGATTTTTTTTAAAACATTTGAGAATTTGTTTTATCGTTCCAATTGAATTATTTATTGACCAGCTGTTTATAATAGCAGAACAAAATAAATATATAAAAACCAAATCTGGCGGCTTTGTGGTACTTCAGCCTTTGAAGATATATTGGAAAGTTATGGATAAACACAAGGGGAAAGACCCAGAGATAACCTTTGAAGAGCTGTTCAAATTGAAATGATATGGACGAACAACTTGGATTTAACAAGTTGAACAGTAGAGAGATTCTTATTAGCTCTTCATTGCCTCCTGATGCATAAAGGATAATTAATTTCTTAGATCCATTTTGCAGCCTGAACTCTATTAGAATTAAGATATGATAAGAGATTCTCCTGATAAACAAAGCTGGTATTCTTAATTAATCACATTCCTGATTGGAGACAGTGTTCTTAGACTGTTTTGCTAAGGACACCCCCCTTCCTTTTTAAAGCCATAAAACCAGTGTGCTTTTAACTACATTGTCTTAATGAGACAGGAATGGTATGTCAACAACTTGGAGTCCATATCGTGCACACACATTATAATATTGTTTGCCAATGAACATTTGCTTGCAACCTTGCCTTGCCCCAAGGGCAATGGTCTTACAGTCACAAAACAGTGGTTGATTGGTATGAAAACTTTATAGGAGTATTCATACCAATCACCACTGCCTGCTCTCCGCCCCCCGGTGCTGGAGCATGAAGCTCGCCACTGCTGAAATGTGGAGGGAAGTTCTATGGCCCACTATGGCCTACGCAACTAGCTCCTTCGACAGAGACTTCCCTCCAGACTCCTCTAATGGGATACCCTGTTATTGCTGCCGCAGAGAACAGAGGGGTAGGTGTGTCACCACTTCACCACACTCTTTGGATGAAAGACTAAAGGATTCTGACCAAAGTCTAAACCGCCAAGTTGTGACTAGTGTTAAGGGGAAGGCAAAAATTCCTTTTGAAATATACTCGGAGCCCTGTAGTGATTTCATGTTCTTTATTGCAGCTTGTAAAACAGTGATTGAATTGCCCCCCCCCAACCTCAGGCCTTTATATACATTATTTACACAATGAGTCCTGTCTGATTGGCTGATTCTGCTTCCCTTCCATAGCCTGATTGGTCTTTTCCTGCAAGCCAATCAGTTGTTGCATTCTAGGATACTAGTTGCCTATTGCTTAGTCCATAACACCTTCCCAGCCCCGAATTTGGCAGCCATCATAAGACCAAAGCAAAGTCCTCCTATATGAAAAGGAAAATGGTTAAAGCAGCAAGATATTAACGTAGAGAGGGAAAGGGTGGGTGACGCTCCCAGTGGACTGGATGAAGGGTGGGTGACGCTCCCAGTCGCTGGGATATATAGTTGGTGGGCGGACCTGAGTGAAGCCTGCCTAACTCAGGTCCGTTTGCCAAGCCACGCCCACCCAAGGTCACCAAGGATTGGCCCAATTTGAAACCGGGTTTGGCGGGAACCTGTGAGCCTCCGCGGCAGCAATATAGTGTGGTGCACCTGAGCTGGTAGAGGAGGCATCACATAGGGCTGCAACTGCTGCTCACCGGCAAAGCAAATAAGTGGAAATAAGTCAGACAAGGAAATGTTGGGGAAATGGGGAAAAAGTGTTGTCAGACTGCAGCCTTAGTATATTTGAAAATGTCTCATTCTCCAACAAACATTTTAAATGCAGATTGTAGCTGCATTGGATTTGAATTTTTTATGTGTTTCATTGTCAATGTTTTTATCGTTAATTGCTTCAGGATGTTTCATGGGAAGCACTTAATAAATGAAATGAATGCATCTGGGATTTCTAAACTTTAGGCAGCCCATCACACAACCTGTCTGTTTATAAGTGTTTTGTCAAGAGAACCAGACTTGTTATCTTTGGGAAATGTTTTCAAACTATTGCCTCTGCAGAACTGCTGCACTAAGATATTGCTACCTCTTGACCCTGTTCTGCATGCTCAGCCTACATTTTTGACATCTTGAATTCAGGTACAGTTCTATAAATAAATATGTTTTCTCATGCTCTATATAGCATAGCCTGTGCAAGAGAAGTCATCTGCCCAGAAGCAGCAGCAGCAGCAGCTGGCGTGATGGGGCAGAGCAATACCACCACCTTCCTAAAAGCAATATCACTCTTGCTTACAAGATGGTGCAGAGCTGGGGCAGGGTTGCAGTGTGATTGGGACTGCGCTGCTACCAAGGAATGCAATTCAGCACTCCTGTCAGTGAACCTGCAGATTCCCAACCTTGCCACTGACCCATCTCCATTCCATCTCAATCAATGGCACCAATACTGATGCTGGGAGGCTGGCCATGGAGCAGTGCCCCACAATGGCTATGTTCTGCCTTCACTGTGTATGCCTCTGGAATCGCAGGTGGGCAGAGTGCTCAGGTCCAGCTTTCAGGCTTCCCACAGGCATCTGGTCAGCCGCTGTGAAAACAGGATGCTGGACTAGATGAGTCATTGACTTGACCCAACAGGCTCTTCTTATGTTCTTGTGTTCTTATTGAAGCCAGGCTAAAGCCATCTGTGGCCTGGGAAGAGTTTCAAGAGCTACACAGAAAGGTCAGGAGGGCTGCATTCAGGCCCTGACCCTGAGGTTCTCCACTCCTGGTCTAAAATTATCAAGCTGCATCACTGAATTTCACTAGCCTTGCCTGGATAAGCACCCACTCATGGAAACTGCCCTCTCCACACAAGCTCCTCCTGAATCTGGGGTATTCTCATTTTGGTTGTCCGCAATCTGGCACAGAATTATAATGGTCATATGACCTATGTGACTGAAATTAGGGGTTTTAGTCATTACTACAAAAGTTTATGGTATTTAACCTTCCTATTTGAATACAGACCATCTTGAATATATTGCAGTGAGCAACGCTTTTTAATTTCCTCTGGATACATAAATAGCAGGGAAGACAGTTCATCCAGTTTGATAGATTTTTCTCAGACACAATGTATGCAGATAACGGGAGTGGAAGGGAGTCGATGTGGGGGCTGCAGAGGACAATGGTGCTCCAGTGATGAGTGACTAGCCTGATGGTTTGATATAATAGCTCCAAGGACTACTCCCTAAGTTGCAAGAAGGCATGGGAAAATTCTTAAGACATCTTTTAACCAGCTGAAATTCCAAGACCTGTAATTTTGTCTACATAATGTAGCAAACAGGACACATGATATGATTCTGGGCTATAGTATCCTTGGGTATTTATCCAGAACACTGCTTTGGTGGAAGCAACATTCTTTTATTTGGATAACATTTCATCAGTTTATAAATGAACAGTACAGCTAAATATATAGTAAAATGAAAGAGCAATTTCAGCAGATGCAAATTACTTCCCTGGGTTACTAGTCACCTAATCTTGTTTTATGTTTATTTGTCTTCATAAAGAGACTACATCAAGGCTCCTTGTAACAAATGCCACTTGGTATTCATGATTTCTCTAGTTACAGTTTTTGTAATCATCTTGTAATTTGATTACTATTTCCTTTGCTTGCCCTTAATCTAATAAAACGAAGAGGAAATGTTTCTACTTGACCTTTTAGATGTTTCCAAGTCTTTTGATGAAATGTAAGGTCATTAAGATTTTTGTTCATTAGGGCTTATTAACAGCTTTAAAATGGATAGTTGATATGGTCAAACTATGCAATTATCCATATTCTGGAATGTTTTGTTTTGCCATGTGTTATACTTGGATCGAAACGATTGTATGCCTAGACTGCTTTCTTTGTGGCATACCACAAAGACATGGGGAACTTTTTACAAAATGTGCAGTATGATAGCAATCAGGGATGGCCATATAGTGACCCATGAGGCAAGTGCATCTGCGCGTCCCACCTTGCCACGCTAGGTCTCCGCCAAATTTTAATACAGCAATTGCCCCCAATTTGATGTTATATCTTTCTCCTTCAGTTTTATACTCCAAATATAAGTTGGCAGATTTAGTGTTTTGCATAATAACTGTAAAGCCCTTACAGCAAGCTGGCTCAACTTTATCAAAGAGCCTGACCACTCAGAAAAGGGTTTGTGTTGTGCAGGATAACTAACTTCTGGCCACCCTGATCACTGTATGAAGAAGACATGGGCTCTGAAGAGAACAATGTAATTGCCCCATCATCCAGACACAAGAGGAAGGCATCAGCAGGCAACTTGGCTGGGGGAGGGGACTCTGCTTGGATGAAGAACCTCAAAACAGCCAATGAGAAGGGATAAGTGCAATCAGGTGTCATGGCATCCTGACTGTTGGGGGGGAACCTGGAAAATCAGGTGGGAGGCAGAACGGAATGGAACAGTGGGCCAAAGTGCCTCCCACTGGGTATTGCAGGGAGCAGTTGCGGAGTTGCAGCAACCATTTTGGGCAACTTCTTAAACACAACCCAAACACTAATGTCCCCAATCAGTCCTCTTTCCTGTTCTTCCCAATGTTTGGCATATGGATTCTGAGAGAATATTATAATGACACAAGGCCACAAAATGAGCTACTGAGTAATGAAAGCATGTTTTAAAGTGGCATATTATACACTCTTTCCACAAAGCATAGCTCTAATAACTTTTCAGATCTGTTTGATGTTTGATTGTGCATGGAGTGGAGCAGATACTTGTCAGCTAATTTCTCTTTTAATCTTATGCACATCCTGCCAGATCTAAGGTGCCTTAGCAATCAGGCTTTATTTTCCTGTTAGTTATCTTTCCAACTCACATTCAGAGAGTGTAGTTTTTATTTTGTGCCAAAGGGGGGGGGGAATCCGGAGGCAATGTTTATCAGCTTTGCTTGATTTGCAGATATGTCTGGCATGGAAAGAATGAGCTTAACTCATGAATGCAAAGAGGAGGAGGATTGCTGAGGGTCAGGAGGGGGATTCCTTGGATTCTCTCTGATCAGCGTAAGGAGCTGATCTTGTCATTGAAACCAGTGACAGAATGCCTTTTTGACTTCCAAGGTGGTAGAAAACAAATCTACAGGACCTTAAGTGTGTGGCAGACTGGCTTCACGACAGCAGCAGACAGGCTGAATAGCTGTGTTGGTCAAATACACTAAATCAGGAAAATCTTAAATACAGATGGAAGGGAGACTTAGCAATACCTAGAGCAGACCCACTGCAACAAATGGGACTAACCTAAACCCTATTCATTTCAGTGGGTACTGTATTATTTAACTATGGTAAAGACTGCATCCAGTTCACTGATTCTTCCTTGAATTTAATTATTTCTATTATTTACTACATTTGTGTACTGCACAATATTCATAGATCTCAGGGCAGTTCACAATGTAAAATTACAACGTAAAGAACAAAAAATATATCATAAAAATAAGAAGAAAAACCAACCAATAATCCCTTGTCCCACAACACATAGAAAAGGGCATTGAATGGATGCAGCCTAGCTGCACAGGCCCATCATTTGTGTGGTCATTTCCTTTCTTTTCATTTAAGATTTGTACCCTACTTTCCCCTCTGAATAGAAGCCCAAAGTACAGGCTGACAACCTGTACGACACAATCAATACAAAATAAATGTATATCTCTAAACCAGGGGTGCCTTTTTTGGAACCAGAGGACTGCATTTAGTGATCAGCCGATGTGTCAATTTCTCCACATTCCCACATTAGATTTGAGTCTAAGTTTTAAAGGCCTCATGAAAATTCACCAGCATTTCAATGTGGTTTGCTCCTATTATGCAGTGCTTCTATGCAATTTTGTCTAATGCACACCTTTTTTCTTTTGCAAAGCATTTTCCCCTTGCGTCATGCAGGTTTGCATGTTGTTTTCACAAATATATGCACTTTATGCACTCTTTACCACACACACATTTCAGTTCACATATTGTTTTGGAAAGTGTGAGTTAGGTAGGTTTGCTTATAATGGCGGACTAAATCAAATTGCTTCCACATCCGTAGTTGCATTCATTAATTACTTCATGCCGGTGGTGGACATGGATACCTCACAGTCTCATGCACACACCACACACAGGACACAAAGCCTTCCTTCTCAGCTGATCCATGTAGATCAGTCTGATAACCCGTGAAGAGACAATTTGCTTCTTCATCATGGTGCTGGGTTGGATGGAAAGGTGCTGTGTCTTCTATAACTCTCCCCTACCCCGGCTTTTTCTTTTTCTTTTGCTACTGTGGGGTTTTGATGGACTCACTGAGGCTCTTGGACCAGGGGTTAGCCACCTCAGTCTAAAAGATAATACAGTTCAATTGCAACTCACCTTATAAATATAATGAGAAAATCAGGTAATTGATCTGATAATCTTGCAAATGCTTCTGGACTTATTGTGGATTTATTGTGAGATTGATGCTCCTTATGGAGTCGTGCTTCTTGCCGTATCCATATAGCATTGTTGACTTCAAAATGCCAACCTGTATTTCTCACCCAACCTCATTTAATCCACATCAAACCTTTCCAGTGAAATCATATCTATCTATCTACCTGTTCCCAACAACCGGTTGGCATATTAAGGTCCCACCTTGAAGAACCCTGAGTGTTCTGAGCTAAGATGTGCTGGATTTCACATGCATAGGCAGATTGCATTTGAAGTGGTTGCCTGAGAATACTGGAAGTGGTGCGAGTATTTGGTATGAATAGAGAGGTCAGCAACAATCTCATTCCCTTCTGTGCATAATGGCCAGATCAGGGAGAAACAGCATCCAATCAAGCCCTCCTAATTTTCTTTTGTTTTGAATACAGACATGCCAGCACCAATGTTTAGAATTTTGGACACCAGACTTCCCAATTAAACTATTGAACTCTTTGTGCACACTGAGATACGTGATTTGCCCCAAGGCAATTTCCCTGAAACTAGAAAATAAAAAAGGCAGATATTCAGCACATAAAGTCAAGGTTGGAGATAGACTAGCTATGATCTCATCAGCATTCAGTACACTGACCTAATGTGAAAATACTGGGGTGGAGGGTGATGGTGGAGAAAAAAGCATGAAAAGCAAGACAGCGTTACAAGGAAATGTGCTGTCTTAAGCAACCACAGGAAAAGCGAATGGCATATATTGAAAGTCTAACAATATGAGAACATTTATTCAGGTGAGCAACAGATTGACTTAGGTACCCATCCTAACAAACTGCCAATATTCTGAGAGTAGTCACTGATTAGATTAAGCAAAAGACAGGATATGGCTCTGCCGTGGCTGCAGTAGTCCATGCTGGCTTTGAAGATGATCACGGTCTGATGCATAGCTTTTAATTATGTTGATTATAGTTTCACTGAAAAATAGAAGCTGTCTCAGAATCAGCCAAGACCCAAATTAATGTGATATGCATTTTGCATGGATAGAAATCCTTGCCATTTTCACTGATTATTTTCGCATGGTTTTTTGCAGATTCTTGAAGCCAACACCTGCATGGTTAGCTAAATGTCATTTAGAGTGACTTATATTGTTACAGGGTTGTTGTTTTTTAAACCACCCTTGATATATTTACTTTATTGTTGTTAGCCGCCCTGAGCCCGGCTTCGGCTGGGGAGGGCGAGATATAAATAAAATTTATTATTATTATTATGTAGATTCATTACTGAGAATAGCAGCGGTTGCCATTTTGAACTTCTGAGGCTGGCAACCATTCATTCCCCAGAAAACACGGGTATCTCCAAGGATCACCTATTGGATTTCTTAATTTTTACTGCCCGTGGCATTTGCCCTCCTAGGTGTGTGACATCATACTGGGTTCATAAGGAAAGGGTTAACTAATTGTAAAATGACTAACCAATGGGAACCCAGGGGGCAGAGTTAACTGTGTATAAGGTTTAAGCACAGAGGGTTTTTTGGAGGAGTTAGGAGTTAGAGTTAGGATGGTTGAGAAGACAGTCTGGAGTTAGAAGAGACAGAGAAGATAAGTCTGTGGGTTGGGCTAGTCTGGTGTGAGAGAGTGAGACAATTTGCTAAGAGGAGTCAGTCAAATAGTTGAGATAATCTGTCAGAAGGTATTAGGAAGACATAGGCCAGTAAAGAAACTAAAGTTAAGATACTGACAAGAATATTATCTGAGAAACCATAAACTTGTTAATGTTTGTAAAATAAACTTGGTTTTTTTTGTTCACTTTTAACAACTGACTGGACTCAGTGTTTTACCAGAGAGTAACTGGTTGGTGGCAGCCGGGAAGCGAGCACAATGGTGGCACAGGTCTCAACAGACCGTTAAACGTCTGGGGACCCTGCGTGATCACCACACTGCCCTACAAATAGTTCTTATTCCTCTATTCTCTTGTCAGAGATTTTTTGTTTTCCCCTACATAGCTACAGTAACAGCAAATCAAAATCAGAGCTGCAGCGCAAAGGGAGGATAGACCCCCTGCTTTCTCCACTACCAAAGCCCCAGTTCAAATTGGATCTACCTTTTAAAGAAAAAGATGAGGGGCAGGAACATCCACAAGCTTCCTGTTTCATATTTTGTTTTCTCCAAATTGTGATTGAAAAAAACTGCAGACATTTAAATAGGCATTTGAATAACATGCACACGTCTGGGCAGACTAGATTGTATCACTATCACCATCATTTGATTTATATACCACTTAAATGTCATAATGTCTTCTAAGTGGTTTACAAGCATTTATAAAATTCATACATAATAAAAACACCAGTATCTAAAATATACTATATTAAATAATAAAAACACCAATATCTAAAATATACTATAAAATAGGCCTGTTAAAAAGCACAACAATTTTAAACGGTTAAAACAAACAATGAAAACAGATCAAAAAGTTCAAGTTCAGGAGAATGCTTGCCTCTACAAGTGTGTCTTCAAGAGCCGGTGGAATGCCAATACAGATGAAGCATCTCATATTTCAGGGAGGGCATACCATGACACTGGTGCTGCCAGTTAAAAAGCCTACTTCCATGTTAGCACAAACCAATAACTATCAGGCCTCGGTAAAACTAGCCAGGTTCCAGGCACCACAAATTTCCTACTCCATTGTGTCAGGACCCATGAGGGTGTTCTACTATCTTGCTCTTTTCAAATATGGAATTTATACAATTCTACTTCATGGCAAGGGCATGCAATTTCTTTCTCTCCATAGATACAAACAGACTTTTGTGGTACAGCTTGTTCCCCTGTTCTTTTAGCTATGCCATAGATATGATACCTTTTCATATGAATGAGTGTTTTCCAAACTACAGTCGAACATTTTAGCAGGCTGTAAGTTTCCCAGAAAGGAGTCAGCCTCAGGCATTAGAATTTCCTTGTTTCTCATCTTCTCATCCCTATCTAATATCTATTTTCATGCTCATGAGCTTCTTAGATGTTCACAATACATTGCAGTTTTCCAACTGAGGGAACATTCGAAGGACATCGGGTTTGATTCAGCATACAATTCTAGACTTAGAATGGCTTTGAATTTAAAGTGAGCCGTCAAATAATGCTTTGTAAAACTACCATATCGCACCATTACTGTGACTTAAAAGGTGTCTCTAGATAGGTGTTGCTGTTATATTACTCGTGTCATGCATGTAAACAATTTAAAATGCCCCTATCCAAATAATCAGAATGAGATAGTATATTGTAAATCAGATGAGCCAACATTTGTAAAGGACCTGCCAAACCACATTGTTTTGTTTCGGATAAAAGCAGTAAGGACAATTCATTTAAATGTCATTCTGAGTCAGGAAAGGTTTCACACATCAGTTGGGCATTTTAACCTTTTAATAATTCTGTGAGGAGGGAAGGAAGTGAACTTTAAGATTTTTGAAAAAAAAATGTTTTTCTTCAGGTTTTATATTTATATATATCTGACATTTTGAAGCAACCCACAGAAATGAACCTGTTTGTTGCTGAATTTTGAACTGAAAGGTATTATGTTATTCCACTTAATAGACCAGCATCCAACTAAACTGATATTATAGACAAATGGGGCCTTGCAGAGTTCAGCCACTATTCTCCATCCGCCCCACTGGGTTTTTGTTTCCCCACTACAACATTTCCCCACAATAATCATTATCAGTCCTGATCATGCAAGGGATACAGGAGAAATTTGATTTGTTTCACAACTAAAATCCTTTGGTAGGTTCACCTACCAAATCCTCACTTTCAAAGGAATATGCAAACCAAAACATAGTGATTATTCAAAATTCACACTTCTCTGAATTTTATAATGCAGTTCTCCAGCCAAGTAGTATGTACAAACATGCATGTACTAGGTTCAAGTGTGCATTAAAATGTACACATTAGTGAGCATAATAATGCAAAATGTTATATTAAGGGAAACTGCAATAATAATGGGTGTATTATGAGAAATTCACACTATAATGCTAATGAATTTTGAGGATTTTAAATATTTTTTTTAGAAAGGACAAACTGATGTGAAAATGTGGAGAGCAGAGCTGAGAAAATGAGAGAAACCAAAACTGACGGGCTCACCCATTCATTATTCCTCAGTGTAATTATGTTGAATCACTGGGTTGCTTTTATGTTTAATTTTTATTCCCTTCTTTGTTTTTTGTTTGTTTGTTTGTTTGTGTGTATGTGCGTGAGAGAAGGGGGGGGGTGTTCCAGCCACTTCACTCTTTTGAGCCAGTAGTGTTGTTTTGGTGGCATAAGAGTGGACACACAAGAATTTGTGCGGTACTAAAGTACATATAGTACTCTGGTATCTACTGTAGTACATATTTGATACTCAACTGCTAAACTGGACTTTCATGGGCACTATTTGAATCTGTTTCTGGAGTGGGCAAATTTTGCCTCACAGAGTCTTTCCAAGTCTGCATTCATAATAGTGTTGTTGCCAAGTTTTGGAATAACAAAACGCATTTCAGAAATAATAAGCTGTTTCTGATTTCTGTCAAAATCCTTTAGAAACATGACTAGACTTGTAAATAAGTTCAGCCCATTCCTAGCTGCTCCCAGTCTTTTCCCTTTCCCAAAATTTATGCCTCTTAGCAGCAGCGATTGGTGGTGGGGCAAACAGGAAGGCTGTCTCTTGGGCCTTAATTGGACCTGAAAAATCACCAATGTGAAATTCCAAGTGCAAAGATCTCTGGGAGAGGGAAGGGGAGTGGGTGGGCTTGCAAAGTAGCGGAGAAAGAAAATAAACAGTAGAGAAATCAGTTTGGGATGCATTCCAAGGAAGCATTTGGAATGGGACATGTGTAACTCCAGGCGACAAAAATGAAAATTTGTTGGACTCCAGCATGCCAATACTTAAACAACAGAGGCATGTGTGTCTGAGGAAAGGGCTCAAGGGGTTTCAGTTAGAACTATGCTATGAAACACAGTACCTTTTCATGTGTATGCTCATTAAAACTATTTGGGTTTCTCCAAGCGGAACAATGCTTCCTTTTAAACAGACAGCACAGTGTATAATCATCCATCAGGGGCAAGAGGCATTTTTTGCCTAAGGGGAAGGAATTGGTACAGTGTTTCTTATAGACTTGCCATAAGCTGCCTAAGCTCTAGCCAATGACCAGGGCTATTTTGTGACTGACAAATGCTGTTTCCGGATGAATTCATTACTTGGTTCCGGTGCCTCCAGGCCTGTTCCCCACAATACTGTATTCTCATGGTATTTCTGGTGGAGATTATTCACAGTTGGCACCTAAGTGGTACTGCTATATCCAAAACATTTGTTCCATGATCTCAGGGGGAAACTACATGTTACACTTAGCTTTGGTTTGGCAATGCTCAGGGTAATGTGCACGATACCCACAACAATCCTGTGAGGAAGGGTTAGATTGAGAGACAGCAACTGGCCCACAGACACTTAGGATATTTGTGGCCTATGAAGGATTAGACAGGTCTCCTTAGTTTAAGCCCAACACTCTTAACTACTAGGGCTCTGTTAAATCCAAACTACTTCAACCTTAAGCCTCACCAGTTTGACAAGTTCTGTTGCCTTGGATCCCAGATATTTTGGCCTTAGCCCTTGCCTCTCCATGGTCCATCTCTATTATGGTGGATTGGCATCCAATTTTCATGAAGCTGAAGCCCTGCTAACTCCCCTACTTTGAATGGCATCTACTCATTCAACTTAAACAGTCAGACTGAGTTTGGACATTCTTCTCCTAAAAATTCTAAATTCTGCAGATAAGACTGCAGAATGTGACCTAGAAGTAAAGCAGCAAGCTGGAGAGAGAGGGTGTGTCTTAAAGCAATGTTGGAGACCCATGTTTGATTTCTGTTTGAATCCAAGACTGCAGCTATGGGAGAAACAATACCCTTTTGGGGTGTTGATGCTGTGAACCCCTCCACTGTGGGCTCAGATGGTAAATAAGCCATATATCATAAAGACACCACAGATTCCGCTTTGCCTCATTCCCAAAGGAAACACGAACCCTGGGTAAATGCCTGGAACCCCTGGAATCTCGCACTGCTCGGAGATTGGGGTGGCGTCACTGCAACGATATGCTACAAATGGAGCAGAAAGACTTTTAATAGTATTTTACAGTTGGGTGAAAAGCATTCAAAGGCTGTTCAGATTAATCAGAAAAAATAATATAGAAGTACTTTCCAATGGGCTAAAAGTGACCAGGAAATTTCACGGCTAGTTTTCAAATGTTTGACTGCAGCCCAACTTCAAATGTGTTGATTTCACTGGAAGCCAAGGAGGAAGTTTGTGGCCTGGTGATATGCTCTGTAGGTTCTTTTGCTGCTACAATCTTTAAAATGTGATACAAATTTGAAAAAGAAATAAATCGGACCAGTTGTTCAGGGAATAACACTTGTGTTTCATCGAATTAAAAATGAACACATTTCATGAAGGAATATGCAGTTAAGCACTTAAGATATAATTCCCATGCAGGCTAACACTAGGAGCCTAAAAATATTTTCTTGGCAGCTGGATCATCTTGAAAAGAACTTATTTGTAAGTCAGTAAGTATTGAGCTGTGAAAGTTTTAAATCTCATACAGAGGACGTATAAACATGTTTGACATATGGAATATTGTAAATGCATAGGGGCCATGGGCCAGGCTGCCCGGTTTCCAGCCTTGTGCATGTATTTTCTACATTAAAGAATATAAGAACATATGCAACAAGAATCCTATTAGATCAGAGTTAGGATGCCCACTTATATAGCACCCGAAAACGAGACAATGAGGACCCAGAGTTACATATGCTCCTTTACACGTATAGGCACAAAATTAGATATAATTGCTATGATTTAAATAGAACTATATTACATCTCACCCTAGTGAGGAAGACTGTGACTAGGTGGAAGTTCAAATTGTTGATGAGCAGCTTCAAGGCTCTTGCTGTCCTATCTTTATCAGTGAAAATGTGTAGTGGTTGTGAAATAAGTAAAATTCCTTTCTTTAGGAAAGGGATCAAAAAACAAAACTGCCAATATTGTAATGCCTTTATACAAATCTATGGTGCAATCACACTTGGAATACCGTCCTCAGTTCTGGTCATTTCATCTCAAAAAGGAAACCGGAGAGAGGGAAAAGATGCTGGAAAAGCCAGTGATCAAGGAGATGGAGTAGCTCCCTTTTGAGGAAAGGATACAATGTTTAGGACATTTTCATTGCGTGGACAGGCGGAGTCCCCAGATCCTGCACGGTCCCCCCGTCATGTGAATAACGACTCAAGACAACGTGCTATGGGATTAAATTGGCCACAACTTTATTAAATTTCAAATGTGGGTAGACCTTGGCTCAGGCATTGGGCGTTCTCCCTCCCCGGTCCCCAGCCGGGGACCTAGGGAGCATCAGGGTTATCCAGTGTGTGGGGGGGGGGATGGGCCGGCTCTGGAGAACATATGTTCAAGCAGAGATGGCCGCCCCCGTAACGCCGCCGCCGCAGGAGGGAGCAATGACGACCTTTCGGTGTACGGCCAAAGCCTCCCTTCAGAAAACCCCTTTAACGGGGAACCCTGGTATCGCCGCCGCAAGAGGAAGATGGACAAAAGGATTCCGCCCAAGGCCTGATACCGCCAAAGTTGTGACGTTTTGCTACGGGAAAGGCGAAACCTGCCAATGCAGGGAAATTCCTTTCCGGCCCTTTAACAGCGACCTTAACGTAGCAGCGCCCGCATACCTGTGAAGAAAAGTTAACCTGCAAAACCTGTGAAGAAAAGTTAACTTGCAAAATAAGACCTTAACTGAGGGTGGGTAGGGTGGGAGAAGCTTTGGAGCCAAGTGAGGATTCCTAGGTAAGATCCTCCCTCTATTGTGTGGGCAGGTAATCCCTCCCCTACCTGGCCTGGTCTCCTTGGCAACGCTTCCCCCAGGTGGGATTGGACAACTGACTGAGGTAGGTGGAGACCTCCAGGTATCCCACCTGAGGGAAGGCAAAGCCAAGCCTATGCTGTTGGAGCCGCTCCAGATCTAGGGGCTGCACGCGTCCACGCAAAGGGCGCCCCCCGTTTTAAGCGGGGAGCGGTCATTGCGTGGACAGGCGGAGTCCCCAGATCCTGCACGGTCCCCCCGTCATGTGAATAACAACTCAAGACAACGTGCTATGGGATTAAATTGGCCACAACTTTATTAAATTTCAAATGTGGGTAGACCTTGGCTCAGGCATTGGGCGTTCTCCCTCCCCGGTCCCCAGCCGGGGACCTAGGGAGCATCAGGGTTATCCAGTGTGTGTGTGGGGGGATGGGCCGGCTCTGGAGAACATATGTTCAAGCAGAGATGGCCGCCCCCGTAACGCCGCCGCCGCAGGAGGGAGCAATGACGACCTTTCGGTGTACGGCCAAAGCCTCCCTTCAGAAAACCCCTTTAACGGGGAACCCTGATATCGCCGCCGCAAGAGGAAGATGGACAAAAGGATTCCGCCCAAGGCCTGATACCGCCACCCGAGCCAAGTGAGGATTCCTAGGTAAGATCCTCCCTCTATTGTGTGGGCAGGTAATCCCTCCCCTACCTGGCCTGGTCTCCTTGGCAACGCTTCCCCCAGGTGGGATTGGACAACTGACTGAGGTAGGTGGAGACCTCCAGGTATCCCACCTGAGGGAAGGCAAAGCCAAGCCTATGCTGTTGGAGCCGCTCCAGATCTAGGGGCTGCACGCGTCCAAGCAAAGGGCGCCCCCCGTTTTAAGCGGGGAGCGGTCATTCAGAGAAAATACAAGTAAGAGGAGACGTGACAGAAGTGCATTGCATTATGCATGCTGTGGAGAAGGTGGATAGAAAAATATATTTCTTCCTCTCCCATAATACAAGAACCTGGGATCATCCCATGAGACTGAATAATGAGAAATGCAAGACAATACAAAAGGAAATTGTATTTCCTTTGTCATTATGGAATTCCATATAGGGTTGCCGTATTTCAAATAGTAAAAACCAGGACATCCCAAGCTTTTTTTAAGGAAGATCCCAAAATTTCTGAGCATCACCTTTTGGAAATTTCCCCCGGATGTCAATTCCACCTTTGAAATCCCAGTAATGTCTGGGGAAATCCAGACGTATGGCAGCCCTAATTCCATATTACAGAATGTAACGATGGCCACATCATTGATGTATTTCAAAGTAGATTAGCAAATTAATGGAAGATAGGGCAGCATACCTCTGAATATCAGTTACTGGGAACAGCAGCAAGAGTGTGGCCTTCCCATAGGCATCTGGTTGGCCACTGTGAAAACAAAATGTTATGCTAGATAGGTCTTTGATCTGATTTGTGTTTATTTTTAAGTTGGGCTAGAGGGCTCTTCCAAATAAAGGGATATCCTTTCTAAAGAAGAACACATGACCACCCTGCCAAGATTACATCTTGCCTAGCATCCTGTTTGCAACAAGAGCGAGTTAAAGACTGCCGGGAACCCTCCTAGCAGTCTGTGAAGATACCTTATCATTGTATACCTTCCTTGAGAGCATCTGGTAGAAAGAATCTACTCCCACTGACCATGGTGCTTCCATTTAAATATCATGACTCATAGCTGCTAATAGACCTACACTCCATGAATGTGTCTAATGTTTTTATATGTGATCAAAGGAGTAGAAAGACTATCAATGGTAAAGGCTTTAAGAAGGGTATTAATGGATCTTCTGAAAAGTGCTCTAAGCTTGTCCCAACATCCTGTGGCTATGAATTCCATAAATTAGCTCTCTGTTGTATGGAATAGTACTTTCTTTTATCTATTCTGAATCACCACCATCGTTTATTTATATATCAGTTTTCCACAGTCAATTCTTCTCAAAGCATCTCCCAACATTAGAAGACTTTACGCAACAAATTCAAGCCAATGCATGGAGAGTTACAAGAGGAAAAAAATTTAAATAGTCATACAAGTCTTATTTGGCTAATAAGAGCATCTGATATTCATAGGCATCTACAAATATCAAAAATCCACTAATAATGTATTATAAGAACTAACACTGGAAAGACAAAAACATGCTCTAAAGAACAGCACAAATTACACCACTCCAAAACTATATGTTGCCCCAGCAGCATCCCATAAAGAAGACCACATCATGACAAACTTTAGACTCTTTGAGCAGCGGAAAGGATCTTTGTAGCTGGACTCAGAGTCCTACCCTGCCACGCTAGGTAGAAATGAGTCAAAGAATAGGGATCAGGTCTTGCAGGACTCACAAGTAGATGGTCTCTCTAATTTGAATAATTTTCCTTGGGTGACCTTACATTCTATTATGATGACATGGAGAAAAATCTATTGCTACCCAGTCTTTTTGTACCATTCATAACATCATAAACTTCTACTATGCAGACGCCCTTATCATTTTCCTGCACAAAGCCCCAATTGCTTTAGCTTTTCCTCATATCTTTAGATGCAATTTTCTATCTATTTTCCAATGCTAAGATACTATTTTTGAGACCCGGCAACAGTAGGTGTACACAGTATTCCAGATGTGGCTGTACCATATATATTTATGAAGGCATTATAATACTGGCAATTTTGTTTTCAACTGGTTGCCTAATAATTCCTGAAACAGTATCGCATTTTGTATTGCTGCTGCTCATTTCGGTGAGCTGTCCACCTTGACCTCAAAATGTCTTTTCTGGGTAGTCAAAGCCAATTCAGATCACACACACACAGAGAGAGAGAGAGAGAGATGGAGAAAGCGAAAGAGAGGAGATTTTGTCCCAATGGTCCATCACTTTAAATTCATTCCAATGGAATCTCATTTGCCATTGCATTCCACATTCACCCAGGTAGGAGAGATCATTTTGGAGCTCCTCGCAGGCAGCTTCAGTTTTCACCATCCTGATTAATTTGATGCCATCTGCTAATCTGCATACTCCATGACTCCCCTCTAACTGTGGATTATCATTTAAGTATGTTGAAAAGCAGCAGTCTCAGCAGCTGTCCATTTACCGGGTATTCTTATACTCTGCCCCTTTAAACCATTAGATAGTTTGTTAAGTTACCAAGAAGACTTTGATCAAGCACTTTGTTAACAAGCTTTTAGGAACTAGAGTATATATTAACTACCAGTTTGCCCCATTAACTTGTTTGTTGACAGTCATTCTCAACAAATTCTAAAAGGTTTGGCAAGGCAGGACTTTGCTTTGCACAATCTTGCTGATTTGTCATTAGCAAGGCTTGTTCTTGGAAGTTTTTTAAAAAACAATTTCAACTTGAATACTGCTATCTATCAATGTATCTGAGACAAAAGCTAGACTGACAGGTCTGTAATTTCCCATATTCACTCTGATCAAATCTGTTCTTACATTGGCTGCATTGGTGTGTGTATAGTCCTACACATGCAGACCCAATAAAGTGCCATTTGTACACACTTGTAGATTATATGGCAAGTATGAAGAGGTCAGAGGTGCTGTAGGTAGCTGGATGCTATCCCAGTGCCCCACTGTATTGTTATGAGTTTAGCAGGTTGGGGGGGGGCAGGCTGTATGCCAAGACCCTTCAAACTCCTGGATCCAGCACCTGTTAAAAGATAAGAAAGGATTCAAATTCCTGGAATAGCAAGGCTAGCTTCCTGGTGAGGTGATAGCCTAGGGCCATTAAGAAGAAGAAGAAGAATAGTTTGAATTTGATATCCCGCTTTATCACTACCCTAAGGAGTCTCAAAGCAGCTAACAATCTCCTTTCCCTTCCTCCCCCACAACAAACACTCTGTGAGGTGAGTGAGGCTGAGAGACTTCAGAGAAGTGTGACTAACCCAATGTCACCCAGCAGCTGCATGTGGAGGAGCGGGGACACGAACCTGGTTCACCATATTACGAGTCCACTGCTCTTAACCACCACACCACTCTGGTGGTGACTCTGTGCCAGACAGCAAATGGCCCCTTTCTTCAATCTGCTGGTAGTTAGAAAGACAAAGACCAGAGATGAGAGTTGAGTGGTGTGAGCTAGAAGATAGAAGTGGGAAAGCGGTAGGCTGGGAAGGCAAAGAGAAAGAGTGATGCTTGATTTCAGCCTGAATCCATAGGCTGCAGCTATGGAGTTTTTTGGGTATAATGCTGTGGACCCTTCCATCATAGACTCAGGTTGTATATGTGTGTAAATAAACCATATATTACAAAGACACCACAGTCTTTGTTGTATCTCATTCCAAAGGAAACAAGAACCCTGGGTAATCGCCTGGAGCCACTGGAATCTCGTCCTGTTCAGAGATTGAGGTGGTGTGCAACAGTATGTTTGCTATAGCACTTGTCAAACATTTTAGTTTAGCTGCTTTGTGGACCATGACCATATCATACCACTAACCATCATTTACTTATAGCAAAATGGCCTTGTTTACTTTACTAGGAACGCTTACGGGTAAATAGGTTTGTGATCGAAGCCATAAAGTAATCTAAGTTGAACATTTTAGAGCAAGTTAACACACTTATTGGATATACCATTTTTGTCTGGGTCTCCCCCGCTTTTTTATGTGAGTACATTAATGCCCAGTTTTATCTCTTTCATCCTCTAGCCTTTATAGCTTTGCTTCATTTATGTACTTGTTCCAGTTAAGCAGTTAGGGGAAAAAATAGCAGCAATATCAGTTACTGATGTACAAAAAAAGTTTTTTAAAAGCCAGCACATAATGTCCCATGAGTCACAACTCACCTTGAACATCTTATAACCATGGCACGCATTAAAATACTATTCATTTTTGTGGTGAGGTTAAGTATATCTAAATGCAAATGTTTTTATCTCAATACTTTTATGTCTGGATTGTTTCAGTAGATTGTGAAGGTTGAGCATCTTAAGACTGGAAGTTAGGAGAAAAACTTTTCATCATCAGTTTCTAAACACTTAAGAAATGAGGCGGGCTTGTGCCTCCCACCCAACATGCTTCCCTTGGAAATATTTTGAATTTCTCTTGCACACTTAGTTTGGCCTCTATGGTTGCTTGCAAAAAGCACTTCACACAATGCTTATTTGGAGCTGAGGTCAGCTAGATAAGCTCCTACCATCCAATGTCCACCAGCCATAGCACATGTTGTATCCAAGTGACCATACTTGTCAATGGGGCTTCTTGCTATGCTGAGCTATATTCCATCAATAACTGGTCTTATGTCAATAACTCGTCCATCCTACCCGACCCCAAATTGGAAGGAATATTAACTTGAATCCTATGTGCACTCTATGCAGGGCTGCCTTTGAAGATCTATAAACTGCAGCTAATGTGAAATGCTGCAGCTAATATGCTGATGAATGTTACTGCTTTGAGCCTATCATACCAGTTTGGTGTGATCTCCACAGGCTTCCAGGTTGTTTCTTGGGTCAATTCAAGGTTCCAAAGCAACCTGGGAACTGGGTACCTTTTTCTATAGGAACCCCCCCTTCTTCATGCTCCAGTTATCACCTTGGATCCTGCTCCTTCAATATCCTGAGGCACGTGGTGGTGACCAGGGCTAGGGTCCTGTCTTTAATGGCACACACCTTGGCTAGTGATCTGCACCAGGCGCTCAGTCTACGCTGTCTTTAAGACTTGACCATTTTAAAAGGCCTTCAGCCGAACGTTTCCTCTTTTGGATATTTTGATGTCTGAATTTTGGTGGCTGCTTTGTAACTGTAACTGTATTTTGAGGTTTTTAAAATGCTAATATTTTGTTTGCGATTTGGTTGAACTGTTGATTATTGTATTATTCCTTTTTTTAAGGAAAATGCAACTCACCATGTATTTCATCTGAAAAACAGGCTGGACGTATTTTTTTTTTTTTTTAACATTTTAAGAAGGAAAATGCAAAAGTTAACGAAAGATAAGTTTTTCATATTATCCTCCTTTGGCAGCCTGTCCCCTGCTCCATCCCACATAGTTCAGGAAAGGCCCTCAATGCCATGGAAAGGCTTGGGGGGGGGGGCCTGCAACTGACTGTAGGAGAAGGAAGGGGAGGGGATTTTTCATTCCTTTGCTTCCTTAACTATCTTAGGATCCAAGTCACTTGCTCTTTGGGATTTTCTAGTCTCCCCCATTTCAGTGTCTTTCCTGGAAAGCAAGAACGTGGTTGCTAGAGAAATGCCAATTATACAGCTCCAAGCATAATCTTCAAATCAATCATTACTGGAAGGTGAATCTTTTGCTTCTGCTGTGTACTGTCAGGAAAGCGGGTGTCAATAACTTGTGGAATCTCCCCCTCCACTTCCCTGCTCTATGAATGTCTGTGCAAAGGAGGGTGATCCTCCTCACTAGGACAGGCAGTGTGGGCAGCAGGCACATTTCTCCCTCCTCGCTGACTGCAGGCTTCTCTTTCAGAATTTAGAAACAGTATTGATTTAGTGTCTTGAATGTCTGCATGTGATTTATAACAATGAACACATAGCACAGGCTGTTCAGGCAGCCTTTTTTAAATGTCCAAAGCTGTACAAAATGAGAGGGGCCCCACTGAGCGCTTCCCATTCTTCTCTTATTGTGTTGCCTTGAAAATCCACCTCCTCCTTTGAAAACCATTCCTTATCCCTTGATAAAGATACAACAGAAAAAGAATGAAGGCAAAAAAACCCCAAACCCACTAAAATGAAATAAATGGGAATCTATTAGTGCTTCTTCTCTTTCTTAAAAAACTGTTTTCTCTCGTCAAAAGAGAAAAAGTAAGCTGCTTTAGGCACCTTTTGGTAAATCTCAGGAATTATAATTCTTCCTTTCAGTGCTTCACAAAAAAATGAGTCTAGGCCCACACTGTTTGGCTAGATAAAATGAATAAATCTGTGTTATTTGTAAAAGGCAGAAATAATTTAATTCAAAGTAAGCTCTACTTATTTAAATGGAATTTATTTCCAAGGAAATGTACTTAGTTCTGCAGCCAGACATCTTGTGAGATGGTAGGACTCTTCTGCTTCTGTGTAACTATACTGATTTTGCCTATTCTGTCTTTTCATACACATTGCAAAAAAATAAATAAAATCACAGGATACTGCTTGTGGTATTAAGCATCCAGGGAGTTTCAGCTTTCAACTTCTAGTTGTCATGGCTGCAAATTTGGTTTAGAAATTTATAGGCAATAAATTGGGAAACTCAGAAACCAGCACAAAGGCTGGGAAACAGCAGAGGAAAGTTTTGGTGCCCTTTGTCACTTCTTGTCATTCCATGGTTAGAAAGGACATAATCAGTTATAAGATAAACAAGCCTTTAGTCTGTACCACCACGCCTCCCCAATATTGCTGGACTACCACTCCTACCCACCCCATGTTGGCTGAGGCTGATGGTGGTTGAAGTCTAGGAACTTCTGAAGTTCTCCATCACTGCTACAGCTTGTGCACTTACTACTGGGGACTATGTGCCGTGTAAATCATTGGGCTGTATTTCCAAGTAAATATGCATAGGTTTGTCCTGCATGAGAAGCTGCAAAACAGAGCTTTCTTTGCACAGAAGACAAATTTGGCTCAGATAATGCACATTCCCTGCCCAAGCGGTTCTTTGGCATATCTGTGAACATTCAAGTGACTCTTGATTTAACAGGAATGCTTCTTGGATGGTACCTGTCCATGTCCCAAGTGACACCCCAGGCATTTCCCTCTGTAACCCAGTACGCACCTTGTGCATGAGCTCAGTGATGAACCTAGTCTGTGACAAGTGTATGAGCGCCACCCCACACACTACTTCACTTATGCTATGTCCTTGGGTACTTTATGTTAAGGATAAAAACTCATCAGAAGAGAGGTGATAATGCATTAACACAGCAATCAGTATTCAGCATTGCTAATTCAATATTCTGGAATTCTTTGATCTTTTTCTACCTAATTGTAAAATAGATAGATGGAAGTTCCATGGAGAATGTTGAATTTTCTGCTGCTGTAAATGAAAACAGGCTGTTACACAAGTAGTGTTTCTGCTCTGCAGCGCCATGGGGGAATCTCTGAGGAACTTAGCTTATCAACATGTATATAAACTGCTGAGGATACAGAGCTTCTACCTTCAACCTCTCAGATATGAACAGCAGCAAAATGACAAATTTCATAAACAGTAAGCACATCAAAATCTGAAGTTCACTGAAACATTTCTGACTTCGTTGTTATTGTCCTTGGAGGGGGCGGGGAGATTTAGTTTCATACATGGAGCTCAATCTTGCCAACAACAGCTGGCAAAAGGAATACTGGAACACAAGAAGCTAAATTTGCTGCTTTTTACGTGCATAGAAAAGTTGCCCGGAATATTTTTTCTTATATTGCCACTCAAGCTCAGTGCAATATTTATTTCAATAACCATCTAAACAAACTTGAGGCTCCAAAATGCATTCCAAAGGAATTTGCTATCAAATACGTATGCTCAGCATTGTAATCTAAAAAACAATATTCACTATCAGGATTCTCTTTGATGCTTGAGGAAGGAGAATACTGAAAACAAGTGAATAAAAGAATATTGAAGCTTCTTGGGTATGCAGAAGAAGAATATGCTCTGAATTATAATGGGCTGACAATAGCCCTGAAACTTCCTCTATTGACTGAAGTTGGTTTTATAGTACAGAGAACCTCAAAAGTTGCACAGGATGAGAAATAATTGAATGTGCCGCAGAAATTGGTACTTTTTAGTCTTGTCCCATTCGTCACTTTACCTGTATCATCAATTTAACGAACGTGGTCAAAGCTGAAGAACAGTGTGTTTGAAAACTGCTTCCCTTGTGCCAATCTATTGCCTGTCTTTTTCTACTTCACATGAAAATTTCCCGCTTTTGAATTCTGTCATTCAATACTTGAGGGTAACCATGTTTCGCTTTATTTAATCCCTCTCTCTCTTTCTCTTTCTCTCTCTCTCTCTCTCTCCCCCCCCCCCCATTCCTGTCTAGCTGTATCTTTAAGAATACCAGGCAGCTTCTCCATCCTTCCTCCATCCCCCCTCAAGCATCGGTAAGATCTATGAACAATGGTAGAACAATGCTAGTACTATTCAGATTAGACACATTGAAGTCAACTGACATGACCAACTTAGGTTCATTAGTTTCAATGGGTCTACTTGAAGTAGGTCTTGCTTGAATACAACCCTATACTTGTATACGTATATAAATTCTGTGAGGTGGTGTACAAGTGTCCCTTTGTCTTCTTGATTTTGGAGCTGGCAGGAGGAGTGGGGCAGGAGGAATGTCACCCTTGGGGTGCTTGAAACGCATTTAAAATACATTGCAACATGGGGAAGCCCCAACCCTTCTCTTGAGCTTGGAAACGAAGGAGAGTGGGAGGTCATTCCTGCAGTTGTGATGTTTTTCTGAAGGGCCATAGGACACTGCCTATCTTGGAACCAGTGAGGCCTTTAAACTTATGCTGTGCTTTGGAAGTGCTCATAGCACGCTTACAGTTATTTAAACTATAGCCCACTTGGAAAAGGTGGGATCTAAAGTTTAAAATCAGGCCGAGTGGCTGCCAGTGCTTAAGAAATATATTCTATTTTAAGAAGTCTGAACAGATTCTTTTCCACAATTTTTTAAAAGGTTATAATTGGAAACTATATTGTGTTTTCAGTAGACCTAGAAATAACTTACCAGATGGTACAAAGGAACACTAATGTGCAACTGTTTCTCACATCTATAATTATTACCGGGGGGGGGGGGGGAGTAGTTAAGCCACTAATGCAACAGTTGTAAATAATTTTAAGACTGCAGGCCCCAGATTGGAAGAATAAGGTAAAGTCACAATACATGGAGTCAAGAGGAAGAAAACATAACTGCCGAATGAAGCACTCTCACAGGACAGCCACATCTCTGATTAACTGTGGGTATATCTTCCGGAAAAACTGCAGCAATGAATGTCTCTCTCTCCAGATATTAAGCACTAGCTGGAAGAATTACACAGTGGTCAATTTGTGGTCTCTGCATTACACTATCCATGCTGCCTGAAGACACAATAATTGGCAATTTTGATTTCTTGGAACAGGAATGATATTGTTAAGTAACATTGATACATGCACCATGGCAGAACTTGTCTCAGGAAACAGGAGAAACAATATTTTAAACTACAAGGTGGACACTTTGTGAAAATACTCGTCCACTGGTAATTTTTTTGAATGTCAGGATAAAAGGAAATGAAAATATTTGCCTTCAGAATTATAGTGCCACCTGATGACATGATGGGTGGCAGTAAACAAAGTTCATTCAGAATGAGGTCAATGCTTATTTTATAGCATTGCATTCACTCTGAATTGACTTTTCTTGCCCTCAGTGACATTGTCTACATAGCTTCATGACTTCATTATGATTCATCACAGACTGGGATCCCTCCAAGATAAAAAACAAAACAAAAAACAGCCATGAAATGGCAGTGAAGCAACAGCACACAGGCAATAAAAAGCTCTGAGTAGAAATGGGAGGGGGGGCAGTTAAAAGAAAATCAGTGAACATTTTAGTCTACCAGAATAAAAACACTACTGTTATTCTGAATAATAAAATAGGCAAAGAGCAGATACAATTCTACCACCGAGTAGCTGTCAGAATTGTTATCCTTTAAGTCAAATCATGATCTCAAATCAACAGGATGTAAAGATGTTTGAAAACACCAATCAGGAAGAAAGAGTGAAGGACAGAGAACCAAATAGAGCATCGGTTACTGACAAGAGTGTTTTGAGCGGTCTCACTAAATTCTGGAAAATTCATGGGAAGGAAAACTGACACATCGCAACTAAAGGTTCTGCTCAGAGCAGGTAAGTCCATCCTGTCAACACTACAGTTCCTGTGCCTCTATATTATTAGAAGAGCGATTTTTGCAGGTGCATATTCTCAACCCTGGCAGCACTGTAACATGACAAGCTGCTGAAATTGCTTCAGCTGCAACTGTGAAAAGCTACAGGGGCCCTGACCAGCACAGGCTTAGTTCATACAGTATATCTGTTCCAGCTACAATATGATCTTGAGGTTTTACCTCATAAATGTATTTCTGCTTCATCTAGATAGGTTGTAAGACTAACTGGACATTGCTAACCACAGATTCTAAGTGGGGCCCAGTATACTCTGTATAAATAGCGGCCATCTAAAAGTTATAGTGAGAAATGCAACAGGTTGTCATGGAAACCAGACGACTCAGAAAAGAGAGTAAAAATGCCCCAGGGAGGAATTTAAGGAGGAAGTAAGGAAGTGTTAGCTGAGGAAAGGGCTATTTGAAATATAAAGAAAGGCTTCTCTCATAGAAGGCCTTTTGTGACAGAAGAAGAGAATCCGAGGAGAGTTATCAGGCTTCTGAACTGAAAATCTGGGTGGAAAACAAAAGGACCCATCAGCTGCACAATGGTTGACATGGAAGACTCCACATTTAGAGGGGAGTTACAGCTGAGGAACTGCCTCAACAGCTGGAATTCAGCAGTGGTCTCCTACTTTTCTGTCTGCAAAAATTAAGATGATGGATGTGACTATCAGATCTGACACTGTCACTGAAAACAAACAAAGCCTATTCAGAATGAGGACAACACCTCTAATAGGCTGGAATCAGCAAAGTGACTAATGTAAGAAGCATTGCTATCACTCCACACTGGCTTTATTAGCCCTTAGTGACAGTAACCAAAGCTGCTTGGCTATTGACAAGTTGCATTGTCCCCTTTACTATATAATTCTGAACTGACTTGTATTTGCCCATGTGATTGCACAAGGACACAGCGCTAAGAAGAAGAAGAAGGAGAAATGGCTGAAGCTGGAGAAGGAGTGAGGAAGCAATGGCTAGGTCAACACTTTATAGTTTTTGGCTGGAACAATGTGTGAGAAGTGACCCTTTGTAGTCCACTGCTTTTAGAGAGTTGAGATCACACCCAGCACTGACCACAGCCCTCTCACAAAAACCAACTGTCAATGAGGTGGCACTGTTGATAAGAGGACACACTCTGTGCTTGCATGAGGGACTGACTTAACACAAAATGTGACACCCCCCCAAAAAAAAGAGTCCATCCAGCAGGGGCAGGGGATACACAGAAACATAAGCATTGCTAAATAAAATGTTGAATCTTAAGTGCACTTAAATAGCGTCAAACTCTATGGAACCATTGAGCGTACACTGACAAGGCCAGGCAGCGATGCTGCAGAAAGGGATACTAGTAGAAATCAGATGGATGTCAAATAAGCCTCAGTTTGTCATGTGAGTTTTCAGTCACTGAAGAGACAGCAAAACTCTTCTAATGTCACAGGGCAGAAATCCACCAAACTAAGCAAAGCAAGAATGACTAGTTAGATATGCAAATTTAGAAACTCATTTCTTGGTTTCTTGACATAAAATTGGTAGTGCCAGGAGGCTCAACCTTCTACTTCTGCCTGACAGCTTTGTATGAAGACTGCATTTGTGTGGGTCATTTTAATCAAAATGAAAGACACATCCTATTAAGGCAGCTTTGCTGACAAATAATTAAGATGAATTACTAGCATTCAGCTGCCATGCTGGGTGTCAGGTTGTAGGAACTTTCTGAAGCTCCTGTTGTATCATGGCTTTGCTCTTTGTACTTAGCTTGCAGTCTAACTCAGCATCCTAACTGCCAGAGAATGTTTTAATCCTAAACCTGTCACTACATATTATTTTCACAGGTTCCTGACATTTCTACATTAAAACAGTTTATAAGTAAAAGTTAACAGAATCTTAAGGCTGAAGGATTTATGATTCACAGTGTGAAACAATCAACTTTCACACCACTGGGCAAAGAGAGCTATTTGCTTGCCTTTGAAGAGCAACACTTAACACGGAATTTATGTACCGGTATATTGAATCTGACTTGACTGTTTTTATGATGACACTGTTTTTATAGCACAGGGTCACATGATCCAAAGTGTTTGGTCATGTAAAAATAGTTTATGAAAGTTCTGTTTGGGGCTAGTAGTTTTTATTGTCTACTGGTGGCAGTTTCATTATTATACTTGGGAAAGTTTTATTTTCTCACGTTAATTTGGAATGAATGGAGGGGGGAGGAATCTGTGTGCAGAACCACACCAAACATTTAAAGTACACCCAGTGCATATTTCAAGCACCCGACTCCCCACCAAAGAATCCTGGCACCTATAGTTTGTTATGGGGCAGCACCTGTAAGGTGTGAATCTGCCCCAAGACTCCATGTTGAACTAGTAAGTTCATGACTAATAAGTCCAGGAAGAGCTGTCAGGTGCAGATAATATGGAACAACGGGTACCTTTGGGTAGTGACCCAATTCTTGCATGAGGTTTGGCATAGCAGAAGACACTCATATTGTTGCATTAGCATTCTTTCCTTCAGTCAAAGCTGAGGAAGAACAAGGGCAGGAAGTACTATATCTATTGCCTATTATGATGTGTCCTACAGTTCATGAGCTGTGGAGACACTGCCAATCTACATCAGGTATGGGGGACTTGTGGATCATCCCTCATCATGCTGGCCAGAGCAGATGGGAGTTGAAGTCCAACACCATCTGGATGACCGTAGTTTTTCCACTCCTGATCTGCATGGACAAGGAGAAACAAAGAACTGAGAATACCACTGGAAGGGAAGTACTAAACATGGGGAGGAGTAAGCATTCCATTGGGTCTCTACTGTACATCAGTAGCTGTGCAGGGCAAAAGTAGCAGTCAGGCTTTCGAAACCCATATCCCTCGCCAAATGTATCAGCTAGCATTTATAAACATTTAGCATCTTCTTTGACTGAAATTCTGCTGTGCTTCTTTCCCATTTCAACAGGCTACCATTTACACAGCTGCAGTGGAAGCAGGAGAGCATCCACTGATGCTTCAACCACCCCACCATTTCTGGTCCAGTCATGCACCAGAGAGTGCACTGGCTGCACTGAGAGTGGTACCACCTCACTTGCCTGGCAGGTAGGTTAGGCAAAGATGTAATGGTAGATTCAAGATTAATCCCATAAGCTTCATGGTTGAATAGGAAATAGAATGCAGGTATCTTGGGCCCTAGTATAAAATTCTAACCACTATACTATGCTTTCTATGACTTCTCGTCATCTCTCTCCATCCACTGTTTTTAGCATTAAAAACTAATCCTGAAACTGTTTATTCTAAGAGATGGGTGAATATAATTTGTTGTTGTTGTTTAGTCGTGTCCAACTCTTCGTGACCCCCTGGACCAGAGCACACCAGGCACCCCTGTCTTCAACCGCCTCCCACAGCTTGGTCAAACTCATGCTGGTAGCCTCGAGAGCACCGTCCAACCATCTCGTCCTCTGTCGTCCCTTTCTCCTTGTGCCCTCCATCTTTCCCAACATCAGGGTCTTTTCCAGGGAGTCTTCTCTTCTCATGAGGTGGCCAAAGTATTGGAGCCTCAGCTTCAGGATCTGTCCTTCCAGCGAGCACTCCGGGCTGATTTCCTTAAGAATGGATAGGTTAGATCTTCTTGCAGTCCGTGGGACTCTCAAGAGTCTCCTCCAGCACCATAATTCAAAAGCATCAATTCTTCGGTGATCAGCCTTCTTTATGTTAGTTTAACTTTCCCACTGCATAATATGAGAAGGGCCATAGCACATACCAGGTTCAATTCCTGGCATCTCCAGGTAGGGCTGGGAAGACTTTGCCTGAAGCCGTGGAGAGCTGCTGCTGTCAGCCAGTGTCAACAGTACAGAGTTAGATGGGCCAACGGCCATAAGAAAGCTTCCTATGTTCCTTCTAGGTAATCAGACCCAACTTTTGTTTATCTAAAAAATGCATATATCCCAGTCTCTCTGGACTGCAACACTTCAGAAGGTGGTGGTGATGGTGGTGGGAAGAAGAAGAAGAAGAAGAAGAAGAAAAAGAAAAAGAAGAAGAAGAAGAAGAAGAAGAAGAAGAAGAAGAAGAAGAAGAAGAAGAAGAAGAGTAGTAGTAGTAGTAGTAGTAGTAGTTTGGATTTGATATCCCGCTTAATCACTACCCTAAGGAGTCTCAAAGCGGCTAACAATCTCCTTTCCCTTCCTCCCCCCACAACAAACACTCTATGAGGCGAGTGAGGCTGAAAGACTTCAGAGAAGTGTGACTAATCCAAGGTCACCCAGCAGCTGCATGTGGAGGAGCAGGGACGCGAACCCGGTTCACCAGATTACGCGTCTACCGCTCTTAACCACTACACCACACTGGGCAGATACACATAAAGCATGCTCTGTATTTAAAAGGCCAGCACATGAGGGAATGGTTTTAGGCTGGACTTTCCCCTCATGTACCCTGCATGCACAAGAAGAGACTTTGACAGGAGGAAGAACTGGATGTGATTTTCCCACAGGATAAAAAGCAACTATGGGGAGGTAATTGAGAAGTACAACAGCAAGAAGGAAACAGTTAAATACCTCTGCTTCTAGCCTTCTCTCTGCCTTAACTGGCAGCCTCCCAAAGCTGCTTTTGCTTAAATTGTAGAAGTTAGAATAAATATACATGATTGTGTGCTAGGTCTCCTTTGGTGTTGGTCAGCTGCCTTCATAACAATAGCAGTAAAATAACATTATGTTCACATCCACACCAAACATTTGAAGTAGTCTTATGCTACCTTAACAATGGGGAATTCTGGTTTGTTTAGGGTGCTGATCTCACAGAGCTACAGTTTCCATAATCCTTAATGAACTTGGGTTCCCAGAATTCTCTGCTGTTAAACTGGTATAAGAGTGCTTTAAATGCATGGTGTGGATGGGGCCCTTACATTCACAAATCTCTTGATAGTGGATCCTTCAGTTTCAGAATCTTCAGCTTACAGATTTGAGCTGTCCAAAATAAAACGACCTAGGAGAACACTTCCCCCAAGAGACAACTGATCAAAGAAAGCTGTGTTTTAAATAGCAAATCAAGCTTGGTTAAGTCACGGATTTTCTATCCTACTGTAGTGCTGATCAAACCCTTTTACTTCCTGCTTAAGTGCTAATCATTATTATCACTGCGGTTAGCTGTTACATGCACTATCAGTAATTATATATCAATTAATTTTCAAGATGGACTCCCTTATTAAAAACACATTTCATTTTCTTGGCACTCTGTTATTTGGATGTGGAGAGAAAGTGAATTGGGATGCTTAGGCAGTCACAGGCTCTGTAGCTATAGTTACTACTGCTGCGTCTATTATTGCCAGTTACTATAAGCCTTGAGGAATGGAACTGCAGTAAGATGGGACCAGTTTACTTGTGAGATCACCTCACGTCGCATATGCCCACTTGACCACTTTGATCTGTGGAACTGGGGCTGTTACAACTGCTCCATAATACTCATTCTGCATTTGTAAGACATCCATCTTTCATTATGGGAGCAACCACACTTTGGAACTCCCTGCCTATAGATGTCAAGCAAGTGCCTGTACTGTACTCTTTTCAGAACCTGCTAAAAATATTGTTGTTTAGGCAAGCCTATCTGGACATGTAAAAAGTTGACATGTGTTTTAATCTGGTTTTTAGCTTATTGCTGATTTTTTTTATTTTTAGGTTTTTATTTATACTTTTCAAATATATACATTTCATTAATTTTACCATCCATTTAACATTTCAAAATCTGACTTCCTTCCCCCCTCTTTCTGCGGTTCCTTAAATTTATTTTTTCATATCTTCTACATATCCAAATTAATTTAACTTGCTCATTTAATTATCTACTGTAAATATATAGTCTTATAAAACTGCAGATTGTTACAATAATCTTACCGATGTTTTTATCTGTTTACAGTTTATCTGTAAATATTCAATATGCCATTTCCTTTCTTTTATAAAAAGTGTGTTATCTTGATTTCTTATTCTTCCAGTAAGTTTTGCCGTTTCTGCCATAAGTTTTTGTATCCATTCTTCTTTTACTGGGACTTCTGCTTCTTTCCATTTTGGGGCAAGTAACATTCTTGCTGCTGTAGTAGCATACATAAATAAATTTCTATACAATTTAGGTAGTTCTGTCCCTTCCAAAAAGAAAAGCTTATTTATTCCAAAAATAAAAGTTATTTTGAACATCCTTTTTAATTCATTATATATCATTTCCCAGTAAGCTTTAACCTTGCTACAAGACCACCACAGTTTATTGTTGATTTTAATAATTTTTTTTGAAAACTTTAAATAGTTGTTTTAAACTTTTTTTACAGATAATTTTACTGGTTTTTTTGTAAACTGCTTTGAGATTTTCTTACAATCAAGCAGTATATAAATCTTGCAAAGCAAGTAAATCAATAAGCAAATTATATTTTTTATAGTTGCCCACAGAGTAAGATTAGAGCTGATTATTTTTGCTCAGAATGCAATGTTTTCATTTTCATTTCAAAAGCACACTTAATATCATGCAGTCATCAGCAAAAGAAGAAAAAAAGGGCAATTATTGTTTTAAAACTGGCCACACATGGGCATCAGTGGTGACACAGACATGAGCACTGAGATACTTCCATGCTAAAGAGATGGCTGTTAATTTTATTTGCGGCAGAAAACAGGGGAGCATGCTCATTCGAGATACTTGTATCATTTTTAAATCAAGGCCATCTTTTTCTCAGTGGTAAACGTGAAATGTTTTTAAAGGCCAGACTTAGCATAAAATCTATTGGTTGCTATGGAGACCACTTACCACACAGGACTGCACTCTTGTGTTCGACTCTGTGATTTTCTCTATTCAAAGGTTCAGCATTGTCAAAAAAACAAATTACTTTTTTCAGTTGTTTATCTCAAAGTTCATTATGGGAAAATGCATTGCTATTTTATTCATGTGTAGATAAGAGAAATATCAGAAATCACTTGAGCACCATTCTTTGAAATTTCACACTTTGGGAATAATTAGAGCAAAATTGTCTATTGTCGGGAAATGAAAAGGATTCCGATTTGGGTGTGTCTGTTTGTATGGAAGTGAAGCAAAAACAGGCACCTGGAAGCTGGATCCCAGCAAAATTATACAGTAATACAGCCTTTCACGCTTACACTACACTTAGGAGCAGAGGCGTGAAAAGAATAACCAAGGCCTGATAGACTGAAACTTTTTGCCTGAGGTGTTTCCTTATGAAACAAAACGTGAGTTCAGGACTACTGTTTGTTGAATTATTCAATGCTATCTTTTGCATCACATATCTTCAGGGTTGAAACCAGTCGGATTCTGATTAGCAGCAGCACAGATTTAACTGGCTACAAATGTCGAAAACATGTACATCTGCTTCTCCTCAAGCACTTGCTTAATTAGGAAGATATAAATATTCAGGCTTCATCCTCCTCCATGCTTATCTTTTCTTTAAACACTTTCCATCCCATTTATACAAGAGGGCTGTGGATCCTGAGAGATGCTGAGCCAGATCTGGTAGAAGCAAAAGCACATCCAGTTCGTAGCTGCTTTAATCTGAAGTGGGCTCTCAGCACCTCACAGCTTCTGCACAAGAGGTAAAAATCAATAGGAGCTGCTACGTTACCTAAGGGTATCCTACTGATTGACTTCGCCAGCTTTGCTGCTCATTTTGCTGTAATGATGTGTTATAATTCCTAAGGAGTGTGTGAGCACAGTTACTCCTTCATTTAAGTTTCTCTTCTGCTGAGCCTTTTGGAGACAATTCTAACAGGATGCACCCCTCCCCCAGAGGATTATATGGAGAAGATGATGTGAGGGAATTTTGAATACCATTTTTAAAAAGAAAAGAAAAACCAAGCAGCCCTACAGATGTACGCCTATGCTAAGTACACTTCTCTGAGCAGTAAGAAGTTCAGAGAAGCACACTTGCCTGGACTTAGGACCTGTTGGGATGAAGGCACAGAGACTTCTTGGCATTTTGTATTTGGGTTTATTTACAAATATGCAGGCTGAGCATAAGTAGAGGAACTGTTTGAATACACCAGCAGACAGTTAGTAGCCACTGCTCCCACACCAGCTCTCCAGACAAACAACTCACATCCTTGCATACTAAGCCCTAACTCTGTCTGACTCACAGACTGCACACAGACATAACTCTATACACACCCAGGCTAGATGGGGGAGAGGAATAAAGATGAGCCATCTCATTTAACCATCACCCTATTAGGCCATCTTAACTCCCATGAGGACACACCACATGAATATTGTGCGCTATCAACACTGAAGTCTGCAAGGCTTTCCTGAAAAGGGGGCAAGGGAATATCAGTTCCCCAGTGATATCCCTGTTCACAGAAATCTGATAAGAACCCAATATCTGAATGACTTCTACTGCTCTTATTTTGGATCTTACTGCTTCACTGACAGCTGGGAAAAAACCTCCCTGGTTTCAGTGATCTACCTGCTGACAAATCAATGGTAGAATTCAAGTGACAGCCCCTGAAGCTGCACAATGATGTATCGTTTTTACAAAATGATATATTTTTTATTTTTTATAATTTTTATTAAATATTTTATTGGGTTGCAAAATGATATTTGTAAAATGTGTAAAATACTGGAATTTCATTTTATTTATTGCCAAAAGAAAAATCGCATCTACTTCAAATTGTCTGCAAGACAATAGTTTCATCGTCAAATCTCTGTCTCACCAGAGACCAACTGTACAGTATAGTGCGTTGATAATTAACATGCTGAAAACATGCAATTAAGACAAATGGGATGAATGCATAAGGCAACACAAAAGCATAATTTCATTTTGTAGCTATTGTCAGGCTCTTCAAGAATCATTGTGCAGTTTGGTCTACTCCCGTGCTTCTATTAACAGAGTGTGGGATGTTTCCGCACTGCATGCTAAGTGACTCAGGCAAGCAGAAGGCCTTTAAAAATGTGCCAATTCAACAGGTCCACTGAAAATCTAGTTAGACAAAACTAACAGGTAGGAGGACTCCGCTAGGAAGAATAGTATCCTCATGACTTCAGACCCTCTAAGAAAACCCTATCCTGTAACTTTCAAAGATTCCATTCCAGATCACATTTTACCTTCCCTGTTAGTGGTGGCAGCACATTATTAACAGCAAGGCATAAAAGCAGGAGCTGCCAATGTAGTGGCTTCCAGATATTGTTGGACCACAACTCCCATCATCCCTGACTGTTGTCATGCTGCCTCAGGCTAATGAAAGTTGCAGCCCATGAAAATTCTGGAGGGTGGAAGTTTTAAGAGCTGTTTTGTGATTACCTTTTGATAACTACAGCAATGTTATCAATAGGTCAAATAATCACTTTTTTTAAAGAGGAAAAATTTGAACCCATTCAGTTATAGGGTACAGCTGTTGCACTGACATGTTATTTAGTGTAGTTTTAAGTTGTATAGTCTTCAGGTGTCCTTTGCAATGACCAGGCAAATTTGTTTTACCACTCTACACAGAGTCATCCAGCTCCAAAGTATTGGTGAAGCTTGAACTAACCACAGGGCATAAAACCTTATCACATCAATTTTGCCTAAATGGCACATCTCTAAAGGGCATAACCTTTAAGGCATAGCCCTTAAGAGTTTTAGTTTCCCAGCATTTTGTAGCTTGAATGAACATGTAATGAACATGAATACAGAGGTACCTCGGGTTACAGACGCTTCAGGTTACAGTCTCCGCTAACCCAGAAATAGGACCTCGGGTTAAGCACTTTGCTTCAGGATGAGAACAGAAATCATGCTCCACCGGCGTGGCAGCAGCAGGAAGCCCCATTAGCTAAAGTGGTGCTTCAGGTTAAGAACAGTTTCAGGTTCATAGAATCATAGAATCATAGAGTTGGAAGAGACCACAAGGGCCATCGAGTCCAACCCCCTGCCAAGCAGGAAACACCATCAGAGCACTCCTGACATATGGTTGTCAAGCCTCTGCTTAAAGACCTCCAAATAAGGAGACTCCACCTTATTTGGCAGCAAATTCCACTGTCGAACAGCTCATACTGTCAGGAAGTTCTTCCTAATGTTTAGGTTAAGAACGGACCCCCAGAATGAATTAAGTTCTTAACCCAAGGTACCACTGTACAACATATAAAACTGAAACATTTTTGCTAATTTAATTGTTTACAGCAATAACTACAGAAATATTTGTTGTCAGGGAAAATAGCCAAATGCAGACAGAAAGACAGAAAAAAGCAATTATGACCAGTCCCATGTCTCCTTAAGCAGTACCCTCCTAACAGTATCCAAATAGCTAACACATTCAAAACAGGCTTGATGGGGTAGGAAATCAACATGAATTATTTTATAGTAAAAACTTAAAGCAAATCCATTTTGACACCACTAAAGATTGCAAAATCTGTGTTGCATTTGACTCTGACAATTTAAACTTCTTGCAAGCTTCCCTTTTCAGTTCTGATTTAGCAGGATCACTTAGAGAACAAGAATGTGGTTTGCCCCCCATGTCCTTTCAGTAGCTGATTCTTTCCAGAGATTGCCAACAAGGTTGCCAGACAAAGACAGTTTAATAGGATAGCAGCAGATGCAACTGGGTATAGAATTCTGCTTGTGTGTGGAACACTGTCACAGTAACCACAAGCCACAAGTGGGACTCTGCTCGACCTGCCCTCTCTGTGCTCCCAGATCTGCTCACCTGCTTACTTTGAATGAAAGATTTATGCAGAAGACGCAGTTCTGATCTCACAGACACATCTGAGTCTTAAGCATTCACTGACTGGATTTGAATCTCTAACCATTGTTTGCTAGAAATTTGGTTACAACATTTTATAAGAAGAAGGTTAGATGTTCTTGGGTCTTGCCTGACTATAGACCCAATCAAGTTAATCCATATACATATTTGGTTGTTTGGTATCATGACTCAGATAACTGGAGTCCTAGTGAAATTGGGAAATGCTAAAGCCAAAGTACTGCAGCAATAGTATTTTTTATTTGCAAAGGGCAAGAAATCCCTCCCCTCGGTTTTCAGAGCCAACATTGTATCTCATATTCTCTTTGGAGCTCCTATATGGTTTCCAGGCCTTAAAGTCTCTTTAGAAGTTCAGTCCTTCTTTCTCAGATCTATATTTGGCATGCCTTGATGTGGTGCCAGTGCTGCTCTCAGTTTGGAAGCAGGTCTTGACTCCTTAAGTAATCTGACTTGGACAGGCTCTACTCACTTTTGACTTTGTGACTGGCCTTCATAGCACAAGTGATAATGGGCAGTTATGAATATACCTGGAAGAGGAAAAGGGTGAAAGAAATCTTCCTGGGTGGGCTGCGTTCTCCTTATTTGTTATTTATGAATGGGTACCGGCCAGAGGTGGCGCTGGGGGTTAAACCACGGAGCCTAGGACTTGCTGATCAGAAGGTTGGTGGTTCAAATCTCTGCGATGGGGTGAGCTCCCGTTGCTCGGTCCCAGCTCCTGCCAACCTAGCAGTTCAAAAGCACGTCAAAGTGCAAGTAGATAAATAGGTACTGTTCTGGCGGGAAGGTAAATGGTGTTTCCGTGTGCTGCTCTGGTTTGCCAGAAGTGGCTTAGTCATGCTGGCCACATGACCCGGAAGCTGTACGCCAGCTCCCTAGGCCAATAAAGCGAGATGTGGGCCGCAACCCCAAAGTCAGCCACAACTGGACCTAATGGTCAGGGGTCCCTTTATCTTTTTTACTGGCCAGATTTACTACCACAGACATTTCTTTATTGTTTCATAAGAGACTGGGAGCTATGTTCTTCTGGTCATTGGGTCTGCCTTGTTCAGAGTTCAACAGACTCCAAGAATGGGATGCCTTTCTTATGCTGGCTATCTGCTCCACAGTATATAAAAGCTTTTTCAGGAGCACATATTAATGTCTTACTATCTAAGCTCTCAGAAGGCAGATATTAGTGTCCCAGTAAATAATATATGTGGCCCTTGCAACAGAGATGAGGTAAAGAAGGTCTCACATATTTTTTTAAAACTTAGTATTCTGCAGGAGGTTAGATTTTTTTAAAAAAATAATAACATAGTATTCCTTTATGCATCTTCCTCCAGGTCATTCCTCAGAATGTCTGCTGACCATTTTACTTGACTAATATTTTAATTAAAAATCAAATTGCAAAATAATAACAATAATATATTAGTATTGCTCTATGGTTGCTTTACTTAAATAAAACTATTCAGCTTAATTCAAGATTTAATCAATTTTATCTACTGCTGTAATTTTTATACATTTTGTGTAATCAAATTCTGTTTATATGATGTTGTTCTACTATTTGTAGTCTATGAACCATAAATAAATGACTGTCTTCCACAAACCTTAGGGTTCCTTCAAGCCTGCTGATGCATTCCTATTGCACATGGATGGTTTTGTTTAGGCTATAAAAGGATCTGCACATCAGGTGCATTTGCGGTTTCATAACAAGTGAGGACTCTGCACAACAGAGAATATAAGAGGCTTTGAACAGCAAATCCATGGATGCAATCCTATTTTCAGGAAGATGGTTATCATGCTTTTGGAGAAGAGATTTCAAATCAAGCTTGCATTTTTCTTGGTAAAGCTATAGTATTTTTTCCTGATGCTTTCGGACACAAACTAGACGGAACAGGCAAAATTTAAAGTTTGATAAAACTAAGATAAAGTTGGTACGTTTATATGTTACAGTGACTTTATGTTTGTTTGTTTGTTTGTTTGTTTGTTTGTTTGTTTGTTTGTTGCCTAACACAGGATGTTTCTTTAGGTGAGATAGGTCATATCCATACCATGCATTTAAAGCACAGGACTCCCCACCCCCCAAAGAAAGAAAGAAAAGAAATCATGGGAACTGTAATTTATCCCACAGAGTCCTGACACACTCAACAAACTACAGTTCCCAAGAGTCTTTGGGGGAAAGCCACATATTTTAAATGTGCTTCAAATGTATCTGCGGATAAACAGATACATGTGTGGAAAAATCAAGTTTAAAAACTTTTCAAATTCCATGAAATGCCGAGTCCATTACTTCAAGCAAGCCCTGGTTGAGCTTGCCATACCTGCTGAAGATGAAAATGAGAAACACAGTTGCACCTCATTAGTATATTGATGACACAACACACCCAACCACTGGGTGATTCTACACAATGAGATGTTAAATTGCATGGGGGATGATGGCCTGTGGGGACTCAGGATTTCTCCCCAAAAAACACCTCTTCCTACACTATCCAGACTGGAGCTGAACCACCACAGAATAGTGTGTTTAGTTCAAACAATCACCTCAGAGGAATACCATCAACGATGGTATTGCAGCTGTTGAGAGATCAAGGAAAATCATTGGGGTCACACATCTGTCTCTCTCCTGATATAGGTAATGTACAGGGTGACCAAAGTAGTTTCTGTGCTTAATATGTGGTTTAAAGCAGGGATACAAGACTCACCCCCCCCCGATAATGTTTTGGACCATAACTCTCAGCATATTAGTCATGCTGGCTAGAGCTGAAGGGAACTGGGAGTCCAAGAACATATGGAGGGCCATAGGTTCTCTGCCTCAGAGCCCTAATTTTTATTTTTATTTTGGTTTTTTTTTTGCCCCACAAATAAATCAATGCTAACCATCAATAAACTTTTATAATTAATCAATTAATGACACATCTCACATTCCAGTGTTAAGGGCTTATCCACATTTTCTCTTGCCCCGCTGCTTTCCCCTGGGTAAAACTGCTACTTTACGTTCAATCGGATCAAACTGCAATCGGGTTTTCCAGGGGTTGCTGTATGCTCCAGTTTAGAGCTAAAGAGTTGGTTTTCGCTGGGAAAGGAGCTGGACAAAGGGAAAACCACTCAGAGGCACGCTCTTTAGGCACAGGACAAGCAGAAATGTTGATGAGCCGTAAGATGAAGGAGCCGGAAACTTTATAACAATGAAATTAAAGGCTCTGGGGTTTCAAAAAAGTAACATTTCTTTGAGAGTAGCTGTGCTAGTGTGTTGCAGCAAAAGCCACAACATTCTCTTACTTTATTTATTGAAGTAGAAGGTTTTGGGTTAGATCATGTCAAAGAGTGAGAGAATGAAAGTGGCTTTGACTATGTACTAAACACATCATATTTGTATTGCTATATTTTCCTATTCAAGGACAAGAGGATTTCATCCAGCTATGTAACAGTTTCCTGCCTTCTGAGAGCTAGTCATTGTTCGCTGCTAAAATGCCAAGGAAGTGGGAGGTTTTCTTTATATATATAGAAAAAAATGTGTATCCATAGGAGCTTGTCATCATGCAGCTGGTGGCAAATCCCTTTTTGAAGGAGCATGTTACAAAATGCCCCAGGAAAAATAAATGGATGGAAAAGAAAGCAGAAATGATTGTCAAAAAGCAATCTGGGGAATAGGATTAGCACATATATATATATATATATATATATATATATATATATATATGCTTTCGTAGATTTTCACGGGTACAGGAATGCAGGTTTTGGTGTCTTCGGGTGTCTTCCCGTGTAAGAGTTGGGGTGTCTAGGCGACGTTTCGACGAGGTCTCACTCGTCATCTTCAGGCTGGTGCTTTCGGCTTCTTGTTACTGGAACAGAGCAGGATCTCAGTGTTTGAGTTCCTATAAATACTGTTGAGGGGGTGTGGTGTATAGCCTCCAACGTTCTGGGCAGAGAGGAAGTTCCCAGGTTAGTGTGCCTTTTCTTCTTTTGTTCCTTAATTACTTGAGGGATATCTTGAGTGATTTCTTGAGTGATATTCTGAGTACCACTTAGGAGGGTCATTAGGTGTGGATTAGTTGCTAAAGCTTTCGTGTCTTGACCTCTTGAGCTTGTGAAGAGTTTTTCTGAGAAGATGGCTGTACTGCACTTAGTTGTGCTCTGGCTTGGCTTCGTGTATAGGGGCGAGCTGTGGTTTTGTGCCCTGTGCCAGCCAGATCTGTGTAGGGATTGCAGGGGGGTGCAGCATCCGGAGGTGCCACTATGGTTTGGCTACTGGATGGTGTCTGTAATTTATCTGTGGAGAGGGTCTGGGTTTGGGTCTGGTGTGGTTGATTGGAGATGGCGTTCTGTGTGCCTCTGGTTCTGGTGTCGGTTTTTGTGGGGAGGGCTAATTTCCAGATGTCTGGCAGGCGGGACGTGTCGTCACGCTTGTTCATGTTGTGAGGGTGTTTCTCTATCTCGATGGCTTCCATGATTATTCTCTTGTGGTGATGTTCCATGTTAAAGAGCAATTTGGAATCTGCAAAATTAATTTCGTGTCCTGTTTCTTTCATGTGTTGGAAAAGAGAGGAAGTTTTTTCTTCTTTTTTGACGGCATTCTTGTGTTCTGCGATACGTGCATTTATTCGTCTGTTTGTTTGTCCAATGTACGTGGCTGGGCAGACTTTGCAGGGTATTTCATAGACCCCTTGGTTTTCTAACTGGATTTTATCTTTGGGGTTTCTGAGGATATTGGCTATTTTTTGGTTGGTGCAAAAGGCTGTTTTGATATTGTGTTTATGGAGGATTTTGCTAATTTTATCTGTAGTGCCCTTGATATAAGGAAGGAGGGCCATGCCATTGTTTTCTTCTGTGTCTTGGTTTTTGGGGGGTGTTTCTTTTTGGATTAGCTTCGTAACCCTGTTTTGCTGGTATCCGTTGGCGATTAACACATTATATGCAAAAACTTTTATAGGCCTCCCAAAACAAAAACAAGCCTTCCTGTGATCCTCGGATGAGGGGCAGTATAGAAATGCAAGAAATAATAATAATAATAATAATAATAATAAGAAGAAGAAGAAGAAGAAGAAGAAGAAGAAGAAGAAATATTTACAAAGTATTCCAAGGGTAGAATATATTTATAGATGTCTAACCAAGTATCACTAAAAATCCTACACAGCATGGACATTTTAAAAAAATCATTATTATTTGCTTCTTTCATTAAAGGTAACCTTACAGCACAAGCCTATGCATACTTACTTAGAAGTACTACTATGTTCAATGCAGTGCTTTTCTTTTAGAATAAAAATGTGTCGGTACCACTTTGTACAATTGAGTACCCTCAGGGGGGGAAAAAGCTCTGGTTCAATGTGGTGTTCAACTCCCAGCTAAGGATAGGGTTGCACCCTTCGTATAACTGCAAATGTAAGAAGAGCCTGCTGAATCAGGCCAATGGTCCATCTATTGCAGCATCCTGTTTTCACAGCAGCCAACCAGAGAAGCCCACAAGCAAGATATGAGAACAACAGCACTCTCCCCTCCTGTGGTACCCAGCAAATGGTATTCAGAAGCACACTGTCTCCAGCTATGGAGGTAAAACACATCCATCCAGCATAATATTGCATATGTATTTTAGGGCATTTCATTCTTGTTTTTACACTTAAATGGTTTTTGTAAGTTGGTTGGAGTTCTTTATTCTGAATAAAAGTGACTAATAAATATAAATAATATTAATTGTTGCAGTAGCTGCCAGTGATAGCTTCATCCTGCGCAAAGTTGTCTTATCCTCTTTTTAACACCATCTAAACTGGTTATTTATTAGGGACGCGGGTGGCGCTATGGTCTAAACCACTGAGCCTCTTGGGCTTGCCAATCAGACGGTGGGCGGTTCAAATCCCCATGATGGGGTGAGCTCCCATTGTTTGGTCCCAGCTCCTGCCCACCTAGCAGTTCGAAAGCACGTCAAAGTACAAGTAGATAAATAGGTACCGCTCCAGCGGGAAGGTAAACGGTGTTTCTGTGTGCTGCTCTGGTTCTCCAGAAGCAGCTTAGTCATGCTGGCCACATGACCCGGAAGCTATACGCCGGCTCCCTCGGTCAATAAAGCGAGATGGGCGCAGCAACCCCAGAGTCGTCCACGACTGGACCTAACAGTCAGTAGTCCCTTTACCTTTTAAAATTGGTTATTATTACAATTATTATTTTTCTGAGAGGTTTGGGGAGCTTGGGTTTTGTTGGGTCATACTGCTGCTGAACTTACAGTTTGCCTGATTTGCTTGTTGCCTGGACACCTTGTCAAGTGGGGAAACTTTATTCTCTCCAAAATGAGGCTGAATCAAGGATGGAAGCGTCCTGGGAGAGGAGGAAAGCCCAGTGACTCTATACGCAGCCATAATGGAATATGCCACAATGCAACGTAGCCTTCACTTTGTCACCAGCTAAAAAAAGATGTATGGCTGAATGCCATTAGTTATTTTTATAATTTCCATCTGGGATTTCTAGAGACTTTAAGCCAGATGCAAGATGACAGTGCACCTGCAGGCACCTTTAATAGTTGTATTCTTCTACACAACTATTAAAGGTGAAAAACCTCTGCCTTCTGCACATGGCACTAATGCGAGAAGAATAACATTCGCTTCAGAACTGGAAGGGTTTGTTCCCAAGGAAGAGAGCAGGCCTGTGTCCCAGCAGATAAGAAAACTGAAATAGTGTTGGTAGAATAACAGACTCACTTGGCACAAAGGCCGACCCAACAACCACCTCATTAGCTATGGTGCCAAGAAAGTCTGGCTGGCATATCCATGAGCTTTGCTATCCCAGGTTTTTAATTCAACCAGGCATTACCTTTATATATTGACATCTTTGTTTAGCCATGATTTGTTTAACTCTGCCAGGTTGGTGTTGCTCTCTACCTTCAATCTTAAACTATCCCTTTTTACAAGGAAGTGTCACCAGGAGGTAGGAAATATCTGCAATTCATTTGCTTACTCATTCGTTTGAATTTGTTCTCTGTCACCAACTTTTGTGAAAGAAGTGTCACCTATTATTTCTTCATTTATAGGAAGAAGCAACCATAGCAGAATCAGCAGGAGTTTTTCATCTTGCAGTGACACTTCTCTGTAAAAATTAAAAGTCTGAACTCCCTCCTGTTTTGACACAAATGTTAACTATACTCGTTTTAGCCCATAGTTGAAACATGGCCTTACTACACGCACATATTTCACATTCCTTTGCTACTAAAAGAAAGGGCATTTGGTCTGCATGTATAGACAGTGACAGTATATGACAGTGTTTGCAGTGAAGGAATTTAAGATAAAATAAATCATATCCTCACAGCAAAGTAGTTCTGTCAATATACAAACAAGGTCTAACAATCTCCTCTTAAGTTAATAGGAAACTGTCACCATTATAATTAGAGCCAAATTGAACTTTACTTTCCATACTTGTTTACTTTGTCCAATCATCAAATGTAAATGAATGAATTAATTGAAAATGACGTTCATCTGTGAATATTCATTTCCATCTGTAATGCAGAGGGAAAGTTGTCTAAGGGTTTTTTTGACTTTTAGAGACACCAGTGGGCTACATTAAGGAAAATGAGTTTTATTATTAAAAACAGACATGTTTACTAAAAAGATTTAAACAACAATTAACAAAATGAGCTAGTCAATATATCCCTAAACTGGGAACAATTCAAACATGTCTATAGTAGCTTCCCACTGACTTCAGCCAAATGTCACAAAATGTAGCTTTCGGCTGGTGCTGTACAGATGCAGCAGTTCAAATGTTTAATACAGACCTGACGCTCACTCTTCAAGTGTTTGTAGCAATAGCCAGAGAGACTACATCTGTACTGCTGATTATGTGGAATTACTTGAAGAGCAGCATCAGACTGAAAAATATGAGTTCAGAATTTAATGTTTGGAAATATTCTACAGCCAACAGATTGGTTAAATGAAGGAAACACATTCCAAGGGCAGTACTAGAAACCTCAATGACTATAATTTAAGCCAGCGCAACAAAACACTGGAAAAATACTCTGCAGTCAGAAAAAGATTTTCATGAGCAGCAGAATGAAAACATCATCCAATTTATCTTTTCTACCATTATGCATATGGCTCCGTAGCATTTCTGTAATAAACAAAATGCCCTATATTTGGCCTTTGAGGAAGAATGAGGATCTATTTTTTTCCTGTGCCAGAGTGTCCTAACATGCTGACAACAGAGCTAACAGGATATTTCTCATACATCCACACCAGCTAAGGATATGGAATAAACCCAAACAGAGGGATATAAATTTCAGACATGTTTACAAACCATATCTAAAAATTTATGGTCACCAGATTAGAGCAGTATGGATGATATCGATTTTGCTGTAAACATTTACACCTTAGACACAATTAAAGCAGTAAGGTAAAAAAATAAACAACCTGCAGTGAGATGTACTACAGCTGCTACTGCTACTGATAACACCACTGTTAGTGGTAATATTGAAATGTTTGGCTGTACCTTTGGAGGATAAGGGTAGAATTTCTTCCTGCATGGTTTGCTGTATCCTGAAGATGGAGAGTAGGAGGTAAGGAATAGTTTTACTTAGCCTCTCAAGTGCTGCTCTCTCTTCAGTGGAAGAGGCAGAAGGATAGCATGGTTCAGCAATAACTCCTCACAGGTAGGGATGGGAGGGAAATTCAGGTCTGGTCACATTTTAATGAGAGATGGCCTGTCTGTACTTCCCTAAACAATATGTGAACAGAAATGCAGCTATCCTTCAAAACCCACACTTCTCTGAATTCTTCTATGCAGTTCTCCAACCAACTGATGTGTAAAAAAAAATATGCATATATTAGATAAAAGTGTGCATTAAAAACATGCATGTTAGTGAAAACATACACAAGACTTTATAGCAGAGAAAATTGCTTGCAAACATATGTATATTAGGTTGGCATGGATGGCATCCATCTGTCTCAAGAGAGAATGAAGTGTGAAGTCAAACTGCCGCATTAGCAGCACTGAAGTGACATCCCTGGGACGTAAGCCTGGGCAGGGTGTATGGAGGTCCTGGACTGCCCAGATGACAAGGCCCTCCTTCTCAGCCTCACTGATGTGGTCCAAAGGAAAGCAGAGCGTTACGTTTGGCATCAGCTTGGCTGCATACATTAGGAGAAAGGGCACACTAAAATGCAAACAAATCCTTCTGGAGAATGATGCATAAATGTGGAAAAGACTGAGAAACTGAGAGGAACTAAAATCAATGCATTCATCCACCCACTAGTCAGAGGTCCTGGTCATATTAGTCTCTTGTGGCTGGGGACACTTGGGAAGTGAAGTTGAGCCCTACTCAAAGACTGTGGTTCCTGTGGCATTTCTGTCCTACAGAGCCCGACCTTTCTCTCCTGGTCCTTGGAGTATCCTGCTAGTTCAGTTGACACACCCAACCAACATCCTACAATTTATTTTGCACAACACTCCCCACAGTCTTCTCCCTCTCAGTCCTTGTAAGCGGCAGTGACTTAACTGTCGAGAGATCAGGCGAGTGCCATCGCCCCACCATGCCATCACTCCTGGTCAAATAGATAAATAATCCAAGAAATCATCACCTGATTTGGAAGGTCTTGGAACTGGGGCTCTTTGCGTGTTCAGACCCAGAGACCTCCCCACTAAATAAACACACATTTGACTCAAATTTTAGTTTTGGTTTTAAGCAGAATTTAGGCCACAAGATTTACCCAGCCGGGAAAAATGGCAGATGAAGTTGATGGACTGCATGGAACTGGCGGAAATGACTGGCAGAATCTGAGACCAGGGAGAAGAGTCGGTGGAAGAAGATTGGAAAAAATTTAAAGACTATTTACAGAAACACTGTAAAATTAATGAATGTTAGAAGGATGCTGGAATGAAGTTATATGGCTTTAGCAGAAATGTTATAAAGAATTAAGTAAAAATAGACTGTTAATGGGCCAAAGGGGAAAAAAATAAGGTTAGATTGTGTTAAGATAAACTATAGGACAAAAACTGGGAAAGATGGAAAGGATTTGCTGAAATAGCTAATTGAACTAGAATACAAAAAAGGGAGGTGTGAGGAGGTCGTTGAAACAAGTAAATGAAAGACAAGATATGAAAATATTGGATGTGTTTTTAATTGTTTCTGTCTTTGCTTTTGTTTTTGTTTTGTTAAGATAAGCAGTGTTTTTCTTTTTTTGCTTTTTATGTATTGTATTGTATTCTATTGTTTTGCTTTGTTTAACTCCTTTTCTTCTTTATGAAATTATTAAATTCTTAATAAATATTATTTTTTTAAAAAAGACCCCAGTGCGCAGTGGTAGTAGCTGCGCCAATGCGGAAAGAATGAGGTGCAATATCACTGGCCAGCAGGCCACACGCTCCCAGCGCCTTGTGCATTACTGCAGCAAATTGATGCCTTCTTAATGGGTTCCTATCCTCGTGAATCAGGAAGGGACCATCTCTAGGTGGACGACGTGACAAATACTTCCTGGCATCTTTGACTGGACAAGGGCTGGGCTTACCAGTGGCAGGCAGGCTCATCAAGGCACCCCTGCCCAACTGGTCCATTTTGGAATTTCGGATGGTGAGAAATAGCTCCCCCTCAGAAAGCTGAACATCCTGCAATAACAAGCCCCTGGAGAACCCTCCTTGTGCTGACTCAGGCACCACTTCGCCCACGCGCAGTGGGGGGGGGGACCTCTCCCAAGCAAAAGGGAACTCAAGATGGCGGCTGGGCTAATATGGGGTGGGGGGAGGAAGGAAATTAAAGAAATGAATTAACAAAGAAAAAGAAGGGGATAACAGAAAGATATCACCAAGACGATCGTCAAAGGCAAGTCTCTCGGCTGCACAGAGGACACGCTGTTAGCTGTTCCGATGCACGAGCCGAAAGAGGAAGCTCTGGGTCACGTGCCGAGGTATATATAGGTCCCTCGGTCTGTTTAGACAGCTCGCCATTGACCAGATTAAACCCAGCAATGAGGGACCTACCAGTCAGGGGTTGTGGCTATCCAGTATACCCACCCACAACCAGGAGGTCAGTCTCCAGGTCTGACGGCAACATGTGCCCTCTTTTAGGGAGGACACGCTTTGCAAGAACCTCTGCCCCCTTCTTTTTCTCTGAGCCTCTTGCAGAGTCTGCAGCTTGTTTATCATATCCCTGTGTTTTAAATACTATTGCCTGGCAGTTCTGCTTAGTAGGATGAGTCAGGCACTTTTAATATGCATACAGGATACTCACACCTGACAAACTGTCACAAGAGTTCTCCCAGAGGAGCTAGATAAGGAGAGAGTTGTGCCTTTTTTATTTTTAAAAAAGGGGCTTCTTTCTGCTCTATTTTTTGAAACTCATTCAAAACATTTTTGTTTTTAAAGCTCAAAAGAAAAGCAATCATTTGCCCTGTTTCCCTCTTTCCCATATACCACAAAGGAGCAAGAACTTCCAAGTACCTATTGATCACACCCACTTTTGAATCTGTTATGTTGAATATCAATGGTCATGTACAGCAGAATCAATATGAAGCCCAACTGCAAGAAGAAGCCAGAAGCAAAAAGTAAATTATTCCTGGGAAGTTGCTAGATAATAATAATAATAAAGACAGAGGTCACATTGTCTCATGTTTGCCTAATTTCAGAATGCGAATTAATTTCTAGACAGCCATTTAATGTCTTTAAATATATATATATAAATACCATATTTAATTAGTAAGAATGAACAAACCCATATAATAAAAATAGGCACTTTAAAAATGGAACCTTGCAATAGAAGCAATTGACCCTGTTTCAAAATGCCCACCATCTGCTATTTTAATGTGCACTCGTAGGAGCAAGGCAGATCTGTAACATTTCCTTAACCCTCATTCCACTGCTCTCTGCTAATTAGTTCACTTCTTGAGACACAGCCAAGGCCATCTCATTTTAAGAACATTGTCTTAGACCCAATTCTCACTTTTATTTCTGTCATGGTAGAGCAACCCTGAGACAACTTCATCATTTTTGCATAAGTATTTGTTCAGAAAGTGCTCTCACATCGAGCAATTAGAGATTAACCACATGACAGAGTTTTTTCTGTTTGTTTATTTCTACTTGAAATACCCCTGTTTCTTAGCTTAAAAGGCTATCAAAGCCAATTAACAACCCAATTAAAAACAATGATGAAACCATAATGGAGCAAACAAATCCTGTGTCAATTAATTTACAACCCCAATGTCAGCTGAAAGAGCCACATCTTCATTGCCTGCCAATGAAGACCAGCACTGATGCGGTCAGATCGGTCCCTCATGCTCCATTGTTTAGGTGCCACAACCAGAAAGGCTCTGTTGCTCTCAAATGTCAGACCACCATGTCCCAATTGGTGTGGAAACACAGAGCAGATGTTGACCTAAATGCAAGTGTAGTTCCATCTGGGATTCCAGATACTGTACTGGCTCTTGCCCAAGGCCACACCGCAGAGGTGTTTATGTGTAAGTAAAGCAGTAAACTTTTATTACAGCAGTCTAATAGTACAAATCCGGTGATGAGGAAGTGGTAGAATCTAATCCAAGTGATCTTACAAGGCAAGGAGTATCAACTTCATAGCCGGTCTTAGAGCAAAGGCCAAGGTTCAGGAATCCAAATTGGTAGAAAGCATATTTAGACTGAAAGTTGTTCCAGCAAGTTTCCCCACCTATCTGCCAGGCTTTTAAGCAGAGGCAGAGAAAGTTCAGCTCCTTGCAAGAATCCCTGTCCTTGTGGGAATTCCTGACCTGTAGTCAGGCGCTCATCTTTGGGGATAAGTCTCCCCTCTTCTCTTTGCTCAGAGACACCTCTGAACAGCCTCCCACTTTGTCACAGCAGGGCTGCACCCCTGAGTTTATCCTCTATCCAGGCAAACAAGAAGCAATACCAGGGTTCCATCCAGGCAAACAAAAGCATTCGGGGCAGAGGCACCAACTTGAACCTAAGATTGAGGGGGCCTATGACACTCCTGGCCTCCTCCTGCTGCCGCCACCAGCTGGGGACTGCTTCCCTTGTTTTTCTCTTATAAAGGAGAAGGAGCCACCAGCAACTGAAGCTGTGCCGTGCTCAGTTCCTCTTCCTCCTCCTCCTCCTGCTGCTACTGGCTGGGAGCGGCTTTCCCCTCCTTCCCCTCCATGGCAGTAACAGAAGGATCAGCCACCGGTCACTGAAGCTGTGCCATGCTCAGCCTCCTCCACCGCCTGAACATTATGGGGGCTGGCTCCCCAAAAAAATATTGGCAAGAGCTGAACCCCTAGGAGTTGACACCTATGACTTGGGGAGTGTGTGGAGCAGAGGTGATGAGGAGTGTACCTTTGCAAGGAGGCTTGGCCTGAAGTTCCAAGGTTCAGAGAGAGCCTTGGAGAGTCACATTCTGCCCTGGGCCTGATTCACCACTCCTGACTTGTGTGAATCATTATTTATGTAGCTAAACTAGCTGTGGTAACATCTGCACCAACTCCAAATAATCAAAACACTGCTTAGTTATAGTGACTAAGGCTGCAACCCCATCTACACTTACCTGAGAATAAGCCCATCGGGTTCCACTGCCAGAGTGTGGACTGTTTGCTTTAAAGTCCTGCATTCGAATCTTACATTCAACCATGAAATCATTAGCTGGAAATCACTCTTGTCCTCAGTTTGTGAATAACAAACCTATCTATTTTACAGCACTGCTGTAAGGATTACTGAGATAATATATGTGAAGCTGCTTTTAACATTCAAAAATGCCTCTGCTCTTGTGGTTAAAAAAAAGAAGACTTACTAGTTTTCTCCATTCATGTGTGTGAATACAGAAAATAAGATCTGCTGTAAAATGGTTGAAAGCAACTTTTACAGGACTCAGTTGGACCATATCGATTCTACTCAGTAGGAAACTGTGTTGCACATTAATGGCGTCCAGAACTGTCTTCTTGTAATATCAGAGTCCAGGTTTTTAGCTACAGCTCTCACATCTTCATTCCTTTAAACTATTAGCAGCTGGCTAGAATTACAAATATCTGCTTGATGTCTGTGAATAGCTAACCAGAGACTTGACTTTTGTATAATATTAGAAGCCAGGTCTTTGCCTTGACTGGAGAGGAAGTATCACCTCTGCTCTAGGATGTGGTATCGTTGTGCAGGCAACGAAACCAAAACAGAACCCCATAGATACTGGTCTTGGAGACACACAAACACATTAGTATTCCAGAAATATCAGTTTGAGGCATCAGGCATAAGCCTGCATTTTATTAATGTTTGATCAGGACTTGTATATTAAAGAGGGCTTAGATTTTCAAAAGTAGATTTTCAAATGTTTCAATGCCAGGCAGAGAAAACCTTGGCCATTTTCCTAAGACAAGGGGCCCCTTTTGATTTATAGCAGAAAGCAATTCTCAAAGTCGTAAAAGCTGAAATTACAGACTAAAAGCAGGACATTGACCCTACATGTTACAGAAGATAAAAAAGGCAGAGATAAACATAATTAGGAATGGGCAAATAGTAAAATGATACCATGGGCCTCTCTTAAAACCTTGAGCTGTATTTTCTAAGGCCAGAGGTAAATGGGAGAAAAAACATCTAGCTGACAGAGAAAGAGAGGCTTTTTGGGAAGTCTTTTTAAAGCATCTAGCTGGGAAGTCTTTTTAAAAGCTGTTTCTTCCTTAAACAGATAATGGGAAAAGCAGCTTGCTGAAGGGGAGGAGGCTTCTTCTGAAACTGTTTTAAACTGAGTCCTTTTCTTTCTTTCTCTCTCTACTTTAAAAAGGCCTTATTCCTTTTAAGAGGCTATCTGTGTTGTGTATTAAATATGTTGGCTTAAATGTAATTATGCAAAGGATTTAACAAATGCTAGAAGAGTTGTATTTATCTTGAAATTAAGTCAGCCACCAGTCCAGCCTCTTGCCAGACAAGAAGACGCCATCAAATGCTGTCCTGATATATTAGCTGCCAGACATTTGTTTAGAAACCTTCAAATGAAGGATATCTTTCAATGTTGATGTGAAACTCAAGATCCTTGACATATGTTTAAGATAAAAATTTAAGATTAACCATTTGTTTTAGAAGGCAATAGGGCAGGGAGGGCAAGAGGTGAGCTGGTAATTAAGATTCCTTGTTGAGACACATGTAAGATATATTACTACTTATTTGTCATTTATAGATGTAACAATATATAGCTGTTTGTGTTCCTTATAAGGACAGAAGGATATGGGTGTATCTTTTTGTGATTGGTTCTAGCAATCAGCCAATAGGAAATCCAACTAGGCTGATTGGACAGAGGCAGCCACAGGAGGAGCAAAGGGGGCTGGATTAAGGGAATATAAGGGCTGGCCATAATGGCAGGGGCCAGGCCAGAGCTTGGTAACCATATACCACTGTGCCTCTCATTTATTTGTCTGACAAATAAATAATTATTTTAAATTCTCTATTGCTGCGTTGAATATTTCATTCCAGCTAAGCGTTAACCACAAGCAGGGTGCTACATTTTATGGTGCCCTGTGACTCGGATAAGTGGTCTGCTGGAACGCAGCCCCTTCGCTCTACTGAGCAGGGTACAAGAGAGAGGATCTCTAAACTGCTTACCCAAGCGCGCACTGGTAAATTTTTCCAGGGGGAACGCAGAAGTCTCGTCTGTCTGATACCCTGCTCACTGGCGGCGACGGACCGGGGGGAAACGGAACCAACCAGGGGTAAGTGCACAAAGGGATTTTTGGCCCTCCAATTAATTGGGAGGAAGAGAAGTCTTGATCAAACTTCTGCGTCTCAGTAAGTGGGAACTGAGTACGCTAGGTGGTTGGGTATATCAGATGGTGGTCTGGTGGGGGAAAAGGGAAAGTTGGGAGGTAGTGTGTGGTGAAGTATCCAGCGCATTGTATGTGTGAGAAAGTACAGAGCAATCTGTAGCTGACCTGAGTGTGGAGTGGGTAGTACTTCGGTTCCCAGTGAGGCGACTCCATCTGGGCAAGAAACCCCACGAAGCGTGTGTGTGAGTGACTGAGTGGATACTTCACAGGGCCATACAATGGGAGTTGGGGGTTCAAAAGGGGAAAATACACCTCTTGAATGTATGTTAAATAATTTTAAGAAAGCCTTCTCAGGGGCATATGGAGTCAAAATGACGCCAGAGCGCCTGAGAACGTTATGTGAATTAGAGTGGCCGAAGCAAAATACTGAATGGCCATCTCAAGGAACCTTTGATATAAATTTAGTAAGCAAACTTTGGTCCAACATCGCCAAAGAAATTGGAGGGTGCCCAGAACAATTTTCATATATAGATTCCTGGCTGAGCACATTAAATAAAAATCCTCCATGGATAAGGGAATGCAAAGTCCAACGATGCAAATTATTGGCTGTAAAAGCCGAAGCTAGGAAAGGAATCTTGCCAAATAAACTCAAACCCATTTTTGAGGGACCAGAGGAAGAGCTGCTTCCACCTCCACCTTATGCTCCACATCGAAGGGAGCCTAATCCAAACCCTCCACCAGTTGTAACCCCAAGGCAAGAAAGTGGAATGAATAATGGGGCTGGAGTCACAGAACTTGATTCCTTGATAGATTATGATAAATATCTTCAGGAGGCATTGGAGTCCTATAATAAAGCCCAAGCAGAAGTGGTTATTCCATCTGTGAGTCCCAGTAGAACTCCATCTACAGTCTCTTTTAGTGAAACAACTGATTGCCTACCCCAAACTCCTGTACATCCAAATCCTAGAGAATTATTACAGAAGTTACAGGGAGACCTTAATCGGTCAGCAAGCAATACAGCCAGGCGTATAAGGCTGCTAAAAGAACGCCTTGGGACAAATACCATCCCCTATGATTTGAGGCCCCTAGAGCAAAGCGAAGAGAAAGATCACGTAGTAGCCCCTCTCAGAAGAGTATTTGATGCACTTGAGGAGCCTGTGCTGGTTAACGGGCTACCTGGACCAAGGCCACCTCGAACTTCGACCCTGCAATATATTCCATTCACGACTACAGATCTGATGAATTGGAAAACACACACCCCATCTTTCGCAGAAAAACCTCAGGCTATGATGGACTTGGTGACTTCAATAATAAATACTCATAGTCCTACTTGGACAGATTGCCGCCAGCTCCTGAATACTCTGTTCACCACTGAGGAAAGGAGAGACATAATTGAAAAGGCACAGATATATTTGCGTGAGCAGGCCAGAGTGGGAAATATTTTTAATATTGACCGTCATCTCCAAGACAACTTTCCCTTGGAAGATCCTAATTGGGATCCAAACAATGTAATTCACCTGGCCAGGCTTACCACCTACCGCCAGACGCTTGTGCAAGGTATCCGCAGGGCATGCCAGAAGCCCACTAATATGTCTAAAGTCTCAGAAGTAGAACAGAAACCAAATGAGAGTCCAGGAGACTTTTTAGAGAGGCTGCAAGAAGCCTATCGTATATGGACTCCTTTTGACCCTGAAGCCCCTGAAAACAGCAGAATGATTACTGCTACATTTGTGGCCCAGTGCGCTTCTGACATTCGTAAGAAAATTCAGAAATCAGAAGGATGGGAAGGGATGCTGATGAGCCAAATTATGGCCATTGCACGCCGAGTTTATCGGAATAGGGATGAGGCTGAGAAACAAGAGAAGAAGAAGTGGCAGAAGGAAAAGATGGTAATGCTAGCCACAGCAGTGAAGCAAGACTACCGCCCCTTAAATGGAGGAAGAGGGCGGGGAAGGAATCCACCACTGGGAAGGAATCAATGTGCAAATTGCAAGAAGGAGGGTCATTGGAAGCGGGAATGTCCTGAACCCCTGAGGTTGGAAGAAGTACGCCCAGGCCCAGGCCCAGGCCCAGGCTCCGGCCCAAGAAACCAGGGACGGGGACGGGGAATGATTCGAGATGGAAGATATCAGAGACCTGGACAAGGACGGAGTAGGGACAATGTCATTGGACTGGCAGAGGAGGATTTTACCCAAGACTAGGAAAGACCGGACTCCATAAAGTTAGGCTTCCAGGAGCCCACGGTCACGATCCAATTAGGAAGCCATTTAATAGACTTTATGATTGATACTGGGGCTGAATACTCAGTACTCCCAGAACTATTGCAGAAAAAGGCATCCAAAAGTGTAGTCATTAAAAGTGCCACTGGTCAGTCAGCTAAGAGGTCTTTCCTCCAACCTTTGGAATGCCAGATTGGGGGACATCGTTTAACCCATCAGTTTTTGTATATACCTGAGTGTCCAATACCTCTCTTAGGTAGAGATATGCTGTCCAAATTGCAGGCCCAAATCACCTTCACTCCTCGAGGTCCAGAAATGAAACTGCCATCAAAGGCAGCAGGAATAATTTCCCTCTCCGTACCTAAGGAACAATCATGGCGCCTAATGTCAGCCCTGCAAGTCCAACCCACATTGGATACAGAGTTAAACAAGCTCCTCCGAACTCTACAGGTGCCACCAGGAGTATGGGCTGAAAATAGCCCACCAGGAATGGCCAAGAATATAGCTCCAATTGTAGTAACCTTAAAACCTATGGCTACTCCTGTATCTGTAAAGCAATATCCTTTACCCCGGCGAGCAGCAGAGGGCATCCAGAAACATTTGGACCGCCTATTAAAATATGGTCTGCTTAAGCCCTGCCAATCAGAGTGGAACACACCCCTTTTGCCTGTTCGAAAACCTGGGACAGATGAATACAGGCCAGTGCAGGACTTGAGGCTCGTAAACCAGGCTATCGAGACCTTGCACCCAAATGTACCAAACCCATACACCCTGCTGAGTTTGATCCCACCAGAAGCAACATTTTTTACTGTATTGGACTTGAAAGATGCATTCTTCTGTTGCCGGCTGGCACCACAGAGCCAACCTATATTTGCCTTCCAGTGGGAAGACCCTTTAACAGGAACAAAAGGCCAGCTAACTTGGACAAGATTGCCCCAGGGATTCAAAAATTCCCCAACTTTATTTGGCACTGCCTTGGCGAAGGATCTAACAAGTTACCCCTCAATACCTGGAGAAAAGGTGGTTCTGCAATATGTAGATGACCTTATACTAGCAGCAAAGGATTTTGATACCTGTAAAGAAGGTACAGAGGAACTGCTCCACTTGCTCTGGCAAGCTGGCTACCGAGTTTCCCAGAAAAAGGCACAGTTATGTTTAGAAAAGGTCAAATATTTGGGCTTTGACATCTCACACCAACAACGAGCATTGAGGCCAGAGAGGAAAGAAGCTATTTGCCTTATCAAGGAACCTACCACAAGGAAACAACTCAGAGGATTCCTGGGAACAGCAGGGTTTTGTAGACTATGGATACCTGATTTCAGCAGTCTGGCCAAGCCCTTACATGAAAGCACTCGAGGTGCAGAAAAGGACCCATTCGTATGGGGACCTGAGCAGCAACAAGCCTTTTTAGTTATCAAACAACGACTTATGGAGGCCCCAGCCCTTGGACTGCCTAATTCGGAAAAACCCTTTCAGCTGTATGTACATGAACAGAATGGGATTGCAGCGGCAGTCCTGACCCAGAGATTAGGAAGTTGGAATCGTCCAGTAGCTTATTTGTCAAAACAATTGGACTCAGTAGCAAAAGGATGGCCTCCATGCCTAAGGGCAGTAGCGGCCACTGCCAGCCTTGTCAAAGAAGCTGATAAATTTACCTTCGGCCAGACAATGTATGTGAATGTACCTCATGCTGTTCTGACACTCATGGAATATAAGGGTAGTTATTGGCTAACGAACCCAAGGATGGCTAGGTACCAAGGCCTATTGTGTGAAAATCCCAGGATTCATCTACGAGTAGTGAATATGCTCAATCCAGCGACTTTGCTGCCCCTACCAGAGGTAGATGATGAAGAATCACATGATTGTCTCCAAATAATGGATGAAGTTTATTCCAGTAGACCCGATCTGAAAGATGAACCATTGAAAAATCCAGATGTTGTATATTATACTGATGGTAGCAGTTACCTGCATGAAGGTGCCAGACGAGCAGGATATGCTGTGGTCACCAATGAGGAAGTTGTGGAAGCTGAAGCTTTGCCTGCTGGCACCTCGGCACAAAAAGCTGAACTTATAGGTTTAACTAGAGCTCTGCAATTGGCAGCCGGATGTAAGGCAAACATCTATACTGATTCTAAATATGCCTTCTTAACCCTGCATGCACATGGTGCTCTATGGAAAGAAAGAGGTCTAATAGGAGCCCACGGGAAGGCCTTGAAATATGGACCTGAAGTAGAAATCCTGTTAGAAGCAGTATGGGCTCCAGAACAGATTGCTGTAATGCACTGCAAAGGTCATGGACGAGGAAGGGATCCAATAACCAGAGGAAATCATGCTGCTGACAAAGCAGCCCGAGAGGCAGCCCAAAAGCCTGTGGGAGGATTTATAGCAGCCCTCATACCAGAGGTAGTTCCAGAAGAAGTTAAACCTCACTATACCCCAGAAGAGAGGAAGTGGGCTGAACAGGAAGGAGCAGTTGTGAAGGACGGTTGGATGATCCTGCCAGACAATAGGATTTATGTACCTCATCATCTAGCAGGCACAATTGTAAGAAATTATCATGAATCTACTCACCTTGGCGGTACTGCAACCAGAGAGAGTCTCAGTCGGAAGTTGTATATTATTAACCTATCACAATTAGCAACTTGCATTTCACAGAAATGTGTTCTTTGTGCTAAAAACAATCCCAGGCAGGGACCGGTACAACCCCCTGGAATCCAACATGTGGGATATGTCCCCATGGAAAGCCTAATTGTGGACTTCACAGAGCTGGTCCCTTCTAAGGGATTCAAGTATCTCCTTGTGTTTGTAGACACTCTTACCGGATGGGTTGAAGCTTTTCCCACCCGAACTGAAAAGGCACGAGAGGTAACTAAGAGACTCCTCACTGAATTGATCCCGAGGTTTGGATTACCTAGATGCATTGGAAGTGACAATGGGCCAGCGTTCATTGATCAAGTAGTACAAGAAGTATGTCGAGTCTTACAAGTGAAATGGAGACTGCATGCAGCCTATAGGCCTCAGAGTTCAGGGAAAACTGAAAGAATGAATCGGACTCTGAAAACCCAATTGGCAAAATTAACCCAGGAAACGGGATTGGGATGGGTAGATGTGTTACCCATAACACTGTTTCGTGTTCGGTGTGCACCCACAAAAAGACTTAAGTTGTCACCTTTTGAGCTCCTGTATGGGAGACCGCCCTCCTTTGTTCAGGATATTCCAGCTGATCTTAAACAAATAGGAGACCATGTGACACAGGGACAAGTGCAATCTCTCTCCCGTGTTTTTGTTTCTCTTAACAGGTGGGTCCTCGAGCGCACGCCGTGCAGCATTGCCGAGCCGATTCATCAGTTCCAGGCTGGCGATAGCGTATGGGTGAAAGAGTGGAAACGTGATCCACTTGCACCTAAGTGGCGTGGACCTTACACCGTCTTGCTCTCTACTCCAACAGCGGTGAAGGTAGCTGAGGTGACCCCCTGGATTCATCACTCTCGTTTGAAGAAGTCCGAAGGCAGTTGGACGTGCAAAGGTGACCCCTCTAATCCTCTTAAACTGACTCTCTCCAAAAACCCCTGTATCTAGCCCTACCGGGAACGGGCTAGGTCACGGGCAACATTAGACGACCGGCCTGCTGCAGCCACAACCTGGAAGCTGGCTGACCTGCGCACGCCTGAAGCTTGAGGAGCATCTGAACCAGCGATTGTGAAAGGAAAGATTCTCTTATACAATTAATTGACTGCCCACCCCCTTGTGGAACAATTATCAGAGATATTACTCATTGGGGATCCTCGGGATATATGTTTTGGTCTTGGTGGTTCCCCATTTCTGTCACTGGGGGAATTATATTGGGACTAATATTTATTTGCTATCACTATAAGGTAATCTTTTGTGGAAGGAATGCATATGCTAGACATCAACATGATTCTATTATTAATCCTGATCCCTTGGGAAGGGGAAGGGTCCTTGAATCTGGCCAAATTGACTAAATATGGATTCCACCATGACCACAATATGTGGGTAGGGTTAGCTGAAATGGTAGCCAATGTTGCAAATAGGACCAATTGCCTTGTTTGCTCTCTCGGGCCAGATGATTCAGAGGGAGGTATGCCCTTATTACCGATACCATTAGATGCCATTGGTATGGTAAGCGAAATACCACACCAGACAGAAGTACAGAATTTTCCCGGATGGAACTCAACTAAACCATTACGAGTTATACCTGTACAAGGGGAATTCTGTGTACATAAATCATCAGATGCAGCTGATTCTACCATGATAGGCTCTTCTCATTGTCACTATACTTGGGATAATATTAAGAATACCTGGGCACACGATACTACCTATCGAACTCGGGATGCCTTGCCCTGTGCACCTCCTTTTATTCATGCATGGAAAGTGGTATGGAACATAACTGTGACAGAAAAAGGCAATCTAACATACTGCACTGTGAACTCTCTACCTCTTTTGCTATTTCGCCTTCTGTACTCCACGTACCAAAGACCTCAGACACGATGGTTGTGGTGGATATGTGGAGAATGGGCATACAAGAAACTCCCCTCCAAATGGAGTGGGACTTGTTTCCTGGGATGGGTATTACCACCAATGTGGATTATGCCTACTAATTTGCCCAAGCGAACACGAAGAAACGCTGATATTTCTCATATAGCAGGAGGAAGTACCCAAAGTTGGAGCGGTACTGATGATTGGCCACCAGAGCGCATTATAGCCTATTATGATCCTGCCTCCTGGAATCCTGGTGAGCTCATACAAGGGGCACGGGATCCTATTTATAATCTAAACAGAATAATTCGATTGCAAGCAGTAGTGGAACTTGTAACCAATGCAACGGCCCGGAGTTTGAGACTTATTGCACAACAGTTGGATGAAAGTAGAGCCGCCATTTTGCAGCTGAAAATGGGAATGGATTATGTACTTGCCAAGCAGGGAGGCCTATGTGGAGTCTTGAACTTGACAGGGAATGCCTGTTGCTTTAACATTTCAGATAATGGTGAGGCAATCCGTGTGTTGGCCACAAAAATGGAGAATATAGCACATGTCCCAGTACAAACATGGGAAGGATGGGATATGGGATGGCTCACCAATTGGTTACCTAATGTCACAGGACTCAAAGGGATACTATTGTCTTGCTTGTTTTTCTTGACAGTAGTGGTAATGGTTTTATGTATGATGCCATGTATCATTTCATGTTTTAGAAGTACAATTAGCAAGATGGTTTCAAATGAAACTCTACCTCATATCATGGCCCTATACAGAGCTTTACCTCAGGAATATGATGAAGGTCAAGCTATCAAGGACACTTGGGACGAAGGTCCTTGAGCTTGAAAGGGGGGAATGAGGCATCAGGCATAAGCCTGCATTTTATTAATGTTTGATCAGGACTTGTATATTAAAGAGGGCTTAGATTTTCAAAAGTAGATTTTCAAATGTTTCAATGCCAGGCAGAGAAAACCTTGGCCATTTTCCTAAGACAAGGGGCCCCTTTTGATTTATAGCAGAAAGCAATTCTCAAAGTCGTAAAAGCTGAAATTACAGACTAAAAGCAGGACATTGACCCTACATGTTACAGAAGATAAAAAAGGCAGAGATAAACATAATTAGGAATGGGCAAATAGTAAAATGATACCATGGGCCTCTCTTAAAACCTTGAGCTGTATTTTCTAAGGCCAGAGGTAAATGGGAGAAAAAACATCTAGCTGACAGAGAAAGAGAGGCTTTTTGGGAAGTCTTTTTAAAGCATCTAGCTGGGAAGTCTTTTTAAAAGCTGTTTCTTCCTTAAACAGATAATGGGAAAAGCAGCTTGCTGAAGGGGAGGAGGCTTCTTCTGAAACTGTTTTAAACTGAGTCCTTTTCTTTCTTTCTCTCTCTACTTTAAAAAGGCCTTATTCCTTTTAAGAGGCTATCTGTGTTGTGTATTAAATATGTTGGCTTAAATGTAATTATGCAAAGGATTTAACAAATGCTAGAAGAGTTGTATTTATCTTGAAATTAAGTCAGCCACCAGTCCAGCCTCTTGCCAGACAAGAAGACGCCATCAAATGCTGTCCTGATATATTAGCTGCCAGACATTTGTTTAGAAACCTTCAAATGAAGGATATCTTTCAATGTTGATGTGAAACTCAAGATCCTTGACATATGTTTAAGATAAAAATTTAAGATTAACCATTTGTTTTAGAAGGCAATAGGGCAGGGAGGGCAAGAGGTGAGCTGGTAATTAAGATTCCTTGTTGAGACACATGTAAGATATATTACTACTTATTTGTCATTTATAGATGTAACAATATATAGCTGTTTGTGTTCCTTATAAGGACAGAAGGATATGGGTGTATCTTTTTGTGATTGGTTCTAGCAATCAGCCAATAGGAAATCCAACTAGGCTGATTGGACAGAGGCAGCCACAGGAGGAGCAAAGGGGGCTGGATTAAGGGAATATAAGGGCTGGCCATAATGGCAGGGGCCAGGCCAGAGCTTGGTAACCATATACCACTGTGCCTCTCATTTATTTGTCTGACAAATAAATAATTATTTTAAATTCTCTATTGCTGCGTTGAATATTTCATTCCAGCTAAGCGTTAACCACAAGCAGGGTGCTACAAGTTAAGACAAGTATCACATTTTATTACCTTCTGTACTCCAACTAGAGTGTAACTTGAGCACTATAGGGCGCTGAAACCTTGCAGCTATAGACTACCATTTTCCTCAATAGAAAACACAATAAAATAGCAGGCTAAGGCCAATGTGAAGATGTTTCAGCAGCTAGGAATGCAGAGCAAATAGAATTTTCTCTTGCAAACAGGGCACAGTCTTGCTAGTTTGCTGACTTTCTCCTCCCAATTTTCCGTTTTTATTAAGGGTTTTTCTTCTTCCTCCCTTTGTTGCAGGCAGCACCTCTCCATTAAGATGAATAGTGCTTTTTGGAGACTACACACATTCGACAGTCTTATTTACTTGGGCCATAGAAACTAAATGTGCAAAGCTGCAGCTTAATAGTAATTTCAATTGGCTATTAAAATGGAACACTGCACATTAAAACCACTGCTATATTCCTGCAGAAATACTTAACCAGCACAAGGTCCCCAGAAATCACCATTCCACTCAATGAAGAGTTGTTCCAGAACAACAAAAAGGCAATAATCTCATGCATGACTGGAAACCGAAACAGAGGCATCATCCACTTTAGAGTGGCCCCTTTTGTCTTTTTTCTTTTTTTCTGAACAAGCGGATTTTCCTTCTTCCCCTTAGCAAGTTTTAAATTCAGCAGACCCTCCGAAACAGATATCATCGCAACCTATTTTTACTTTAATAAAAGCACCTTCCTTCCGTACAGAGGCCAGCAATTCAGAACAGCCCTTGCATGTGTACAGGATATTATTTCACTTGTTTCCATTAAAATCAATCGCAGGGGTGGAGGAATACTTCAAACAGCTGTAAATCCTCCCACTGACATTCTTACTCCTTTGGAAAGTACAGTGGAGTCCTACATCAAAGACACCCTCCACTGCCAAAAAGAAAAAGAGAAAGAGAAATCTTTTCTTGTTTTTTAAAACCATGCATCAAGCAGCTGAGAATCTCACCTTAATCGCACACAAATAGTGAAATAGACACATTTAGTATGAATAAAAATACCTCCTTGGCTCTGTTGCTCCTGGCCAAATACTAAATGTTTCCCCCCCTCTTTGTAGATAATTGTACGCTGCAAGGTGGGAAGGTGGTTCAGTGGATCCCCTGCCTCCTTGCATGGCAAAAGGAAAGGGAAGAGCACAGAACTTCTCCCTCCTTTTGGTGTTATCCTCTGGACAACCTTTGCTTCTTACCACTCTCATAAGTGCAATGCCACTTCCACATATTTTGGGGCGGGAGGGCCAGATGTTCGATTTAATTTGAAGATTTCATGAAAATGGATTTGCGTTGCTCAGACCCCAATGAAGGGAGGTGGAATGAAACACTAAAAGCCCCTGCCCCCAGGACAGGTATTTTATCCCAGGTGTTTTCTGCAACATAATAATGCATCCTTGGTAGATTTATTCTGCTTCAGTTTATTCCCCAAGGTGACCAAATCAGCAGAGGCTGATCTATTAAGGCTGAGCCCTACTAAGTGAAACACCCAGCAATTTATTTTAAAGCCCACCCCCAATCTCAAAGCCCTGTTCTTTTCTGTTCCACAGGTCCTTCTATAATATACAAGTAGAGAGAGTCCTGGATATATTTTCTGTCAATCTCCCATTCTCTGGCCAACCAGCTCTCTGCACCACTCAGCCAATCTCAGTCCAAAAGCATTGCTGTAGCCAGGAGATGCCACCCATCAGCCTCCAATTTTTATTTTGTTGTTTTTGTTGTTGTTTAGTCGTTCAGTCATGTCTGACTCTTCATGACCTCATGGACCATAGCACGCCAGGCACTTCTGTCTTCCACCGCCTCCTGCAGTTTAGTCAAACTCATGCTGGTAGCTTCGAGAACACTGTCCAACCATCTTGTCCTCTGTCATCCCCTTCTCCTTGTGCCCTCCATCTTTCCCAACATCAGGGTCTTTTCCAGGGAGTCTTCTCTTCTCATGAGGTGATCAAAGTATTGGAGCCTCAGCTTCATGATCTGTCCTTCCAGTGAGCACTCAGCGCTGATTTCCTTAAGAATGGAGAGGTTTGATCTTCTTGCAGTCCATGGGACTCTCAAGAGTCTCCTCCAGCACCATAATTCAAAAGCATCAATTCTTCGGCGATCAACCTTCTTTATGGTCCAGCTCTCACTACTGGGAAAGCCATAGCTTTAACTATATGGACCTTTGCTGGCAAAGTGATGTCTCTGCTTTTTAAGATGCTGTCTATGTTTGTCATTGCTTTTCTCTGAAGAAGCAGGCGTCTTTTAATTTTGTGGCTGCTGTCACCATCTGCAGTGATCATGGAGCCCAAGAAAGTAAAATCTCTCACTGCCTCCATTTCTTCCCCTTCTACTTGCCTGGAGGTGATGGGACCAGTGGCCATGATCTTCGGTTTTTTGATGTTGAGCTTCAGACCATATTTTGCGCTCTCCTCTTTCACCCTCATTAAAAGGTTCTTTAATTCCTCCTCACTTTCTGCCATCAAGGTTGGATCATCAGCATATCTGAGGTTGTTGATATTTCTTCCGGCAATCTTAATTCCAGCTAGGGATTCATCCAGCCCAGCCTTTCGCATGATGAATTCTGCATATAAGTTAAATAAGCAGGGAGACAATATACAGTCTTGTCGTACTCTTTTCCCAATTTTGAACCAATCAGTTGTTCCATATCCAGTTTGCTCCAACTGTGCAGCTTTCCCACCCCCTTCTCTTGTCATGATGTCAATCCAACCAGGACATATGAGGTTAACTGATCTGGCAGACTCAGGAGCTAAGCATGCTCAGAGCTGTTTTCTTGAAGCCATGCAATAAGTATTGCCATGTATCACCATAATGTAGAACACTGCCTGCAAAAAGTTATAGAATCATAGAGCTGACAGGCTTTTGACTTTCAGGCATCATTGGAAGGCTTTTTTTTATCCTCACAGGCCTTCACAGTTGATGAAAACCTTGATAAGCCAGTTATTTTAATGATTGTTTTCTACTGTTTTTAAATGGTGTTTTGTGTTTTATTACAAACAGACACTGCCCTGCTATTTTATAAGATGGTGGTACATAAACACTTTTATAAATAAATAGATAGAAACCCAGATTGCCATTCCCTCTCTGCCCAGTAAGAAACTGCAGCATTCCTGGCATTGAGAGGCCCTGCCACAAAGGTTGTATAAAACTCCATTATTAAGCCCATTAAATTATGTGGAACGCAAATGCCTTAGTCAGATTCAACAGACAACACAGAAGATATTAGGTAATACAGGATGAAAACTCTCATTTAACAACACAGTAGAGTATGTAATTAAGATAAGGAGATGTTAGCGGTTCAGTATTATTATTATTTTAAAGGACTGTGTAGGAGATAAAAGTTCTTACATGAAACCCCCCATCAGTTGGGTGAGGAGGAAATAATATGTGCAAAGCTGGAGGTGAAGTGAAACTCACCAGTGGCAGCAGCAGCAGCTGCAGCAGCAGCAGTCCTCCCAGTGGCAACTGATGGCAGACTGCTTGGAAAAATAAATGAATAAAAGCACTAGATTGATACCCCTGATATATAGCAAATTCAAATGTTGAGTTATGACAGCTGTCTAGCCCAAATGTGGCTACTTATAAACAAGTTTGGCCCGGGAAACTGCATAATTTGTAGAAGTAGAAACAATATATTGAGGGGGAGGACTGAAGTGGCAAACCTTCCCCAAACAACCCAATGTGGACTGATCCAGTAGCCACAGAATCGGAGTGTATGTTGGGGTGAGGAATGGAAAACCTGGAGTGAAAGAAGGAATTGAATGGAGAATTGTGAGGGGAGGGGAGGCATGGCTAGCTGGAACCCTAACCAGGAACACCCCAAACTGTAACAATTTGGCATTGATCCCACAGGGTTGACCCTACTATCTTATTAGTAAAGTGCTTTGTTTACGAGCATAGGACCGTTAAGCCTATTTGAAGCCTAATGCGATTTTCAACTAAGGTACTCTGAGAATTGTAATTTTGTGAAGGACTAGGGATCTGTAACAAGAATCCTCTGAAGGCCTGCAAAGTGTCGATACCTGAGGGGCTTTGAAAGATTTTGTAACAATTAACCTGTTTCAACCCAGTTTAAATGTGTACTATGGATACACTCTAGGCAACCAAGAAAGAGCATTTATGCTTAGGAAAAGTTAGAAGCTTAATTTTTCCTTTGTCAACTCTGTTTACCAACAGTAGATTTAGAGATGAGTTGGGATGTGAAGCATAGTGCCCAGAAGAAATTCTGAAAGACTGCTTTCCTGTTAATATATCAGTGTGTCTAGCCCAGCCCATCAAATGTAGCAGTAGCAAACTTGAGCTGGGGAAAGTAATACAGTGGTACCTCTGGTTAAGAACTTAATTCGTTCTGGAGGTCTGTTCTTAACCTGAAACCATTCTTAACCTGAGGTACCACTTTAGCTAATAGGGCCTCCCACTGCCGCCGTGCGATTTCTGTTCTCATCCTGAGGTAAAGTTCTTAACTCGAGGTACTACATCTGGGTTAGCGGAGTCTGTAACTCGAAGTGTTTGTAACCTGAGGTGTTTGTAACCCGAGGTACCACTGTACTATCACACAGTGCTATTTTTCTAGAAAAAGAAGTTCCGGAACTCACCATAAACATGCCCCCCCATTCTCTTGGATTGGCAATGGCACCCACCTGAGAGGTGCAGAAACTGAGTTCTGGGAATTCCCACTGAAAAAAATGCCCTGCTGCCACGTGCAACATTGGGGTACCGTGCTATTGTTTTTTGTCCTCCATTACATACTGCCAGTGAAAAAGCAGCAGGGAAGGTTCCCTATTAGAATGTGCATGTATACTTTTTGTCGTTTCTAGAGTTTGGATTAATGTTGTAGTTCTACTGTGAACATTGGTTGAAATTAGGGGTAGCCAACTTGGAGCTGGCCAGACATTGCTAGACGTCAGTCATTCCGCTCTTTCTCACCATTGACTGGAACCAATGGAAGTTTGTCCAACAACATCCGTAGGGCACTATGTTGGTTTGATGATATGCGGAGACCCTCTACTGAACAAATGTCTTCAGTATTACTTGTCTTACTTACAGTTAGCATACCAGGTTCTCTGCCTGATCTCCTTTAAATGACAGAGATGGACCCACTTCTCTTGTCTTGTTAATCCCACATTGAAGATTTCCCTCTACAGTAAGAAGTGAAGCTATGCTGGTTGGTACCATATTCAGGACAGATTACCATTCTTTTACATTTACCCACAGTAATTCTGAATGAGTTATCACTGTTTAATCTATCAATTTTCTTTAAAACGTTTTCAACCGGCATTTCAACTTCAAGCAATTATTCAGATTTATCACTTTAAAAGGAAAGCTTACATGAGGATAAATTCCCAAAAGTCTCTGGAATGAAGAACCATGAAAAGAATTCATTTAGTTTCCCTGCAATACCTTTGTCCTTGAAGACTCCTTTTACATCTTGGATGTTTAATGGCCCCACCAATTTTCTGACAAGCTTCATGCTTCCAATGAAATTTTTAAAATACTTTGTTTTGTTTATTTGGTCTTTAGTGAGCAGGTCTTTGAGCTACTTCTCATCTAGGATTATTGAATGTTGACATTTAACTGGCCAGAATATATGCTATCTTTGATTTTACTCGGTTGCAATGCTTCCCCCCCCCCTAAGTTTGAAACTAATTTTTTCATGAAGTACATGACCTTTCAGAGACCTCTAACTTTCTCATTGGTTATGTCTGCTCTGTACTTATTTCTTTCTATCATGATGTCCAAGGCAAAGGCATATAATATATTAGGTGGCAGCATACACCCCCCCCCTTTGGAAAACATTTGTATGTATTTTATTGTAAATGGACAGACTGAATCATTGCTCTTTCCTTCCTTTTTGTAAATTCAGTGACATAGATACCATAGGTTACATCCAGTGCTAAATTTGCCTTGGTAGAAAATGTTTCTGCTGACATAGTTCAAGACATCTGATTTGCACTGCCTCCCACACACATACTGCAGACTTCTGCACCATATTGGATTCTGTTCCCGAGGAGCCAAATAGAATACTCATATTTCAAGTCAATAGGAACATCCTAGTTTATGAAATAAGACATAGGGATAGAATTCTCTCCAGCAATGATGTCCAAAGCAGTTTCATACCACTGCAATTAAACCAGAATCTGAAATCTAATTATTTTCTTGATTTCAGTCACCATGTACAAAGCTGACAAAGCAGGACTATCAAATACCTCCACAATTTTTTGCATATAATTAGCCGGGATATTAAAACACACACAACTCACAATGCATGAATAACTTGGGCATAAACAGGAGTTTGATTCAATAGGCACTGTGATGTGGGCAAGGCTCCATTGGGTCATAACTTTGGGACAGAGTTGGAAAAACCATTTGACCAGACTCTATTGGTGGACAAAATAAAATGAGAGTGCACATGGTGAGCAAAGATAGCTCTGTTGTTGTTGTTTATCATAAGCTACTCACAGAGCTAGCACAGGCATCTCCAGCAAACTGTTGTTTGCTGCATTGCCAAAATCAAGTTTTGAGAAATTATGAGATTCTCATGACTTCTCATGCACACCAAATGAATGCAGCTGGCTGGACAATCACTACTGTCTGCCACTTTTCAGAAAATGCAGAGTAAGCTGCAGTCTGCCTTTTAATCAGAGTGTATGAGTCAGTCTGCCTTCATATCTTTTCAATGCCGTTTCTACATGTTTTAGACACTTGCCAATAACAGGGCTAAATGCAGATTCACAGAAGATGACTGCTTTCTGTATTTCCTGAGAATGATGAAATTATGGTGAAATATAGCCAAGTTTATCTTGGTGTAGGAGAGATAAACAGAACCCACTCCTTCAACCCATTTCCAAGGACCATAAAATAAATTAATGCAGCACACTGTTGAGCTATTACAAGTCCCATTCAAGACAGCAGCTTTATTTGAACTGGCAAGAGTGGATTTTCATAGATTTCCTTATTTGCGTGTTCAGACCCAGAAACCTCCCCCCTAAATAAATTCACACATGACTCAAATTTTAGTTTTGGTTTTTGGCAGAATTTAGGCCACAATTTTATTGATTACAGAAAGTGAGTGGTTGAATAGGTTTGACTAGCTTCCTGAACTCTTGCAGGCAGCGCTGACCCAGGGCACCAGCATAGGTCAGCCAAGGGAGAACACCTGGGAAGGTGAAAAGCCAGGAACAGACTCTGTTCACCACCCAGAAGCCTCCCTGGACTCAGGTACGGGCACAAGCCCCTCACAGGGGTTGACCAAACCAGTTGAGTCCCTGGATTCCTTTAACGGAATACCCTTCACATAGGGATGGCGAGACTGCTCCCCCATCCCTATCATCTGAACCAGTGCCTATCCGCAACCTTACAAGTTGTGACAATTTGCTATGCGGCAGGCGAAAACCAAATGGCAACAGCCAATCAGCCAAGTGGGGAAATTCCTACCCTGCCCCTGTCCCAACGACAAACACACGACAACATAGCAAGGTCAATTGCACAAATCCCTAAAATTAGGGAGAGGTGGGAGGGTGTACCGAATGCACAAGATGAAAGAGGAAGCTCTGGGTCACATGCATGGGTATAAATAGGTCCCTCGATCCGTCTGGACTGTGCCCCATTGGTCAGATTGAACCCAACATCGAGGGACCTACCAGTCAGGTGTTGTGGCAAACCAATCCAACCCACCCACAACACAGGAAGTCATTCTCCAGGTCTCACCGCAACACATGCCTTCTTTTAGGGAGGACACGATTTGTTGTTCTCAGGTTTATCACTATTTCTTCTTTTTCTTGAAGACTTCAGTTCATAGAATCATAGAGTTGGAATAGACCACAAGGGCCATCGAGTCCAACCCCCTGCCAAGTTCTAAATGATTCATTGGTATTCCAGGTGCTTATATCTGGTTAGTATTATATAGTCTCTAAAATGTGGCCAATCAAAATGGCCCAGACGTGCCCTGAAAAAGGTCACCTGTCTTTCAGACTAAGGGGCAATTTTGTTACGCTGTAGTTCAGCCAAGGGAAATGGTTCTGTTTCTGCAAAATTAATGATTACTAAAATGTTGTGGTTATAGAGAATAGGGGATTATAGAAGTAAAATATCATGTAAAAGAAAAGAATGAGGAAAAAGTAGATAAAATTAAGGGGGAAGAATTTGCTGAAACAATTTGTGAATTGGGATGCAGAAAGGGGAGGTATGGGGAAGTCGGTGAAGTAAGCTTTAAGAAAAAAGGTTTTGAAATTATGCATGTTTGTTTTTGTATGTGTATTTGTGTATTGTGTATTGTGTATTGTGTGTTGTGTATTGTGTATTGTGTATTGTGTGTGTGTTTGTTAAAATTTGTGAAAACCAATAAATATTTTATTTTAAAAAAAGGGAAATGGTTCTGTTTCTGCAGCTGCTATGCTTTTCTGTTTCTGTTCTCCTTTTTCAAGGAGAGAGCTTTTCTTTGAGGCAGTCATATATATATTTTTACATATTTTTAAATAATTTTTTAATTCCCAATTGTTGCTTAACACCCTCCAGGTTAAATGTTCAAAACATGGACCCTCAGAGTCCCCGCTCCCCTCCTGCAGTCTTTTAATTAGAATATGCCTTTGCATCATCTGAAAATATATTCTAAACTGACCTCTTGTGAATGCTCTTTTCTTCTATTTTGAATTTATGGCCTTGTAGTGCCAAGTCACTACTGTTCTTATTTGTATGAGTCAGTGAATTGAAGGCTGATCTTCAGTGAAAGTTATTACCATTGGCAATGAGCCTAACATACCGTGGAAAAAAATCCCAGTCCTACCAAGGTACTGGATTCATTTCCTTTTATTAGAGGCTCTGTTTGCCCATCTCTCTTTTCTGTAGATTCCTCCCTCCCTACTATACATTTGTCTCAAAGATTGTATATTTTTGTCAGCTTTGAATTTTCAGTCAGTGAACCATTTCTCCTGACTGAATCCTCTTTTCTCTTTTTTACAGGTTCCAGCTCAGTGTTATATGGTGCTTTCTCTTTAATGGTTCCCATCTTGTACCTTTATATATCCTTTGTGGATATGCTCAACTGCATATCATGAATAGAAAGAGCTGCCAAATATGTATAGTCACCACTTGACTCCCCCCTGGAAAGTGAGATGATTTGGTACAGTGTTAAAAAAAATGGAAAGGGAAGGGAAAAGTAATTATTTTTTGAAATTCCGTCATCATGCTGGGCCTGGGCAATCCAGGTCATTACCTCCCACTCCAAACTGGTCTAGCTAGCTAGGCCCATGCCAAAATTAGGGTAAATGGAAAATTCGTTCCCAACTAAAGTCTGCAGTTTATCTTGCATTTTATAATACAGAGAAATGGTTTGGGGACAGTAATGTTAACTAGCTTCGGGCATTTAGAGGCAAGTCTCAGAAAGTTATGCAAAAGTGGTCTAAAATTGTAAGGCAGCTTAAAAGAGAGAGCGAGGAAGGACAGCCACATTTAATCCAGTTAATGCAAAAGCTGAAGAAATGTTATCCCACATAATTGTCTTAACGTGACTGTTGTTCTGCTTCACTTTGATTTTGCTGTATATTCTTGTGTGCATAAAATGATTTTGAAGCTTTTTAGTAATAAATCTGAGATTGTGCAAGAGAATAGCACTGAATGGATTCCTTAAATAAATGAATGACTAAATAGCCAGATATGATTAGCAGCACCAAATCCTTGAAGGACCTTCTTTGCTAGAAAGTGACCTCTAATTCCTAGGTAGGTGCTAGCTGTTTGGGGGGTATTTTTATGCCATTCGTTGAAACCAAGGCCATACATTTCTCATGTAAATCATCTTACAAGTGTTAAATGATTTCTCATTTTTTACTCATTCCCAGTCTTCTGCCTTAGTCAAATTTCTATGTCCGCCTCAGTTTTCCATATGTAAAATTGGGATAATATTGTGCAAATGTCTACTGTGCCTCAGTTTCCTATATTTAAAACTGGGATAATATCAACCAGTCTCAATTGTCAATGTGCTTAACAAAGTACTTAACAAAAGTACTTAACGAGTAAATAGTAGAGCATAAGCAAATATATCGGTCATGGCACTCCATCAATCACATGGCCTTATTCAGTTTTAAAGTATTTAGTATTCTCTATTTGCACTGCTTGCTTTACCCATATGCATGGGCTTCTTTCAGATGTGGTACCTAAATTTCTCATTTTCCATTAATAAAATCCTTCCACACCAAACTTTCACACTGTCTTCTGAAGTAATGTCTTCAGATTATCAGCAGGCAGTAAGGCCTGGAAATTTATTTCTAATAGGCAAATATTAGACTTCAGATACTGCAGTAAGGTTTCCAGAAGATGGCCTTGAGACATCCCATTCTCGAACCCACTGAGTTTTGTCATGATGCCCCAGCACATATGTCTATCCTTCAGACAGAAAGGAAAATAACCTCAGACAGAGAGGAGGTCAGTGAATCATTTGCTATTCCTTTTGTAGGTGTTCTTTAGCTGAGTCTCTCTCTGTGTGTGTGTGTCTCTTTTTAAAAAGTTTGGTTCCATCAATATTCTCACACCAAACTTTTCAACCTCTATGTTTATGTGTTGGCATTATTAGAAGCCATTTGGTGCAGTATAAAAATGTGGATATCTAGACAAGACACCAGTTGTATGACTGGCAATTACAAATTGCATGGGTGCTGAACTAAACTGGGACCCATGTGAGGAGAGTCACTCCTAACTTTAGCTTATTTGTTAATGAGTTAAAAATTACAAGTCCTAATAATCATCCTGGCGTGCTCTGGTCCATGGGGTCACGAAGAGTCGGACACGACTAAACGACTAAACAACAACAATCATCCTCAGAGGATGATTCGTTCCACTTACTTCATTCCTACATTGGGAGAGCAGCCCTTTTATTCCGGCTTCTTATTTCTCAACCAGTTACCAATCCACAAGAGGACCTCTCCTCTTATTCCATGACTACTAAGCTTAGCCGGGAGTAGGAGTGGGATTTAGATGTGAAAGTGAAACATTGCTAGAAAAGGCAGTGTCCTATCTGTGCCGATAGTGGCAAGTGACAACAACTATCATCAGGGAGACAGTGATTACTTTTTAATTTTAAGTGGGAATTGTCAGAGAGTTGAAAGCCATGGGAAGTAGCGTGGGTCGGTGTATGACCGCTACACTATGGCATTTCACACACTCCAACACAGACAACCATTTTAGAATGTTTCTAGCAGATTCTACTCCCCAAACACCTCTAGGAACCAGATGGCTCTCCTAAAACATTAACTCCGAAAGAGCTAGGCAGTTTTGCATGCATGTTCATACAGGAAGGGCTAGATGGATGATTTCCACCACAGAGCCTTCAAAAGGCAACTCACTACATTGCTCACTTCTGTGGTCATGCCACCAAACCCTGAGGAAGTTTCTTCACTGAAGAACTCTGCCATCTGTCACTGTGATCTATACCAGCTTGAGCAGCATTTTCCTGAAATGGCCGTTTTCATATAAATTAGTCCCTGCTAACTAATGGCCCGTTCAAAGAACTTACTATATCACAAAATTAATGGCATACTGATTGAGGCACAGGACATGAAGTTTACATTGCCATTAGATACACAAGCTAGATGGACCAACTGCCTGACTTGATATAAAGCCTTGTGATATATGGACCTTATGATCATAAAACTATTTGGAGTGTCTCTGTAACCGAATTGTAACTATTGGAAATGCTGCAGAGTTATTTCCCCCCTTTTCGGGATTGTGCATAAGGGGAGTTAGTAGTGCTAGCAGGATGTCACTATTTAGCAATGCGCGGGGGGGGGGGGCTGAAGTTCGAAGACACAAAGCTTAATAACTGACATGCTCCAGGCAGCAGGCTCCTTCTTGTTTGTTTGAACTCACATTTTATTAGCTTAGCAATTGTTTCATTGCCCAGCGGCATTTCCACGATCTGACTGGTGTGTGTTTTTAATCATTTTGCAAATCAATCATTTTCATTTTCCAGGTTAGATTACTTAATGGGCTGGTTAAAAACAAGCTAATGCATTTTTGTTTCCTAGGTCATGATAAAGACATACAAGGGAAGGTCAGGGGCTTGACTACCAATGGTGAGAATCAATATTCATTCCATAGCTGCCTATTTAAGGCAAGAGAATCATAGAACTTTAGAGCTGGAAGGGACCACGAGGATAATCTAGTCCAACCCCCTGCAATGAAGGAACCTTTCACCCAACATGGGGCTCAAACCCACAATCCTGAGATTAAGAGTCTCCAGCTCTACCGGCTGTACTATCCCAGCTGGGAATAAGAGGTAGGGTTTATTTACTATATCAGTTCTAAGCATCAGCCTGAAAGAATACTTTCTACAGCTGGAACTGCTAGAGATTGAATTTTATTTTATTTTTTGCACCAATAACTTACTTTGCAAACATTGCTAAATTAGTTTAATACATTAAAAAAATGCACACCATGTGATGTTAATTCCAGTTATAGTGTAGGTATTGCAGCATAATCTCTGCACAATTTCAGGTCTGTGAGTCTTATTTCACAGTTATTGTCCTTAAAACGAGGCACAATTTATAATTTATTGCCCGGTTTAATTTCTCTCTCTTCATTCTAGCTGAAACAACATTTTTTATTCACTTCCAATTTCACATGGCTATATCAGGAAAAATCAGTTAATCACGTCTTTTAAAAAGTAAAAGGTACCCTGCAATAGATCACAGTACAAGAAGCATTGGCATAACTAGCAAATATTGACCTCAATCTCTCCACACTCATGAATAATCCAGCTGAAGTCATAGAGCATTTTAGAGGGTCATGAATTAATGAACATAATTTTACAATTTAGGTAACTTCTTCATCCTTCAAGTAATATTTCAGCACTGCTCACTGCTGCATCTGCACTTATGACTGGTGGGTCACAGGCTTACAGAGTGTATGACTGGCCTACAGAGTCTGCCCTGCAGACAAGAGGGTCTTGAAAGGTGATAATTGAGTCGAGATCCTGCATCATATGCCATGGCTCCCCAATGGAGGTCACTTGAAGCTACATTCTGCGTGGCACCATACAGCAAGCCATTCATGTGCAATGACGTACCACATGCCATTCAACCTTTTCCCCTGCACATCTCTAACTTGTATACCTTGCACTGGCTTGTAGGAAAACTGTGTGGCAGTGACTGACCCAGATTGTGAGCTGTTGCACACAGATTGTTCAATGTGTGGAGCTACATATATGAGGCTTATGGCCTATTGCTTCTCATCTCCCTGAGAGGTGAGGCATTCCAGATGCAACCAGTAAGGTTTGGTTTGCACTGACTGAAATATCACTGGTGTTTCTCCAATATTTGCTTGATTTACAAATATACAAGCAGATCATAAGTGGTGGTGCTTAGCTGGCACTCCTACAGGGCAGCAGATTTGCTGCCCCACATCAGTCTCAGAGAAAAGCCCTCAAGGAGGCTTTACCCAACTCACATATTCTGTCTGCCTCTGTGTTTCTACATAAACACCTGCTCCTTCCTCTTACCTGGGATTTGTGTGCATGTATCTGCTTCCACAAGCTCTGATGAATATTTTATTCCTACACATGCTGAGAAATAGCTAAACAATCTCTTCACGGTTAGCTATCACTTGGGGTTATTAACCCAAAATATATGTAACCAAAGAGATGGCTGACCAGCAGAGATGGCTTTCCCAAAAATTATGGTTTACAAATTTCTCTCTCCTTTTTTAAAAAAGTATTTCAACGTAAGTACATATTAAGTGAAAAGGGAAGTCTCCATCAGTCTCGTGCACTACTTTACGGGGCCTACCTGCCAGTGGAGTGCAGGGCATGGCAGCGCCAATATATTTTGGCACCTGAGATAGACCACAAAATGGTGCTGCCCTCTTCTCCACCAGGAAAGAAAGGGTCAGGGAAGATCTAGATTGGGAACAAGGGAGAAAAGAAAGATCTACATCTGGATCCACTGTCCTAGGTGGACCCTACTGCCTGAGGTGTTTGTCTCACCTTGCCTCATGGGTGCAGGCCAGAGGCAAAAGTGGCCAAAGCAAGAGATGTGACTTGGTGAAATAGTCTATATAGGAGCCTTTAAAAGTCAATTTTTATGTACACAAAGATGTAACTGCAGTTCTTACAGTTCAAATGCATATTCCATCCAAGCAAAAGCACTTGAGGAAGGTGTAGAGGACAACCAGCACGCAGGTGGTGGCCTGGGCAGGGTGGGAGTAGGCCTGGGAAGAATCTCAAAGCCCAGATACATAATGGTGTTTTGCTGTAAGCATTTTGTTGTGTCACACTGAGTAGCTGAACAGGGGTCATAATTCTATTATTGTCCATCCTCTCTAAACAAACTACTGTGGCAGCACTGCACTGCTGATTTGCATAATTAGAGATGGGTGCCACCATTGTCGTAATTGTGGTTTCAATGTCTGTGTCACAAGGAGCTGCACAGTTCCTGTCAAGTCTTGCTATAGAACTTTTCGGGTGGTTTTGCTACAGAACGCTATTTGTCACACAACAGCATAAACATGAGCTGCGTAAGCTTTTGAAAGCAAATGAGTGTAAATACATGCCCTGCTTTATAACTATGAAAACTGGGAATGTTTTCACTATTTGTCTTGTGCAGAGGATGAAGGAATCTACAGTTGATCATGAGGAGTAAGGGGGGGGGGAGAGACGTCTCTCAGCCACTGCTAAAGCCCTCTGATGTCTGTATTAGATCTCTCGCAGCTGCTTCCATTATTTAGTTCCCTCATGCAAATGGCGGCATCCACCGAGGCAGATGGAACAGGGGAAAGCATGGGAAAACTGCTACCCGCCATCCCCACCATATGTTGGTTAGGAACGTGGGCAAATCCCTTGGCTGAGGCACTGAGAGAATGAAGAAGCGGTTGAAAGATGAGCTAAGGGAAGGGCAGAACAGGGGAGGCCTGAGAGGTACGTAAGAATGGTGTGATATACTTGGTTTATATTATGGAAGGAGTAGCTGATGTTTGTGGGATGGACCATTTATATCATTAAGCAGCAGCTGGTTCTGCACTTTATAAGCAGTAAGAGTGGCTGTCAAGAGATTTTTCTCTCCCCACCAATAATGCATTGTAGAACTTAATTTTGTGCTATAAGGGACAAAGGCAAATTATTTTATTATTATTTGAGTTGCCTTGCCATATGTTTCTAGGCAGTATACAATAATGGCCGTTTACTGCCCTTCCTGGAGAGCAGTGGTTGTGGCCTAACGTGGCCCCGCCTCTCCCCTCGGGTGTGCCACACCATCTTTGCCTGTCTCCCCGTCCCCCTCAGCAGTCACGGGTTCCCGCCAAAACCTGTCCAGCCAAATGACCCAATCTGCAGCAGTTGCAGGGGGGACAGGGCATGGGGACCTGACCTGAGGGAGGCAGCCTTCCCTCAGGTCCACCTGCCATGATCTCCTGAGTCTTTTCCAAGTGTCTGAATTCCCTGCTTAGCCAGAGAAATACGCATACAGTGGGCACAATGTGTAATATGTACCCTTCTTGCATCTATGGCAGGCATAGGTAAACTCGGCCCTCCAGATGTTTTGGGACTACAACTCCCACCATCCCTAGCTAACAGAACTAGTGGTCAGGGATTATGGGAGTTGTGGTCCCAAAACATCTGGAGGGTTTGCCTATGCCTGATCCATGGCCTCCTGTTACTTGTTGCCTCTCTAGAGCTCTCTACAATCACTTTGCCTGTCCCACAAGTGGTTCACAGCATTACAGAAACCAGCTAAATAACTGCAGCTGTTTGCCTCTTGACAACAGCCTTGTATTGAATGGTACCCGAAGCAAGACGACGCCACAAACCAAAAATGGTTCATATCTGGGTAATTTCATCATATCTATCTCCTCTAGGCCCACTGTGCCTCTGTCTTATATTACCTTATCTCCTTATTCCTGAATGCCTCTTACTGTATGTATCCAATGTTCCCATAGCCTCCTGGTACCTGGTTTAATATAGTTTCCTGTGTATTGTACAGGCACGCCCCCTGTTATGTTCCAGGCCCACATGAGCATAAGCAAAAATCGTGTTGTTGGAGAGCACCCTCTAAAAGCCCTTTAAATGCCCTCTCTGCCGCTTTCTTTCTACAATCCATATCAAAAATACTCTATCCAAAAATATCCACAACTAGAATTGAAGCTCTGGAGCCTCCTGGAGGCTGGAGTACACATGGGAAAGTGGCTGACCAGGGAGGATGAGCAGCCAAACAAAGCCCCGCTGTGCCTCCAGTCTCTTTGGGGCTTCTTCCCCCTCATTGACATCCTCTTTGGATTCTGGGAAGGGTCTCCTCACAAGCCATGAGGACTCTCCAGCTCTCTCCCGCCTGTGAGGGATGCCTGTACTCAGTTCTGAATTTTGCATTCAGTTGAGTCCGTTTCTGATGTCCTCTGATCTCTCTGGATCCTAGATGAACTGTGGTTGATATGAGTATTATTGCACTCACGTCCTACTTTAGGGATTCCCACTGAAATCTGGTTGGCCACTGTGAGAACAGAATACTGAACTAGATGGACCTTTGGCCTCATCTAGCAGGTTTCTTCTGATGTTCTTATGTGCTACTACTCCTCAACATCTTTCCTTTCCTACTGATTTTGCTTGCACAGCACTGAATCATGACCCTAACATCCCTGACAATTACTGTGTGCAGAATCTAAAAGCAAAACATGTAATTTAAAAGGAAATCTATCTTTATCTCTAGACAGTAATCACAGTTTATACACCACTGCTTTACTTTTAGTGCCTGTAGGTATGATAATTGCATAACATTAGTCATCATCTCTTTGAGGAAAGTCTATGCATGACCGTCCATGAATGTGTGTGTAAATGCGATCACTGAAAATGCCCAGTTCTGGAGTATTTCTGCTGAGCTGGCTCTATATTTACTTAGCAGTGTTGAATACTACATTTATGTCTAAGGTGAACCCAGGGATTCTTTCACTGTTGATATTTCAAGCAAGTTAGTTCTATCAATATGCCATATTCAATACTAATAATACTGCGCAGAGTTGCATTGATACTAACAGACCCCTTTATCTTGTTTATTGGTGTACTGTGAATCCTTTGAAAATTGATATTTTACACAGAGAAAATGCAGGCATTTTGGGAAGCTGTATTGTAACCATTTCACCAAGACATTTCAGTATCTTTGCCACAAGCCTTCGCAGTGAAATTAATTCTGTCTAGCTTGCAGTGATCCGCTTATTTTTCCTTTCCTTTCCTAAATGGATATCAGATATTTTTAAAAGTTCCAAAGCATTTAAATCTGTTGAATAATTTATTAACATAACAACAATGCTCTAGAATTATTAAAGCTACTTAAATAATTTACCATAAGCCATATCCTTTAACCCACAGGAGAGAGAGTGCTGGCAATGCAAAGGTACTTCAGTTCATCCTGAGTTTATTCCAGATGCCATTACTAATAGTGAATTTACCATGGGGTGTTGGCAACACATTGCCTCCTTCTGAATCTGATCTGCATTACATACTTGTAATACCTCTCCCAAACATTCTGGGAAGGAAAATATAATTGAAGATCACATTGCTTTTTATATTGAATGAGCTCTTCTATATAAACAAATTGGAACTCAGCCAGTTGATTCAGCTTCCTGAGGGCCAATGTTAAACCAGTGGCTCAGAGCACTGGAACCAGTAATGAGAAAATACGCTCAACATCCTGGTGACATTACCTTCCTTGTAAACTCGAGGGAGATCCCACCTTTCCGGCAAGCAGAATTGGTTCTTTACCTCCTTGTTTTATCCTCACAACAACCACCTTGTTTGGTAGAACAGAGGCGCCAGCTTGTGGGGGTGATTGGGGGACCCAACGCCACGTGTGTGACATCACAGTCCCAATGTGCGTGTGACATCAGGAGCCATGGGGTCAGAGCCGAAAGCAACAGCTGCACAGTTCCATTGGCTGGCAGGTCCTCCTCTACTGCCTACTGGCACTGCCACAGACAGGTGGTGATTTTGGCCCCCTTCCCTGCCACAGCAGGAAGAGGGGGAGAAGGAACCGGTCACTGGAGCCATTCTGTGCTTGGCTCTGTGCTTTGCCTCTGTGCTTTTTGTACACTGGGGGCCCTGACCCCCACCCCAAAAATATTGTTGGGCGCAAAGGGCTTGGCCTCTAGGAGCCATAGACCCTGGCTGAGAGACCAGATTTGAACCCTGCTCTCCCAGGTCCTACTCCAACAGTCTAAGAACTACACCACTAAAGGACCATTAAAAAACTCTCCACAGGCTGGGTGAAGGGGCAGTGAAATGGTGAATGAGGCAATTTTGCAGGTTTTCAGTCTGGCCAAGGAGACCATAAGAGAAACTGAGTTAGAAATATATTTGTCCAGGAACACTTTACAGATATGAGGAAGCCAATTGGATTTAGTAGATAAAGTGGTGGTGGTTGACTGGTGGAGCTGAGTGAAAATCTCATCCTAAGTCTTTTGGGTGACCTAAGATTAGTCATTCTCTTGATCTAATCAACATGGGGGTGTTTTATTGGCAAGACGGAGAAATGCCACGAATGTCAAACTTGGTTCCTTTAAGGAAGGATGGGATGCAATGGTAACTGATAATAATACAAAACCCCAAACCTCAGTGCCTGCGCTAGCTGGATTCCCCCTTCTCCCTGGCTCCACGAGCTCATCTGCCCCCTGCTGCCCCATAGAAAGAATTCCAGTAGAGAGAAGGGTGCACGTGAAGAGCACCTCAGTCCTGCCTCCACAGAATGATTCCACCTCCCCCAACGTTTTATACCAGTAACTGTCCTGAGAGAAACATCTTGATAACACTTATGTATTACTTGTTTGCTGTGTCCTCTTCCTCTCTTTTTAAAAAAGCAATTTAATGTTATTTGTAAGCCTCCTTTGAAGGATTTGTATCCTGAAATGCAGCATATAAATAATTGAAATAAATAAAAGAATATGGGCTTGAACATCTATTTAAAAACTCCAATGGGGTGTTTTCATAAGATGCAAGGAGCTTTGTGAGGAATGAAAATCGGACCATATAATGAGATAAAATGCTTCAGGATGTAAGTAAAGGTCTGGTGGGTCCAGCAGTTATGCTGAGCACATTCCAAATCCTGTTCTCTCTCTCTCTCTCTATATATATATTTCATTATTATTTCTAAGGGATTTAAACAAATAATACTTGACTGAGACTTGGAAACACGGTTTGAATCCACTCTTCATCGCCTGCTCCTCCCAACTTGTGACAATGTAATCACTCCAAGGCATGTTTTATGAATGCTTCTTAGTTATTGTCAACATTCATATTTTAGATGTAGGGGTGGTGGTGGGGAATCTCACTTGCAGAGACTACCTGTAAATCTTTAACAAGACATAACTGAACTTTTTGAAAGGTAGTTTGATTCATATTTGAGATATGCTATCAGATATGTGTACAACTACCTTGAGACCTCTTTGGGTGTGATGCTATACTGAAGATCTGCTGGCTGAGGGGCTACAGGAGTACAACTAAATCATCTGAATGCTATATATGCCACTGCCATTAAAAAAATTAAAATCCAGTGGAATATGCCCATGGCAGAATAGCTTGAATGGGGTGAAATACTGAGTGGTATAGGGATTGACAGGAGAGGACCGCACTTAATCTGCATCCTATATCCCTTTTCACATTCACATATCCAAACCCTCCAACACTTTGAAGCCAAAATCCGGGGCAAAATCTTCCTGGACACCATCTTCCTGTTTTTTTATTGTGAGAACACAGTGACCATTTTGGTTGCCATGATCCCATGTGATTTCACACCGTGGTGCACATTTGGGGGCACGGCACCCCAAAACATGCATTTTGGGGGGCTGGGCATGACTGTGGCCCCCAAAAAGTGCTGTTTCAGAGGGGGAACCACACGAGATCGCGACAATCAAAATGGCTACTGTTCTCTCACAATAAACAAACGGGGTGTCCGAATTTTTCCGGGACACTTGAGGTATTTGTACAGTGGTACCTCAGGTTACATACGCTTCAGGTTACATACGCTTCAGGTTACAGACTCCGCTAACCCAAAAATAGTACTTCAGGTTAAGAACTTTGCTTCAGGATGAGAACAGAAATCGTGGTCTGGCGGCGTGGCAGAAGCGGGAGGCCCCATTAGCTAAAGTGCTGCTTCAGGTTAAGAACAGTTTCAGATTAAGTATGGACCTCCGGAACGAATTAAGTACTAACCCGAGGTACCACTGTATTTATCAATAGTTCAGTTTTACTCCTGCCCCGTAGACCTGGTGCACAAAATTTCCCTCCCATTGATTTCAGTAAGTCCATGTTCTCACCCACGTCTCTCTTTGCTTTGGGACAAGGCCTCCAGCACTGCTGATAACGTTCTCCTCAAAAAGCATGACACAGTGTTTATATATATATATATATATATATATATATATATATATATATATATGCAGGTTTAGGTGTCTTCGGGTGTCTTCCCGTGTAAGAGTTGGGGTGTCTAGGCGACGTTTCGACGAGGTCTCACTCGTCATCTTCAGGCTGGTGCTTTCGGCTTCTTGTTACTGGAACAGAGCAGGATCTCAGTGTTTGAGTTCCTATAAATACTGTTGAGGGGGTGTGGTGTATAGCCTCCAACGTTCTGGGCAGAGAGGAAGTTCCCAGGTTAGTGTGCCTTTTCTTCTTTTGTTCCTTAATTACTTGAGGGATATCTTGAGTGATTTCTTGAGTGATATTCTGAGTACCACTTAGGTGGGTCATTAGGTGTGGATTAGTTGCTAAAGCTTTCGTGTCTTGACCTCTTGAGCTTGTGAAGAGTTTTTCTGAGAAGATGGCTGTACTGCACTTAGTTGTGTTCTGGCTTGGCTTCGTGTATAGGGGCGAGCTGTGGTTTTGTGCCCTGTGCCAGCCAGATCTGTGTAGGGATTGCAGGGGGGTGCAGCATCCGGAGGTGCCACTATGGTTTGGCTACTGGATGGTGTCTGTAATTTATCTGTGGAGAGGGTCTGGGTTTGGGTCTGGTGTGGTTGATTGGTGATGGCGTTCTGTGTGCCTCTGGTTCTGGTGTCGGTTTTTGTGGGGAGGGCTAATTTCCAGATGTCTGGCAGGCGGGACGTGTCGTCACGCTTGTTCATGTTGTGAGGGTGTTTCTCTATCTCGATGGCTTCCATGATTATTCTCTTGTGGTGATGTTCCATGTTAAAGAGCAATTTGGAATCTGCAAAATTAATTTCGTGTCCTGTTTCTTTCATGTGTTGGAAAAGAGAGGAGGTTTTTTCTTCTTTTTTGACGGCATTCTTGTGTTCTGCGATACGTGCATTTATTCGTCTGTTTGTTTGTCCAATGTACGTGGCTGGGCAGACTTTGCAGGGTATTTCATAGACCCCTTGGTTTTCCAACTGGATTTTATCTTTGGGGTTTCTGAGGATATTGGCTATTTTTTGGTTGGTGCAAAAGGCTGTTTTGATATTGTGTTTATGGAGGATTTTGCTAATTTTATCTGTAGTGCCCTTGATATAAGGAAGGAGGGCCATGCCATTGTTTTCTTCTGTGTCTTGGTTTTTGGGGGGTGTTTCTTTTTAGATTAGCTTCGTAACCCTGTTTTGCTGGTACAAAGTGCAGTACAGTGCAGTACAGCCATCTTCTCAGAAAAACTCTTCACAAGCTCAAGAGGTCAAGACACGAAAGCTTTAGCAACTAATCCACACCTAATGACCCACCTAAATGGTACTCAGAATATCACTCAAGAAATCACTCAAGATATCCCTCAAGTAATTAAGGAACAAAAGAAGAAAAGGCACACTAACCTGGGAACTTCCTCTCTGCCCAGAACGTTGGAGGCTATACACCACACCCCCTCAACAGTATTTATAGGAACTCAAACACTGAGATCCTGCTCTGTTCCAGTAACAAGAAGCCGAAAGCACCAGCCTGAAGATGACGAGTGAGACCTCGTCGAAACGTCGCCTAGACACCCCAACTCTTACACGGGAAGACACCCGAAGACACCTAAACCTGCATTCCTGTACCCGTGAAAATCTACGAAAGCATATATATATATATATATATATGCAGGTTTTGGTGTCCCAATATCCTCAGAAACCCCAAAGATAAAATCCAGTTGGAAAACCAAGGGGTCTATGAAATACCCTGCAAAGTCTGCCCAGCCACGTACATTGGACAAACAAACAGACGAATAAATGCACGTATCGCAGAACACAAGAATGCCGTCAAAAAAGAAGAAAAATCTTCCTCTCTTTTCCAACACATGAAAGAAACAGGACACGAAATTAATTTTGCAGATTCCAAATTGCTCTTTAACATGGAACATCACCACAAGAGAATAATCATGGAAGCCATCGAGATAGAGAAACACCCTCACAACATGAACAAGCGTGACGACACGTCCCGCCTGCCAGACATCTGGAAATTAGCCCTCCCCACAAAAACCGACACCAGATCCAGAGGCACACAGAACGCCACCACCAATCAACCACACCAGACCCAAACCCAGACCCTCTCCACAGATAAATTACAGACACCATCCAGTAACCAAACCATAGTGGCACCTCCGGATGCTGCACCCCCCTACAATCCCTACACAGATCTGGCTGGCACAGGGCACAAAACCACAGCTCGCCCCTATACACGAAGCCAAGCCAGAACACAACTAAGTGCAGTACAGCCATCTTCCCAGAAAAACTCTTCACAAATTCAAGAGGTCAAGACACGAAGGCTTTAGCAACTAATCCACACCTAATGACCCACCTAAGTGGTACTCAGAATATCACTCAAGAAATCACTCAAGATATCCCTCAAGTAATTAAGGAACAAAAGAAGAAAAGAACACTAGCCTGGGAACTTCCCCTCTGCCCAGAGCTTTTGAGGCAATACACCACACCCCTCTACAGTATTTATAGGAACTCAAACACTGAGATCCCGCTCTGTTCCAGTAACAAGAAGCCGAAAGCACCAGCCTGAAGATGACGAGTGAGACCTCGTCGAAACGTCGCCTAGACACCCCAACTTTTACACGGGAAGACACCCGAGGACACCAAAACCTGCATTCCTGTACCCGTGAAAATCTACGAAAACATATATATATATATATATATATATATATATATATATATATATATATATTTGTTTTCGTAGATTTTCACGGGTACAGGAATGCAGGTTTTGGTGTCCTCGGGTGTCTTCCCGTGTAAAAGTTGGGGTGTCTAGGCGACGTTTCGACGAGGTCTCACTCGTCATCTTCAGGCTGGTGCTTTCGGCTTCTTGTTACTGGAACAGAGCGGGATCTCAGTGTTTGAGTTCCTATAAATACTGTAGAGGGGTGTGGTGTATTGCCTCAAAAGTTCTGGGCAGAGGGGAAGTTCCCAGGCTAGTGTTCTTTTCTTCTTTTGTTCCTTAATTACTTGAGGGATATCTTGAGTGATTTCTTGAGTGATATTCTGAGTACCACTTAGGTGGGTCATTAGGTGTGGATTAGTTGCTAAAGCCTTCGTGTCTTGACCTCTTGAATTTGTGAAGAGTTTTTCTGGGAAGATGGCTGTACTGCACTTAGTTGTGCTTTGGCTTGGCTTCGTGTATAGGGGCGAGCTGTGGTTTTGTGCCCTGTGCCAGCCAGATCTGTGTAGGGATTGCAGGGGGGTGCAGCATCCGGAGGTGCCACTATGGTTTGGTTACTGGATGGTGTCTGTAATTTATCTGTGGAGAGGGTCTGGGTTTGGGTCTGGTGTGGTTGATTGGTGGTGGCGTTCTGTGTGCCTCTGGATCTGGTGTCGGTTTTTGTGGGGAGGGCTAATTTCCAGATGTCTGGCAGGCGGGACGTGTCGTCACGCTTGTTCATGTTGTGAGGGTGTTTCTCTATCTCGATGGCTTCCATGATTATTCTCTTGTGGTGATGTTCCATGTTAAAGAGCAATTTGGAATCTGCAAAATTAATTTCGTGTCCTGTTTCTTTCATGTGTTGGCTGGCACAGGGCACAAAACCACAGCTCGCCCCTATACACGAAGCCAAGCCAAAGCACAACTAAGTGCAGTACAGCCATCTTCCCAGAAAAACTCTTCACAAATTCAAGAGGTCAAGACACGAAGGCTTTAGCAACTAATCCACACCTAATGACCCACCTAAGTGGTACTCAGAATATCACTCAAGAAATCACTCAAGATATCCCTCAAGTAATTAAGGAACAAAAGAAGAAAAGAACACTAGCCTGGGAACTTCCCCTCTGCCCAGAACTTTTGAGGCAATACACCACACCCCTCTACAGTATTTATAGGAACTCAAACACTGAGATCCCGCTCTGTTCCAGTAACAAGAAGCCGAAAGCACCAGCCTGAAGATGACGAGTGAGACCTCGTCGAAACGTCGCCTAGACACCCCAACTTTTACACGGGAAGACACCCGAGGACACCAAAACCTGCATATATATATATATATATATAATAGCCACACAGATGCTATGGTATTTATTTACGCTTTCACTTGACAACATCTCTGTTGAAATGTTTGTGAAAGTACAACAAACCTCCAGGATAATTTGCTCCAGGAGAAAATCTAAAGTTGAAGTTTCCAAAATAAAAGTTCTCTAGAGGTTAAACTAAAAGCATGGAACTATACAATGTGTTATGTTTGCACATGTTTGGTAAGGTAAAGGTAAAGGTACCCCTGCCCATACGGGCCAGTCTTGCCAGACTCTAGGGTTGTGCGCTCATCTCACTCAAGAGGCCGGGGGCCAGCGCTGTCCGGAGACACTTCCGGGTCACGTGGCCAGCGTGACATCGCTGCTCTGGCAAGCCAGAGCCGCACACGGAAATGCCATTTACCTTCCCGCTAGTAAGCGGTCCCTATTTATCTACTTGCACCCGGGAGTGCTTTCAAACTGCTAGGTTGGCAGGCGCTGGGACCAAACAACGGGAGCGCACCCCGCCGCGGGGATTCGAACCACCGACCATGCGATCGGCAAGTCCTAGGCGCTGAGGTTTTACCCACAGCGCCACCCGCGTCCCTTTGCACATGTTTACTCAGAAATAAATCAGCATTAATTTAATGTATACATGATATTTATTACAGTTTTACGCTTCCAAGGAGCTCACTGTGGCACAATGGTTTCCTCAACTCACCCATTTTATCTTGACATTGTTTGGGGGGGGTGCAGTTAAGAGTCACTGACTCAAGGTCATCCAGTGATCTTAATGGCAGAGTGTGAATTTGAAGCCACATCTTCAAATCCAACATTTTAATAACTACTCCCAAACTACACTATGGAATCCAACACTTTAATAGCTACACCAAACTTGTCCCTGGAACTTCAATCCCACACATGTGTACTAGAGAGGAAATCCAATTGGACTCAGTGGGTCTTACTGCTGAATAAATACGCTTATGCTTGTGCTGCAGGTTGTACAATTTTCTAAACTCTGAGCAAAGTTCCCATCACTTGCTTTCTAACTTTCCCTTATTTGAAGTTCTGTCTTATCCTTAGTAGAATACGTGTGTGTGTGTGTGTGTGTGTGTGTGTGTGTGTGTAATGCTCATATAGATGAACTGCAAAGCATTCAGTTTCAGAGAGTGGAAATAAATGTCCCTGGAAAGGTGCTGTTCTGATTCATAAAATATGTTAATAGGTTGCTGTGGATGTCTAATCTTCACTCTCTTAGAACATAAAGTGTGGGGTTTAAAGATCCATAGATCATATTTTTTTTGGTGGGGGGAAGCAAGAATTGGTGGGATTGTTTTGTTACTGCATTATGCCCAGCCTATATCCGTAGGGTGTGAGCAGCTGCAAAGAATCATGATATTGGAAATGATGCTTCCCTTGTGGGCAGCTACAATAAAAGTCTTGTTTTTGCTGCTTTGATTTAAAGCAGAGAAAATCTCCAGTGGAATGTGCCTGGACACTGGAGGATTATTTTCCATTTGTAGTACAATGGAGGAAAATATTTTTAGGCTCTCTAGAGAGATAAATCTGTGATTTCAATTTATTAACTGTGTTTAAAATGGAACCTTGTGAATATTAAGTAGGGTTTATTATAGTGTAGATCAGATTAGGTTATAGGATATTTCACTGTAAGCTTCACCAACCCCTTGCTTATCTTGGCTAAAGAGACATATTGTACTGTTCACATTTTTGGCAATGGATTCCAAAGTCGAGTTCTAGCATGGGCCGTGGGATGATAGAGCAGCTTTGCTATAGCCTCCACTGAATGATTTATGGAATAGTGTTCGCACCAGCTTCAAAGCAAAATGTTCTCTCTTTCTGCCTGCTGAACAGAAGGAGCTGATGCAAACACAGACATCAGCAAGAGAAACCAAATGGAATATGCAACGAGAGGAAAAAAACAAGTGCTCACTGCAACTAAAACCTAGTTGAATATTTTTATTTAATATTAATGAGAATAACTTACATGTGCCTCTATATGCAGGCCCAAAGGAAATTCATAAAAATTATGTAAAGTGACTCAAAGATGCCGGGATAATACATTATGTGTACTTGTTGTATATGTGCATTTAGACATTCACACATTGTGTACATGTGCATTTAGATATCTACACATTATATAAGATGGGTATGTATTGATGCAAGATATAGATACCAGGACTAGTCACATCATGTGATGTCAACATCGAGCTACTGGTTTGCAGCTGCGTTGCACTCATATCGTAACATGTGTCACTGCAATCACTGTTCTAATTCAAGTTTGGGCTTGTATACATCTTGTGGGCTTTAGCGTGGCCTCCTCTAGGTGCCCCATGATCCAAAACTTGTTTCCAGCACAAGGAATATTCTCTAGATCTCTCTTTTAAAGATAGGATGGAAGCATCAGGCCAGAATTAACATCTTGGTCTAGTTACCTGTGTTGATGCAAGTGGCAAAACCACACCAATTCCTGAAAACTTACTGCTTAGAAGTGATTGGAGAGGATACAAACTATGAAAGCACTTGGCCATGAAAATGCAAAGAGTTCAAGGAGGTGAGAATAATAGAGTAATCAACTGTATGAAAAGCTGAAGGAGGATTTAAAAAAAAGACTTGAGTAACGGCTATGAATATGAATAGTCTCAGCTGACTAGTTGGAGCAGAAACCAGATTGATACAGGGACAGCACCACTGGAAGCAGTTTTGGGAAAGTCTTCAGAAGTGGATGGAAAGAAATCAAAGCAGCCATTGGTTTGTATGATCATATGTGAATTTCAAAGAGGGCCATCCACACCTTCTCGGTAGTGGTGCCCGCCCTGTGGAATGCCCTCCCATCAGATGTCAAAGAAATAAACAACTATCTGACTTTTAGAAGACATTTGAAGGCAACCCTGTTTAGGGAAGTTTAATGTTGGATGTTTTATTGTGTTTTTAATATTCTGTTGGGAGTCGCCCAGAGTGGCTGGGGAAACCCAGTCAGATGGGCAGGGTATAACTAATACATTATTATTACTTCTGCTTGACCTGTATTTTGATCGTATTGTGTACGAATTAAATCTCCTGGGTCTGGGAGCTTTTTTTGCTTTCCCCCCCTTGTTCTGCAACTGTGCCCTTGAAAATCCGATCTTATCTGCTGAATCCGATCTTATCAGATGCATGGAAAATCCAATGAGAGATTTTGCTAAAGCAAGCTTCAATTCAGTGAGTTAAGATAAGATTTTTGCAAGACACAGCCATGGAACAACAAGTAAAGCTCTCAGATCCAGGGGAATTAGTCGGTACACAATACAATCAAAATATGGACCAAGCAGAAGTGTGGATGAGCCCAGAGTTAAGTAAGTCCAGTCCAGCTTCCTCCTGGAATCATAAACACTTAAGAGTTGTTCACATCAGATCCTGCCTCTGTCCATCCTATCTCGAGAACCATCTGTTTGGCTGCTTTTTCCTTCTTCCTGCTCTATCCTTGGTACCTCTGCTGTTTTCTCTTCCATTCTCCATCCCACAAAAAGCTGCTGCCATTTCTGATCCCCTGTGAGACTCATAAAATGCAAGCTGTCAGTTCCTGAAAATTAACAGTGTCGCATTTGTTGTGGCCCTCCAGTGTCCACTGATAATGTTACGGAACACAGTGGAAGGTCACATGAGCTGCTGGCTTGTCTTAGTGAGCACACTCAGTACAATACTCATAAGTGTAGTAAATTAAGGTTAGTAACTGTCACAGCTCTGCTTTATGTACTTTATTTCACAGCAACTAAATCTTGCATTGGATCTGGAATTATTAATGAAATAATGAATTTTATAGTAGCAACACTGCACACTGTTATACACATATAAATCTTTAGTGATTTCAGTGACTTGTGGCCACAGAGAACACTCTGCTTAGAATTGCAGCTTACCTTAGCTGGTTTTAGTGACCTGGAAAATTGAATGCTAATCTAGGCTGCATCAACAGAGGTCTATTATCCATATCAAGGGAAGTCATAGTACTACTCTATTTTCCCTTGGTCAGCCAACATCTGGCATAATATGTCGAGTTCTGCACACTACAATTTAAGGAGGATATTGACAAGCATGAGGGTATGCAGAGGAGAGCGACCAAGATGATCAAGGGCCTGGAAACCAAGCCTTATGAGGAACGGTTGATGGAGCTGGGTATGTTTAGCCTGGAAAAGAGGAGACTGAGAAGAGATGTGATAGCCATCTTGAAATATCTAAAGGGCTGTCACATGGAAGATGGAGCAAGCTTGGTTTGCTCCAGAGGGTTAAACTCAAATCCGTGGATTAAAGTTACAATAAAGGAGATTCTGACAAAGTATCAAGAACAAAGTTCTGACAGCAAGAGCTGTTCAACAGTAGAATGGACTCCTTCAGGAAATAGTGGGCTCTCCTTCCTTTTTAAGCAGAAGTTGGATGGCCATCTGTCATGGATGCTTTAGTTGAGATTCCTGCATTGCAGGGGGTTGGACTAGGAGACCCCTGGCTTCACTTCGAACTCTACAATTCTATGAAATTCTGTTATGGAATATTTTGCCACTTGAACCAAGGCATTTTCATTTCTCCTAACTGGCTTGTATCTGCGGTCATTCATTTTGTGTGCCGATTAGCACCAAGAGGGTGATACTTTACTGATTTTACAGTCAGCTGAAGCTACTTCCCACTGGGAATAAGAGTTGTTGTGACATGAACATATATGTCTGAAGTGTAATATCTTAGCATCAGGGATTTCTTTGACACCAGGGCTGTTAAACTTCAAACTCGTTTTCCATCCCCCTATGCATTCTTATAAAACACTTCATTGATCTTTTACACTTAAACTGCTTGACCTTTGTCCCTCCCAAGTGGAATAACTTGCTTGGATATCCTCAACACCTATCTTGTATCAATAGCAACAGTGGGCAGGCAAGGGGAGGGGGGATGTGGCATCTTGTGTTCAAAGCTTTTCCTGCTCTACTTTCTTCCCCCTTGCTTGTATTGATTCATTTACTACTTGCCAACAACTATGGCAGGAATACTGAAGGTTTTTAAACATTTTATTTATAAATTAGTTCTGCTCTAAGAAGAGCTCCCTGGGCAGTTTACATAGGCAAGAAGGTTTCTCTTCCCCCCCCCCCAAAAAAAATTGAAGTTTTGACCAAATGAGGAGAAGAAAAAGGAACACAGAATTTGACCAAATAAAATAATGCATGTGGACAATAACAAAAATGAGGCGTGCATTGCTAAAAACATTAAGGCCAGCAACAAAAAACTGCTGAAATGCCTTAGTAGCAGCAGACCATCAAAGGAGGCTGTTGGACCCTTGGATGACAAGGGAGTCAATGATGTGCAAAATGAGGATAAGGAGATTGCAGAGAAGCTGAATGAATTTTTTGCATCTCCTTACTCCCATAGTTGTCCTTGTGGAAAGGACTCAGGAGGAGGAGGGGGGCAAACCCAGAACGAGTCAGCTTTGCCTGTCATTGGTTCTAGGTCCACATACTGTTGGCATCCCGGCCTTCCACATTGCCAGCCTCAACAGCCACTTGCAGTCCCACAAGTTGTAGTGGAGGAGGGTTTTTTCCACTTCAGGAAAGAACAGTCCTTAATATTTTAAGTATAACCAGTTTTCTCTGCTTCAGTTTTTTGTTTTCTCTGTGATCCTGGATGCTTTGCCTCACTGACTTTCCACAAACATGCCTAATTTTTGGCTGCTAATTAACAGCATAAGAACATGAGGAAAGCCTTCCTGGATGAGGCCTTCTAGTATAACATCCTGTTTTCCGCTGTGGCGAAGCACATGCCTCCAGGAAATCCACAAACAGGGCTTGAACAAAACAACTATCCCACATAGTTTCCCCTGAGCAACTGTTGAGCAGTGGAATACTTCCTCTGAAGATGGGAGATTCCACTTAGCTATCATGCCTAATAGGTACTGATCAATCTATATCCCACATATTTAAAAATAGAATTAAGAATTCCAGTTTAAGGATTCCCAGTTTGGCTTCTATCAGTTTGGAATGTTTACTGCTAGTGAATCAAAGACTATCAATGCCATGCTATTCAGACGAGTTTCTTGGCAGAAATACTTTGCACTGTTCAAGTTGATTGGTTCCATTGATGTACTGTTGATAAAGAACCTAATAATTAATCCCAGGACTCTACTACCCTCATGCTTTCCTTCTCATTGTTTTGTAGAATAAATAAAGGATGAGCAATTTCACTGTCAAGTGCACAAGACTGAATACTAAAAATTTCATTAAAAAGAAGCCCTACCTGTCAAACTATTCTCCACTGGAATTTCCTTTCCCTAGGTGAGATCATTAGTGGTAAGTTAGGAACACCCTCCTGAATATCCTAAGTGACTTGGACACTAGTGACTACTTCTTTTTGAGTGGGGGCGGAATCAGTTTAGAAAAGATTATGTGTATGTATTTAGAAATAATGTGAATGCATGGTAGGCATATCAAAGCCATTACTAGGCTCTGTCTGGCAAAACCAGTCTCCGGAGGCCTGTAAACTATGAGTTTCAATGTGTGACCTGCAATACAAGTTTCTGTGATTTTGTGTGTGTTTGCTCTGCAGTCTATTTTAAAAAAGAGAGAAAATGTACACTAAGCAAAAAACAAAGTAGGAAAAAGCAAACAAAAAGGTAGCAAGAAAAACAAAAACATTAATACTTTTTGATGAGTGATGGGAAATGATTTACCTGATCCCTTGACAGAGAACTGTAGTGAAGATTAGAGATGGTAGCTTACATTGCACATCAAGCCCAAAGTCTGGGGGTCAAGCAACACAAGCAAAGTCCAAAGATCAGGAAACACAAACGAGGATCAATCCAAGTAGCCAAGTCTGAAGTCTAGCAGTTGGAATCCAATCCAGAGTCAAACCCGAAGCACAGTCCCATATTAAGTCTAGTAGCATGCAAGCTAATGCCTATCAATATGGGCACTTGAGCAGACACAGCACCTCAGCTCTGCTTCCCTTTTGCGTTTTGCATGCTGTTGCAGGCCTTCTGCAGCTGAGGAATCACATCTCTCCTCCTAGAGCTAGTGAGCCCCACCTGGGGAACTAGGGAGCTGGGCTGTGGGCCCTTGCCTGCCTCAGCCTCCTAGAGCACCACTCCTGCTGCTCCCTATGCCTCAGAGCCCACTGTGTTCGTGGAGCAGGGGCCCCTCTGGCTCTGCTGATGCGTCCTGCTTGCTGCTCTGGTTGCTGTACATTGACCTCCATCACTCTGTGAGTACTTCCTTCCCCATCCTCTGCTTTCCCTGGTGTGTCCCAGTCCCCACTACACCCCTCTCTGGGATCTACCCCATCGTCCTGCTAGTTCATGACAGTGGGTAGGGGAAATTAGGCCCGTTCTACAAGGAATAAAATGTTTGTAGTTTCCACACCTTCACTTTAGAGCCTTTCCTGGGGCTTTCTAATTTAAATTTTCTCCAAATTGTTTTTAGATGGAACTTTTCATACTGAGAAAGCTGCTTGGAGCTGTGTGGGAATTATAAAAATTGGAGAAGCTTAAGATATGGTTTTTTGTCCAAGTTTAGTAGCCCACCCAAATTAAGTTGCTGGGTGTTTTATTATCAAAAATAGAGCCCCTACGAGTGCCAGACTTAGGTATGTTCTAATTTCTCCAGTTAGCTACTTTGCAGATCCTTCCTAGGGTCATCCAGTGTACAGCCAAATATCCTTTGCTGAGCTTATGAGTGAATGACAGAAAACTCCTTCAAGGTGCGCTAAATGAAAAATGTGCAATTTAGGCAAAGCATTCACACATTTGAATGAGGGTCTGAAACTGTTGAAGCTGCTGCTGTTGACAGGAAATTGATGTTCCAGTTGCTATTTACCTAGAAGAAATTAGTTCGCTCAGATCAGCTTTATTATGTAGGGGAAAGTAAGCAGCTCCTCTCAAAAGGCTTTTCAAAACTTATAACATAATATGCTTCTTCCCTTGTCATCTCTCCCCTTGAACCACTGAGAATGGCATGCTGGCATAAGCATAAAACTATCGCATTGCAATAAAAATACATAATCGCTAAAGAAGCATATCCAATGACAAAGCCCCAGAGAAGTAACAAACAACTATAGTAGAGTTGCAGGACCTCTTCGGTGAAATATGGCACAGTCAAAACAAAAAAAGTTTAATTATTAAAGTTAGCTTGCATTTTCTCCGTAACGTACCCGAAGTTATGTATACAATGAAACAAAGAATGTAGGATGTATCAAATAGTTGTGATTGTTGTTGTTTAGTCATTTAGTCATGTCCGACTCTTCGTGACCCCATGGACCAGAGCACGCCAGGCACTCCTGTCTTCCACTGCCTCCCGCAGTTTGGTCAAATTCATGCTGGTAGCTTCGAGAACACTGTCCAACCATCTCGTCCTCTGTCGTCCCCTTCTCCTTGTGCCCTCCATCTTTCCCAACATCAGGGTCTTTTCCAGTTGTGATTACATGTGTGCATATATATTTTTTCTGGGAGTCCTTACCGCCTGTTATCCTCCCCTTTGATAACACTCTGGATTTGGGAGCCCTGGCAAAATCCCAACAACCTGGGATGTTGCTTTTGCACCATTCAGAGTTCCAGAAACAGGAAAGGAGAAAAGATAGGGTGAAAGAAGCCTCTACTAGACAAAGTGGGAGGACAGAGACAGATGGAGAGATATTGCTGTTTTTGCTGTTGCTGCCCTGCACACCACCCAATAAGTTGGCAAGAAGGGAACAGGCAGCAGGGATGTATCTAAAGATTGATGCAGTGGTTGGGGAAATAGGAACTGCCTAATTCATTCTCCCCATTCTTAAGGAAATCAGCCCTGAGTGCTCACTGGAAGGACAGATTGTGAAGCTGAGGCTCCAATACTTTGGCCACCTCATGAGAAGAGAAGACTCCCTGGAAAAGAGCCTGATGTTGGGAAAGATAGAGGGCACAAGGAGAAGGGGACGACAGATGACGAGATGGTTGGACAGTGTTCTCAAAGCTACCAGCATGAATTTGACCAAACTGCAGGAGACAGTGGAAGACAGGAGTGCCTGGCGTGCTCTGGTCCATGGGGTCACAAAGAGTCGGACACGACTAAACAACTAAACAACAACAAAACAATTCATTCTCTCTTTTTTTGCAAAGCAGCCCCCCAGAACCTGAGGGCTTGTTGTCTTTTTGGTTTTGGTTTCTTGAAGAGCTGGGAAAGATTGAAAAAAGTAAACAGAAATGTAGATGGGAGAGTTTGCACGTTGCTACACAGAACTGCACTTTTGTCTTTGATTGCAGGCATTAAGAGAGAATTCTGAGGTCGTAGTGTTCTGCCTGAAGTATCTTATCAATTCCTCACATGTTTGAAGCTCCCAAAGTATTGTAGAGAGCAGTTCTTCTCTTACAGTACTCTGGAATGTCTAGAGCTGCAGAATGAATAACCCCTTTTGTGATTGCAAGATTTTGTTTCGTTGGAATTTGTTTGCTACAACATACCTCTATGTGGAATTTACCATCTGGCAATGCATTAAATTCAGCAGCCCCAGGGACAACAGATCAAGGATAACTGCATCAAGGGAATTCTTGCTTCAGATTTTGAGCACAAACAAGGAAGCCTATTTCTTGTTGGTTTATCATTTATCTCTAGACCCTTGCATAGTGTCATAGTATTGGAGGGACCCTATTTAACCATCAGTTTTGGCCACACACAGGAAAATATTGTCAAAGCATGTGTATGTTATCTGTTTTATGTCTTTGTCACATGCTCATGTGGCTTTTTGACAGATACTGCAGTGTGCTATCCCTAAAGAAAGAAAAAGTAAGATAAGATTGATCAATTGCATGAGCAATAGTGGATGAATGAGCTCGAGATACAGACGGTAAAGAGAGGTGGTAAAAGGAAATAACAAACTCACATTGTTAGGGTTACGAATCATACATCTCAGATTTCAAGCTGTATGTGCACATACATTTAAGGAGAGCATAATGCTGTATTGTCAATTATGGCTGTTATACTATCAGCACTAATGATCTAAATTTTATATCTGCAAAAGAATGAAAAATGATGGAGTTCAGTGTTTCCGGCAAGAACACCTACATAGAACACCTACATATGCTATTTAACCTGCAAAAAATGTGCTGCACTTAAAGATAACACCTACACATACCGGCCTTGTTATTTAGCTCAATACAAAATTAACGCTTACATAACCTCTATTTTGTACCTCTGTAATGTCACCCATTACCGTACATTTCCTGGTATTCCTGGAATTGCTAAGAGTATACATGATATTGCATCATCCAGTCTGAAATACAAGGGGCAATATTCATGACTGCAGGCAAGGGGAGATTAAATCTTTGTCTTCTTTCAGCTTGAAGCACTTGTATGTAAGAGTACATGAATTGGCTTGACAGAACAATGGAACTGGTTTCCTTGCCAACCCAGATGAATGAACCCTGGATTTGAGCATAACGTTTCCTAAATATATACAAAAAAATGAATGTGTGTATCCATTTGTGTATTTGTTTTGGGTTGTGCTTAAGTAGTTCTGCTATAGTACATTTAAATATGTTATTCCAGCACCAAGTATTATCTACAAAGTTTGAGTTTTATAATTTTACAGCTTAGGATGGGGATAGCTAGAGAACATAATTTTCTGATTTTGATTCCAAGCAGTACAAATGGGACTTGCAACAAAATGCTACAGTGCAGAATGCTCTCTTCACATTTTCACAACAGTTTGTGATTTAAAAAACCCCTTTAAAAATTCATGAAAATTCGGCAGCATATTTACACAAGTTTATTTCTATGAAATTTTGCTTAATATACACATTTTTGCAAAACGATTTCCCCTCATATAATGACCTTTGTTTGCCATTTTCATTATTATATGCATTTATGTGCACGATTTATCCCAATACAGTCGTACCTCGGAAGTCAAACAGAAGCTTCTGCGGCCAACCAGAAGCTGTGGAAGCCCCAGCGGACGTTTGGCTTCCAAAAGAACATTCGGAATCCGGAACACTCACTTCCGGTTTTCGATCATTCAGGAGCCAGAACGTTCAACTCCCAAGGCGTTTGGGAGCCGAGGTACGACTGTATGTGCATTGCTTGGCTGGAAAACTGCACTGCAAAATTCAGAGAAAAGTAAATTTGAAAAGATGGCTGTGTTTCAGTTTGCATATTGTTTCACAAAGTACAAATTACATAAGTTCAACTATACATATGAAATGAATTGAATTTCTTCCTCATCCCTACTCACAAGTAGTTCTAGCACCTGCTCCCCCCCCCCCCGGCAGGCAGAGGGAAGTTCTGGGAGTGGCGGGTACTTGATACTTGCTTCCCATTTAGGCTACAATCCTATACTCACTTCCCTGGAAGTAGGCCCTGTTGAATTCAGTCAGGTTTACTTCTAAGAAGACATTATAGGATTTTGTGGTTAGTTGCTGCAGGGTAGCTTCCAAGAGGATTTCAGGTGCTCAAACTATGCACATAAACGTCATTAAAATGCCAGTGTGTGAACCAGCTCTGTGTACGCAAACAGAATGCACATTTGTGTGTCTGTTACAGTTGCAGGGGCAATTAAGGGGTGACCTTCTCTTGCTGCAAATTTGACTTCCAGAAACCCCAACCTCCACATAATTTTACTCCATTTTCTATCCTTGTCTCCACAGAGTGAGAGAGGGAGGGAAAATGTTACTGCTAGTGAATAAATAAATAAATACTACATTAATGCTCATTGGTTCACATGGAATTCCCAGCTGCCTCATGGCATTAATGATAGATTAAATTAAATGGCAGCAATTACTGCTGCATTGCTGCTGTGGTAGAAGAATTATTAATCGTAAACTACCGGGAAGACTGTCAATTATTTCTATAAATCTATAGTTATGCATGCACACACACACACACACAGAGAGAGAGAGAGAGAGAGAGAGAGAGAGAGAGAGAGTGAGAGAGAGAGAGAAGAAATCAGTATACAAACAATGCAATAATCTTAGAGGTGAACACAGAAATCCTGGATCATGGCTTATAAAGCAGCAGCTTGTGACTTAACTCACTGTGAAGATTTAGGTAAGCTAATGCAGATATCAGTGAAATTTCTGAGGGATTTTCAGGCTATCGAGTTATTTCCTTCCTCTAGTTTGATATTGCCAGTGCATCTCTGCCTCAAGAGGACATTTGGATATGGGAAGAGGGTGTCAGATAATGACAATAGTGAGAGGGGAATAGAAACTAGGATTTGCCATTTCAAGAAAATGACATGCTTAAGCTTACAAGGTGGAAGGAGGTGTTACTTTTGGAGTAGATATGGAGACAGATTCTCAGTTTGATCCAGAGGCTTCATTTCCCTGGCTGTGTAGTGTCATCTGGAATTGGTTTGCAGCCAGATCCTGAGGCACTGAGAGGGGCTGTTGTTACTATAACATTCTGCTAACAACAGAGGACTTGTAAAAGCCCACTAGTAAGTAGTAGCTTCCTCACTCTCCTTCTCCCCAGCCTCCGGCCCAATGGCTGGGTGCAGATCCCTTCCAACTTAACGCTAGCTGTGATCTCAGGAAAGTAATGCAGTGCTGGCCTGCAAGGACTTTCAGTAGCACTGGAAGTGATGTCATTTATAATGATCTGGTTTGGAATGCATTCCAAAAACGTATAACATTTGCTAAAGCTGCATACAGAAATGTGTTTATTGGGAGAAATCAACACAAAAATGCTGGAGAATTTTCATGAGAAAAGAAATTTTGCAAACTCCTGCAGAAATGTGGAGAACCGGATTTAAGTCTGGGGGAGAGTGAGAAACCGAGAGAGGCAAAATTGACAGATCTTTCCATCCCTGTTCTTGACAGATAGTCCTTCCTGCATGAGGCCCATCCTGCTCTCTGTTCACCCAACCTTCTTTCCTAGCTAATAAATGCTACTGATAGTGGGTGGGGGTAAAAGGGCAATGTTTTGGTAGTTGTGAAGGTTCAGAAGACCATTCACAGTAGTCCTTTCAAGTTGGCAGAAGAAAGCGTGACAGTGGGAGAGAAAAGCTCAGCCTCCTCCCCATCATATTGTACTGCTGTTTTCTCAGTGGAGCAGCTAGTCATCCCAGCTGCCTCTCCAAACCTCAAAGGGCAAAGAAAAGGCAGCTGCGAGAGCATCATGACTGTGGGTGAGCAGATCAGGCGGCATGGGCATGGGCTTCCCAGTGCTAATGAGCCCTAGAACATTTGTAGCATTTCTCATTGTCTTTGGAATTTTGCTGCACTATTTCAATAGTACAGCAGAATTGCTACTTGACATGTCCTTGCTTCTGCCCGACACTGTACAACAACAGTGGAGGAACTAAACAGCACCATGACAAGTTCTCTCATTCTATGTCCTCTCTTGACCCACCTTGTTTATTTGTTCATTTTATTTTACTCTTTGATTTTTTTAAAAAAGTAGTCTTAACCCCTAAAGCCTATGGAGCTGGGTATAACCATTAGAAATGAGATAAAACAGAAATGCCAGCTAAAAGGATCCCCATCCTTGTCTCCTGGCACAGAAGAACTTCCTTAAATGAAAAGGTCTTTCCCTTCCAGAAGAAATTGGGATCACAACTGCTTGCTGCAGTGTTTAGACTAAATGTATGAGGAAGAGGCCTCCCGCAGCCCTTTGCGTCTAGGCTGCCTACACTCCTTAGAAGCAGGAATGGGTGCAAGATTTTTGCAGCAGTGTGAGCTCTGCTTACTCACCAACAACCCTACCTTTCCGCTGGCTCTCAACAGAAAGCTAATTTGTTCTGCTTTGTTTCTCAAGCACCTACATAATAATCAGATAACAGGTTCATTGAGCATCTTATTTTGTAATGCTTTTCCTCTGTGTTTTTCCTACTGTACAGTGGTACCTCGGGTTAAGTACTTAATTCGTTCCAGAGGTCCGTACTTAACCTGAAACTGTTCTTAACCTGAAGCACCACTTTAGCTAATGGGGCCTCCTGCTGCCGCCGTGCCACTGGAGCACGATTTCTGTTCTCATCCTGAAGCAAAGTTCTTAACCTGAAGCACTATTTCTGGGTTAGCGGAGTCTGTAACCTGAAGCGTATGTAACCTGAGGTACCACTGTACTTTGAAAACTGATCTGAAGATGGGGGAAAGTGGCTGTTGGGAGTTGAAGCCACTGGACCACACCCTGGCATGTTGAACATGCGCTATTGGGGCAGGTCATCTGGCTGGAAAATTCCTGAGCCTCCTGGCCAAAGGCCTTAACAACTAGGGCCTTGCTGGTTCTATAATCTCTGCAATGTAGTGGCGCTCGCCAAGGCTAGGATAGTGCTTCTCCCCTGCCATGGTGCTATGGAAATGACCACTGTGAGCTTGGCAGCTCCCCACAGCTGAGGAGATTGGAGGTGAAAGGCAACATGTTCACATGGACATTATTCTCTGTCAGACAAGTTCTCTGGGACTTGGACCTCACACACTGGCTCTGTGACTGGCACAATGGCTAGCCAATTAGGGCTGTGCTAATAGGAAATGCCATAATGAGAGAATAAATAATAATGAATGGCACAAGTTCTGGCTAATTAGCACCTTGCTAATCTGGCTTCTGCACAACCCCTTGTGCCCAGCCCATGAAAAAAATAAGCGCATGTGTCAGAAATATGATGAGTGTACTGCCACAGCGAGCTGACCATTGAAATTATGGAGGATTTACATAATTTACGCACCTCCAACCCGGCATTAAAATTCATTAATCCAAAACTGTTTTTGCAGAACAGGAATGTATCACAATTCCATTACACGGAGCTACAGAAATATCTCCAGTCAACACCAATATAGTCAGACACTCAGACTTCTAGGGATAGAAAGGAGCAGGGCACTCAGCTATGCTTGGGGATCTGTTTGCCATTATGATATGAATATAAAAGAAGCTCATGTTTTTGTAGTTCTCACACGAACTGCCATAAAATAATTTATTGATGTGTTGGGGAAGATCCTCCCACCTCCTTTTGTAAATGATAATGGCTTAGAGAAGCTGAATAAATGGCTCCCTTGACAAACACATATTATTTTGTAATAAATAAGCCAGAATTTAGTGGCAGGACTCTTGGTGGGCTTTCCAATTTGGTTCTGCAGCATCCACCTCCCAAGAGAGGACAAGAAGACTCATCGTTTTAAAACTTAACTCCTAAAGTTCTTTTTAAATCTAAGGGATGGGGAAATAACCCTGCTTACTCAGATCAGACTTCTTTGCGTCAGCAATAACAGATCCCCCAGTTCTCAAAAATGTGTGACACAATAATATTATAGGTAGAGGTCAAAGAAAGCATTGGAGGCAATTGCTGACAAAGGGAGATATTTATACGGCTTTATTTGCATGCCTCCTGCCCTGTTGAGTTCTCTTTTTTCTGATATATAAACGGAATACACAGAAAGATGATAAGAGGTTTACATCTGACGCAGTGTAACAAGTCCAGGGAGATCAAATCTTCACATAGCCACGAAACCTTAGCCTACCATGATAGGTACATGTGAAAAGAGTGCTGTTGCACTCAAGTCCTGTTTTGGAGATTCCCACAGGCACCTCTGGCTGTTCCCTGTGAGAACAGGAGGCTGGACTAGATAGGCCTTTGGCCTCATCCAGTATAGGTGTCTCCCCACTTGCACGCATTCGACTTTCGTCCGACCGTGTATATGAATGTTGCCAGGATATAATTAATCAATATGACCCGCAAAAATGGCACAGAAAGAATGGGGAAACAGCTGGCAATCCCCAGGATCCTTTGCAACTGCAATCCCAGGAGCCTGGAACGCCTGTGGAGAGGTGGAGCTTGAGAAAGGAGGTTTGGGGAAAGCAATTGTGGTGGAGTTTGGACAGTGCGGTAAATGCTGCTGGTTTTTTTAAAAAACGGTTTTTCAAGGGTTAACAAAAGCAGGCATGGCCAAACTTGGCCCTCCAGATGTTTTAGGACTACAACTCCCATCATCCATAGCTAACAGTACCAGTGGTGAGGGATGATGGGAATTGTAGTCCCAAAACATCTGGAGGGCCAGGTTTGGTCATGCCTGGTTTAGAGAGTGTTTACAGGCTTTTTTGATAGTGTGTGTAATTTCTCATGTATACACACAGTACCTGGGAACATAACCCCCTTGTGAAGTGGGGAGACACCTGTAGGGCTCTTCTTATGTTTTTATGACACAGGGTTGTTGATGATAATAATAATACCCCACCCATCTGGCTGGGTTTCCCCAGCCACTCTGGGTGACTCCCAACAGAATATTATAAACACAATAAAACATCAAACATTAAGAACTTCCCTAAACAGGGCTGCCTTCAGATGTCTTCTAAAAGTCAGGTAGTTGTTTATTTCCTTGACATCTGATGGGAGGGCATTCCACAGGGCGGGCGCCACTACCGAGAAGGCCCTGAGTAGAATAGTGGATCATCCCAAGAACACCCCCTTAAAATCCTTGAAAGAAGGGTAGGCTGCAAATGCCATAATGATAATTAATAATAAATGTTCATGCATTCTGTCTTCCTGAAGTAACTTTTAAAAACCACAAAAACTTTAATACTAAGCAGAGAGGGTTTTTTGTAAACCCAGATACATTTATTAATATGATATCATTCATATTCTCATATTTGCCTTCTAGTCTAATATGAATATGTAAAAACATTGACTGCTCATGAAGTACAAGATGATTTCCATAATGTAAAACCGTCTATTTTTATTAGAACTTAGATAAAGATAAAGGAAGGTGGCCTTAGAAAAGCCAACACAGAGAAGGAAGTCAGGGAAAGAAAAAGAGCTCCTCTAATTCTTCCTGATTTTAGATTTCCTTGATTAGTGGCCATTAAACGTCCCTCACCTAAAGTCATGCAGATAAACCTGTACACGCTCCACTTTCATGCAGCTGACACATTTCCTCCAAGAGCTACCTACACAGTTATTATAATGGTGATTTTATCACCATACCTTCTGGTTTCAAGAAGTGACTACGTGATCATTATGTTAGGTGTTGGGGGAATGACAGCGATTACTTAGTGTTGAAAGGCATTCTGCACATGCTCAAAGACACCCAGTTATTTCCATTCCACTTGTTTAAGGCTTGAGCTGTCAGCAATGAAGACATGCTCTGAGGCTAAGGACTGGATGTTCAACCACTAGAATTGGCAGAATTCAGAATTATTGGAAGAGTGGGGAGAGAGTATTGTACTGGTACTAGTTCAGAACACAAGTGGAGAAGCATCTGTTTGTTTAGTTGCTTCTTTTACATGAGAATCATAGAACTGTAGAGTTGGAAGGGACCCTGGGGATCATCTAGTTCAACCCCTTGCAGTGCAGGAATATGCAGCTGGTCCATACAGGGATCGAACCTGCAACGTTGGTGTTATCAGCAGCATGGTCTAACCAACTGAGCTATCCAGGCCTAAGAAGTACCCAAACAAAAGCTCTCTGCACAAAGACAAGCAACTCTGCAAGGAGAAAGTTAGGTTGGAATCCTTCTCCCTGATATGTTGGTTTCTGATGTGGTTCACTTGACATTCAGTTAAACAAATTTCTATATACATACAGATACAGGCTGTGTACACAGCCCATTGCTCTGTCCCAGCTCCTGCCAGCCTAGCAGTTCGAAAGCACACCAGTGCAAGTAAATAAATAGGTACCGCTGTGGTGGGAAGGTAAACGGCGTTTCCATGCGCTCTGGCTTATGTCACGATGTTCCATTGTGCCAGAAGCGGTTTAGTCATGCTGAACCGGAAAGCTGCTCATGGACAAACATTGGCTTCCTTGGCCTGAAAGCAAGTTGAGCGCCGCAACCCTATCGTCGCCTTTGACTGGACTTAACCGTTCAGGGATCCTTTATCTTTACCTTTACCTTACACGCTCACATTTACTCTACATTCAGTGCACTCTGACTGCCAAGAGTGGCAGACTTGAGGCTCTCAAAATTTGGTGCCCCCTCACATCTCACACTCAGTTCCACAGCATTGTTGTGGCACTCCCTACACCATGGCTCCCAGTGCAGCCGAACCGGTCATGCTACCCTAAAACTGCCTCTGCTGCCACTTTGAAATGCAGTGAACACACGTTTGCAACAACCCATATCTACTGTTCTGTTCTCTCTTATGAAATACTGTGTTTTCACTCAAATTGAAATTGAGAAAAAAGAATGATCTAACTGCATTTTAAGCTAGTAAAGTTTACGCAGCCATGCACCTGCATTCTGAAGTGATACAGGTCTAGGAGAGTTGTACCACAATATTTCTTGTCACATTATTTAACTGTATCCCTTGTTGGAAAATTAAATGATCAGTGATCACTTTTGATTCAAGGTTTCTTCACGTGTGTGTGTGTGTGTGTGTGTCCCCTTTATATGTAGATTATCTGTATGACTCTGGACATGGTTCTCTTCTGTAATGACCCATCTTGCTATGTGCAATATATATTAAACATAGCAGCAAAAAATCTGTTACTTGCAAGGTTTTACGGCAGGAAGTTATGGCAATTTAAATGCTAAAAAGCAAAGAAATGCAACGTTGAGCAATTTCTGCCCTTGGTGGCAAGCACTAGAGCTTTAACTCTGCACTGTGGCATGAGATAGCGAAAGGAATAGAGGCTTCCATAACTTATTCCATATACTATTCATTAATTGGGCGTCACATTTTAAGGTCTGCAAATGATTATGGTTTAAGCATATACGATTTATTTTATTTTCCTCCCACAAAATATTAACTGCATAGGTTTTAGTTTAAATACTCCCATCTTTTTCCGGTTTCTGTGGCCTCCCATGGTTGATAGGCAGAGCTCTAAGCTGAGTTAATGGCTGGGAGGAGAGCGAGCAGCTTGCTCAACTTTACTGCTACATTTTTACTAATGACATTTTAAAGTTTTATCTTTTTCTTGATTTCCCCCTTGTCTATCTAATGCTGTGAATAGAAGGAAGGGGCAATTGCTTATTTATATCTGATATTATCAGTCACCCCCATCGGTCAAACGTGAGTCTGGAATGTCAATCAAATGCAGAACATCAAAGTACAAACTGTGGGTAGAGCTTATGATGAACTGCATGTATATTCTAAAATCTATATTAGGACTTATATTGTCCATGATACTTTCCCTCTTGAAGTTCCAGATCCCATCAGAACATTAACAACAACCCCAAACCCAGCTTAATGAGCCAGCAAAGTGCTTCAAGGTGTGTGGATCAGTTGTCTGTCACCACAGTAAGTAAACCCTAGTTCACCACTTGTTCAATCAGCCTTAAGAATTCCCCAATACCTATGCAAACTAGTCTACAGATGGGATCAAATCCTCTTCCTCCAACCTGCCCACGATGGGTGGAAACTCTTAACAGCATAACCTCCAAAGTCCCATTTCAAAGGCCAGGCTTTCTAATTTGTGATATAACAAGTGTTGTAAAACTCTTGGGGGGAAATGGACTACTTTGCCCATTCATGAAAAGTTCACATTGCAAGTGAGGAGGAAGAGGCATTAATTTAAGCGCTCGCTTTGAGTTCAGTCTTCTGTTGCTGTCTCAGAATTCGCATTCTGGAGCTGGTCCAGAAATCAAGTAATATGTGACCAATGCTCATAAAGATAGACTTGTGGCTTAGAGAAAAGTGCTTGGGGAAAGGGGATACATGTAGTCCAAGCTACAGAAGGGGGAGTTTTTCAGTCCTCCTCACACATATGGTCCCTATTGCTTGTTTAAATGGGATCCTCACCCCCATCACCATATCTACATGATTGGGGCAATTACAAGCTTTGGTTCGCTCTCAAGCATTGCTGGATTGGCAGAAGGACTGGGTGCAATGGTTTGAATCCCTACCTAAAATCAAACAGCAGACTTGCTTCCTTCAAAGTCCAAACCATGACATGAAGCTGGCTCACTTCATGCATGCTCAGAAATGTTTTGTGATGTGCATATATGAATTGTTGAACGTTTTTAAAATAGTAATTAAACTTTAGAGCTCTAAAATTGAATCACTGCAGTGCCACTTGAGACCTGTAGCATGGGTGGTAATGGAATGCTACTCTGACCAAAAGCTAAAGGAAACAGTAGGCTTTGACTTTCCTCACTTACCCAGTAAAATCCTCACCCCTCTTGACTCCAGCTAAAATGGATAGTTTGTAACACAGTACAAAGCCAATTGACTTCCTAGGAGACAAACTATGGTGCATGTGTTGCAGAATGCATTCCTGTCTGAAAAATTCAGGTCAGTTTCAGCAACTAGTATAGTTTCATTCCTGCATAATCAACTTCTGGTCATGCACCAACCACAGCTATGTATCCTAAATGCAGACTCCAGTTAATGCAAACTATGCAGGAGTGAAATTGGCACACATCCTCACAAAGTATCTTGACTTCTAATTACTAATGGAACAACTATGTTGGGGCAAGGGAACTACTCAACTGAGTATTGCAAGTCAGCAAAATTCGTATTTTGAGATCATTAATTTTCCGTTTTAGTAGATTCACTAAAAGTGTTTTGCTTTAACACACACACACAGACACACACACACACACACACACACACCACATCACACATTTTGTAGATTTTGTTAGAAAAGCTTGCCATTATTATGTCAGTTTTGTTTCTTCAAGATATCTCCACAATCATAAATATAAATTATTTTTTAAAAGAAGTTATATCAACGTGTTTTAGATTGCCACTGGGAAATCTGGCTAGTACAATCAAAGGCTGGAAAATCTCCCTGGTGTTCAGTGAGGAAATGTATAATTGAAGAAGCCCAGTAGGATGATGGCAGGCTGGCTCAGCCACACTCCAGCAGGATGAAGCCATACTAGGTCAGCCAAACTCCAGCGATGCTTGAGAGCTAACCAAATCACATGCCCTGCAGTTTCCCTTTCAAGTCTTTTCCAACTGGATTTGGAGCAATTGATTTGGCAATGCTAAATGAGCCAAAGCAGTGTGTGTCAACATGCCTCAAACACAGCACACATGTGGCGCAACAAAACTGAGAAAACAACAACAACAGTAACAAAAGAGAGGCAACATTTCAACCCTGGACAATGTCCAAACCTGGTTTTGATTTCTCAGCAGGAGCTGCCCCTGATTTGACAATTAGGTTGTTGCCATACTCTCTCTGCTAGCAGACTTCTGAATGAGCACAGCACTTTATTTTATTAGCCTCGGAGGATACATCCTTTGGGGATAGATGGATGCAGAGCACATCCTTTTTTATTCTCAGATAAACAGTGCTCTTTGAGTCCATTATCTTCATGCTGACAAATTCCCCCCATATACTGTAAGTAGTTTTAATTACATCTTGGGCTGTATTTAATTGTCTGGTTTGCGGCTGCAGACAGTGAGGCGGGTTTAGACATATAATCCTTTATTCAGGCTCTTGTTGTATGGTGCCTGAGTATATGGCCTATGTAAAATGTGTATTTATCATTCCCCCCTCCAATACACCAGATCCTGGGCAGCTCTGCTGCTCCCCAAACCATTGGCAAACACTTTGAAAAGGTGAGACTGATAATAGCTATATATAACGGTATGCTGGCAAAAGGCAGTACAAATAAAAATGGTCCAAGACAGCTGCTACCTTCTGCTCTCCTCCTGTTAGTAGGCCTGCTGTCAGAGAGGAACCATCTGTATAAATGGGGCAGGGGAGATATTTCTGGAATTTAAAATCTGGAAACATTGATTAACATTCTCTGAGGAGAAATTTCAGCTAGGTGGGTGGAGAAACGTCATGGCAAGAAAAGGCTTCCCAAACAGGAATTTAGGAGGACCACTCAATGTTTTCAAAGGGCTTAAGGGGTTGCCAATGAGGGCATGGCAGCTAGGGATGAGGGCAAAATTTGGTTCCATCCTCATTGAAATTTTCACTTCCCAAATGTCCCAAATTCACTTCCTAATTTTCACTTCCCAAAACAATATGCAAACTGAAGAGCAGCTATCCTTGAAAGTCACACTTCTCCAAATTTTGCAAGCCAAGGCGTGTGTACAAAATGCACATACTAGGGTAAAGTGTACATAAAAATGCATCTATCAAAGAAAAATAACATACAAAGATGCTTTCTATTGGGGAAAATTGTTGCAAAAATGTATAAGACAAAATTGCATACAAAAGGGTGTCATAGTTATTGTTTAAAAAAGAGGGGGAGGGAGAAAGCCCTGTTGCATTGTCACAAGCAGTAAGTCCATCCTCCCACAAATTGAAGAGTTTCCCCTGAAAATTTGATGTCCCGTGGTGTCTAAGATGGAGGTGACAGCCAGGAAAGAGACCCTGAGGTCATAGGGGAAAGCTGAATAAAAATGTCAGCCACAGTGTGCAGCAGCTGTGAGAAAAGGCAGATTTCATGCTAGGAACATCAGAAAAGCCAGGATAAAAATAACAATTATGATGCCTTTACACAATTCTATGGTGTGACCACACTTGGTGTACTATGTGCAGTTCTGTTTGCCAGATTTCAGAAAGTATACTGAAGATCTGGAAAAGGTATAGAAAAGGGCAAGCAAACTTACTAGAGGGCTGGAGAAACATCGCTGCCAGGAAAGGTTTGGAATTTTGTAGTTCAGAGGGAGGGAACACAAATGGGTAAATATTGGAGAACTTTAATTTTTAAAAGGCATGGTGTGCATATTAAATGAATGGAGAGAAAGGTTTCTCTCTTATAGAACCAGGGACTGACTGAATTGTGGGCAATTTGGGACAGACTTCTCTACACCTCATCCCCTAATGAAGGACAATATTTTCATACCACGGAATCATATAAATATGCCTATGCAGTACACAGAATACACAATTCAAAGCCAATGAAAAATAAAACAAATCAATACAGAATGCATAATAAAACACAGCATGTTCACAGAAATACAATATGGGTAATATTCAATAGAAGACTTGCTTGCGGGGGGGGCATTTTAAGCTGATGCCTGAAACACATTGTAGAGGGTGCCAGGTACATATAAAATATATAGCTTTTAAATAAAATAATTCACACAGCACATAGTTATACTATGACATTCACTGCCAAAAGATGTGATGATGGTCACCAATAGGGCTATAATTCATGGAGGGAAGACTATCAAAGGTTACTCATCACAATGGCTGCATCTGACTTCCAGGATCACAGGCAGAATAACAATTGTTGGCAAACACCAAGAGAATGATACTGGTTGTAGGCTTCCCATAAGCATCTGGTCGGCCCCTTTGAGAACAAGATAATGGACTAGATAGACCTTTCGACTGATTTACTAGGACTTTTCTAATGTTAACGGGGCAGCAAATTTGAGGAGAGTGGTGGTGACATTTCATTCAACTGTTAAGACTGTAAAGGCTGATCAAAGTGGATAACAGCAGTGTCAAACTCTGGAACTTTTATTTTACAACTTCTGGCAGCTGCTATGTCTGTTCTAATTGCATAAAACTGAACTGGCCCCAAATGACAAGAATACACATTGCCCTCCTCTCTCTTCTGGGTACGGCGTGTCTGTTGAGCTGAATCTTGTGGCTTCCCCAGAATATCATTGAGTTGCACAGCCCTGCTCAATTATATTGAAATTGCTAGTAGGTAGACTGGGATCCAAGTCTCCTTTTTTTTTGTACTTGAGGCATAATATCCAAATGGAGCTCATACATTGATTATATTGTTGACGTAGTCACCTTATTAATAAACTACATTTTACAATTTGTTGGGTTTTAGTTGTATATTTTACTGTCTTTTGCAGACTGCTTCATTCTACCTAATGGTAGGGCTGAAGAAACTTTGGCTGGGTTAGGCTACAACCCCCATTAGACCCAGCCAGCATGACTTATGGCCAGGGATGATGGGAGTTGTAGTCCAGCAACCTCTGGAGGGCAACAAGTTCCCCATCCCTGCTCTAGAGCTATACCTCTCCCATCAACGAGCTCAGAGACTTCAGGCTGGCGATGACGTGACACAAGTGAGTTTGCTGGTCGACAAGCCTGCAGGTCCAAGTGGTGGAATATGAGGCTGTGTATAGGATGAAGTTGCATTTCAAGAGTGTATTTTATAAGACTGATTTTTTAAAATGACTCAGTGCACAATGGCATCTTTTAAACTGCCAGGTAAGTTTGTTCACTCATGCAGCTGAAATATAACCTTTAATTTTATTTTATTTTTAAAAAACTTATACTTTAGAAAATTATGTGTTTGAGCTGCTGCTAGGAATTCGGAAGGTAGGAGTGGTATGCCAACCACATGAATAACAAAAACCCGTAAAAAGAATTCTTTGTGTGGAGAGAGGGCAATGTCTTAAGAAGAAGAAGAAAGAAAGAAAAAGAATTGCAGGAAAGTTTGAAAGCTCTGGGGCTAGAGCGCTCTCCTAGCAAAGCTCTTCTTTATCATAAGGGAGGGGAAGGGAGAAGGCTTCTGTTGTGGGAGTGCGTTCGTGTGCAATGATTGCGTTGGATCATTGTAAGATAACTTCCTGCTACAAGATGCCACAGAAGACCCATTAAAGGCTGAGAGTTGGGGGAGGAAGGAAGGAAGGACCAGTCTTCTTCCTAGCCACACTTCTTGCCTGTTGGGATGGGTGGGAGAATGGGAATCGTTAGTGCTGGGAAAATGGAGAAATTTAGGAACATGAGAAATTGCCTTATCTTGAGTCAGTCAGTTCAGTGTTGTCGACTCTGACTATTGGTGGCTCGCTAGCATTTCAGGTGGAAGTCTCCCTCTGCTGTACCTGAAGATGGCAGGAATTAAATATGGGATCTTTTGCATGCAAAGGACATCAAGCTATTGTCCTTCCTTTTCCTTCATAGGGAGTGATGTTTTGAAGAAATCCCAATCTTTGACTGTGTTGATTTAGTCCATTTCTGCTCCACCCTTCAGCAGTGTTCTCAGGGCAGTTGAATAAAATTATACACACATGCACAATGTCAACAGAATAGATAAAGCAGCATAGCAATAGGATAAAGTAAAAATGACATAAACAGATGTTTGAAAAGCTTTTTTTCTTGTTGGTGAAAGAACAGCAAAGAGGACATCAGATAAGCCTTGTGTATACATTTTATGGGGGGGGGGGATGCACACTTCCTTGGACATGAGCCCTACTAAGTTCAATAGAATTTACTTCTGATTAAGCCTGCATAGCTTTGGGATGTAAAATGTGCCAAATAGTTTCTGTCATTCTACCTCCTCCACTTCCCACTCATCTAAGTGCTGTTGGTTGAACCTTGATTACTGGATTCAGGCATTCCACTGGTGTTGATTAGCATATTAGTAAGGTTATATAGGGCTCCCTCGTAGCTCCAATGGAAGAAAAGGAATGGGGGAGGTTGGGTTGTTCTTAAGGGAAGACTGCACAGTTAATTTGCCTTACCAAATAGTATGCGGGTTTCAAGGAGGCAAGTGGAAAGTATGGAAAGAGACCAGTGTGAATGTCTCCAACTTTAATAAGATCATTGAATTGTAGAGTTGGAAAGGACCACAAAGGTCATTTAAGAGTCTCATGCTTTACTGACTGAGCTAAACTGGATAAATTGGAATGAATTTGCACTTTTTTAAAAAAAGTAACAAAACCAGCATAATCTCTTTCAATATTGCATTTGTATCCAAAAGAGGGCTTGCATGCAGATTCTGCTCCAATGATGCTAAGATCATTTGGTATTCAGCCCACAGAACCTTCCTTTTTAAAAACAAATCCCCAAGGAAGATCTGGGCCACTGCAATAATTTCCACATGTATGCATCCACTGAAAGGTTTCTTGAGGAAGCACATGAGGGAACCAACTTCAAAAACAAGTTTCTTTTGCAGAACTCTGTGTCAGCTGGCAAACAGATTCTTTAAGAAAGCTGAATATGTAGACATCTCTTGCAGGATGGTGAAAGTGAGAGTTTAGACATAAAGGGATTTTTAAAAAATAACTTTTTAGGTTTTTCACTCTCTTTCCCCATGTCCATCCTTTGCTTAACATTCAGCCTGATTTTGCTAGACACAAAAGCTTTTTCACTATTTTGTGGCATTTTAATTGGTCATAATGAAAGGATTGTGGCATATTTTGAAATAAAAGCGGCAACTGACCTGTAGACATGCACGTTAATGCAATCTGTCTCTTCCTCTGCTTAGATTATTTGGTGTGTGTGTGTGTGTGTGTGTGTGTGTGTGTTTCTCTCTCTAAATAAAGGCTTGTATATTTGGTCTAGGCCAGGGGTCTGCAACCTGTAAGACAAAAAGAGCCACTTGGACCCGTTTCCGAAGGGGGGGAAAACTGGGAGCCGCAAAACCATTGCGACATTTAAAACAAATATATCTCCGGAGCCGCGATCTGACAGCGGGCGGGAAGGTGACGTTGGGACGGTGCGTGACTAATGCACACACCGCCCCCATGCAACATCACAGCCAGTACAGCGCCCACCACAGTGGGGAGTGTCAGGGCGCACAATGCGCCTCCTCCCCTCGCTAGTATCCGCCCCGGAGCCGCGGCAAAGGTGTAAAAGAGCCACATGCGGCTCTAGGCTTATGTAGTCCAAATGACACAATTCATGCACTAGAGACGACTATTAGCAAGCTTAAGGGAATCCCAAGCAAGTGGTTGGGAGAGAAAATCCCAAAACAACCGAATGAAGACTGAGCATAGAAAGTGCTGCATAGTTGGAAAATTAGGGCTCTTTCTGCACTGAACATTTAAAGCATGATCACACCTCTTTCAATAGTCATGCCTTCTCCCAAAGAATCTTAGTAACTGTAGCTTGTTCGTGGTGCTGAGAGTTGTTTGGAGGAGAACCCTATTCCCCTCACAGAGCTACAATTCCCAGAGTTTCCTGGAAAGAGGGACTGATTGTTAAACCACTCTCAGAACTGTAGCTGGGGGTGGAGGAATAGAGGTTTCCTAAGAACTCTCAGAACCCTTAACAAATCAGACTTTCAAGGGTTTTCTGGGAGAAGCCATGGCTGATTAAAGTGGTATGATGCTGCTTTGTATAGAAAAGATGGGGCCTTAAATATTACAAATGCACTGTAAACATAAACAGATTCATTGTATAGGTTTTTAATGTTATTTACAGATAGGTTCCTCTCACTTCTCACGAATCAGTGAGGCGAGAGAAAAGATAGGAGGAAGATTTACAAAAAGTCAAGAGCTCCTGGCACAATCACCACAACCAGGGGATGCTGGAAACATGTAATACCATCCATTAAACCTCTGTAAATATAAACACTCCTGAATCTGTGTGGAATGAATTAAAACAGATTAATCATAATCCCCTTCAAAATAGTATTTATAATGGAAACTGCTACTGATCCTTTTATTCTTAGAACAGGAATGTGATGAATGTGTTGCATTTTATTTATATATCACCCATCACATTCGTCAAATTCCTTGCAGCTTAATTTCCGTGAAAGCTATCTATTATATTTAACATTAAAGGTTGCTTGGTTTCCTGCCTAGATTGCAATGTAGCCTTCAGGTGGAAGGAATCAAGTGCCATACATAACTATGCATGGCTATGCAGCTGCATACATTTTTTTTCCACAGCTCTAATCATGTTCTGAAATTTCACTACATCCAATGCTACAAACATCCTGTTTCTTATAATTATGTCATGCATTACAATGCATCACTATATAGCTACATATACAAAACAGTGGGGGTTTTGGACTCTGTAATTGCACCACAACCAATGCAGTAAGCACCCTGTTGTTCCTTTTAAAAATAAATAAATAAAAACTATTCCTCATGTCTTGGGAAATTGCTAAAGGAAAAGATGGCAGCAAGTAGGATTCGAATTGAGAGCATTTCTCTGTAAAAGATTTGTGCTGGTTTTACTAATATGATGACATTTGCTGCCTTTGAATGTCATGAAGTAAATAAATCTGGAAAAGACCTTTAACGTGGACATAGAGCATATATAATACGGGGCATAATTAATTCTATAGATTTAAACTATAAAATAATGACGCAGGTGATATTTCTTGACCTCTAGTGAAGGTTCCTATGCTATCATCCTTACGGAGTTTACTTGAAAGTGGAACCATAATCCAAGTTTCTGGACTGCATTCCTTTTGGGCTACAAAAGTAATTATGAATCGGGGGTGAATAAAATTCTGGGTATACCAGCTCCATTAGTGCCTTATGGTAAACTGCTCAGCACTATTATATTGAACAAGCTATATCCATTTTTAAAATTCTGTTCAGGTTTACAAGTTAGTGAGTGTAAAATATTAGGTGACCAGAGAAATCACGACTTTGCGTTACAATTGATTGTCCTGAAACTCACCAAGTACCACCGGGTCTTCCAAGACCCAACTCAGACTTGCTTCCTATTCTTAAAAAAAAGACTCAGAACTCATTTAATCCCATTAAGGACCTGATCCTCCAATTTATGAACTATGGAATTCACTTCCACAAGAGGCAGGAATGACCATCCACATGGATAGCTTTAAAAGAGGATAGCTTTCAAATCAGAACCAGTGAAGGCGGTGAAGGTCCTGTGTGAGTGCCTGGAGGCGGTTGGAGGATGGATGGCGGCTAATGGATTGAAGTTGAATCCTGACAAGACAGAAGTACTGTTTTTGGGGGACAGGGGGCGGGCTGGTGTGGAGGACTCCCTGGTCCTGAATAGGGTAACTGTGCCCCTGAAGGACCAGGTGCGTAGCCTGGGAGTCATTTTGGACTCACAGCTGTCCATGGAGGCGCAGGTCAATTCTGTATCCAGGGCAGCTGTCCACCAACTCCACCTGGTACGCAGGCTGAGACCCTACCTGCCCGCGGACTGTCTGGCCAGAGTGGTGCATGCTCTAGTTATCTCCCGCTTGGACTACTGCAATGCGCTCTACGTGGGGCTACCTTTGAAGGTGACTCGGAAACTACAGCTAATCCAGAATGCGGCAGCTAGACTGGTGACTGGGGGCGGCCGCCGAGACCACATAACACCGGTCTTGAAAGACCTACATTGGCTCCCAGTACGTTTCCGAGCACAATTCAAAGTGCTGGTGTTGACCTTTAAAGCCCTAAACGGCTTCGGCCCAGTATACCTGAAGGAGCGTCTCCACCCCCATCGTTCTGCCCGGACACTGAGGTCCAGTGCCAAGGGCCTTCTGGCGGTTCCCTCATTGCGAGAAGCGAAGCTACAGGGAACCAGGCAGAGGGCCTTTTCGGTGGTGGCGCCCGCCCTGTGGAATGCCCTCCAATCAGATGTCAAGGTGATGGACAACTACCTGACATTCAGAAGACATCTTAAGGCGGCCCTATTCAGGGAAGCTTTTAATGTATGATATTTTAGTGTTTTTTGGTTTCTGTGGAAGCCGCCCAGAGTGGCTGGGGAAAACCAGCCAGATGGGCGGGGTACAAATAATAAATTATTATTATTATTATTATTATTATTAGACAAATTCAAAGGGGAAAGGGCTATCAGTGACTGTGAACCCTAATGGCTATGCTTTGCCTCCATGGTCAGAGGCAGTAATGCTTCTGAATACCTCTTGCTTGAAACCACAGGAGCAGACAGCATTCTTATGCTTGGATCCTGATTGCAGGTTTCCCACAGGCATCTGGTTGGCCACTGTGAGAACAGGATACTGGACTAGATGGGCTATTGGCCTAATTCAGATGGCTCTTCTTACATTCTTATAGAATTGTTCTTCTAGGGTTTCAATCACAGAAGCGAGATCTACAAGTGAGATTCTGCTATATGTCACTTAGGCTGCAATCCTATATCCACTTACCTATGGATAACCTACTTTACATAAGACACCACCATTTCGTGAACTGTCAATTTTTTGTCCAATTGTCTGTGGCCCAGAGATAAAAATCCATAGGAAAGGAGAGCAGTAGCGTTGAAGTTGCCTATCAGTAGTTAGTATCTGGACAGGAGACTGAGCAAGCACACAGATAATCTGATCACAGTCTTCCACATTAAAATGAGATTTATATTATATACATTATAGTGAGATCAACTTCCCAAAAGGGTGGTTAGTTTAAGTAAACTTAAGTAGTGCCCAGGACCTGGTACAAGATGTAACTGTTGTTGAACCAACTGGGACCAGTGACCATAGTCTTATCAAATTCAATATATGCATATCTAAATAAATGGACAATTGCAAGGAAAAAGAAGTCACATTTGAGGAATCAAAACAAGGAGATTGGTTAAAAGGAAATTGAAAGGAGAAGTCAAGAGGTCAAATTTCTTTGAAATGTTAAGGAGTTGTCTAAAACCAGAATATAAGAAGCTCAGCTAGAATATATACCACAGGTCAAGAAAGGTACCACAAGGGCCAAGAAGATGTCTGTGTTATTAACAAGCACAGTCAAAGAAGCTATTAGAAGCGAGAGGAAAATAAAAGTCTTGTTCAAATGAACGAAAAGGAACAGAATTTTTGGCAGATGAAATGCAAGCAGACAAAAAGGGATACTTGGAAAGAATTTGAGGAATAAATTGCTAAAGATGTAGGTGTGGATTAAACTACCCCTTTATGCTGGTAGAAGCCAGTACAATAACTCCTCTACCCTGAACCTCCCTCGGTCTGCTCAGGGGGGTCTGAAGAACCCCCCGCCCCCAGAACAGCCTGTGGAGGAAAGAGAGGGGAGATCACTCTGCTGAGCAAGCAGAAATGCTCATACAGATGAAACAATTTCCTTAGTACTATGTTGTTGTTCTTAAAATGTCTTTACTGCCCTTCACCTGAGAATCACAAGTGGCTTACAATATAAGCACAAAAATACATAACATTGCAGGGGGCTGGACTTGATGATCCTAACAGGAGATGTCAGTGGATTTAAGAGAGGCCATGTTTATGTCCCATGCTTAAAAGGCAATAAAAATAAAAGCAACTTGTCCATTCAAATATGTTCACATCTCCTTAGAAGTACGTTTACCATTGAGTTCAGTGGTGCTGAGTTCCAGGTAAGTGAAAAGAAGGTTGCAGCCTATTTTTAAATTTTAGCATTCTCTATGCCTATACCTCACTTACCACCCATGGGGTCTTGTTAGTCCTCACTCAGCAATACATTTAGGCTCCAAGATTATATTGAGAGCAAGCCGCACTGAACTCAGTGGGACATATTTTTCAGTAGTCTTGCATAGGGAAGCTTTGTTAAACAGCTAGGACAGTTGTTCTGATGGTACCCAATCACATTCTCATACAACTACCAAAGTTAATTTTTGCATTTGGATATCAACTACAGTACATGGCAAAATCTGTAGCTGGCTTTTAAAAAAGGCAAACCAAATCCTGCTTGTGTTGCAAATTCTACAGGTTCCAAATGTCACCTCTTTCTGTCTGTCTCTCAAAGTCCTGTGATATTAAGTTACAAAATGAGTATCAGCCATGGCCCAATTTAACTCCAGGGCAAGGAGATGTTTTAAATTCTGGAACTGCTCATAGCCATCCGAGACAGTCCCGTTGTGTAATATCTCCTTAAGATTTCAATTCTTCCTCTAGTCTCAGCTGTTAGAAGGTATAAAATACATTTATGTTGTTCGGAGTCTGGCACCTGTTGTAGGCAACTTGAAATGAAAACAAGCCATGGTTATATGATAAGAGGGAACATAGGCACAAAATATATCCTCTTGAATATTTTATTCAGTAACAAGCATGTGCTTAGCTTTCTTCTCTTTGTCATTATTCTTCAGGAGCATTCGTCTGTTTTCTTTTTGGTATATGACATATTTTAGGTACTTTAAAGAATAACTAATGAAGAGGCAAACCTCAATATCTAAGAAATCTTATGTCAGCACAATATAACAAAAGCAGCATGCTTTGCTTTCAGAAGGTCACAGCTTTAAGTTTCTGTATCTTCAGGTCAGTGGCGTAGCGTGGGGGGTGCAGGGGGGCCTGGCCGCACCGGGCACAACATCTGGGGGTTAGGGGGCGCAAATCCACGGGTTAGGGGGCGCAAATTACTTGCCTTGCCCCGGGTGCTGACAACCCACGCTACGCCACTGCTTCAGGTAGAGCAAGTTTGAAACCCTGGAGAGCTGCTGCCAAACTGTGTGGACAATACTTAACTAGAGCCTCTAGCTCTGGTCTGACTCTATGCTACAAAGTGCCTCCTTCCCCAGTCACTTGTATATTTTTTTTCTGGGTTTTAGGAGAAAACTTCAAGTATCTACATAATACTTCTTCTTCCAAGGTCAAAATTCCTGTTCCAGTGTCCTCTCTTACATACTTCTTTGTCTTTGTATTATTAAGTCATTCTGATCTAGGTGCTATTGTTGCAGTTTGATCATATAAAAACAGCTTTCCTGCTTTGGTCTGCATTTTGAGCTTTTTATCTCTGCCACAGACTTGCTCATGGATTGTTTGCTTGCTTTTCTGCTTCTTTTCTTTATAGCATTTAACCTCATGCTCCTTCTGGTGAAAATGAGCAGGGGATAGATGTTTAGCCTTTCACATAACACTAGTAATACAGTTTTGCCCAATTAAATTGACACACAACATGTTTCAAAACAAACAAAACAAAGCTTCCCGCCCCCACTGAGTACTGAATTGACTTTGTGCCACCAGAAGAGGTAATGACCAACACTAGAACTGAATTCGGGGGGGGGGGGGAGAGACCAGACAAATACACAGATTTTATTTCAAGGAATCCATGTTGATGGTTTGTACTGCTAGATTACACTGGATTTTATGGAATGTAAGTACACGGGTAGTTGTCTGGTTACAGTGACACCTCTGGTTACGTACTTAATTCGTTCCGGAGGTCTGTTCTTAACCTGAAACTGTTCTTAACCTGAAGCACCACTTTAGCTAATGGGGCCTCCCGCTGCCGCAGCGCCACCACCATGTGATTTCTGTTCTCACCCTGAAGCAAAGTTCTTAACCCGAGGTACTATTTCTGGGTTAGCAGAGTCTGTAACCTGAAGCATCTGTAACCCAAGGTACCACTGTATACCGAATAGGGAGGTCTTCAATCTTTGAGCTGCCGTATTTCCAGAATTTCCTGGACATAACCAGAATATGGCAGTCGGGAAACAGTGTCACTGAAGTGTCTGGGAAGATTCATGTTAGAAGTTAGATTTTGGTGGTTGGAAACGAAATAAATAGGAAAGATCATAAATTATTTCTACATGCAGTGACAGCAGCAAGGATACTACTGGCCCAAAAATGGAAGCAGGAAGAACTACCATCGATAGAAGAGTGGAGAATGAAAGTAACAGACTACGCAGAATTAGATAAATTAACAGGAAAAGTCCGAAACCGACGAGATCACAAGTTTACTGAGGACTGGAGTAAATTTGTAGATTATATGAAAAGCATATGTGATGAACAAATAACGTTTGTGGGTTTGCAGGAAGTTTTGTGAAGAACAAAGATTAGAAACATTGTATAAAAAGGGAATAGGAGGGAGTAGATTTATTTAAAAATAAAAGGCCATGTTAAATTCAGAATTACGGGGGGAAAAGATCAGAAAACGAAAGATTCGCGGATGAACTGAGGGAGGTCAAAACTATGTATCTGTGATAATACTGAAAATGTATGTTTAATTTTTTGTATTGGAAATCAATTAAAAATAATATTAAAAAAGAAGAAGTTAGATTTTGGTGAATTTCCTTTACATATGCTCAAACACTTTTAGATATGATTGCCATTTTGTTTGATACCACACACACCACAGTAGCCATTTCAGAATTGGCAGCCATGACACTTTGAAAATACAAATGTGCCCTCTGGCTCAAAAACAGTGGCAACCCCTTGTGTAGAAGCTGCTGCCATTTCAGAATGCTGGGCTGGGTAATAAAATACAGTCCAACCACTGCAAAATACTGAGCTGGGCTATCAGTGATAATACAGTCTTAGCCATTTTTTGAGCCATTGCAGAATTCACATTTTTGTAGTGGAGGCTATCTATAGGAACTACATATAAGGGGAAAGCAGAACATTAGCCTACAAGAGCTTTCCTCATCTTGATGCCCTCCAAATATTTTGTACCATGGCTGTGCTGGCTGGGGCTGATGGTATTTGTAGTTCAAAACATCTGGAGAGCCTCATCTTGAGAAACGCTGGGCAATTCATAAACCGGAGCAGGCAGGTTTCAAGATTCCTCTAGATGTGTTTCTCCTGCAAAAGGAAATGCATGTATTTTAAGTTAGTGGGTTTTGTTGGCATTCCTCTGGGGAAGAAAAATGTAGCTTAGGAATCCTTCCTTAATTTTTTTGCCACTGGACAGGAGCAACATCTGTCAAATCAATGGAGTCATTTATCATTCTGTGGAAGAACACAGCCATAGAGATATTTAATATTCTCAGAACGAAATGGTTATATGATAGCGATGAAGGTATTTACAAAAATGAATACAGGGAAGCACTTTTTTTTAAAAAAAGCTAGTGATTCATATACTGTCATCTATACAGACTTAAAAAAAAATAACCAGATGTATCACAATCATTGTTTTTAATTTCCCCCTTGTCCTGCTATGGCTCCACATCCTTAGACTGTAAGAGAAATGTGATGGAAGGCTGTAAAGAATTATCTGGGAACAGACACAGAATAGATTCCATGAGCAAATTCATTAGAAGTAGTCCTACCACATCTGATGGGGTTTCTGTGGTACAACTTGGTCTCTCTCTCTCTTATGCGCCAAGTTTATACCTCGTGTTATGTTTGCTTCATGTTGTGGCTCTTCAGGTTACGAACGTGGCAAACCCGGATGTGTTTACTTCCAGGTTCGCTGCATGCTCAGAAGCAGTCTGCTCTATCGCGCTTCGTGCACACACAGTAGCAGCGCTCTACTTACGGACTTTTTGGGGTGTGAATGGCACCCCAAAACACATCACGTTCTTAAGTAGAGGTACCACTGTACACAGCACAACATGCAAAATACCCTACGTTTCCTCTGCCTCTCATTTTGGCATCCACATATTTTCTACTTCTTCTGGACGATGAAATAGCATTGACAGCACAAGTGGCAAGGAAGTTCTGAATGAGAACATAGTGGGATATCCCCCCCCCCCCCGATGGTTAGTGGGTAGAGTAAAACACCCTGTATATAGTTGATTAATTTGTTAACATTCATTTCAGAAAACAGACAGCAGAGTCACCTAGTTCCTTCTGCCTGACCCTACAGGTAAAATCAGGACTCTGACCTCACCTTTGCCATCCATTGAAATGAGACATATGCACCCACAATCCTACACATATAAGGAAAAATCACACTGCTTCTTCCCCATGTAAAATTCACAAATCTACTGTGTGATTTCTGCCTCTACAGTATTTTGGATGGGTTATCCCTTGAATAGATGGAAAAGACGGTGCAACAATATCTAGAGGGCACCAAATTGAGTATCCTTCGTATACATAACCTGACTCAAATTGAATCCTTCAAAGAAATACTGCAGAACTTTAAGTTGCCCTGTGGCCATGCATTAACCCATCCTTTGCCTTGTCCTTGATCCACCAGTGATGAGTTTAAAATCTGCTTGAAAATCAAATAGCTGATTTTAAACAACACAAATGACACCGCCTGCTTGACAATGGAAATCTACAACTGTCAACCTGACTGTTGCGGGGTTTCCCAATAATCCTCCCAGCTGTCATTTTTCTGAAGTAATTGCACTGGGTGCCGTATTATTAATGCTACTCAGGTATAGCATTTTTATTGTGGGCATGACATTTACTTGGCAATTAATATTAACCAGTTTAAATGGCCATAAAAATGTATTCTAAATACATCTTTATGTATAATCGTACTTCAAAATATAGCCATGAATCAAGATAAGGAAATATAAGGGGGCTTGCATGAACGGTAATTGCTATGCTTGAAAACAAAGAGAATTGCAGAAATAGCAGGGCTGGGGTTTGCCTCCCTTATTCACTGTAGGATCTCCCACCCCCCACCCCCCAGCGATCCACATCATTTATGCCTTTTTGTAGAATATTTTGAACGAAACAATGCATTGCTTTTTTTATATATACCATCCGAAACCAAATAAATAGGTCCCGGGAGGATTTATCTTGTCAGATACATTTGTCATTCCCTATTGATAATCTTTGTACTTAATTATCATATTCAGCTTGCCATTTATATGCAGACGACACAAATCATTTATGGTAGTAGATTATGCAGGAGAAATCTTAATATTATCTTCACACTGATTTAAATGAGCTATAAGATCATCTGGCACAATCTAAATTACTCTTAAATATTAATGAAACAAAGATCACGTTATTTGGTTCAAACAGAAGTTGAGTAAACTGAACAACTGGCAAACAATGTGACCTTGGAGACAGTTTGTGGATGCTGGTTTTTAAAGACTTTGGAAAGGGAGAATATGTTCCCCCCTCCTACTGCTAAACGATTGATTACTATAAGGACTTGAAAGAAGGCCAGGTTCCTTATTTGGAAACAGTAAATACCATCATGTTGATTTGGTTGCAGTGGGAAGGGGGCGAGATTCTGTTCAGTCTCAGGTTGTGCTATGTACTTTAGATTTGAAGGTTGCAGCACAACATTTGTTCGGGAGGATAAAACATCTTTATCTTGGACCTCTAGGCAAATTTGCTCTGAATTATACATTGCATAAACATTGCCGTCTGTCAGTGTAACAATTGGGAAATAATAGCCGTGTTTAACTTTTCCATGGCATTTTATCCAGCCATTTCTTCCACTGTATCCCTAAATTTCTAGATTATAAGACCCAGGCATCTGCATTATCTGAAAGCAGAAATAGGAATGTAAAAAATGGATATCACTGTTGCTGTTCCAGTACTTTAAACCAATATGGTCAAACATTTAATGAAGAGTCTTAAGAGATTGATAAACAGATACACAGACTGATGACTATTTTTCATCCTGGAAAATCCTGGGAAACAGTAGTTGAGCAACCTCCATACCACACCCCATGATTCCAATGAACACTTTGAATCTTAAATCTTAATGGGTGCTCAAACATTATCAGTATGAGTCCTTTACAAATATTTCACAGAGTTTTAAAATGTGAAATTATTGGTTTTTTTCTTTTTTGGTAGGTTCCAAAATTTGCCAGAGGTTAGTGCTTTCATTGACACAAGGATAACCACTATATCTCCCATGAAACTATTGCAGATATTAATATTGCACAGTTTGAAACAACTGGATGCATAAGAATTGACTCCTTTCAGAAGAAATCATTGTCCAGACCCATACAAATATTATTCAAAGTGAGAACTTTTCAAAACAAAACAGAAACATCAAAGCATACATCCAAAATATCCATTTAATGTATTGTGCTGTCCAGCAAAGGCTCAGCATCTTAGAAAATATGAAATAATCCAAACAGACCTAGAAGCAGAGGTTTGTCTCTCACCACAGTCTGCTTTCCAGCTTTTACATCTTCACCCAATGGAGTTTGGGAAACAAAAGACTCAAAGGCAACTTCCTTCAAAATGGAGATTTGCAACCAAATGCTTTATCACCTGATCTAAGGTTACAACACTCACATGTTAGCTAACAGAAAACAACAGTTAGTTAATTAACAACTCAGCAAGAGCTCAGAGTCCACTTAGAAAACTACTGTGAAGGAACCCCAAAATTAGCAATACACATTTCGCCATTTTCCATTTTAAACCTTCATTTTGCATTCCTGTGTCAATTAAATCAATTATACCTAACAGAAACTCTCTGTAGCTTGCTTTTGTTCTCTGCCGGATATAACAATGAAAGCAACACATTTTCTCTCTCTGTCTCTGTCTCTCTCACCATTGAGGCTCAATCTGAAATTTAAAAGTACAGGAAGTCATCTTGGTCTATAAGAACAGTTACACAGTTGGACAGCATCTACATTAGGACCAACCAAAATGACACTGTTGAACTTTATGTTTCCCAGAATGGGAGTGGGCCATTGCTTTATTTATCTCAGAATCATAGGTACAACTGAAACCGTCAGCATTTATCAGAGACTAATGGAATATCCATTTTGAGACGAGTGTAGACAATGAGCTTAGTTTGGCTATAAGGACCTTACTTGGACTACAACATCAAACTGGTTTAAAAGATTTTTGTTGTTTCCCTATCCTTTCTTCTGCCTTTCATAACATCCATTCTGATGAAGTGTTCTGGAAAGCTAGGAAGTTTGCTGGCTATCTTGTGATGTTTTGATTGGTCGTAAGAAAAGTATTAAGCTACTGTGGATTTTGGGATTCTTCCAGCAGTGAAGGTAACTATGTAGCACTCAGCAAAACTAGCTGCTTCCTCCCCTTATCCTCTGCAACTTGGAGATGTAACCTTCCATCATGGATATGTCAGGTGTGAAATAAGTTGTGGTCAACAACATTTGGCGAACCTCTTTCCCTGTAATACACGATACTATACACAAAAACAAATGATGTATGTGATTAATAGCATAATGTTGGAAATGATTCTTGGATTACATTTTTATGGCATTTAATGGCAGGTAGCAGAAATCTTTGCCGCTTGATTAAATGGCAGAAACTGACAAAAAATTGTAATGCCTTTTTAAAAAATTGAAACTACACCTGTGCTCAGCCATAAATAGCATCTTCAATTATGTCATCCCACACATATCTGAATACTACACATATCTGTCTACTTTCTCATCCTGAATTATTTCTGAAATGCATCATCTGAAAGGTAATATGTTAAGAGACTGCATTTAGGGAGCCTGAATCCTGAGGGTGGGATTATCCTCCAACCCAGTAGAAAGAATGGTTCTGTCCAATTCTATTTCTTTCAGTTTCTCATATTTTTCCCGTCTTAAGTTCATTACACCACATTTTCACACCAATTTGCAAAAAATCATCAGTATTTTATTTATTATTTTAATTACTGAATTTATATCACACTTCCTCCTGAAGGGTGGTAGATACTTAAAAACAAATCTCGGGCAGCGCTCTCCTCCGGCAGGCAGGAGGAGCTCTGCCAGCGCATCTGCACCTTAGAGAGCCGAGAGCCGCTCTCTCACTGGAAAGCGGCTTCCCTGGGCCCAGACTCTTGCCAAGACAGGGGAGGAGACTGAGCAGGCTTCGTCCTGGCCAGCCGGGCTAGATTCATGATCTTATTGGGCCAGATCCGGCCCGCTGACCTTAGTTTGAAGACCCCTTGTCTAGCTCTTCCCCTTTTAGAGAAGTCCAGGTAAAATACACTTCTCTGAGATAACCCTTGCATCACACAAGTGTACAAACATAAATAGTAGTGCTATCTTTAGGAGTTTTATGAGAGGTAGCAGGGTCAATGAACAAACTATGTGCTTGACTTTGGTGCCAGTTTGTTGAAACCTGTGCTATTCAGCCTGATTCATTATCCTCCATTAGTTCTGTAGGAGCCAAATCACACACCTACTTCTGCCGTTAGTTGTGAACGCTGCTCTTTTGTGCTGGATTGACGCACACACAGCACATATGAGTCACCCAAATTGCTCCCCATAAGCAAAGTACAAAATTGGCATGGCGACTGTTCTAACTCATGTGTGTGAGGCTTGCAGGGGGATATAAATGTGAGCTCATGGCAAGAAGTGATTCAGGCAAGCTTGTTTCGATACAGGCAAGAAAGCACTTCGCCGGAACAAAGATGCCAGTGATTGAAGCAGTTGCTCTACCACTGAGCTATGATCCATCCTGCATCCAACATCCTGTTGTCACAGTGGCCACCCAGAGGCAGATGGGGGAAGCCCAAGAAGCATTTTGCCTGGAAAGCAGTACAGAGCCATGATGACTAGCAGCCACTGATAGCCTTATCCTCCATGAATGTGTCTAGGCATCCAAATCAGTGGCCATTAGTACATCCTGTGGAACCAAATTCCATAAGTGAGCTATGTGCTGTGTGGAGTTTTTCCTTTTTGTATGTCCTATAGAGGACAAGGCCCTTGCATCTGTAAAAGCTGTAGGAGACAATTTTCCTAACTCTTTGGTACTCTGGCATAATAAGCAATCACCCGCAGGAAATTTATCCTGGTAAAAGCAGTGATACAGTTGCTGGACTGAATATTCTTCTGGTGAGTGTGTGAGTGTTTGGGGGCCCTCCTGTTAATTCTGCTGAGTGAGGTCCTGGATGTCCTAATGGCACCATTGCTTAAAAGGTCCAGGAGCTCTACCTGCCTTTGCATCTGGTGGCATTGCCATTCTGTGGCTTTGTGGTGAGAGCCAGTTTGGCATAGCAGTTAAAGTGATGAATTAAGGACTGAGAAACTGGGGTTCTAGTCCCCACTCAGCCATGATGCTCACTGGATGTGATCTTGGGCCAGTCATTGCCCCTCAGCCTCATCTACTTCACAGGGTTACTGTGAGGATAAAATGGGGAGATGGAGAATCATGTATGCTACCTTGAGCTCCTTGGAGAAAAGCTGGAATAGAAATGTAATAAATAAATAAACAACCTCCAAAATGTCTCTTCTAGAATTATTATTCTTATTAAAAAAAGGTTATTGGACTTCCAGCCAATTAGGATGTGGTCGCTGGAGGAAGTCTCAAAAAAAAATGAATTTGTTGAATTCAAGATGTGGATTATCTAATTTTTATTTGTTTTGTTGCAAATTAATAAAAATATGCACAGAAAAAAAAGGATGTGGTCACATTTTATGGGCCACAATTTTTCCACCTGTTTAGCAAAAAGGGTCCATTTCCATGCCTAAACATTTAGGAAATAAAAGCATGAAAGTATACCAACAAAACTTTTGACAGCCACTTTGGAATAAAATTTTGACATGAACTTTCTGTAAGGGAAAATAGACTTCCCTTATAACCTCTTATACATTTGTTTTTTAACTCCTTTAAAAATGGATAAACTATAAAACTGTGAGCCCAGAGAGCAACAGAGAAATGTGAACATTGTGTTAAAAATAATCCTGCTGTCTGCCTGGTAAAAAAAAATATGAAACAGATGTTCTACTAGTAATTATTATTATGTTAATTCATATAATTCTGGAATAAAACAAAGCATAGTTGTTTACTATGCCTTTTCTCCCCGGACAGCTTGGGAAATGAGAAAGAAAATCTCAGAGGTTTTACTCCTGGTTACATTTTTTTTTCTACCACTCATTTAATTGAGAGTAAACATGGAAATAAAAATTGTTTTCATACATATTGCACATAAGATGCAAATAGGTGTTTCATGATTTTCCTCAGGCACATCATTGGATACAGTAGATGAGCCTTCTCCAACCTGGGGCCCTCAAAGTGTTAAATTAACAACTCACATCAAGCTCAGCTAGCACTAGGACCATTTAAAGGAAGATCCCATTGACCTTTATTTTTTGCTTACTTTCTAGTGTAAGTAAAAGACCTCTGGGTCAGCCAAAGACATGTTGCCGCCTCAGGTGAATTGCAACATTGTAGTCCCTATCTATTTCTATTTTAATGTTGTATTTTAATCTTGTTTTTAAGTTGTATTGGCTGTTCGCCACCCTGAGCCTGGCCTTGGCTGGGGAGGGCGGGGTATGAATAAAATGTACTTCTACTACCACTACTATTTGCAGAAACAAAGTGGACTTGCAGTTTCATCCTGTGTGAACACTGGCAATGGGACAGTGGCTTCCACTTCACCTGAGACAACAGGTGGGCTACATGACGTAAGCAACTCTGTCCTCCAGAATCCTACTGTTTCTCCCTCTCCCTGCACATTGTGCCTGAGGAAGCCACCTCACTCTTCCTAAAGAAAGGGCCTGGCCTGCATCTCTTGCAAAAACACCCACTCAAATGAATGGGAGCAATGCAGGAGTCAAATAATCCCCATTCATTTCCGACATGATTATGTTTTATGCAGCCAGTCTCCTTAGTCACAAAAACTTCTCATGTAACATCTCATTTTACAATCACGGTCTTTCTGGGTAAGATCAACACATTATTTGGGCAATGAATACAGTGAGAAAACTTGCGCTGTGTGAATATATGTCAGTGCAGTAGATTAACAGAGGAGCTAGATCTTCGGGATTGGCAAAATGGAGACGTATATCACATCCGTCTTCTTGCTTGTCAAGTCTATCTTTTCAAAGCACTCATCTCAATCATCCACAGCCATATTAGTAAAATTATCATTAAAGAAAAGCTTCTTTCTTTGCTGAATTATCTTTTATAGAGATGTGCTTTGAATGGGCTAATCTACTAGGGCTGGGTGGATCTGTCAGTTCTGATTTCTCTCTTTTCCCCAATCTTAAATTAATCACATTTCCACAACACTTTACGATTTTGTTTTTCAAAAGGCTGTATTGAAATTTGTCACCATTTTTCTACACACTGAAATTGGGGTGCCTGTGTATTGCTAAAAGGTTCAACATTGGAAAGTTCCACTACAGTATTCTAATGGACTTTGAGCTTTAACTGAGTTGATAATTAACTGTTGAATGTTCTCTGCTCTTAAACTGAGTGTGTGTGTGTATGTGTGTGTGTGTGCGCGCGTGTGCGTGCGTGCGCGCGCGTGCCTTTGACCATGTGACAAAAGGTATTTGGTTGCAAATCTCCATTTTGAAAGGGAGTTGCCTTTAGTCTATGTTCTCAGGCTTTGTGAGAGTAAGAATGCAAATGAAGCTTTTCAGGAAAACAGCTCCAGGTGAAATGGAAGCTATAAGGAGATAAATCTTTGATTCTAGGTCTGTTTGGAATTATCTTTTATTTCTAAAAAGATGCTGAGCCTGTGCTGGACAGCACAATGTATTGTATAGATATTTTGGGTGTATCTTTGATGTTTTCATTCTGTTTCAAAGAAAGTTCCACAAGTAAAGTTTTGAACAATTTAACAGGTCTGTACGATGCTTCATTCCTAAAGAAGTCAGCTTTTATGCATCCAGTCACTTCAAACTGCGCAATATTAATACCTGCAATAACCACTGTGTAAAGTTAAATCCAATTCATGTTTTAGATGCTCCAGTTCACCTGAGTCTGGAACAGTTCCCCTCCAGGTTTTACATAAAGACCAGGCGTTCTACAGCAGTGGTTTCCAACATGGGGCTAGGCACCATGGAATTAGCCCGAGGGGTCTACAAGCAAGAAGTTATGCCACATCACTGCCTTCTCTCTTAAAGGAGTAACCTTTGCAGCTTTAAGACAGTCATCCCACTTCTGTATTTGGCAAAAGCACCTTTTGAAGAGCAATGTGCAGCTTTAAGACTGTCCCAGTGCTAGCTTTTGGAGCATGGGCACTGTCTTAAAGCTTTTGCAAAAAGTGTCTTTGGAAGCAGTCTCACTGCCTCCTTTAATATTTAAAGAAGAAGAGTTGCTTCTTCAAAGGGCACTTTTCACCAAATGCTTTAAGACAGTCCACATGCTTCACATGCATGGGGAGCTGCAAATCAACATTTGAAGCAGCCTTCCCTCTCCTTTAAATTGAGTGGGCAGGCAACAGAGGTAGAAGACCCTTGCCACTGCCCACCTTCTGCCTCTGATGTTTACGGAAGAGGGGCTGGCTGTTTCAAATAATGCTTTGCAAAAGCAACTTTTGAAGCAGCTGCTTTCTTCTCAATAAACACCAATACTTAAAGGAGGAGAAGGGAAGCTGTTTCAGACTGCTTTTGCAAGGGGCTAAAAGATAGAACTCCATGCTCCCATTTGTGCCTCCAGGGGCTGGGGGGGGCTGTCTTAAAAGCCTTTCTGAGTCTTTGCATGCGGGGATCCGTGAATTTTGGGGGTGGAGTTTCCTCATAAAAGTTGGAAACCAGTGTTCCCAAGACTAGGCCCTGGGGCAACTGGTGGGCTTTCCTCATGCCTAATGTGTATTTTCGTTTGTCCTAAATGAAGTGGTTTGGTCATCATTCTTCATGTGAAAAGTACATCGTTCACACTGAAGTGAAAAGTCACTTAGCAGCCTCAGTGATAAAAAGAGAGTGTTATAAGATGGTTAAAAACCTAAGCGGGAACAGAAGTGATTTAATCATATAAGCACCTTATCAGGAGGGGTGTGATATGTGTATTTTCCTTCTGGAGAGGGTTAAATAATTACAGTGATTCCAATCACTTCATAAAAAGCCAGGGTGGATTTGGTTTATTTTGATGAGGTTTATTGCAAGATTCCAGAAAATCAATTTTACTGTGAGCAATATTAAACCCAAAGGGATATAAACAGTGCATGTACTACACATAACTTTTTGTTATTACTCAGTGGATCGCTGGGGAAATTATATGTTTACCATGAAGAAGGGTTATGGCTTGCGCTCATTGTCTTGAGCAAATCCCAGCCTACCTATCACTGAGAAATAAAACAAAAAATGCGAAGGTTCTGAATCAACACTTAACTTGTCTTCAGGTGGCCTGAGGTATACAAATGCTCAGCAGCAACAGCAGCAGCAGCAGCAGAAGCAGGAGCAGGTTGGTTTTCAAAAGGTCTTTAAATAGCTGCAGCACCGCACACGGCTTCCTCAGATGCCTTTTTAAGCAAATGGCAAATGCAGACACTCCATATGCTATTGTTCATTGTCAAGGCAGAGGTAACATTCTTTCCCTGCAGCAATTTGACAGTCTTTAAAAAGTAGCCCACAAAGCGTTCTAGTTTACTCTGTCTGGGATGGCTGATTGAGCCAACTCTAGTAAGTATTTATAGCTTTTCGTGTTATAGTCATTTGGGTACCATCTACTCAGAGCTAGGCATTTCAAAGCTGCAAGTGGGGGGACAGATAAGCTTATGAAAGTGATTAACTCTGGCATTTCTGTTGTAACCTAGGAAGAATGATGGGCATACCACAAACATTCATAACTATTATCTTTTCTCCCCACCACCCCCTCCCTGTCAGAGAGACAGAGAGACAGAGTGAAATTTAGAAGAAGAAAAAGATATTGTCATACCCATGTGATTGTTTTGAACTCTTAACATAAGCTACACTTGCCACTGCACAAAGTTGCAAGGGGTGGTGCAAGCATCTCTTTACGTCTTGCCTATATGCTTCTGGATTGGACTAAGGGTCAGAATTCCAGCCCCATCTCTCCTCAGTAGAGACGGTCATTTGACCTCATCCTCTGTTGGTGCTTCCTTCTTCCCTTCCCTTCAGTCCAGAGGTTCCACGGCAGGTTACAACAATTTTAAAAATCTAATGCTAAAATACTTTAAAACAGATTGCACTCCACAGAATGGGCTTGTTTCTAATGTTTGTTTTTGTAAGTCACTTTGAGTTCACCTTTCTGAAAAAAGAAGACTAATAACAATAAAAACAACACTGTTCAGGCAACCAAGTAGACACCTTTTTTAACCAGACTTTTGACTGGCTAGGCTTCTTTTTGAGGTACTTTAAAGTATGCGTTGCTCTTTGCTTTTTATTTTTGGCACAAAATTGGTGTTTACCCCTTCCTCTGGGTGGGCAGCTGTTGTGGAGTCTCACTCGGTCACCATCCCTGGGCAATTAGAATGGAATGCACATGACCAGGTGGCCATTGGGGGAATTCCACCTGACCACCTGGGTAGCTGACTCAATTTCCCACTAGATGTTGTATTTCAAATTGACCAATGAGTGGGCTCCTCTGGGGGCTTATGCCTCGCTGGCTGAAAGGACATTGGTTGCACGCCTGCCTGGGCAACCAGTGAGGCATAAAAGCCAGCAGCTCCTTCCTACCTCAGCACAGTTGCTGGAAGAGCAATATGATTAGACCTGGGGGACAGTTTATCTCCCTGTGTAGATTCTTCTATATATAGATTATCTTCACCCAGTCTAGATTGCTCTGTGCACATGAACAATTGGGTCATTATCTGAAGAACTGTTGTGCACTGAGCACAAACTGGTGACTTTTGCACTCAAATAGTCATTCCACATTAGGAATGAGTGTCTGCCCTGACTAAAGATTTATATTAATAAACTCCATGGGAATAAATGAGACTTTCCTTTCCTCATCCAATGGAGCATATCCGGTGCAACATATGAAACCTACTTTTTGCAAGCTTTTGTTGTTTAGCCGTTTAGTCGTGTCCGTCTCTTCGTGACCCCATGGACCAGAGCACGCCAGGCACTCCTCTCTTCCACTGCCTCCTGCAGCTTGGTCAAACTCATGTTCGTAGCTTCGAGAACACTGTCCAACCACCTCGTTCTCTGTCGTCCCCTTCTCCTTGTGCCCTCCATCTTTCCCAACATCAGGGTCTTTTCCAGGAAGTCTTCTCTTCTTATGAGGTGGCTTCAGGATCTGTCCTTCCAGTGAGCACTCAGGGCTGATTTCCTTAAGAATGGATAGGTTTGATCTTCTTGCAGTCCATGGGACTCTCAAGAGTCTCCTCCAGCACCATAATTCAAAAGCATCAATTCTTCGGCGATCAGCCTTCTTTATGGTCCAGCTCTCAATTCCATACATCACTACTGGGAAAACCATAGCTTTAACTATACAGACCTTTGCAGAAGAAAGGACACTTGTATTTGGTGGAGGGAATTGAAGCCAGTCGCCTATTTCCACATGCAAAGTCCTCCTCACTAGATCAAGATAGCGTGTTTAGGATCAAGGGGCTTCGTTTTGAATTCTGTGTGATAGCTATGTGATAACAGCAGCACAACTATGAAGAAGTGACTTATGGCACTAGGAAAACTAAGTGCCACTTTTTAAAGAAAATCAATGCTGTTTACACTGTTATCTCAAGCCATCAACATAATTCTCAAAGTCAGTGGTCTTTACCACACATGACAGATTTTTAATTGGCTGCTATTAAAACATACTCCATCCATTAATCCCTATTATTTGTGGCTGCAATCCTCCACATGATTGGCTTCAGCAGGATTTAAGCAGCCTGTGGGCAGGATTACGGATTTTGCACTTTGTGACTGAATCATTGTTCCACAATGTCATATGTAATGATATGTATGTGTTTCCGCTTCTCTCTTCTTTATACTCTATAATAATGTGTATATATAGTTTAATTAACCTTGGAGTTCTCATTCATGTAAAACTCTGCTGAAAATATACAACTTAGATAAGGATTGAAAGATGTGCTTGTACAAAACTATAAATTGTCACTTTGATTTAAAGCTGTTTGCAGAATGAACATTCTTTTAAAATACATTGTTTGAATGTTGCTGAACCACCAGCGTCCTCTGGTTTCAGAAGATCTAGTGGGGTTGTTTATAATTTCACATGCAATGGCTACATCCAAGTGTGCTGCAGTCATGTGTAGTTATGCACTGACCTTACTATTCCCTCATGACTTCCACATTTCATTGGAGTGATGAAGTCACAGTGCAGTTAGCTTCACTGCAAACAGGTTAGCAGTGTTTGATGTTGGTGCAGCCACTGCAAAGTGAGATTATAGTCAACCAGCCCGTGGTACTCATTTGAATATCTGAAGCAGACTTGCACTGAGTCAGGCTGTGACACCGTCTGATAATGGCAAGTAGCTCCATGACTGGTTGCTAAATAAGCAAATCACTTAGGCAAATCAAAGAGATAAGAACTGAATGAGCCAAGAGAAGTCATCAAGCTTGCATGTATGCATGGAAAATGCAAAGAGACTTTAACATATTGTTTTAAAGTTCATCTGGCCCAGAGCATTCCAGACATAGGGACTCTGTCTTTCTACTACAGGTGTAGTTCTTGGGTAGGCCCAAAGCCTATAAACAGAGCTGGTGTATCTTGTGTCACCACTTGAGGCAAAACAGGAAGTGCTACCGTACCACTCGCACTGCTGACTCCACTGACGCTGGAGAAGCAGTGCCAGCCTCAGTGCTGATATCCAGCAAGATCTTGTAAGGTTTTAGAGAGATTTCACAGAAATTGGAGGCTGAGGTGGCGAGGTAGGTGAGACACCCATGGGGAAGCTGCCTCAGGGCCTTCTGCTGCCTCAGGTGACTGCTTCACCCTGCCCCATGCATGGGCTGTGCCTACCTATAAAGACTAAGGAACCTACAACCTCCACCACAATATTACCAATCAATCCACGATGAGGCATGAGTAATCAGTTTTGAGTTGAAAACATGATCCATAGGTAGTGCCAGAAGTTAACAGTCCAGGGTTTCAGGGCGGAGGAATGGGGGTGCGGTGGATGCAGGCCGCCCCGGGTGTCACCACTGAAGGGGGTGACCAAATGCCGAGCGGCACTCACCACGGGACCTGCAGCACACCTGAGCCACACATCTCTCCTGGGAGAGATGCAATGGCTTGGGCATGTGCAGCTCTGCACTGCCCAAACGGTCCACCCACTGCCTCCCTCCGAGCTGTAGGGCAGCTGAGTGGGAGGAGGCACCAGACTCTGGAGGCTCCATGATGCACCCCGCCCCTGTGGATGGCTCGCCCCACCCCTATGGGCATGCCACCCCAGGCACCCAAGCGGCTTCCTCCGCCACTGCAGGGGTTGGGAACAGGAGATCCAATCTAGGCAAGGTAAGCCGAGGGTGGATATTGGTAATACGATGCCCCCCTTGCAGCCCTCATGACACTGGCTTAAGCTGAGTTTCGGAAAGGAGGTGGGAGGGTCCTAGAGCCCTCTTGCCTTCCTTCTAAAGACTTGTAAGTGCTTGCCCAGGAAGGAGGACTCTAAGATCCTGCCAGAGCCCTCATGCTTCCTTCCTGAAGCGGGGAAAGCGCTGACTGGGCTTTGACATGGCACACCTCAGTTGCATGCCCAGTGCGACTGCACTGCTAATACTGTCCTAAACCCTCTGCTAAGGAGTAAGAGACCTGTGTTGCAGCAAAGCTCAAAGTAATGACTGATCTAGGCAAAATGCAGCTTCTAATATTTAGGGATGTTCTGAGAGCTCTTACTTATAAGAGTCATTTACTCCTAAATCACATGGCAACTTATAGCTCTTGTGCATGCACCTCCTCATTGGCCAGGCTTGTATCTTTAGGTATCTGTGCTTTTGAGGAGCTTGACCTCTCCTTCAGACTCTCTCGGGGGCTACAGTCACTGGCACTCAGACCCTGGGCTGGCTCCCTCAGACTAGCCAGATTTTCAGGGCTAGACACAGGGGAGCTGCCTGCTCCCCCAAGTCTTTGGTGGACGGAAGGTCCAGTTCATCCTCCAAGGAGTCAGTCAGTGTCCAGCTGTCTCAGGGCTAGCCATCAGATGTTCAAGCAAAAGATTTCATTATGGTGTATGGTTCCACTGAAATTACTTGCAGTGAACTGGCAAACAGTAGTGTTTTATTACTGATGGAGATGGCATTGCAATTTAAATAAGTAAACAAAGACCTCACTGAGGAATGGGCAGCAGTTGCCCTAAAGCTTTTGTAGACTAAAATTGCAGAGCTCACAATGAGGTCCAAAGTGACTGAAGAAGCTGCACTTCAAATGAGCGCACAGCATGCAGAGAAACTTTGAAAGGTAGTGGCCCACAAGAGAATGGCCCAACTAAAATTGGAAAATATTGAAAACCATGGGTGATGCTAGAACCTTTGTACATGCAGGGTCTTGGCGCAGACTGGCAGGAGGGATGTGGAGACCCTTTTGATACAGCAGTGGTTGTAGATCCCCCCCCCCGACCTAAAGATTGTACACACTAAAATAGAAAGGTAACTTCCCCTTAGCTTGGGAGGAAATAGGTACCCTAATCAAGCCTATTGTTGTAACTCCAGTCTACTTGAGAAGCTCAGCCTGTGAGAAGGTTTGAGCTGGTTGCTGCGGCTCAATCACATAACTCTCAGCCATTCTTGAGTTCCTGTAATTTAGGAACTTTCACCACTTTGTAATTAAGCTAAGTTTTACTCCATGTGCAACTGTCTGAAGCTCATGAACCTGACCTTTGAAGGGTTTGTAAGTACATCATTTTTTAACTTAGCAGCCTTTTCCTATGCTGGGGGGGAGAGGGAAACTTTGGAAAGAAACTTTTTAAGAAGACATTTTGGAACTAACTTGGCACAAATTTTAAAGGTCTAAAAGCCTATATTTCCACGGTTTACTTTGATGCATGTTTTTTAACTTCAAATGTCTGCTGAGGTTCTCTCACCAAAGAGTACTTGCCCCAAACCTGGATCTTGGCATCTAGGAATTCTCCTTTAAATGGCTCCCAATAATTTTTACAGGATCTCTGTAGTGAGACTCGGTCCAGAAGGTAGAATCTGAAGCCAGCAAATTAAAAGCGCTGAATATACTATGTAAACAGGGATTCCTTTTCTCAGTTACGGCAGATGACATCATGCATACTGCTGTGTATTACAAAAAAAGCAGTCTATATGCTCTTTATTTGATCAGACCTGGCCCTTGGAATAGGAGAAAGTGGAAGAAAACAGGTTAGGGTTGCCCTATTTCAAAAAGTAAAAAGTGAAAATCTGGGCACAAAATTGTTGAACTTTCTTGGGGGGGGGGGCAAATCTCTTTAGGATTGGGAAATTAATTTGCAGCCAGGTTTTCCCATACATTTTTCTACCCAGATGTAATTTCTGACAGACTATGTCCAGGACATTCCGGACGTATGGCAGCCCTAAATCAGGTGGATTTAATTTGCAGGCACTTTGAAGTGGGGAACCAAAGAGTTTGGGGAGATCAGATTTTACTTTTCTTTCTCATGTAATACATCTCTCTCAGTGTGAGAGAGAGATTTTCCTCTGTATCACTGGCCAATGCTGTAACAACAAGAAATATTATTTCCCGCAGAATATCAGCTCACTTACCAATAATTGTTCAGTATCTTATATACGCATCACAGCCTACGTTGGCAGTTCAATGCAATCGGAGTTCAACACTTTTGGGGGGCAAAACTATGAGATTGCACCCTGCAGACAGGATAGGTTGGGATGCTATAAAAGCAGAAATTTGGAAAGAAGTCATAAAGTAACTGAATGTGCATTAGAAAAATAAAATGCCAACAACAGAACAAAAGATGACAGGAACTGCATTTATTGGAGGAAAAATACAAACTATTTGGCACATCAACACTATATAAAAAATCAGAGACTAAAAGGAAATAATTAGATAGCTTAGAGGTAAATTCAATCATTAAAGTGCTGGTTTATATAAAGCAAAAGTATGTGCTAAATATCAAAATGAAACAATTTTGGCATCTGCCTTGAAAAACAGAAGAGTGAGGAATAATATTGCACTTAACTAACCAGGAAGGATGTTGATAAACCGAGCCTTTTCAGTCTACTATGCTGAGTTACATTGATCTATAACACCCAAGTGGGACAGAGCCTTGATGAGATTATAACTGAACCTTTAACAGAAGAACTTCACTAGTTCTTATATGCAAGGATAGCACTGGAAGGGATTAAGCAGGCAATTAAGAATGTAAAGGCACACAAATCCCCATGCCCAGAGGGCTTCGTGAACAATTTCTGTAGGAGACTTCCAAGATCTATTGATTCCTTACTTGGCAGCTTTGCTTTACCAATATCTAAAGAGAAGAGGTAGTATTGGCCACCCGGTGTCTCTCATGGGTTACATTAATAACCAGAATAGGGTTTATGGGAGGTAGCATCCTTTCATCCCATTTCATTATTAAATCAAGACAAAAAAATTATTCATGTGATACTTGACTACTGCTCTGATACTTGACTATTTCACAGTACAAAGAAGATTCCTAACAAGAAAACAAATTTTTGATCCAGTCTAAAGCATCATCAATTTTGTATATGGTACTAAAATTCACAAGCTTTTTGCGGAGGACGAGGGAGGCTCACAAAGCCTTTGGTTGTCTTGAATGGTCTTTACTTTATGATAGTCACAAAAATATATATGAAATTCCTTCTTTCAGGCAATACAGAAATTATATGGCTTTATGTTGGCTGCCATACATACAAGCAATTATGATTGTAATGAGCAAATTATCTAAAGCTTAAGTGGTGGGGCAGGTGGGGGAAAGCCTGGGCTGACGTTTCAAAACTTAATTATCTATGGTATGCAGACAGTTCTTCTATTTTGAAATGATGATTGAGGTTGATGGGGGAATATTCCATTTTATTTTTAATGGATAGAAATAGATTTTCTTTCCCCATTTTGTTTGTAAAGTGGTGAATGAGGCGCATGGTACTTACTCAAAATTGCAGGGAAGCTTTTGAGTTCCCCGTAACTTTTTTTATCGGACCGGATTAAGAAAAGCCGGGGTAGGAAGGGGAAACACCCCCCCCCAACACTGGTTTAGTGTCCTTGATTATTACACAATCTCAATATGTAGTGAAGAGGTGCATGTAGCCTTCTAAGAGCCATGTCTGAATATCTTATCTCTTCCTTCTCTGCACCCCATCTTAAGAGACTGAGACCAAATGCAACCTCCAAGGCACTGTCAGCCAACCTTTTCCCCTTCCCCAACACCTATCATTGCTTTGTTTGATTTCTGACCCTATGAAGAGTTCTGGAGAACCTGAAAGCTTGCACACAATTTTGTGACATTTTGGTTGGTAGAATAAAGATGTTGCCCTCATATGAATTTAGAATTAACTGGACTAGTTTTATTAGTTTTATGTGAGCTGTTTGTAGGGTTTCTGTTGATTAAGCAGAATATTGTTATTTAAAAATAGACAATGAATTTAAGTCTCTGTGCAAGGTGTTGTTATGCACGTTTTAGGTTACACCTAGGGTTTCTGAGACAAAGAAGCAAAGACTAATCTTCATTTCTGAAAATATAAGTGTGTCATCAGCAATATTAAGCCAACTGCAGAAGGCTTTTCCACACTAGAGCTTACAGTGTGTTTGCAGCTGTTTCCATTTCCATTTAATTTATGTAGTCCACATGATGCTACCCTCAGACTACTCCAATCTCAATTATTTCCCCCTGTAAATTCAGGTTTACAAAGTACAGGGATAATTTATCAGAACTGGGGAAGATCAGGATCCAGCCTGCTCCACTCAGGTTTGCAAACCTCCTTGATGCTTTCCTTTCTTTTCCAGCTGTGCTTATAACCATTTCCAACACACTCCTGCATGGAGCTAGCCATGTGTATCTATATATATTTTGTCACGGTCCAGTTCACAGGCGATCGAAGTCCCGGCTAGAGACGTCGGGGCTGGGGGCAAAATGGTGGGGTGGGAGCAGGAACAGGAGTCCAGAAGCCAGGAGTCAGGAAGCCAATAGTCTGAGGGTCAGAGAGCCGGGAGTCAAGAAGCCAAGGGTCTGAGGGTCAGGAAGCAAGGAATCACGAAGTCAAATGCAGCAAGGCAGGGAACGTGTTGCTGTGGCAAAGAGCCAAAAGGAAATGCTGACCTTATATCCCTTCCCGGCTCTTGCCACCAGGTGCTCTGAGTTACCAATCAGCCTCACCTGTGAGGCCACACCTTGCCTCTTCAGAACAAATTTAGGAAGGCCCTAGTCCTGCAAAGTCCTACTGGTCACAGGGCCTGGCTCCTGCACACACTCCTGACATATTTTTATCCCCCAAATTTGCACAAGTCCTCAATGATTGGGGGATACGACTAGATTCCACATTTCCAGAAGAGTTATGTAAGGATCATATGAAAAATGAAAATTAGCAGGTAAGGAGATGTCAGGAAGATGGAATAAAGTGCCATCTGAATGTAGCCTTAGATTCTCCTTTTCTGTAACCCACCAGAGGTCAATGCAAGGGACTACAAGAGAGAGAAATTACAAGGTAGAAGGAGCCGTGAATGGGAGTGGGAGTTTTGCCAAAGTACATATCCAACCAGCGCACAGTTTTTGCTATCCTTTAGTTTGTTTTCACTTAAATTTAGAGTCTAGCTAGATGTTTTCCCCCTTAAGTGTTTTCAGTAAGCTCTAGTGTATTTATGAAATCAGAACTTAAGGCTAAAGAGAATCCATTGGAGGATAGAAAGAACATGCCAGATTTCATGCAATAACTTCTCATAAGATCGTAATTAAGAATGAAGACAAAGTAATATTGTAACAGCATTGTATAATAGATGTCCATGCTTTGTGCATGCCTGTTCTCTTCTATAGATACATGTAGCAGTCATGATATATGTCATCTGATGCATGAATTAGCTTTGGGGAGTGGAATTGTTGTTTTATTTCTGTAATGGATTCATGTACAAAATTACTAAATTATGCTTAGGTAGCTAAACAAATTATGCAAAATTATACACCATGAATATTTTATATTTCAGAATGCTAAAGCCTCTGGCATTTCAAAGTCTGCAACAACCTACGTCATACCCAGAAGAATTCAACAGCAGATAAGTTTCTTTTTATTTTGAAACTTTACTCCTGGCTGTTTTTTTTTAAAGACTGCATTAATCTATAATATTAATAAGAAAGTCTCTGGGGACTTTATGCAACCCAGAAAAAAATGTTCCCATAGTTGGTATTCTTTCAAGTTCAGCAGAACGCTGAGAAGTTATTCCCTGTATAGTCTTTGAATTGATTTTGAAATTCTTATAATCGCATGAAGTTGAAACAATGTGTGCAAATGCAGGAATAAGTCAAAAATATGTATCAATGTTCAAATGCCAAGGATAAACTCTAGTTTGAAGATGGCTCTTGTTTGTAGCTTGAAAAAGGTGCTTGTGAAGATAATATGCTCATGAGAGAGATGTTCTGCCACCACCCAATAACAACTATATTATTATGTATATTAAACAAACAAGAAAGAAAGAAAGAAAGGGAGTTCAAGCTAGTGCAAAGACAATAACTATGGATTCTTTTTTATATTTTATTTATTTATTATCATTTTATTATCATAAAATTTCTAGACTGCTTGATTGTTTTTTAAAAAGTAATCTCGTATGAATTCCACTGAAGAGATTAGCATTTGGATTCTACAAAGGAAAAGGCTATCAATGGCTAAGCTCTACGTCCACAGTTTGAAGCACCAATGCTTTTGAATATCAGTTGCTGGAAACACCAGTTTATGTTGTGCTCTTTTCCACCACCTGCCATCTGATGCTTTTCACTGAAACGCCCAAGTTTGAACCTGGGACCTTCTCCATGCAAAGTATTTCTGTACCACAAGGGATGTTCGCCTGGCGCCTTCATTATACACCTTTAGGCACCAGGCAAAAACGTTCCTTTTTAACCAGGCCTTTGGTTGACTTGATCAACATACCCTTTTAAAATGTGGCTCTTTTGGGGGGGTGAGTGGTATTATGGGGTTATTGCTTTTATTTTAATTTTATATACTGTAATCTTTTTATGTGAACCATCCTGTAACCTCCGGATATAGGGCGGTATATAAATTCAATAAAGAAATATAATATAATATAATATAATATAATATAATATAATATAATATAATATAATATAATATAATATAATATAATATAATATAATATAATATAATATAATAAATATAATATAATATAATATAATATAATAAATATAATATAATATAATATAATATAATATAATATAATATAATATAATATAATATAATATAATATAATATAATATAATATAATATAATATAATATATCCCCTCTCTGGTTATAGTCCCAGCCAGAATCTGGATCTCTGTTTAGCTACATGCTCCAATGCAGGCCATTACTTCCATTGTTGCAGTTTAATCTAATGTGTAGCTGTGAGGGCCCTGGTGCGTAATACTGTCATATTGTAAAGGTGAATAGCAGAATTAAATCTCTCCCCCCCCCCAAGTTTGTTGTTATGTGGAGCTGATCTCCTCCTAAGCTTCCCTTGCTTATCTTAACTGGCATAACGCTGTTTGGAAAATCTCAATTACTTTTATGATTCTTTGTGTCATTGTAATACCCCGGAACTGTGGATTATTGTCTCCTTTCCCAAAAAAAATAATAATAAAAAGGACTGATATTGCTCCATCTAAAGGGCCTTTAATCCGCCTGGAACTTCTGAATTCTGACATTAAACTTGACTGCTAGATGAATAATACATTACTGTGACTAAATGAAAATTTGTCTTCATTCTAGACTACAAAAGCAACCGAAAATCCTTCAAGACTCACAAATGTATTGTGTAGTAGTGGGGGGAAGCATAGTCAACAAAACTTATATGGCTATAGTCGGATGCAGAAAAGGTGGTACTACATAAGTGAATCCATAAGGCCCAACAATCCAACAATTGTGTCTCCCTACAATCCAGGGAAAAAGGGTTTTTAAAAAATACTCTCCCAAATTGTGATGCATTGGCAGTACAGGCTGAATTGTGCATATGAGAGGTAGGGAACTTCAAGTCTTTGGGGCCATGTATGGGTTCTTTTTCTGGCCCCCAGAAGTAGTAGTAGTAGTAGTAGTAGTAGTAGTAGTTGTCGTCGTCCACCCACCCAAAAAGGTTCCCAGAGTGGCTTACATACAACAAAAACAGGACAGTTCCTATCTGCATGCTTACAGTCTAAAAAAAATAAATACCAAAGTGAGTGTTATGGTGCAAAAAATACGGTAAATCCCCATGCCATGACCTCATTAGCCTTTAGGGCTGCTGACAGCAGGTACCAGACCCTAAACCAGCAGGGCCCCAGACACTTAGCTTTCATTATAAAAAAACAAGTCAATAGGATATTTCTGAAGAGAGTTAGAAAGCAAAACACAGAGGCAGCCCTGAGGCTTCAGCTCTCAGCAGGCGGCAGCACTGCTAAGGACTTAGTCACTGTTGCTAAGCAAGCAGAGGAAGAAATGCTGATCGCTCCTACCTGGGAGTCAGGAAGAGGTCCTCCCAGAGCAGCAGAAAAAGCAGGAGAGGCTTGTTGCTGCAGGCCTGGCACTGAGTGGAGGAGGATACTGAGGTTTGTTTATTTAAGCACTTCGCTCCCTGTCTACATTATTCCATTCACTCCCCAGGTATGCTGCCTTTACAGAATAAAAAAAAAAAAAAAAACAGTTGGCTGGTTCCCCTATGTTTTACTCAAAAGCAATTTGCTTGAAATAATAAGACTTCTTTCCTACCGGAAAAAAAGCGCTTTTACAATCTTCCCCACCCACTACTTGGATACTTCTTATTTATTAAGCTACAGTAACGATAAACACAAATGTAAAAAGAAATTAATCGGCAAACACCTTACAGCTGCAGCAAGTTGGAATTCCTCTAACTTATTTTTAACAGAATGGGGTTTTTTTTTTTGTTTATCAAGGTTGGCAAAATGTTTTGTGTATGGGTTTTGCTAGGAGTTGTGAAACTATGCATATTGGTGGTGCGTTGTTGTGTATTTGTATCTTGACTCCACTCCCCACCAAGATCAAGGCTGCATAAGTTGTCTTCTCCTTTCCCCTTTTATTGCCATGACAACCCCATGAGGTAGGCCAAGCTGAGAGTTGGTAGTTTAGACAGCAAAGTTGTGGTGTTTTTTGTTTGTGGTTATTCATCAGGGTTTTGAAACTTTTTATTTTATTTTCATGTTGTTATTAATATCAGGACTATGAAATGTAGTTAAAGCAAGGAGCCTGCTCTGAATAATATTATTTATTTGTATCATGCTTTGTATCAGGAACTCAGGTTTGTGTACATTATCCTCCCTCACCTCACCCCTTTTATCTTTCTTAGATCTTTCAGTCCTTGGATTTCACACTGCTGGTGTGAAAGAAAGAGGGCAATTAAGACTTGACTAATATAATGGCAAATTTAACAAACAGAAACCAGTAGCCATGGAGCGGGTGGAATTGGATTTGAACCACAGTAGTGGGTGAGGCAGATGAGGCTAATATCCCCCCCCCCCTACTATTTACTCACTGAACACCCATCCACCCACACCACACAAGTGTTCCTCTTTGTTCCAGTAGAGAAAACTTTCATGTTCACAGTAAATTGTGCATGTATGCTTTCCTGAAGAGCGCAAAAAACTCAACATGGTGAGGGACTGGTTTGTTCAACCCTCTCAGCACCACCATCTCATTAGGATCCACAGACCTGTCACAAAATTTAAAAACAAGAGATTCAGCCATAGGCCTCCACCATCTCATCTAGTCTGACACTTTCTTTCTTTAGTGAATTAGCCACTTCCAAAAAATTTTCAGCCCAACTCTGTTCAGCCACTAATAATGGCTAACTCACTACAGAAAGTAATTGTCCCTCATTAGGTGTTAGGGACTGCAGCATCTTGCAGACAGAGATAACTCAGGATGACAGATTACTGAATTAATTTGAATTGTATCATTATTTTTTATTTTAGCACCATCAGCAAAACCTGGCACAAGGTGCATAGCTGGACTTTCTTACTGCTCTCATTTTATGGCTGGTCTGAACTTTTTGGTAGGGTAGATCTCAAAATTCATTATTTTGCTTTCAGTCATAATGCATAATTGAGGTTGCAATCTTCTGAATGCACATGCATTGCTAGAGTTTCTTGTAACATTATCTTAGTGGTATGGGAGCTGCTGCAATGCAACGGGTACCATTGGGGAAAGAACAGAAACTTGAGGCTTCATGGATCCTTCCATCCCAGCATTGCACTAACTCCCCCTAAAAGCTAAGGTAACATCAAAGAGTGGTGTCCTTTTATAGTTGTCACATGCAGGGCATTGAGAAATACATCCATCTGGAGGCACCACAGCAGATGGGCCATATAACATATATCACAACGAAGATTACAGCATCCATACTGTCATGAATAAATACCACAACTTTTGCCAGCCTTGCTGTCCAGTCATTGGAGCAGAAGGCTTGAAATGGAGCACTTACTGCACACATGTAGACTCCTTATGCAACTTGGAATCTGTGGAGAACCTATGTGTTTATAGCAGGCTCCCTGATTCAGACTTTTCTGAGTAATACATAGATGGCGGAAGGGAGAGTAAAGATGTGACAGAAGGGGCAGGATGAGCATGCACAGCCCACCTCTCACGTGACTATATTCATATGATGAGAGAACAACTGAAGGGAGCTGTAGCTTACTTCAGAACTGTCCATTGGCTGTATTGTGACCAGTGTGTTTAGGAGGCTAGAAGAGACCTAGCAATAACTCAGCTGCCCCCAGGTACATTTAACATAGCAAGACAAATTGTCCACTAACTAAAAACCTTTAGCAGGCACTCTGCTTTCCCCACAACACTGAATGAGAAAGAAGAACAATGCATGACAGATGTTATTCACATGGTTTAATGCACTGCTGGAAGGTGACTGGATAATACATTAATTAATGAGGGCCATAGAAGAAACTGCTTAGAACAGGATTCTCAAACTTGCAGAATATTATTGGGTAGGGCATTGGCAATAATTTACATGAAGAATCTTGTCAGGACATGAAGCACACATACCAAATGTATCATTATGTTTCTGGAAGAAAATGCAAAACAGCTTTTTTAAATAAATGCATTAGCTTTACCTTCATATCAACAGTATATTTGGGTGAGGCTTTTCTCTTTGGTGTATGCATTTGGGTAATACTTGCAATGAAATTTACATGTGCTTTATTTATTACTTTCATAACCCCAGAGGCAGCTGTAATGCTGGTACCAAATCCATAAAACATAAGATGCTTTTGCTAAATTATTAATTATTATTACTATCAGTGTATTATGAGCCCAAGACCTGATAATGGAACTAAGGCTGTTTTCTGTGCTTTGCAAAACAAAAAAGGGGGAAAGAAACCTTTCAAAATTAGCAATGAGTCTAAACCCTAAAGCCTTTCATGGAATTTAGTTGGAAACTGATTCAAAATTCAAGAAGGAATGGCCCCAGCTGAATATATCATATGGAATACTGTTAACAATGATACAGGAAAATGGGGTACATATGGGTGGTATTCATGTAAGTTTTACTTAGAGCAGGCCCAATGAAAGTAATGAACATTACTAAGTTAGGCCCATTAATTTCAATAGGTCTACTCTGAGTAAAACTTAGTTGACTACCATGCTGTGTGTAGGGTTGGGGGACTAGAACTTGCACTCTTAAGTGAGCCACAACAGTATACAGTGGTACCTCGGGTTAAGAACTTAATTCGTTCTGGAGGTCCATTCTTAACCTGAAACTGTTCTTAACCTGAACCACCACTTTAGCTAATGGGGCCTCCTGTTGCTGCCGCCCCACCGCAGCACAATTTCTGTTCTTATCCTGAAGCGAAGCTCTTAACCCGAGGTACTATTTCTGGGTTAGAGAAGTCTGTAACCTGAAGTGTATGTAACCTGAAGCGTCTGTAACCCGAGGTACCACTGTACCGGAAAAGGAGACACAGGCTTGTATCCAATGTAGCACTCAATAACTGTCCTGTCTGTGCAATAATTTTTCTTATCCTTTCCCCAACACACACACACACACACACACACACACACACACACACACACTGCTCTCCCCAAATCTTCTCCAGAGGCTTGGGTGGAATCCCAGAATGGATTGGTGGGTGTAGGGGGAAGAAAGGTGAGGAAGTCCTGTTGTGCAGGCAGAAGTCCTTGCACTGACCGGATGGTTACTTAGCACTGCATTGGATGCAAGCCATGAGAAAACATTCATTGAATAACTTAGTCAGGATCCTGTGCATGCCCAGCAGAAAAGTTGATTAGATACCACAGCAAAACTAAGGGAGGATGTCGCAACTTTCCCCAGAACCCCCCATAGTTCCAGAGTGGTATGTCAGCTATGCGTCTACAGCAGTCAGATACAGACAGAGACAATCCATGCACAGCAATGTTCAGGGCACCTGTAAGGTTTCTGAGAAGTGAGATGTTAGCAGTCTGCTCTTCCCACATTCGTTTTTGAGACCTAGCTGCATGTGTCAGCTGCCCTTTCTCCGTAGTTTCCATCATCCAAGCTTCTCCATATGTGACTTCAGGCCTTTTCTTTTTTTTTACTAGAACCCCATTTCTTTTGCCAGCTAGGTCCTTGTGCAAAAAACATACATAGAATTAAATAATTCTGAACTAAGGCATTTGCTTTGGTTACCTCATGGTATATACTTAGTGTACATATGGCATCATCAAGTGGTGTTCGTTGCTGATCTTGACAATCATAATGGAACTCAGAAAAACAAAGCACTCTCTCTTGCCATAGTGGACCCAAGCTGTTATAGGCTTTTATATGTCAAAACCAGGCCCTTGGATTTAGCCAGAAGATAATAGGGAGCCACTACATAGGCTGGAGCACTGGTTTAATGTGTTCTCCAGGACACACCTTTGTCAGGTGGGGGGGCGCCACATTTTGCACCACCTGAAGCTTTTGAACAGTCACCAAGGGCAGCCCCATGCAGAGTTAAGTCTTCAAATATATACAGGGAATTAAGGATTAGTAAAGTATTCTCAATACAGCCTCTTTACACAGCAAGAGTTCTTCTGGAAGAAAGTCCTGTTGCTAAGAAACTGTAATTACAAAATGTCAAGATGGAGAGTTTTTTTAATAGGAAATGTTTATTGTTGAAGGTACTTACCGTTGAGATTTTTGCCAGAAGCAAGCTGTAGTTTGCGCTGCCCAGTTCTTTCATGTAGTTATAAACACTTCTCTGGAAGACCCAGAAATGTTCTTAGTACAATTTTAATAGAGAAACACTCATTTGTTCAACAATTCTGTAGCTCCAAAACTTTGAGGTGTTTTTTTTAAAAAAACAACAATAACAACAATATGGCCTCTATTTATAGAAATAAACAAAATGTTTTTCAAGCTAGCTAGAAACCACAAAATGGATCTCACATGTTGCTGGAAGAAAAACATTCTTATCTGGGACTAACCTTATATACTGACTTCTAGCAACGCTCTGAACCCAGATTCATCTGTAAGGGCAGCAATTGTATTCTCTAAACTTATTCCAGATGATGATGATTTGTACTTGCAGGGCAATAATTTCCAACCATACAATGGCATCACTTGCCACTTAACAAAGCAGCTTTTGAAATCCAAATAGTGTTTGCACTGTGTTTGTGTTGCATCATGGAGGAAGGTGGAGGTTAGAAGCCCAACAACACACATGAGAGTCCCTGGTGTTCTCTAGATCATCTGTGGCCTTTCAGATGTTTGCTAGACTCCAACTTCCACCAGCCCCAGCCAGCATGGCCAATGATCAGGGATAATAGGACGTGTAGTCCAGCATTGTCTGGTGGGTGACCAGTTCCCCATACGTGCTCTAGGTCATGGCCTTGTGTTAGAGTGGGATCTTATGTGGTCCAGTGGTGTGAGTCTGGTGAACCGGGCTGAGCAGTTACACATTTGGTATCCTGGGTGAGATGTTAAAATTGGACACTCTAAAAGTCTCAATTGCAACCTCTCTTCATTTGGAAAGCAATTGCACCTGCTTTAGGCACAAGCTTTTTCTGGCTGCCTATATTGACAGTGCTATATCTCAGTGGCAGAGCACATGCTTTGCATTTAAAAAGTCCTCTATTCAGCCCACAGCATCTACAGGTAGCATGGGGAAAGAAACTTGTCTAGAAACCTGCAGAGTGGCTGCCAATCAGTGCCAACAAATATAGAGCCAGGTGGACAAATTGGCAAGATATAAGGCAGCTTCCTATGACCCTGTTTCCTAAAGGAAAACAGTTGCTGCTACAGTTTCCCAACTTCCTCAAATGACACAAAAGTAGTAAAAAGTATAACAATTAGTGTTTGATATGGGTTACAGCAAGGAGCATTGCTAGAAAGTGACCTGGGGTGCTTGAGGCCTGGATCTCTTGGCCATTTCTTTCTTTAAAATATTGAAAAGTTTTAAATTTGCTTATAGAGTGGCTGAGCACACTTGCAATGCACAGCACTGGTTAGGCTCTGCAAGCACTATCTTTTTCAGATGCATCTTTATGTATAATGTAGCATGTGCAAATTTATGTCATGTGCCTGTACCCTGAGCCCTTAAGAACCAATGTTCCTAGTTACAACAGTGCTTGGAATAATTATTTTGCAAACCTTTAAAATATTATTCTGGTATCGGAAACAAAGACATAATGAGAAAGTCACTGTGTCTGAGAGAGAGAGAGAGAGAGAGAGAGAGAGAGAGAGAGGGAGGGAGGGAGAGAGAGAGAGATTATTTGTATTCACACTCAATTAGCATTAAGAAACATAACTTGCCTCCATCTGTGCTCTGTTTCACTGGATTCACAAGGCAAATCATATGAACCTGTTCATCATTTGACAAACTGCAAGCAAGTATTCGGTAACCGGTAGGTTGCATAAAACTATAGTTCCTGGTTACCATGTTCCTATTGTGTGGCCAGAGTTCCCATCAATTAAGGCAAGTTAACAAGTGCTCTGCAAGTTGTTTGCCATCACCTCAGCTGGCTTGTCTTTGTTGCTCTCCTGGGAGTGAAAGAGTTGAAATAGCCTTCATCATTTTGCTAGCCGGCTTTCTACAGAAATTCTGATATATAGAATTTTGTAGTTTGATACATTGTCTGTAAACCACATTGGGAGGATATTTTTTAGCCTAAAAAGGAGGCAAGGGAGAAGAAAGATTGGAAACAGCTGGTGTACCCGCTCCTCCTCATACTGTAGCTTAAAAGGACAATTAGTGTGCAGTCCGCTTGGCACAAAGACAAGAAGAAATGCAATGATCCCCAACCACTGAAACATACATCAGCACCGTCTGTAGATGAAATCAGCATCTGCTTAGTTGGCTACCTGCTAGATTTCTAAAAATCAGTCTCAGTCATTATAGTTGCATTTTGTGTGAGGTTTAGGAGTATTTAGTGTCCCTCCACCCACCGCACTCCAGTTTGCTTGGAGCTGACTAGTGCTGATTTCCTCATTGCAGCTGACTGTTGTTTGAAGACATTCATTCCAAAAAGATTGCCTGAAAGAGGAGCAAGACATCCATGTTGCAACTGAATGTTGAGAGGTTGCTTCCCCATTTATTCTGTCTGCTGTGTCTAAATTAGTCTTACTACAAGATGGACTATTTATAAAAACTCCCAGGAGATTTTTAGACAGCAAGAAAATGAAAATAATTCACGGTTCCAGAGAATGATATTTAAGCATGCAGAATTTATCCAGTGCATGTGTGATTTGACACTGTAGAATTCTGAAGAAGCTCTGAGTCATATAGCTTTCTTTTTCTGCTTTTGATTCTCTTTGGCTTGTATTTTCTCTTCAACTTCATATTCCAGCATTCTCCCCCTGATCCTTTTTTGCCTTATAGGAGGGGAGAGTGTTCTTCTGCTCAGGTCCTGCTTGCAGGTTTCTCACAGGCATCTGGTTAGTCACTGTGAGAGCAGGATTCTGGACTAGATGGGCCATTGGTCTGATCTAGCAGAGCTCCTGTTATGTTCCTATGTCCTATTGGTCGACTTACTAAGGTTGTTCACACATTGCACTGAACAAGCATACACTTGTACAGTTATTCACATGTAACATTTAATGAGTGTACAGACTGTATATCTGTATACAAAATAGTGTGTACTCTTTCACACAAACATACACGTGTAGAGTCCGTTTTTACCTTTGTTCAGTGTAATTTGTGGACAGGTCTAGGGACACGGGTGGTGCTGTGGGTTAAACCACAGAGCCTAGGACTTGCCGATCAGAAGGTTGGCGGTTTGAATCCCTGCGACGGGGTGAGCTCCCATTGATCAGTCCCTGCTCCTGCCAACCTAGCAGTTCGAAAGCACGTTGAAAGTGCAAGTAGATAAATAGGTACCACTCCGGCGGGAAGGTAAACGGTGTTTCTGTGTGCTGCTCTGGTTCACCAGAAGCGGCTTAGTCATGCTGGCCACATGACCCGGAAGCTGTAGCTGGCTCCCTCGGCCAATAAAGCGAGATGAGCGCCGCAACCCCAGAGTCGGTCATGACTGGACCTAATGGTCAGGGGTCCCTTTACCTTTACCTACTGTCTCAAGCAAGTAAAATTACAGAAGAAGAGGAGTTTGGCTTTGATATCCCGCTTTATCACTACCCGAAGGAGTCTCAAAGTGGCTAACATTCTCCTTTCCCTTCCTCCCCCACAACAAACACTCTGTGAGGTGAGTGGGGCTGAGAGACTTCAAAGAAGTGTGACTAGCCCAAGGTCGCCCAGCAGCTGCATATGGAGGAGCAGAGATGCGAACCTGGTTCACCAGATTACAAGTCTACTACTCTTAACCACTACACCACACTGGCTCTCAGGAGGACTCGGTGTGTGTGTGTCCTTAAGTTTTATGAGTCTCCCAGGTAACAGGATAAAGTGTCGGGGAGGGTATGATCTGGCTAAAACTAGAAGGAATCGGGGTGGCTTGTGGATTCCAGAAAGGACAGCTGCCTATTTCTCTCTGCCACATTATTTAAGAACTGCTGTATCTGCTTTAAAATTATTATGGGCCACTTGTTCTCCTGCAATGATTTTGCAAAGTTTTTTGCAGATAAAATCGCTCAGATTCGAGAAGAAGTAGACTCCACCGTGGGAGCAGGGCCGGGGTGGGAGAGTGCTAGAGACCTGTCTAGTCAAGTTGCGTGGGATCAATTCCAGTCTGTTACCTCCGAGGATGTGGACAGGCTGCTTGGACGAGTGAAGCCAACCACCTGTCTCCTGGATCCTTGCCCATCCTGGCTTATAAAAGCTAGCCGGGAAGGACTGGGCGATGGGCTTCATGGGGTGGTGAATGCCTCCCTCCGTGAGGGAGCCTTCCCAGACCCGCTGAAAGAGGCGGTTATTAAACCGCTTCTTAAAAAACCATCTTTAGATGCGGCCACGATGGCCAACTATCGCCCAGTCTCAAATCTTCCATTCTTGGGCAATGTGATTGAGCAAGTGGTTGCTGAACAACTCCAGGCATGCCTGGAAGAAGCGGACCATTTGGATCCCTTCCAGTCGGGATTCAGGCCTCATCATGGGACTGAAACTGCCTTGGTCACACTGGTTGATGATCTCCGGCAGGCTAGGGACAAAGGTGAGAGCTGTTTCCTAGTTCTGCTGGATCTCTCAGCGGCGTTTGATACCATCGACCATAACATCCTTCTGGACCGTCTTGAGGGGCTGGGAGCTGGGGGCACTGTCATACAGTGGTTCCGCTCCTTCCTCCTGGGTCGTGTTCAGAAAGTGGTGGTGGGGGATGAGTGTTCAGACCCCTGGGCTCTCACTTGTGGGGTGCCTCAGGGTTCTGTCCTCTCTCCCATGCTTTTCAACATTTACATGCAGCCGCTGGGAGAGATCATCAGGAGGTTTGGGCTGGGTGTTCATCAGTATGCAGATGATACCCAGTTCTACCTCTCTTTTAAATCAGAACCAGTGAAGGCGGTGAAGGTCCTGTGTGAGTGTCTGGAGGTGGTTGGAGGATGGATGGCGGCTAGCAGATTGAGGTTGAATCCTGACAAGACAGAAGTATAGAATAGAATCATAGAGTTGGAAGAGACCACAAGGGCCATCGAGTCAAACCCCCTGCCAACCCAAGTACTGTTTTGGGGGGACAGAAGGCGGGCAGGTGTGGAGGATTCCCTGGTCCTGAATGGGGTAACTGTGCCCCTGAAGGACCATGTGCGCAGCCTGGGAGTCATTTTGGACTCACAGCTGTCCACGGAGGCACAGGTCAAATCTGTGTCCAGGGCAGCTGTTTACCAGCTCCATCTGGTACGTAGGCTGAGACCCTATCTGCCTGCGGACTGTCTCGCCAGAGTCTCCCGCTTGGACTACTGCAATGCGCTCTACGTGGGGCTACCTTTGAAGATGACTCGGAAACTACAACTAATCCAGAATGCGGCAGCTAGACTGGTGACTGGGGGCGGCCGCCGAGACCATATAACACCGGTCTTGAAAGACCTACATTGGCTCTCAGTACATTTCCGAGCACAATTCAAAGTGTTGGTGTTGACCTTTAAAGCCCTAAACGGCCTCGGTCCAGTATACCTGAAGGAGCGTCTCCACCCCCATCGTTCTGCCCGTACGCTGATGTCCAGCGCCGAGGGCCTTCTGGCGGTTCCCTCATTGTGAGAAGCAAAGCTACAGGGAACCAGGCAGAGGGCCTTCTCGGTAGTGGCGCCCACCCTGTGGAACGCCCTCCCACGACATGTCAAAGCGATAAACAACTACCTGGCATTCAGAAGACATCTTAAGGCAGCCCTGTTCAGGGAAGTTTTTAACGTGTGATATTTTAGTGTATTTTTGGTTTCTATGGAAGCCGCCCAGAGTGGCTGGGGGGGCCCAGCCAGATGGGCGGGGTATAAATAATAAATTATTGTTATTATTACCAGACTTGCTGCGCAATATGTAAAAATGTCTATATGGCATTGTTTTATGGAGTTACTCAAATCTACTTCTCATACCTTTATTCATGCTCTGGTCAGAAACTGCAATCCACAGGAATGGCTGTCCTTTCCACATTGTTCAGAATGTTGGTACAATAGATGTTTCTGCTAATGAGGTTTACATTCGGGAAGGGTGGGGGCTTCTTCAGTTTGGGGCTTGTGGTCAGGAGTGTTGGGGCATTTGAAGAAATCATTCATGAGAGGGATGGAAGAATTATTTAAAGGTGACACAAGATATGGTCCAACACACTTGATGTTCAAAGTGGACAAGGTTACATGCTGAAAGGTAATGAAAAACCTGGCTCAACAGTGCATAATTTAATATATAAACAGCAGTAGCACTAGCTTCTGATGAGGCATGAAATCTTCCCAGAACTGAATGAAGTGCAAAATGAAATAATTCATGGTTTGGAGGGAAAATAACATAAAGAGTTATTATGGCCTTGTCTAGAAATACTACACTTTTTGTATCCTGCAATCAGCTAAGGCAAAAAGGCAATATAGAAGCTTGCATGCTAATAACTGCAAATGTTACACAAGTGAGAGCATCTTGATTAAATTTATTAGAAACGTGTTACTAGCATTTTAAGAAATAAAGCATTTATCACAAAAGGATGATTTCGTCAGTTAAGCTCATTAGGAAATCACACATCAATTCATGCATAATTACAGGGGAATTTCTGCCACTCACTACAAATCATTACCATATTAGCTTAAAGTTGAGTTAATTAATCTGTGGTTTCAAATAGGTGGGCTCCTAAATAGGAAGAATTAGCTAATACAAATTATGAGACTATCAATACCACTTCAAAACACTCCCCCCCCACCCTCAGACAAAGGTGCATCTTTGAACGCCTATGCATGAAAAGCTTGTTCTTTTCAATGAGCACTAAAGCTTTTATTCCTGTGTCAGAATCCCATATTATGGATCCAGTGCCAGGTACTTAATGAATAGTTGACAGTCTGGGCACGTTTACTTGCGCCAGACATACTCATTGTTTTTAATGATCGTTGCAGTTTGAGATTGAATTGAAAGAAAGGGGGAGGCCTGGGAGATGAGGAAGGAACAAGTTCGGAAAGTGCTGAAAACTAATGCCTCAGCAGCAAAGGCAGAAAATGAAAGTGGGCAAAAGGTTTTTGCGTCCTCGCACTACAGCTCAACAGGCTCAGAGCTGTTAGAAAGGTTGGAACGGGGGAGAGTTTTCAGACTCACTTTGTCTCTCAGAATTTACTCCCTTTTTTTGCACAGAACAACATGACACTATCTTTTAAAGAAAGGTCTGGCAACTCACAAGGGCCAGGTCACCATAAAATGTGTGGTTCTTGCCCTTGCTAATCTCTGGAAGGGCATCTCTGTGCCCATAAAGTGGAATACTAATAGAGGCAGGCAAGGTGTGTACAACTTTGAGGCTTGCCTGTGCATATCTTGGAGCCTCCATAAGGGAGGGTGGTGGCTTGTCGTTGGTTTACTCCCTATTTAGAGACCTCGGGGAATTTTTGCAATCTCCCAGAAAAACAAAAGGGCTCTGCAAGTTAGAACCAGTGGTAATTACCACAGCCTCTTTAAACTCCCCAAAGCCTGCACTACTTTCTTTAAGGGAAAAGTATAAAGGTGGTGCTCTAAGGCGCTATCTGGCTTGGTGTGAGATGTGGAAGAATCAGTCTTCTCCAGCCTAGTGCCTTTTAGGCAATTATGAACTGCAGCTCACATCAGCCCTGGCCAGCAGGACCAATAATGGGAGTTGTAGTCCATAGTCCGTCATAGAGCACCACGTTGGGGAGGCATTTCTATGGGAACCTTGCCCCTCTAGACATCTCAGAGGATACTGAGTACACTCAGAGACCATTGCCTGTCCCATTTTTCTACCAACAAACCAATATTTACATGCAGTGCTTCTGGCCATTGAACTACATTGATAAAGAATGCTTATGGGACAGGCATTTTATGCTTCCTTTCTTCCTTGACAACTGGCATTATTCATTTTGTATGATTAGGATTCTGATGGGTTATCAGACATTTTCCTCACTGTGTCAAGGACAAGAAGAGATGATATGAAAGGCTTGTGCATTTTCCTTCTTTCTGAACATACTGTTAAGAAACGAATATTATAAATTTGCAGCATTCCAGGCTCAAGGAAGCATTTGATTCATTATGTCATATTTTAACAGGTTCAAACAAAAACCTTTGAGGCCTTGTCAAGGTTCGGCAATAAGTGATGCTCCCAAGTCTAAACTGATAGCTGAACGGCAAAAATTTAAGTCTCATAAGTCGCATATTTCAGTTAAGCACAATCCTTTCAAACCATCTTCAAAAAACCTCCTAAATGCTAATGACGCAAGGCTACAAATGTATAAATATATACATAACTCAACATTTGTTGTGTATGTTTAGTAACTCCAGACAGACTTATGCTATGTCCTTCATGATAGCTATTGCAGACCATAGTCTGCTTCACACATAATGTTAAACCATGTTTTAAATAAATCTTCTTTTGTAAAGCATAGCTTAGTGTTATATGTGAACTGAGCGACAGAGACCAACCCCTTATGAAATGAAGCCTCTGTATCTGACCAGTCAAGCCCCCTCTGCTAGACTTAATAACCCAAAAGGATATGAATCAGGAGGGCACATCGTCAGGTGTATAGGCACACTGTCCTCATTTTCAGGATACACAAACTGAAACGGATCACACAACACATCAGACTGTGACACTAGATGCATTAACAGGAGCTGCAACAGCCATGGAGCTAAAGTCCCTCTGAAGTCAAGTGACTTCACCTCCAAAATGTGCTGCGAGTTGGTTCAAATGTGTCACTGAAAACTCCCAGGATCCTTTCCCTACAATGGGACTCAGTTCTGCTGTCCTGCTGATAAGGAGACTACTGTCTGATCCCAGAACCTAGGTACAGTTCAGCCAAAACTTAAGTTCATAAGGTTAATGCAGTAGGCTTCCGTCTGTGTATATTGCTTTGGGCAGGATATGTTATAAACAACCATTTATTTATTCATTAAAAATGTTTAAATCCCACATTTCAGGCATAAGCGAGGGAATAAACATTAAATCATAGTGAAATAATGTTTCCCAAGAAAAGCTAGATTGTTGTATTGGGGGTGGGCAAGAAGGCCCACTCTGAGTGAAGGTTCCATAGGCTGGAACTCTTAGACATGCATAACTATCTCCAATAATTTACTAGGATAAGGATGGAGAAGCTGTGGCCCTATCACCCCTAACCATTGGCCAGGTTGACTGGGTTGGATGAGTTTTGGAGTCTGATAGGTTCCTCATTCCTTTATTAATAGTTCATGAGTGGGTGGGTGGAGTTCATGACCACTATTTCTTATGGGCTCTTAGGAGACACAGGAACCCTAAAGCACCACTGTTTCCAGGAAACTCACTATGGAGCATTCTGGCTACAGCCCGGGTGCATTTGATATATACCGTATTTTTCGCTCTATAAGACACACCAGACCATAAGACGCACCTAGTTTTTGGAGGAGGAAAACAAGAAAGAAAATATTCTGAATCTCAGAAGCCAGAACAAGAGAGATTGCTGCGCAGCAAAAGCAGTGATCCCTCTTGCTGTTCTGGCTTCTGGGATAGCTGTGCAGCTTGCATTCGCTCCATAAGACGCACACACATTTCCCCTTACTTTTTAGGAGGGAAAAAGTGAGTCTTATAGAGCAAAAAATACGGTAAATCCTAGGCTATGATCTGAAGACATATGAGACCACCATGTTTGTTAAAGCTAAGCAGGTTTGGGTTTGGCCAGTGTTTGGATGGGAGACCACCTGGGAACCACATGTATGCTGCCTTGGTTCCTTGATGGAAGAAAGATGGGATATAAATAGAAGAAAATAAATATGGTTATGCATATTTCTGAATACTTTGACATATTCTATAGTCAAATGGATCTAACAAATGCCTTAGAAATAAGAAAAAGAAAAAATAATAATGAACAAAATCCACACACTTGTCGACAATAAAGCAAACCACGTGATCCCACTAAAACCAATAATGTGTCTTAGTATGTGTACATTTGCACTTCTAAATCCTGCGTTTTTTTCTCTTGGCAACCTTTCCTGCTCCTTGTCAACCTATCCTGATTCTTTCCTGCAGCAAATGTTTCTAGCTTCCCTTAATATAACGATTCGCTCTTGGCCAAATTTGTTAGCGCATAGAATAGAATTTAACCCCTGGTCACGTTGCATCTTACCTTCATACTATAAGTGCACTCCATTTATCAATGCCGCAACTGCAACATGTATTTGATAAAGCTGCAAAGAGAAGCAATACATCCTAGAACGGAGGACAATGTATTTAACAGAAGAAGGGCAACTTTGGGCACGGGTGATAAAACTGTAATGATTTTATTTTTTTTATGCAATGCCACGAAAGAGGCAGTTCTCTACTTTGTATTGAAATGAATTGGCTTTGCATAATTGATTCCAACATACTGATAGCCTGAGGTCTGAGCTGTTCAAACCCAGAACATATTAGCCATGCTACAAAGACTGAAGAAAACGGTGCCATCTGTTGAAGGTTGGGGAGAGAATAACATTACAGATACACTACCGACTCTAAAAGTAGGGCAGAACCAGTGAAGTGTAGAAGAACCCTTTTCTATATGTATGATGGCTTGCCTATCTCTTTCCTATTTGCCTTATAAATTACTCTTCAGAACCATATGGCTGATACCGAATACTGAGCAGTATAATCTTTACATTTCATCTTCCCCATTATAAGGGCAGTTCAGCAAAGTCAGACTAGGAGGGTCCCGTGGTGAGGGCTGATGTTATGAATATTTCCCCGTAAATAACAAAAACTGAGCAATCATAAAATAAATTACTTTCTGCTTGCCTTTTCATATGTTAGTTGCCAGTAATTATTAAGGGTTTGTCCAATCCTGCAGCAGTACATGCATCTGCTAACCTGTTGCAAAAATATGGAAAGCAATTTGTAATGCCAGGAAAAAAGGCTCACATCATAGTCGCTGCTGAAAATAAAAATTCAAAGCTGGCTGCCCATGCATATTGCTGCTCCTGATAAGGAAGCTAAACTTGCCAGGCATAAAGCTTAACTTGCCTTTCAAACTAGAGATCTTCATCTCTTGCTTCCATCAGTCCACTTTCCTAACAGTGTGCGAGTGCAATCTATGGGATGCCACATAAAGGGCCATTGTACCGTACATACTATTTTGTGGTATTTATATACTGGTGTGATGAGCTGACTTTAGAAGCTGCAGTGTCAATGCCATGTGTCATAGATTGGGCCTTACTGTGCATTTAGCATTTGCTCCCAAATTGCTGTGGGTGGTTGGTGGTGGTGGTGGCGGCATCTGTCCCAGTGGTATGCCAAGAATGTGTTCTATAGATGTAGCTGACAGGAGCTGAAACACCAATAAATTTTATGAACGCACAGGGGGAAATTGCATATGCAAACACAGCTTTCTACAAAGTTATCACCGCTGCAGCATCTCCTGTTATTACTAAAGAAGAAAGCCATTATTCGGTTTTTTCAAAGCCTTGCCTCTTTGGCTGTCAGAGCTGTGGCCGAAAAAGACTTTCAAATAAAGTTGTGGCAGCACATGCTCTTTAAGTCAACCATGCACACATATAGCTTGCTTAGATCATAGCTGGATCTCATGATTGTTTCATTGAAGTAGTTTTAAGAAAACTAAATGCTAAATCTGTATTTACTGGTGGAGACAATATAGAAATAACCAGGTAGTATAGCATTCCCGTGATAGCATTAAAAGATCTGGGTGATTTCACTGAATTTCTTTATTGCACAGATGCCTTAGTTATATACATTTAATCTTGGTGTACCACAGGTTTGTGGTCACACACACACACACACACACACACCTTCTTGGATCAAGCCAGTAGCCACATCGAGCTCCCAAATAAACAAAACCACCTGGGGTTAAACTGCATACCTGGGACATTTACACAGCCTATAAGTAAAATCTTCACTTATTTGCAAAACAAGTTGACTGTTCATTTATTCTAGCCTAAGTATTTTTGTGGGAAACTAAAAAAACAAAACCTGAATGAGGGCAGGTGTAAACTCTAACCACGTTTGAAATGTGTTTGGTGCAGTTAGCCATTGTGTGACTCTGCCAGGAGGGTATCTCTTCCAAACCTCTCTCTCCAACAAAGTTTAGAACAGGTTACTGTGTATTTAAAGGGCAACAAAGAATGCAAAAGGCAGAAGTAGAGACGGCAACAAAATTTGTGGTGAAGAATTCATAGACTACTTCATTCTACTCCCCCTTTTCCTTTTAAGCCACCAACATTCACCCTGCATTTTATGCCCACTTATTGCATGGGGGGGGGGGGGTTCTCTCCCAAAGGTTTTTTCTTTCATTCTTGTTTGTGTTTCTCCAAACATTTGTCTTCCCCATATCCCCTCTTGCGCATGGCTGGTACCAGTTTCTCTATTGTTTTGGTGTAAGCACTTGAAGAATTAAGATCCCTATCGGTATACAGTGGTACCTCGGATTACATACGCTTCAGGTTACAGACTCCGCTAACCCAGAAATAGTACCTCGGGTTAAGAACTTTGCTTCAGGATGAGAACAGAAATCGTGCTCCGGCAGCAAGGCAGCAGCAGGAGGTCCCATTAGCTAAAGTGGTGCTTCAGGTTAAGAACAGTTTCAGGTTAAGAACGGACCTCCGGAACAAATTAAGTATGTAACCAGAGGTACCACTGTATATTGTTATAGGACTGGAGAGGTTGGTTTGCATGATGTCTGTGGGTCCCCTTCAGGCCTATGATTCTGTATCTGTATGGCTGGAATCTGTAGCAGAAGGAGCCACTGCACTGGTCAAATTGGTCTCTTTGTTGAGATAATGGGCTCAGTCAAGTCAGTTAAGCCTCCTGCCTGCATGACTAAAGAGTTAGCAATGTTGCCATGGGAACAACTGGATGGTGGTGCTCTTTCAGGAGTTGGTAGGCTTCCCACACCTCACCTTTCCTGGTTGGAGGCCAAGAAATCTTGTAGATACGAAGACAGTACCTCAGGAATTGAGTTCCTCCCCCCTTTTTAGTCCTGCCTAGAGTTAGAAGTTACACACAGAAGCTAAACTTGCTCTCTGTGCTGAGGCAAAAGCTATGACTTTGACGCCCCACCCTGGAACAAGATTTGTTGGAGTACTAATACCATGATTTCTACCAACTTATGTTTAGGTTGTATATATGTGTGAATACAACCATATATCCTAAATATACCACTGTCTCTAGTGACCTCCTTTTCAAAAAGAACCCAAACCCTGGGTAAGCTCTGGAATCCCTCTCATGGTTTGGAGACTAGTGCGCACACAGCAATATTATTAAGGGGGAAATCCAGTGTGGTATCAAACTTCTAATGATCCTATTAACAGCACTACCCCCCCCCATGACGCCCAGTCATGCCTATGCTTCAAGCACATTATTCACAGTGTTCAGTAATGGGAGAAGACACCAAAGAAGCCATCTGACTGTTTCTTTTTTCCTTCCAATAGTTCAACCTTGAAAGAACCACAGAGGTTGTTGAAACAATCAGCATTGCCTTGTAACAGGGAATCTCCTTGGAAAGACAATGTGATGACTCATTGCTTTCTTTCTCTTCAGTTTAGTTTTTAAAGCACTTAAGCTTGCAAAAAATCCCTTACAACAAAAGAAATTAACCGATGCTTCAAGAGACCCTTTCCTGATAGATGTATCGATCGAAAAGAACAATTTCGGAACATCTTGCCTACCCTGGTATAAGTCCCCAATTTACTCCCAGCATTGAGTCATGATTTTCCACATATATGCTGACATTGCTGAAGGAGGGAGGTGGGGTGAGTGGGTGAAAATATAGGCCAGGTCTGAGAGCCTCTAAAATGGTCTATATATTGTTCTTTGGAGTGACTAGCAAGAGCCAGGCATGTGGCAGCTCGGCTTGCCTTTCACAGCAGGTTTGACAGAGAGTCAGCTGAAATGACTGTTAATAACAGCAATCATGACATGGGGCTAGAGGACCAGGTACAAAATGGCAGTTCAGGATGACTCTCTCTCTTTTTTTTAAGGAGAAAAAGAAAGGGACAAAAAAGCATTTTCTGGTTAGATGAGTTTGCTCCCCCAGCTTTTCTGAAACAGAGGTGGCAGGTAAAAATATTTGATTAGTTTATTACTTTTATTTAAAGGAAGCTGCCATCACTACTATGACTGAGGCTAGCAAAGCTTTATTTGTGAAGACATTAATTGTCAATGCTCAAGTATTAACAACTGCAATATTTTGACTGGAAATAAATAATTTGTTTCTATAACATGTTAGCGTTCTCTAAGCCTCAGAGTCTAAGAGCTCATCCAAATGACCTGCTTATTGAGCAGTTTTGCTTGCACAAAGCTTGTGCAGAAGTTAGACTATATCTATCAATATTTGCTCGTGGAGTGCTGATGCATCTTCTTGTTAATCAGTCCTCCACCCCACAATTTTCTGTGCATTTCCCTATCACTTTCCTAAGCACAAAAAGTATGTTGTTGTTTTCTTAAAGTGTATTTGTTATACTAGGGTAAAAGAGCACTTTAATCCACTTTAATTTCTGGTATGCACTTGAATCCCTCCTGCAAAGCAGTGACAGTCTAGGCACCTTAAGGCTGCCAAAAGTGTGATGTGGGTTGCAAATATTGCTTCAACACATCATTTACCCATCAATTCATCATCTGTTGTTGTTGTTTAGTCGTTTAGTCGTGTCCAACTCTTCGTGACCCCATGGACCAGAGCACGCCAGGCACTCCTGTCTTCCACTGCCTCCCGCAGTTTGGTCAAACTCATGCTGGTAGCTTCAAGAACACTATCCAACCATCTCATCCTCTGTCGTCCCCTTCTCCTTGTGCCCTTATCTTTCCCAACATCAGGGTCTTTTCCAGGGAGTCTTCTCTTCTCATGAGGTGGCCAAGGTATTGGAGCCTCAGCTTCACGATCTGTCCTTCCAGTGAGCACTCAGGGATGATTTCCTTAAGAATGGAAACCAATCCATTCATCATCTACCCTCATGTAAACTAAATGACAATGTTGTGTCAAACTAACTATGCTGTTTCCCATAAATTCAGTGCCCATTTAATTCCGGAAGGAAAGTGCCAGGCATAGACTTAACATGCCTTCCATGCACCTAGGATTTTGCTTTTCTGTAAGCAATTGATTTGTCAGTGTTGGTTACCAGGGTGAAGAACTAAGCAGGAAAGATATGGGACAGACAGTTCATACTGTGATAGGCACTTTGGGTGGGGAGATACAGCAAGAAAGCTGTAACAAGCAAGTTCTGACTCTCCCATTATCCCTTCCTAAAATGATCCATAGATTTTCAGAGACCCCAAACAGACCTTTAGTTGTCATTGAATGTGAGATAGCAAAGCACCAACCCTCCATTTTCTAATTTGGAATGATCTTATAGTAATAAAAGCTGCCTAGAAGAGGAACTCAGTAGCATCAGCTGGACTTGTGGTTCTAAGAACAAAGGAATTTAAAATACTGGACTCAGTCCTGAGCATGGATGCCCAGGTCTCTGCGGTGACCCAGGAGTGCATTTGCACAGTTGAAACTAGTTTGCCAGCCGCAAACATGTACATATGTGTAAACCTTTCTTGCTTTCTTTCTGTTATTTTGTAGAGATAAAAACCTCAATAAAAAAATACCCCCCAAAATAGTTTGCCAGCCGCAGACATTCCTTGAGGTGTCTGATTTGGCCACAGTGACACATGCCTTAGTTACATCCCATTTGGATTACTGTAACACACTCCACATGGGGCTGCCTTTGAAAAGTGCTCAGAAAGTTCAGCTACCTCAAAGAGCTGCAGTCAGATTGTTGACTAATCCATTGCTACAACAGCTCCATAATCTGTATGTAATTATCATCTTTGGGAGTGGGCATTCGTCTGTCTCAGGAGACAATGGAGGAGTGCGCCTTTGGGGTGAAGACAAACACAGACTTTTGGAAGGTTATAGCACCTGCTATGGCTGTAGAGACCAATATGGGAGAGACATGTTTTGCTGAAGCTGAGGCAGATGAAAGCATCAGTTTGTGCTGCAGCTGATGCACCATGGCGTTTCTTCTCTCTGTGCTCCTTCCAGTGGTCATTCCTCCTCTGGATGTTTAATTGTTTTTAAATTATTATTTTTGTGGTCTAAACCACAGAGCCTAGGGCTTGCCGATCAGAAGGTTGGTGGTTCAAATCCTCGCGACGGGGTGAGCTCCCGTTGCTCGATCCCTGCTCCTGCCAACCTAACAGTTCAAAGGCAAGTCAAAGTGCAAGTAGATAAATAGGTACCACTCTGGCAGGAAGCTAAACGGCATTCCCGTGTGCTGCTCTGGTTCACCAGAAGCA